>NC_048291.1:15011213-15679857 GCF_009762535.1 Notolabrus celidotus
CCTTCAGTCTGAGAGGATATTTGCTAACAGCAGAAAGTAATGTATCTTTGTTGTGTGTTTCCAGGTTCCAAGAAGTTGGCTCCTGTGCCACCAAAGGTCCCCTATGGCCAGTCTTGCGGGATGTCCGACCAGTCAACAGGTCAGCCGTCACCGGTCAGCCTGTCTCCCACACCACCTAGCACCCCCTCCCCTTATGGACTGGCCTGCCCTCCAGGGCAAGTGCCCCCATCCTCCCCCGGGCAAACCCCATTAGGGGCGCCCCACTCGCTCTCATCCCCACCCTCTCTGACAGGAACACTCACCAAATCGCGGCCCGCCCCTAAGCCCAGGCAGAGACCCAGTCTGCCCCCTCCGCAGCCACCCACAGCCCCTGCAGGGTTTACTGGCCCGTCCATGGCCCCAGTTCCCCAGCCCCTGGAGCAGGGTCTCCTGGATGGACTGTCTCCCGGGGAGAGCATGTCTACAGGTAAACATCAGCCCTTGGTAACAACACCCCCGCCGCCCCCACAGGTGGGGCTGCAGCGGCCCTCTCTCAGACTTGCTGTGGCTCTGTCCAACGGAGACGGTGGACGAGTGTAGGACTCTGTAGGACTTGTAGATCTAAAAGACACCTTCCCCCCTATGTTGACTGCTCCCAAACGAATGTCTGATTGAAAAAAAACGTTGCCTTTTAGACACAGATGCCTGAAAATGAAACAATGTAATATTAGCATTTTTGTGCTAATGTAGTGAGCAAACCTCCTGACCTATGTATTCATTGCTTGTGTTATGTGATGATGTTTCTGGGTAATGTGTGGAAACATCAGACAAGCATAGCTCGTCCTGCTTGAATGGAAGTTGCCATTAGATTCATCATGTGCTCTTTGTATATCTGTGTTACCCAGACCCTCACTCGGCAGAGGTAGGTCAGATGCTTACACCAGTCCAGGAAAGCGTAGCAGGTGTGGACAGAAAGCCAGGCCAGCCCCAGATTCTGTCTACAGTATGATGTTATGATGATGAGGTGTTCTGTCATTGATACCAAGCATTCTGTCACTTTGTTATATTTATCATTCTCTTGTTCCCCCTGCTACTATTGTGTACCTTGCAGCTGTGTGAGGCCAGGGATTCAGTGTGGGCTAAGTGTGAGGGGGACTTTTAGGGTAAGCCAGAACCGTCCCCGCCCCATGCGCTCCATCTCACTGCCTGGCCTCGTGCTGTGGCTGCCTCTGGGGTCTCCTGTAGCCTGCCTCAAACATACCAACCACTAACTCTCAATCAGAAAAGTCTCCCTATTTCCTCTCAGCAGGTTATTAGCTCTTTGCATGGTGTTGTAGTTCAAACAATAATGCATGGCTTAAGGACTTCCCAGAGTGCACCATACTGCGCTCACATTGCAGATGCCCTCGCTTCCAGCGGTCCATCCTAAAGCCCCTCCCTCTTTCGTTGCCCATTCCCAGCCCTCTGCCAGCAGACATTCCCCCTCTAACGCCCCTGCCACTGGTTTCATGGGGCTACAGGTAACCCCCACTCCTCCTTTGGCAGGTTCATCGCTTTTTAAAACCTCTGCTCCCTCTTACTACACTGCCACGCTCCATCTCATACCTACACAGGAGTAGTCACCAGTCTCTGCTTGGACCTGCTGCTTTCAGTAAATGCAGCAGAGCATTAGGACAACTTTATAAACAACAAACACTGTATCCGGTCCTCATGAGATCTTCATTGTTACTTCAAGCCCACTTGGTGTCTTGGTGCCATTTTCCCACAGAGTTCCACACACATCTTGTTGCCTCTGTGTTGGTTTATCTGACCATTGTTGTAAACGTGTACAGTAATGTGTCCGTGTGCAGTCATTTTGACTTGTTATTGTATTTTATCTGACAAAGTATGTGTTGTTGTTGTCTCTAAAGACACAAGAAGCTGTGACATATCACACTAGTCGCTACCAAGTTGGTTGCAGTGTGATTAGCTACACACTGAAAAAATCCCTGTGTAGAATGTGAAGCACATGTAATCTACTGATTACTTCAATCAAGCCAGATATCATATGCCACTTACCATTAGTTCAGACTCAAACGATTAATATTATTTCTGCTCTCTTCCGTTTTTACACCTCATTACCATCGTCATATGCCCTCTTCTCCTCCTCTTGCTCATTGTCACCATTCCCACCATTCTGCTCATCATACTCACCTCTCCCGCCATGCTCACCATTAGATATCTTCAATTATGAAATCCCCTCCATCAATGTCAATCTGGACAGCCTCATCGATGAGTTCAGCGGCGCCCCTTGCAGGAGGTCCTTGGCAGTGACAGACTCTCCAGAGGGTGACGCTGTGCCTGAGGAGGAGCCCCAGAGCACCACTCTATGACCTATGACCCTAAGGCATCACAGCTTACCAGCACCCCTATGGCTGTTCATACTCTTAACTGTCGCCACCAGATGGCCTGATGGAAACACACTGGCCTCACCAATGCCCACCTGAAAACAGAACTCGAGTACATCTGCTGCAGGCTGCAAAGAAACTCATCTCTTACAAATGCTCGCTAAAACATAAATGTGATACAAAAGAAAAAAAAATCACCAAAATGCCATAGTGGAGGAACAGTTGCCTTTAGGAGAAAAGACTGGAATATCGATGAGTATAACATTTAATGATTTTTCTTTTCCTGCTTTGCTTTGTTCATATTTGTTGTTTGATGCTGTGGTCTGTATTTTTGTGGGGGTTTTTAATTTATTTTTGCCTTATTAGAAACATGCAATCAAATTGCAGTATGATACTCGCACGTTGTGCAACTTTTAGTTAGGGAAACTCAGAGCCTGACGTGGTTAGGAGCAATGCCCGTCCTCAGGGTGAAACAGAGAGGCAGAGTGAGGGAGTAGTCTGGTGATATTGCTCACAGGGTATTCGAGCTTTGTGCACATTAGAAAAAATGCTGAGCCCTAGAGACAGGTTTGTCCTGCAGGATGAAACATCTAATGCAGTCTAATTCTTACTGTTACACCCAGTCTTTACTTAACCTTTTCTTTCACATAATTAAACTGTAGTTCTTTATCTAACGTTTACCTTCACACAGGTAAACACACTTTAACTCACTTTATACCAGCACAGTATGAGAAGAATGTTATTGTAAATTACATTTCTTTAGACTTGCATCTCCTATTCAGCTTTCAAAGATAGCACCATGTCGTGTTTGCATGACAAGCCAATAGGAACTAACCGCTTTGGATCAAGGGCCTCAGAATGGCAGTGTTTGATTTTGTGTGAGTGTTTCTGCTTTTGTTGTTCTTGGAGGGTAAGTTTAGAACACCCATGTGCTGTTACAGTTTGCTGACAATGGATGGATGACTACACTGCCTTTAGGTTCGTATGATTCTCTCTCTTAACCTTGTTTAAAGTGCTTCAGGTTCAATAACCTTTGATCTCTAGTGTAAATACAAAGACTGTACATAAATTGATGTATATAAATCTGAGAGGAAAAGTATATGTAAAATGCATATCTTGAGAATATATAATAATAATAATATATGTGCTGATATTTATCATGTGTAGAAAATGTAATGATTAAAAATGGATGTTATTTTTGTCCCTGCACACAGTGAACAGGTTTACTGTAGATTCATGATGTTTCACTTTAACACCAGGTAACAAGGATGCTGCAGCACAAATGCAGAATGTTATTTCTGCGAGAAATCAATTGTAGTCTTTCTAATTCTGTCTCCTGAGCTTTGACTTCAAACATGCTACAGCACTAATAAGTTGCAAACCAACACCCTATATTTTCTTTTTTATAAACACAGTGCTTAATTGAAAAACCCTATACTGATAATGGGATCACTTTGAGTATTCTTGGACCTTTTAATACATTGAAAATGGGAATAAATGTGGTCTCGGGCCTGTATTATTGGATTAGATATAACACAATAGAATTATTTATTTTATATTGTGCGCACAATATATTAACTTGTGCACACAGGGAAACAGCTTGTGCGCACAGGTTTTATCTTGTGGGAACAAGCTGATTGTCATATGTGCACAACTTAATAGCACAATGCTCACAATGCAAAAAATGTGATGCAAATTCAGTACTGACTCTTCTTAAAAGGAGATTGGTGCCCTTTTTGGTGTTGTTATTCTCACCACAGATTATTAGTTAGAGGTTAACAAATTCATCAAATGCTGCAGTGTCATTTTTTTAATTCAATGGAAAATGTCCAAGGACAAGTATATCAATGAAAGTGCAATTACAGTGTTTACTGATCCACCTCAGTCCAAAAAGTGGTCAGCCTACCCAGACCTACAGAAAAACAAGCCATTTATTTTAATGCAAAACCATTTACAATGAAGTTTCTTTTATGTGTTACTTTTACTTCTAACAAAATGAACTCTCTCCAAAAGTGATCTACAGTACAGTATGCATCAGTGTGTGTTCTCAATGGACTCTGTTTATGAAGATTTTGGTGATGTTGATTCTTATATTGATAGTTGTGGTGATTATACTGTATGACAACAATTGCAAGTGCCCTCCCACTGGTTGTTATTTTTGGAACTATAGGCATAATTAATGTGTGCTAAAGGTTTTATTTTCTGTGCTGGATCCATACATTTATACAAGGAGGTTCTTTGGGGTTTCTCTCTCTATATATATATGAATATGTGTGCGGACTGAATGTGATTCACTCCATTTCCAACTGTAGGCTACCTGGTTTTATAATAATGTGCTGGCAAATGAGGACTTGTATTTGGATGAAGGTTAATTAGGGCCTGTTGGCATGTGTTATTATCAGTACAGGGCAGTATTACTGTAATGCTTTTGTGCATCATAACTGGAGCTTACAGCCACCTGAAAGCATGCATTCATATTCATTAGGTGTGATAATTATGCTGCTGAAAGAAAAAAACATCTGCAACCTCCCCTGAAACACGAGTCATGATTTCATCTCATGTCTTATTTCAGCCAGTTTCCACATATTCATAGGAGCCACCTTTTGCACCAAATGGTACATTGTTACATAGTTTTATCAAGCTTTTTATGTACTGTAGACTTACATTTCCTGACTCACCAATATTTCGGTCTAACGTGAGGCTAAATTTGTTTACATTCTGATGAGGGGGGGATTTTAAAATGAGAAAAAAAAAGGTAAATCTGAAAAAGTGTCATGCATGCGCTTAGGTAGTCTTTTGATAATCCACGTTTTTGTGTCAATCACTGTCTTTTTAGGGATTGTAAGAGGGGTAAAACATGAATATGGTCTAAAGAGAATGTGGATCACAGTAACTGGTCCCCGGAGGGGTTTTGAGCAATACGGTAGAGGAGTAGATGTTGCCTGTGGATGTACTGCCTCCTTCTGCTTTTACTACTAGTGTACAAATGAAATCCTGCCGCTTGTCGAGCCCACCATGCCCCCACCCCTCCCTCCTCTGCTTAGCATATCAAGTGGAACACAGTGTGTACTGTGAAGCCTACCTGCAATCCTTATCAGAATGTCAGAAATAAATATATATATTAAACTCTACATTTGTAATAATCTTATCGGGTTCATGTGGATTTTTTTCAATGTTTCTCTTTTTCAGCAAATCATACTTTTACTTGAGACTTTTCTCTGCCAATGAAATGCCAGTTTGATGAAAAAATACCCCAAGAATTATGATAGAAGTAACCTTCTACATTTACTCACCTGAAGTCCAATCATAAGGTACTTTTACTTTATTTGAATGTGAATGTTACCTTCAATATTATAGTTTTACTCCACTATATATGTATTACAGGGACACAAAGATTGTGGCAAAACTGGAGACAAACACAAGCTAGCATTACCAAAGGAGTGATTTAATTTGCAAAACCATAAGTTAAGTCAACATAAAACCGTTATCATTATTTTAGCGTGTGTGTGTGAGTCTGTCACATTATATGCAAATCAGTAGACCTGGTTATTGTCAGGCCTGCCATAGTTAGTGGATTCTTAATGGCAGACAGAGTCTGGGAGAGTGAATAAGGGAGCGAGAAGATCTTTTGTACACCGTGCCTGGGTACAACTCATCCAGCTGGTGACCCCCGGCCAGGACACACCCCCCTACAACACTCAAACAGGCAGGGTTGGACAGAGACACCTAGTGGCCTGGTGATGGGGATGTCATAAAAATGTCAAGTGATGTGATGTATAATATTTTTGGCTTGTGACCTAAAGAATCACAACTTATAGTTCAGTCTTTCATGTTTAGAGCATATATAGTATTGTTATTAGTTTTACCAAACAGACATTCTAATCTATATTTGGGATTAGTTACGGACACTTAACACAGCATACTCTGCTATCAGTGTATGACTATGGTGAGAATGTGACAAGTATATGAAAGCACTTTGAGAGGTCTTAAAACTAGAATGCAGTAAATAAGCACAGTCCATTTACCATCCTTTTTAAATGAGGTTCACAAGTAATGGTGCATCAGTACTTCCAAACCAATAATATATGCAACTTAAGGGGTAGCTGTGGCTCTTTGCTAGAGTCAGTCATCCCTCAGTCAAAGTTTGGGGTTCTTTTACTTAGATACTATGTGCAATTTGAAGATAATAAATCTTAAGTTCATGAGTTTTTATGGGAAACTATTACTCTGAATGTAGTAACCTTACATGTTCGTATTGGTGTGTGTCTGAATAATCTGAGTGTCTCTTCCACTGCTGAAGGGTGAATCCTGCCATTGATATAATATGTACATAATAAGATACAGGTATAAATATATCAGCTGGTAATTTGAGCATTTTTCTGTCTTACTGTGACATTGACAGGAATTAATTGCAACTATGTATTATTTTTCAGTCATTACCTTTTTGCCTTAAAATGTGTTACTTTGCTCATATGCAGCTTCACATTTCTCTTTGATCTACCACTCACATGCTCCATACCTGCGGCATTATCAAAGAAATTCTGTTTCATCAAAGAAAATAAATCAGTGTAATTAATTTTCCTTCCACTCAGGAAAACCAGGTATGACTAATAAAAGAAGAGAAGCCTCTTAAAGCGTGTAACCTGTAGGACAGGCTCAGCAGGATGGCTGAAGGCTTGACACAGGAGGAAACTAGGAGTGTATACGTTTGTCCACCTGGTAGCATACTTACAGCACTACACTTGTGGTAAATTTCCAGCCCTGGTTGCATAATTCTGTTCTTACTGTTCTACCTCAGTCTGGATTCTTGAAGAGGCAGAGGTAATCTGATGCTACAGTCTGGTCGTGTATCTCCTTACAACTCATCCCTTCCTGCTTGGCTATCTCCTTTAGAGAAGGTGTATCAATTATTCCTCACTGAAAGTTTTAAAGTAGGCTCTATTTACACACAGGAGATGCCAGTCATTTGTTGAATGGAATGATGCACAAAGTACATATTTCTTCACCTAATCGTTTAGTTTAAGTATAAAGTGGTGTGAGATTTGCCATTTTAAATTTATGGCATCTTTTCTTGTGATGCAAGAAGAGAAAGTCTGTCACCATCGCACCTCATCTGCTTTATCACTTTTCACCCTCTAACTCAACAAAGCTGATGTCTGCCAAAATGTAACTTGATGTGAACGCAGACCTGACAGTCCTTTTGGTGGCAAAGATGTTGTTGCTCTTCAGCTTCAGTTTAAAGATTTGTCTACAAAGTTGCTTAGAAACAGGTGTCCAACAATAAGGGTGACCCAACAATGACTTCAAGCACTTTTACAGGGTGACTGTGCTCGGTTTGACGGACTTTATTGCATTTTTTCCACCAAACACGTCTAAATATAATGTTTAAATTATAATTACAAAACGTCAGTACAGCTTGGATCACAACATTTTTAACACACTTGACAGCTGTTCTCTGGCCTGTTTGCGCCTCATACAACTGGTAGAACATGTCACAGACAGGAATGCAAAACAAGTGTGTGTCAGACTTCCCTAGCCTTTAGCCTACTTCACATTACACTGTTGCCAGGTGATGCTCATAAATGACATGGGCATGCTTTTAATCTTCTGACTTTTAAATCACAGAAGGAAGTGACAATGTTAAAACAAACAACCACATTGCAAGCCTAGAGTTTAGGCATACATTGTGAGAACATATTTTATTCTGATCACCTTGAGCAGTAAGTAAATCATCTTCTACAAGTCCTTTATTGCAGAGCCAGTGGATAGCTTGGTACCGTGGGTGACTTGTTCCATTTTGGCACTCAATAATCCAAACATAAATAAAAGTGAGCTATGCCAATAAAATCCATGGTAAAGTTGCAGCTACAAGTGCGAGTAGAGTAAAAAGTGACAGTAAAACAATCAAACATCGTGCAGTTGTGCAAATCCTGCGCCTTCTTCTGCGCTGAGGTTGAACCACAGTCATCACAACGCTGAGCGCATCATCTTCAGCCATGGGTCGCCCCTCAGCGCTTATGATAAAGATCTGAGACGCTTTATGGCTGGGTCTGATCAACATCTGTCGATGGACTCGTTCAGACACCCACCTGAAGCAGTGAGCAGCCCAGTTAACCCCCCTGGGTAAAGTGTTCTCAGAGGGGCGCCGTGCGCTTTGGAGCTGTCCCAGCGATAGAGGGAAAGGAACCTCCAGCGTCTGCACTTCATCTGGATCCTTGTCCGTTGTGAGGGTCACCAGCGCTTCCTTTTGTTTCCTGATGAATGTGAGATGTCTGCAGATAGGGCAAGCAATAGTGTCCCTGATGTTTCCATCGGTGTTGATGCTGACCAGCGTTTTGACCAGACAGTCGTGGCAGAAAACATGCCCGCAGCTCAGAGTCCTCTCTGTGCCAGACAGACCCTCATAGCACACCGGACACTCTCGTGCGTCTTCCTGGCTATCTTGCTTATAAAATGCCATGGGAGGAAAATAATCACCTCGGCAGAAGAATCCAGTTGATTCCTCAGTTGAAGTATTCCTTTCAGGTTCTTTTCCTTTCAGCTCATGACTCTCTGTACTTTTGGCTGTGGGTGGGGGCGAGAACTGCGCCTTGTAAAACAGGGCCTGCCACCTGTAGCTGCAGTGACTTGACTGATTGGGTTCCCTTGAGGTTTCGTTGGCAGTTCAAGTGGCCAAGCTGGTTCACATTTCCTTTTCACTATGCTGTCTGCCAAGTCACGCTTTTTAGATGCAAAACACGTAGGCGACGACTTTTCCATATTTTTCCAAAAGTTTTGTGCATAGAATACTGCTACCACAGTAAAGGCTGCAATGCTTCATTGTAGGTGTATAGATTTATAAAGACATGGTTGTCTCAAATTAAATACAAAATATTTAAGCTACATGAGATATCTCATATGGGCCCATAAAGGACTGTTGGAATATGATTCAAGTATAAATTATTAGCTTAATGCACAATCATTCGAAGCAATTAACCTGAACGTTGTGAATTCTAAGGTGGCCCTGAAGAACAAAACAAATTTACAAAAGATTAAACACTTTTACAAAGTAGGAGAAAGTTGGAGAAATTTACATTTTGGAAAACATTTTTACATTTTGGAAAACATTTTTACATTTTGGAAAACATTTTTTACATTTTATAAAACAAAATTACATCAGCAAAACACTTTTACCAAGGCCAAAACAAATTTACATTTAAGAAAACAAATTTACAAAAGATGAAACACTTTTACAGAGCTGTAGACAATTCTACAAAAGACGGAACACTTTTACCGTTGAGTCTAAATCCTTTCAGCCTGACTCCGTTTAGCCTGAGGCTATGTGGTCTGAGTCTGTTTCATCTGAATTCTGACACATGATGAAGGTTTTGCGGAGATATGATGGTGCATTACCGGAGACATGATGCTTTTTTTTATCTGAGGTCTGACACCTCTCTCTGAGACCCTATGTCCTAATAAGTAAACCATGTCCATCTCCGTTTGGTTTCTCTCCATCAAAACAAACTAAATGAACTGTCACTCGATCACTTCTGGATCACTTACGGTATTTGGTACATTCCCTTTCCGTAAAACTGAAATGGTAATTTGTTTCAGAAATGGTAAAAGTGTCCCGTTGTTTGTAAAATTGTCTCCAGCTTTGTAAAAGTGTTTCATCTTTTGTAAATTTGTTTTGGCCTTAGTAAAAGTGTTTTTCTGATGTAATTTTGTTTTATAAAATTTTAAAAATGTTTTCCAAAATGTAAATTTGTCTCCAACTTTGTAAAAGTGTTTAATCTTTTGTTAAAGTGTTTTGTCCTTCAGGGCCACCATATAATTCTAACAGTTTTTGTATTGATGCTCAATGACCCTCTGTGGTAATCTCATGTGTCTGCGCAGCCCGAGGTTGCAGTTTTATGTCTGGCAACTATGTGCCACCTTGTGGTCACCGTCGTGAAAACTCTGTAGCACCCATAGACTGTATACAGCACCACAACAAAAAAGAGGTGCGGCTGATTCAGTTTCGGTAGCAGCCCCGCCCGTTTCTGACGCGAGCACCCATACGTCAGCGCGTACGTCCATGTCAGGATTTACGTTGGTTCCGGGAGACGCGTTGGCAATTTCCTAAACACAGCTCTGTCACTTTAGTATCATCCGAGGCCAGGGCAGGGGAGAGGTGTGTGTGTTTGTTGGATGTAACATCGCCTAGAGGAGGACCTGCTGTTACAGAAGACACTCGGACACCGATTTGACATGAGCAGGTAACACATTTAACAGTAAATATTCCGTTTGAACGTGAGTAATGTTTCATCTGTTTGTGTTGTAAGCTGTCGTGTTCAGTCCTGGCTTCTCTGTTTAACCGATATGACAGCTCGAGCTGGATTTAAAATGTATAGGGTCGTTTTTATTAAAAGATCTGCTTTGAATGTCAGTCACTCTCCTTTACTTTTCGTGTATGGCATGTGTTCTTCTTTTCCACGAATAGCATGAAGCGTACTGTTGGGCTTTAAGCTAGGCTTCTCATTTACAGTCGGTCACATCACGCAGTGTCATATATCCAGACGTTAACAACAACGTTTGTTAGCGAATCTCAATTTAGATGACAACCTGTCCACATAAACATGGACCCATGGATGTCAGTCTTTTCGTTTAAGACCACCATGGATGTCAGTCTGTTCGTTTAAGACCAGCTTTTTATCATGAAGAAAGATTTGTTCATGTTGTCTCTATTTGGTGCTTGATTTGTCAGGATATTATTGTATTTATTACAGCTAAAGTCGCGTTTTATTGCTTTTTGAACATCATCCTGATGAACAGGGGCATTTCCTTGAACATCTAGCATCTGGATGTCCTCATGCCCTTAATCCTTAACATTACATGGGTTTAAGTAAGAGGACACCTATGCCACCACATCCATTAAGCTGCAGGCCTTATTTTATTCATATAGAAGCAAACCCTGTTAAGATACTGGCAATTAGGATTTGTTCAGCCCTCCTCACCCCTTTCAGAGGCCCCAGTTTAAAGTGTGACTACATCAGTGTCATCACTTGAACTCTTAGTAAGCACATAGTGATCCGCGTAAAAAAAAAAAAAAGAGGATGTAGCGAGATGAATGTGGGAAAGGAAACTCTTTTCACTACCTTCCTTTGTCTGTTATTTAGAAATAGATGGTTCCACAGTAAGCGTTCCCACTTTTGATGGACACAGGCCCTGTCAGCCTGGGTATTGTTTCACCAGACAAATAGATCCAGGGGTCAAACTGACACCACTCAAAAGGATGCTGAAATGTGAGATAACAGGGACAGTCATGACCTGTTATGTGATACAGGGGTTTGTGTAGGATTAGGTCATTTTCACCCGTTTTAATTGAAGGACCTCTGATTGAAAAGTGGGCTTAAAAACAGCCGTGGCGTTTTTGAGGAGATGATTACACACTTGTAAGGTCTTTGATCTGAATCACCATGGAAACTGTTTCCGGTCACCCATGCCTCTGTTGACCAATAGAACTCCCATTCGAGCCATTCTGCACCACACCTAAAAGAGACCGGCTATTTTTGCAAGATCATCAGATAATTTTGATCTTGGAAATCAGAGGAACTATTTTAGTTCCCTGGAGGGATTCAAAAGTTTTCCTTTGTTAGTCTATCAAACAAACATGTTACATCACCAGCAGCCTGGGAGCGTTTTCCTCTCTCCACCCGTTGCTGTATTTGGGTCTTGGGTTTCCTTCTTGATTTCCAGAGTAGCACTCTGACACGTGAGGGGCCTGTGGTGAGTAAATTGTTGATGACGCTGCCTCAAAGGAATGTTTTAAGGGAAGCACAGGCGGTCCAGCTTCTGGGTCCAGACTGTCTTCTCCTTGGAAAGGAAAATAACACATCGTCCCCCTTGTCTAAGCCCAAGCTGGCATGTCTGGTCAAAATGTAACAATAATGGATACAAGAACACATGTCACAGCTCAGCTTTGTATTTATGTACCAGCTGCAACCAAGAGACAACCTTTGGTCTCAAACCATGAAGCCCATGAGGAAGTGTTAAAAACTGCAATTCCTCAAAAATCCGCTTGAGGCTGGCTGCAGAAACACCGGAAACCACATTGACACCAATTCAAAAAAGACGATCTTTGCAGCAATGATAAACATGTTTACAGCCTGGTTCAAAAAACGGTTTGGCTATATGTAGCTAACTTCTCTATCGGCACACACCTGTGTTGCCAACTCATCAGTGAGGAATGTAGCTATTGGCTGTCCTAAAAGTCGCTAAATGACGTCATCACTTAATTTGCACAATACGAATTGTAATGGACGCTGTAGGAGAGACCTGTAAGTTTAAGGGAGAGACAAAAAGAGGTTAAAAAACACTCTTAATATGTTTATAAAGGAGCCTCCAACAAATCAAAGTACATCATTACATTTTTCAACCATAATATTTTCAAGATGTTCATTGTATACAATTTACATTAACTATTGAAATGGACCAAAAAGAGACAGAAGGCGGGATCAGCCAGTGGTGTCTTTGTACATTCGTGATACATTTGCAGTCTGGATGCTGAGGGGTGAACGCCTCCTGCTCTTAATGCAGCTAGGAGGGACTCGCAGTAGCAGCCACTGCTCGTTGAGAAGAGTAAGAAGGATACATGCTTTCACGTCAGTCTTCAAAAGTCGCCATTAACACCAGAAAAGTCGCTAGATTTGTCGCTTGTTGCTTTTTTGAAAAAGAGTCGCTAGAGGGGTCTGAACACTCGCTAAATATAGAGACAAAGTTGCTAAATTGGCAACACTGTAGTAGGGGTAACATTTTTTCTAACGCAACGGTTCAGAAGATATTAAGATTACAAGTTTTTGCCCAAATAAAGACATGACTGGCTTGACTCCCGGACCTGAACACATAGCTGTTGGCTAGGAGGCTCAAACTCTGCCCCTTTACGTCACACTATGCCTGGTTGAGTTTTGCATTTCCAATATGGCTGCCACCGTCGATTGGCTTCAAAACAGCGCTCAGGAACAGATGGGTGACCTCACGGATACTACGTCCATTATTTATACAGTCTATGGCTACAACTCATCTTACTCCTTGGTGTTGCTCATACATGTACTGGTTGTCTGACCCATCTGTAGGAAGTCCTTACAGCCACTGTCTGGATCATGAGTCCTCCTTAAACCACAGCAAAAGCACTGTTGGGGGGTGGGGGCAGCTGCTGCAACCCTCCACCCACACCAAACACACACATGGGCCCTTTCCAGATGTGCTTAATCATTTCCGGAAACCTACCATGCTGATTCTCCAAGATCACAAAGTGACGCAGAGTTTATTAGCTTACCAGAAAAGAGGAACAAGCGTCTAGTAAAGTGTTAACTCCGCAAAGAGGAAGGAAGATGAAAAAAGGTGTTCATACAACATGTTAAAAAGAAACTAAGAAGCAGGCGACAACGGACAGCTTTGATCCATGAGAGCATTAGCCACACTCATTATCACAGAACAAGTTATGTTGATTTTACCTCAATTGAGCTCAAGGGTTGAAATTTAATGAGCAGGAAACACTGGAAGCTACGCATTTAGATGTCCTGTTAGCCTCTTAGTCCAAATCCAGCCTCTGAAAGATTGGGTGCTGCAGTCAGTGAATGTTTAACCAAGGGTGGCATGACCTCAGACCGTCAAAACAGCATGACCAGTCTGATCTGGCTTTGTTTGGACTGATAAAGATAGTTCAGTTGTTTTATCTCCTTTTAGTAAGGAACGAGTGGTATGTTCAAATCTTGATTCCCTTTACCCTTAAGCTCTGAGATAAGACGAGAATGTACTGAGCCTGAAGCTACATGCCAGAGGATGCAGATACCAAGTCATGTGCAGGTTTGAATGCTTGTCCTACTTTTCAGCTTGTGAGCAATGATCTCGCATCTTTGTACCACAAACAAAACATGTGATATGTGTACTTTTTTTTTGTGTTGCATTCACATGGTTGAAAAGTATAATTTCCAAATCAGCCAAACCTAGAGATGTTACAGTTCTATACAAAGTATAATGATGCTATGAAGAGACTACTTTCCCAGTCATTTAAATGGAAATTTAAATTCCTACTAACTAAATGATAATAACAATAAAGTATAGTTATACAGCACTTATCAAAACAGACGTTAAAAAGTGCTTTACATCATTAAAAACCCACAATAATAAACAAAACATGAGGGGGAGACATATTGACAATTTAAGTGGAACAACTTAAAGGAACAGCTGAGAAAAAGAGAAACTACTAAAAGCAATTAAAACAATAAAACAGTTAAAATCAGTAAAACAAATAAAAAAACAAGTGAAATAAAAGAAAATCATCAATAAAAGTCAATTAAAAATAAATGTAACATCATGGATCAAACAATATTACAGGAAGGTCTTTCAATAAAAAATAAAAATATGTTTTCAGCTGTGATTTATTGGTCATTTATGCAAAATTTGTATTAGTCTTGTGGTAAGAAAACACAAAGAGAACAGTCAACATAGAGCACAATGTAGCCTACAGCCTTCTCTGCAGGTTAACATTCAAATGCCTGTGCTGGTTATGCATCGCGATGTATGGATGGGTGGATGGATGTCCCCCACTCTCTCCCTGTTTCCAGCACTATCAACTGTAATCCCCACTCTAATAAAGGTGCAAAAAGCATTAAATAAAGTAAATAAAAGAGATTCAGTATGTACACTTCTATGCTTCTATCTAATGAATGTAAAGGAAGGTATGAGAGCGATTTAAATATGAGAAGTTTACAGTCAGTTTGTGGGTGTGAATCACAGATAATGACCCGGGAAGACAGAACATAGTGCAAGGTCAAAAAGTAGCTGCCATGTAGTGAAATGAATGATGACTAATCGACTATAGGCCAGTTTAATGAGGCACAGCCTACATAATGCAACTGCAGCGCACTGCCATCTGTCATCTTCACAATATGTGCATCATAGTAGAGCAGTATATCCGTTGATGGGAGCTGCGTGACAGCATAGACACAACATATGACCAGTGTTATGGGTCTAGCTCTGGTGCCACCCTAGAATGACAAAGAGAGCCAGCCAAAGTAGTTTACTTAATTAAAGCAATGTCATCAAAATAGATGACATAACTTAGATGCATGTAAGTCAGCCTTATTTACTTTTTAAACAACTTCATGATCACGCACTTCTCCTCCCCTTCGTCAACAGACTCTTTTATAATCACCCATTGAGAGCACCGTTGAGACCAAAATGACATTCAGTGTTCCTCTCTCCTCAGGTTGCCCTGACATGGACAAAGAGATGATTCCAAAATTTTCATCAAAGGATGAGGAGGTTGATTACTGGAAGTCCCAAGCCCTCAAATATAAGAAAAGGTAAGCAATTTGCTTTGTCTCTTTATCCGGGTTTGACATGTTGTCATGAGGAGACATGACAGTCTTGAGAATAACTTGACGCCTGCTTCGCTCATTCTTGCAAATGAGGTTCCGTAACAATGTGTCATATTGTATTCTCTGATCTACCTCCCGAAAGATGTTGAACCGAATACAAGATGGCAGCAATTCCCCGTTTGATAAAAACACTTTCAGATAACACCCCAAACTTCAAACAGGAGTGAGTGAGCACACTGTATTTGATGAGTTGTACTATCTGTCTTACTCTTATGTAATAATTTGCTGAGTGTGTGGTTGTGTCGTCTTGACAAATGTAAATACACGATAATTTCCACCCATGTTTTTTTTTGGAAAGGTCCTCTGCTGGGCGGTTCAGCAGAGCGTGTGCTTAGCCATTTAAGGAGAATGACCTGACCAGCTTTCTGAAATCGCTGCCCACAGAGGTCTGTGGCTGACTCTGGAGGAAATTACTCAATCTGTGACTTCTTTAACAGAGACCACAATCTACTTTATGTTTTAAAAGGCAGCAGTTTTCCATGTGTTTGGTGTTTGTGTTCAGTCTTTCCTTATATTTGTGGAGTTAGATGAACATAACGCCTTTAAATGATGTGTTCAACACAGCACAGAGAGGGTTAAGTCCTGGTGGTTTTCTATGAAATTCCTGCTGTGGGTACCTAGAGGAAAAAACTTCCACCCATGGAAAAAACAACACCAAGGATTTAGTGCAGCACGGCTTGTTTCACACAAGTACATTTCCCAGGATCACTTCTACCGATGTATTCTGCGTTGATAAGTTACCTATTGAAAAGTTACCTCCATGATGTAATATGTTGAACTCTAGGCTTTTCACTCACCCAGTTTACCATGATCAATACAAGATAAATAGCACATACGTCCTTAGCTTACACATTTCATGTTAATGTTCACACAAGTGTGAGAGACGACAAGCCAGACTGGAAGTTGTAGGACCTTGCAGTGTGCTGATGAAGCAGCCGCTGTGCTGTTGGTATGTGTGGAACGACCCCTGGACAACAACTGATTCATGGATTCCAGAGCCACTGTGAGGCCACGAGTCAGCTGATCTCAGAACAGTGTTAACTACAGTGTCATGTGTGCGCAAACAAACAAGAAAGACAAGAAAAATGCGCTTCCATGCAGAAAACACAGAACGTCTCTGAATGTATCCTTCCTTCCCTCTCCTCGTCCAAATGTTTAATTCAACAACATTTTGAGTTATTGGTTGTTTTTAGACTCTCTACATGGGGTTGGCCCTGACCAGTGTGTATACGCATCCTGTTTCCTAGCCCATGTCCTCATCCTGTTTCTGCACCCTCTCATTTTCCTTGCACCACTGACCTTTCACCCCTCCCACAGCTGAGGAAGCCCGGTCTGCTTTTCTGAGCTCCTTCTAAAACCACTTATTGTCAGAGTACAGCTGTCTCTCTTAGAGCTGTATATTTAGAGTCCTACCTCGGCAACGCTGAGCGGTGCACTGCTCGCTGTGCAGCAGAAGAAGAGACGAGGTTAAAAATATACAAAAACCCGACTGACTGTTTTTATGCAGGTTTATTTTTGACCACCAGAGATAAAGCTGCTGGAACATACCTGAGCCTGGCTCATCTTACAGGACAACAGCCAGTCAGGTTTCTAGAGCTCATGCCAGCATGGGGTCAATCAGTCAGGCAGCTTTACCGAATGAATGGTGCACAGTGAACAGGGTGCCCGGTAAATGATAGCGATTGTTAATGTGTCTGTTTGTGTGCAATGCAGTTGCCATGATGCCCAGGAGGAGCTGCAGGAGTTTCAGGAGGGAAGCCGGGAGCTGGAGGCAGAGTTAGAGGCACAGCTGGGCCAAGCCGAGCACCGCCTTCGAGACCTCCAGAGTGAGAATGAGAGACTGAAGAACGAGGTGTCAAACCTCAAGGTAACTGGTGAAAGCCTGTGTTGCATGTTTTGGATTGGTTTAGCCTTTATGGCAGGGGCGTCAAACTCATTTCAGTTCAGGGGCCACATATAGCCCAAGTTGATCTGAAGTGGGCCGGACCAGTAAAATCATAACATAATAACCTATGAATAATGTCAACTCTAAATGTTTCCCTTTGTTTTAGTGCATAAAAGTACAAGTACATTCTGAAAATGTTCACATTTATGAACTATCTTTTTTACAAAAACAGCTGTTGTATTTTTTGCCATGATGAGTCTCATAGGGGCCGTATATTTTACTCTTTAAGCCCTGAAACCTGCTCCAAACACACCAAACACAAAGGTTACCCATTCACCTGACACAGAGTGTAATGTTTACTGCAAAAGAACAGAGAGATTATAATAATGAAGAAGGTAAAGTTGACTATTCTGGACCCCTCAGCTCCAGCATGAACAGTTTGCTTGCTGGACAGTGTTGTATGCAGGGGTGTAGGGCTAGTGTTAGTAGTTAGTGGATCGTCTTATTGTGCTCTAAAAAGTCTTTATGAATCTAAACCGGATTATGCAAACAGCAAATAATCTATTTTCTCACTTTGAGAATAAAAGTCCTGGGAAAAAAGCGCTGTACAGGTGCGCTCCGTCAGGACTATGATTTTATGCGACCCCAAGAAGACACATTTGAAATAGCAGTCACTTTTATTGAAAAATTGCAGTTAATGTATTCTCTGTAATTTTTTCACTTTGCAAAGTCGTTCTGCGGGCCGGATTTGGAACCTCTGGTGGGCCGGCTTTGGCCCACGGGCTGCATGTTTGACACCCCTGCTTCATGGTCTGTCAGTAGGGTCACAATAATAAAGCAATTTGCGGTTACTTAAGAGGTTATCTGATTTCTCTTGGATCCTGAGGACAAGGTCCACTGACCTGTTTGTAAGCATGGTCTAAATAAAAACCCCTCTTATGTAATCCTGCAGCTCTCCTTAATTGGATGTCAGGATTAGGAGTAAAAAAATAGAAAAGCACTGGGACAGGTTTTGTTCTTAGTCTCTACAGGCATGACGGATACCCAGGTGATCAAATAACAGTGTTTACATGCAGGGTAATTACTGTCGCTGCCATAGCAGATAAGTGTTTGAGTTTACTCTCGGTTGAACACTTAAGTGAACTAAAATGAACTGTGCTAATGAGCTAGAGAGATCATGAATCATGCTTTCCTCTCATTGTGCCCCTGGGGCCACAACACAGGCATACGGGCCTGCCACATATTGCAATGTGAAGTACCAAAACGCACACAAGCCACAGGGCCTCCCCGGGGAACAAAGAGGCTATTTGAAAGCGAAACAATGCAGAAGAATATCTTTATATCTTGTCTTATGATTCAGCAGGTTATAGAAACAACTGCAGGGTTACTTTTCTTTTTAAATACTGTTGTAAAGTGTATAAAATGCTACATAAATACGGCTCTAGCAAAAGGATATTTAGGGTGGATTTCCCTGGAACAATAGGTCGCTTTGATGTCCTTGTTTTTTACACACACTCACCCTCTCTGTCCACCTTTTTCAGGAGAAACTGGAGCAGCAGTATTCCCAGAGTTATAAGCAGATTTCGATGCTCGAGGACGACCTTGGCCAGACACGCAGCATTAAGGAGCAGCTACACAAATACGTCCGAGAGCTTGAGCAGGCCAATGATGACCTGGAGAGAGCCAAGAGGTCAGACTGACTCAGCATTTCTGTCAGTGTGTCATTAGACTGTGTTTGTTCTTTGCTTGTTAAGAGGTCTAAATAGGAACATAAACAAGCCCTGATAAGGATTTTTTTAAAGAGTCGGTTATGTGATTACATTTGTCACAGCAGCATTCATTCAATGTTTTAACAGTCATGTCTAACATCTTCTGTGTACAGGGCAACAATAGTGTCTCTGGAAGACTTTGAGGGTCGTTTAAACCAGGCCATCGAGAGAAACGCTTTCCTGGAGAGCGAGCTGGATGAGAAGGAGTCTCTTCTGGTGTCTGTGCAGCGGCTGAAAGATGAAGCAAGAGGTAAGGACAGAGCACAGAAGATACATTTCATTTAATGTACGACCCATTTAGGGGAGAATTTCATGAGCTGACTCTATTTTCTGCAGACCTGAGACAGGAACTGGCGGTACGAGAGAGGACTACGGACAGGATGTCTGCACCCAGCTCGCCCACCTTAGACATGGACAAGACAGACTCTGCAGTACAAGCCTCCTTATCCCTCCCAGCCACACCAGTTGGAAAGAACATAGAGCACCCTTTTATCACCTCAAAAGGTCAGGGTTTACTAAAATCACAGTTTTTTTTGCACATGTGAAATGTGAAACTCCCTCATATATAAACTAATGTTTTCGTATGTGCATGTGCAGCATTAACCAACGGCTGTGGCAGCTCATCCCTCACTCCATCTGCAAGAATCTCAGCGCTTAACATTGTAGGTGACCTCCTGAGGAAAGTCGGGGTAGGTACCATTCCCTTTAATTTACATATAATGACCTATCTTTTCATTCATTTCATTGTACGTTCTCTGTTTGCATTATGGAGGAGAATTAGAAAGCAGCACAGTAAAATTAAAGATAGGTCACAGAACAGCCAGGAACAGTGTGTCCTTGGCCACAGGATATACAGAGTGATATTTGTGATAAACACGGATCATGTTTCTTGTTTTTTTGCGACTAGGCTTTGGAGTCGAAACTCGCTGCCTGCAGAAACTTTGCCAAAGACCAGGCGGCAAGAAAAAATTATGCCAAAGACAACGGCACACTCATCAACAGCAACGCCACCAAGTTCTCTCACTCTCTACACACAACGTACTTCGATAAAACGTGAGTGTTTCATTCCTCTGCTTGTCTCAGAAACAGATTTCTGTAATTGAACTGTCATTATTCCTGTATTTATGCACATTTACCCTGTTTGTGTATCCATGTTTGTTAATTTTGTAAATCTTCTTCTGGCAACCATAGGACTGTTAATGGATTGGACCCCAGCTCGTTGACCTCCATGGCAGCGACCAGAGCCGTGCCCCCACCGGGCCTGCTGCCTCTGAGCGTGTGAGGCATCCCCACACCACATTAACCTCACCAAATACAATATGGGAACAGAGAGGACACTTGAAAGACCATTACATTGTGTGCTGAGCGTGTGAGTGTGAGTGTGAGTGTGAGTGTGAGTGTGTGTGTGTGTGTGTGTGTGTGGGTGTGTTTGTGTGTGTGTGTGTGTGTGTGTGTGTGTGTGTTCGGGATTGTGCACTTTTGAACGTGGTGTGTAAACAAGAGGCTTGACCTTACCATGACCTTGCCTCCAGGTTGCAGCTCTAAATGCGTCTGTGAGTAGGTGCACAGTGGTGTGTGCATATGTTCCTACCACATACTTGCATGTGCCTAAAGCTGTACTGTACTGTGCTTGTATGAATGTCACTGCAAACGCATTACTCTGTAGATGTCAACTCTGAATTGACACCTTTATATTCTTAGTTCCACTCTTCATCTGAAACTACTATCCTGACAAAAGGTCTGACAGATCACAGCTTCCTTCTACTCCTTCTTTTCCTTCTTTGTTTTCTCTTCAATTGCACAGCTGAACCTATCTCAATTCAGAATGTATTATATTTAAAAAGGGATGTGTTCCTATTAACTAATTTATCTATCACAGTATGCTTTAAAATGCAATATTTCTTATTAGCTATTTTCTTGCATGTGTGCATATGTAATGTGGGGTAGTGGAGGCGAAGCTGGACCCCATATTTATGACTGAAGTGAATGTTGATCGTTCAAAGCCATGTAGCCATAGTGGGGTTGTTCTTTTTGTGACTGGCTACTTGCTTCTTTTTTTACATTTGAAGTAGCTTTTTTGTTAAAGTTCAGAAATATCAGCTGGATCTGTCCTCTGGGTTAAACCTGCACTTAAACAAACTGAATCTCACTGGTTTTGTTGCAGGCAAGTATTTCCGTCTGTGGAATTCTGTTGATATTCTGAGGGAACAGTTTTGCCTTTTATATGTTGTTGTTTTGTTTTTTTATTTGTGACCGGCTCATTTACCTCATTTTGATGTTCAGGCAAGTACTTGTGGTAGATTTTTAATCCTAGCAGGCAAATTTGGATACTCAAGCAAAATCAAACTCACTAGGATTCTCATCGGCACTGTTCTTTAGCAGGAGTACATTAATTCATGATTCACTGTGGCCTTTGTGTCAAGCAGCACATTAGCTAAACATATGTCAGATTAAGGTGTGTGAACCTAGAGTTAATTAAACTTGACTAGATATTTTTAGCAGGTTTCATATTATTTAAAATCACCACATTTTTCATTAATTTGGCCCCAAAAATAACCCTTTCTCAGATTTGTCTGTTACCATCTTGAAACATAACTTGAGGCCTAAAGTATTCATTTGTTTGATGATATGAGATGCCATTTTGGGCACTCTGTGAGCCTGTTCCTCAAAGCTTGTTCTACAGCAAGTGTACATAGCTTGTACGGATGGTTATTTGTACATACTGAAATTTGGCATTAAGGTCCTATTTATTTCAGATTCTGTATGGCATGTTCAAATTATAAATGGTTAAAACCATTGTATAATTATATTAAAATGTTTGTCAATATTGTTTAAGTAAATAAAAACTGAGATGACAAATATGTTGTGTGGTTTTGGGTTGTGTGTTGTTACCATCGAACAAATCGAGATGGACTTAGTGAGTACTTTCCAACGCTTTTAATTTCTGTTTTGGGCTTCAATGGAAATTCAGTTGAATGTACAATGTTTAAGAAATTATTTTTTTTTTTTTAATTAATTAAGGCTTAAATGTGATGACCAGAAATGACGGTCAGCTGATTTTATTTTAATACCTTTCATCTTGTGGTAAAGAAGCATTGAATGTTAAGTTTCTGATTTTCCAAGAAGGCCACCATGGTCCACTTAATTAAAGGCCTAATTTCTTCTCCATGTCCTCCTTCAATATGTTCTTCTTGATCTGAAAAAAGGAGAAGTAAGCCATTTCATTGTCAGTATATTAAAAAGCTGTACATCCATCACGATAGTTCATGTATGACTGTGGTAAAGCAGCAGTATTGTACCTTTCCAGAGGCTGTCAGAGGGTAACTGTCCAAAAAGAACACATAATGTGGGATCTTGAAGTTTGCAATCTAGAAGGAGAAATTAAAATGTTGTAAAAGAATGATATGCAACCTTGATTTAAAGAGTTATATTTTTTGGTAGTTTGTGTATGATCTCTCACCTGGCCTTTGCAGAATGCTCTTATCTCCTCTTCACTGGAGGTCTGGCCCTCCCTCAGCCTGATGCAGGCACACACCTGCTCGCCCAGTCTCTCATCTTTCACTCCTACCACCTTGAAAACAGACAAGTAAAACAACAACATACTTTTAACACATCAGGATGGTATGCAATTGTACATTTTAGTAGGCTTTCCTGTTATGATTTTGTGTAAAGTGGTTCAGATCTTTTGCTGCCCTCTGGTGGTCTTGAGTCTCACCTGCACCTCCAGTACTTTAGGATGTGTAAAAAGAAACTGCTCTATCTCAGCTGGGTAGATGTTCTCCCCTCCACGGATGATCAGATCCTTCATGCGGCCTTCAATACGACAGTATCCCAGGCTGTTCAGACTGGCCGTGTCACTGAAAATAAAAAAATCCTATGTTATCCTTTGCACATCAATCCTTTCAACATCTATATAACATCTGGGCATTTGGTGTGGGACAGTTTGCATAATTATGATATAAAAAATGAGAGTTTTACCAAGAATCCTGAATTATTATTGATAAATCAAATGTAGAAATCTCACCCTTGCTCTGCTTCTCTTTCCCCTCTCTAACATTTTTCTCTAGACTCTTATCAGTGAATTTTTCTCTTTTTGAATGTGGGTATGATGGGTAGTCAGAGCCAGCATAGAGTGGGGTGGTTCATAATGTCAAAGAAAACTGTTGAGACTCCCTGAGATGTAGTGGGCCTTAACTTGAAATACCAGTGAAGGGAGGGGCCTAACTGATAATCCTGTTGATGTATGGGCTCTCACTGCCCATTTACAGTATAGTTTCAAGCTTGGGTGCCGGGGCCATTAGGGGCCAAATGGTAGGATATGTAGTATCAGTGTCATCATTAACTGGAGCACACATAAATAGAGGTTAACGGTGGTGATGCTATTTGGGTCAGGGTGCCCACCAAAGGCCATATGATAGACTATGTAACTTATCCATAAAGAGGGCTACTTTGGATTCAGGTTAGGAGAGGCTTTCAAGGAAAAATTCAGATTGTATCATTCAGTTTCTTACCCTGTCCTGTACCAGCGTGCTTTGCAGATAGCCTCATTGGTTTTCTCAGTATCATCCCAATATCCTAACATCACACAGGCACCTCTGACCTGCAGCTCTCCTGAGGCCCCAAGAGGGACAGTCTCCCCAGTATTAGGGTCCACCACTTTAGCCTACAGGAAAAACATGTATGATAAATTGCAGTGTTGTCATGGTGCTGAGTACATACAAATGTATGCTAACATTAGGACAAACAGTACCTCAGTGTGGCTCATGATGCATCCAACTGTTTCTGTCTTCAGCTCCTCTGTGTCTTGTGGGAATCCAAGAAATGTAATGGGGCTATTCTCAGTGGTTCCGTAACCTATCTATAAAAGCATAAAACTCCATGAGTCCTATATACTGAAGATTTATTCTTTTAAGGATTATTTTAAAAGGTAAAGGAAACACAGAAGTGCTTGCTCACCGTGATCTCTTTCATATTCATGTCTGCTCTAAGTTTTCTCACAATCTCAGATGGGCATGGAGAGCCTGCCATGATACCTACAACACACAAACATGTATATAGTGATGCTTCATATGCTAACTTAAAATCAGTGGTGGACAGTAATAGAGTACATTTACTTGAGTACTGTACTTAAGTACATTTTTGAGTGTCTGTACTTCACTTGAGTATTATTTTTCGGGGAAACGTATTACTTTTAGTCCACTACATTTAGAAGACAATTATTGTACTTTTTACTCCACTACATTTCTATGAATGCTCTAGTTTCTCACTACTTTTGCTTTGAAGTCAGCTCATGAATTTCCTTCTCTTTTCTGAAATCTGATCCCTAAGACAGTAAAATGTGTTCGTTTAGTTCTGTTTGTCTCAGTGGTTTAGCCATACCTGTACATCTCAACGGTTGAATGTGGAGCAAACACAGAGCAAATTTCACTCAGATCAGGCAGTTCATTTAGATGTGGTAATGATGTCTATAATTCTCTACTTGAGTACCCATGGCCATATCTTCAGCCCGTGTTAGAGGTTTTTGAAATGAACAATGATACGTATCATTTAAATGTTCTCCCTGTTTCCCACTCTGCCCAAACATACTAAAATTCACAGTTCAACCTGAGAAAGTGTGTTGAGCTACGTAACATTTGTTTCATTCCAGATGAACATTTCAAAATAAGTTTTCTGTGCTTTGAGTAACTTAGTTTCTGTTTATATTCCATGGTATAGTTTTTAGAGATTTAAAGTAACGGTTTCTAAATAAACATAATGTAACAGAATGTGCTCCTATGTATTCTTGACTGCATTTATGTATTGTGAAAATACAACGTTGTGAGATTTTTTTAAAAGTACTTTGAATACTTAAGCATTTTTAAAAGCAAGTACTTCAGTACTTTAACTCAAGTAATAATTTGACAGAACAACTTTCGCTTGTATTAGATAATATTTGACCAGGAGGATCTATTTTTTGACTTAAGTAATGAAGCTGTGTACATTGTCCACCAGTTCTTGAAATCACACCCAGTTTAAAACATCCCATCTGTCAGGTTTTAGCCTTCTGTCTTACCTGCCTCAACTGAAGACATGTCACACTTGTGTAAAACTTGTTGGCTAAGCATGTCTGTGAACATTGTTGGAGTGCCATAGATGAAACTGCACCTTGAGTGAAGAGAACAACATAAGTGTTAGTTGTTTTCAGAGAGTCAGAGAAGTCATGTGCTTGAAAATCATTTGGATGATATAAGGAGTGTAGTACTTTTCACTTTGAATAGCCTGTAGATTGGCTTGGCTGTTGTACCCAGTGGAGGGAAAGACTAGTGTGACTCCATGCAGTGCCATACACATCCCTCCCAGTACAGAGCCGAAGCAGTGGTACATGGGCACAGGAACGCATACTCGAACCTGAGGCTGATGGAAAGATGGGAAATTACATACCTTACACTGTATAAGTTGTCATTAAATCAAAAGACAAATTTAGACTTACCCTCCATCCATAGCCCACTCGAAGGCCGATAAAGTAGGCATTATTTACAATATTGTGGTGGGAAAGAGCTGCTCCCTTTGGACTGCCTGTGGTCCCCTAAAACAAATGGAACAGAATCATCACTTGATCTCTGTTAGATCTCTGTTAGACCTCTGTTACTTTCTTCTGTCTGCTCAAGTGATAAAGACTTGTATAAAAGGTGCAAAACTAAAGCTTACTGATGTGAACTGAATGTTGATGGGATCATCAAAAGACAGCTTGCTCTGCAGATCCATGAGCTCTCTGTGATGCCGACTCTCCCCTGCTTGCATCACGTCCTCCACATTGAACATCCCTGGCTGTCTGCTGTCTATCAGAATCACCATACGCAAGTCTGGCAACCTGGAGAGACAGTACAATATATTTGTATTACAAAAGAGTCCAAAGAGAGGGTCTTAAGATTATTTGTGGAAAGGTGCGACAAGGAATTCAGTACAGTAGACTAAATCTGGTTAGAGTTAACACGTATCTTAATGAAAGCAGCTAGAACTCATGAACCAACAGTTAGCAGATAAGACTAAAGTATCTTGACATATTCAGTTATTTGCACTGAAATTAAAATTTTCCATAAACCTATAAGGCTATACAGTGGACCAAAGTAATTGGAATTAAGGTAAAAGTTTGATATGAGAGGGCAGTATTTCATACTTTGTAGTACATACTCTATCATACTCTCACGGACACACTAAAATACCCTCTTACATGCACAATCATACTCTCTCACACACACTACTATACCCTTTTACATGCACAATCATACTCTCTCACAAACACTACTATACCCTCTTACATGCACAATCATACTCTCTCAAAAACACTACTATACCCTCTTACATGCACAATCATACTCTCTCACAAACACTACTATACCCTCTTACATGCACAATAATACTGTCTAACAAACACTACTATACCCTCTTACATGCACAATCATACTCTCATGCACACACTACTATACCCTCTTAAACGCACAATCATACTCTCACGCACACACTACTATACCCTCTTACATGCACAGTCATACTCTTTCACAAACACCACTATACCCTCTTACATGCACAATCATACTCTCTCACACACACTACTATACCCTCTTACATGCACAATCATACTCTCTCACACACACTACTATACCCTCTTACATGCACAGTCATACTCTCTCAGAAACACTACTATACCCTCTTACATGCACAATCATACTCTCTCACAAACACTACTATACCCTCTTACATGCACAATCATACTCTCTCACAAACACTACTATACCCTCTTACATGCACAATCATACTCTCTCACAAACACTACTATACCCTCTTACATGCACAATAATACTGTCTAACAAACACTACTATACCCTCTTACATGCACACCCTCTTTCTATATTTCTGTGTCCAGAAATACATACTTTTATACAAATACATACTTTTCTACTGTGCTGTGAATGTGCTCTGATTGGCTGTGAACTCTCATACAGATCAACTAATGGCTGTTAAGTAACTCCTCAAAATCCCCCCCCCCCCCAATTTACATATGGACACAGAAATACAGAAATAAATAAATGCATAAATAAATGTATAAATAAATACAAGATATTTATTAATTCATGTCCTGATTAATTTATTATTTTATGTATTATTTAATTCATTTTTTGTTTTTATTTCTACATTTAGTATTTATTTATGCATTTATTTATTATTTTATGTATTATTTTATCCCTTTTTTTGTTTATATATTTTAGTATTTATTTATGCATTTATTTATGCATTATTTATTTATTTTTACGAAAGTAATTTCCATCCTCCTAAAAAGATACTCTTGCATGATAGTATATGTAAGAGAGGATAACAGTATATGTAAACGTTAAAATAGCATATGTGAATGTAAGAGAATGTGAGGTGAATGTAAGAGAGTATGATAGGTAATGTGAATGAGAATAGTTGTGTGTGTGAGAGAGTTTGATTGAAACGGAAGGGAGTTTGATTGAAACGGAAGTAGTACTAAATTCTCAGTTCCTGATTGGCTTATATGAAGAGGATTTTACAGACACACGACCCGCCCGTAATATAATGCAAAAAGTAAAAGTGATGCATTCCTGTGACAGGCGGAGTTATTATTGGGGGGGCTCAGTGTTAGTCTCTACCTGCAGCAGGTGTGCTGTGTGAACCAGTCTCCTCTTCATTGAGGATTTTTACCGTCTGTTTAATATTTGACGTTTTTGCCGCTATTACCGTAAAAAGTTCAGCATCTGGAGCCTGATTTAATCCAGTTTGGTGAAACATCAGACACATTTAGTAAGTTTGGATCAACTCATTGGCATCAAAGAGTGCCGTGAGCTGACTGTCTGTCCAATTCATCCATATAAGGACATCTGTTCGGTGCATCAAGACGCTGAACTTCACCTCGGCAGAAATAGAGGTGATTGTTTCGGAGGTTGAGGCAAGAAAACAAACACTTTTCCGAAGCGTATCAGCAGGAGGAGTCACCATAAATAAAAAAAATGAAGCCTGGGTTTCTTACTGAGGCTGTTAATTCTGTGTCTCCTGAGGTTCGCACCGTGGCTCAGGTTAAGAAATTAAGGTTTGATACTAAAGTGGACGCAAAAAAATAAAAATAGAAACATTAGAAGAACAGAAAAGAAGGAAGAACACTGGAGGAGGACAAGGACCACCTGATCTGACAGCTCAGGATTAAAGAATGCCTGCGCTTATTGGAGTCACCTCCATATCAGGAATATGTTCCCGAAATGAGGGATAAAGTGATGATATTCACCCGTCACCTAATGGTCATTCATTTAATTTAACGAACACGGCACGCCAGGATTATCTTCACACTTTCTCAGGGTCGTAGAGTAACTTGCCACCAGCTGTGTCCAAACACATCTAACTTGCCTTCAGCAGCCCAAATGTGCGCTCTACTACGACACGCGTGAGGGCATGGACGTTGTTATAGTTCACCTCTAGCCCTCCGTTTCTTAAAGCAGGGGTTCCCAAAGTGGGGGTCGGGAACCCCTGGGGGGTCGCGAGACACAAATGGGGGGTCCTGAGATGTCTTCCAGATTTTTTTTTGATTTTTTTAAAGTTGTCTAAAATAGTACATTTTACCATAGGCGTTTGAATCCCAGCACCCCTAAAATTGGAGAGATTTTTTAAAAAATGTTTACTGTATGTCCTTTTTAACAAGCTAGAAACGTTTCAAAAACATACAGTACTTGGTTGAAACTTAATATTTTAACGACAAATATAAAGCAGCTCCACCGCGTTTTACATGTTGTGCATTGCATTTCAAATGAAAGTCCAAAAAATAACTCCAATATCAATTTTTGGTATTTTTAGTACTCACTAAGGGGGCTGGTTTACTCCAGGAACATACATACAGTTTATGTGTATGTTGAGGAGCTGCTGTATCAAAATGAGTTGTCTTTCCCCAGAAATTAGGTTTACCATATGTTTCTTTATGATTCCAATCCAATTCTCTTTTGCTGTGGCTCACCATTTAAATAACCTTTATCAGATTTGATGGTTTAGTCACAGACTTTCCCAAAAAGTGTTGTACTTTTCTTTCACAAATGTGGGAATGAAATTGCATTAAAGTGTACAAAACAGTGAAATTTATCTTGCCTGGCTCAGCACCCCTAAACATCTGATCCTAGAATTTCCCCTGCATTTTACCCATTCTAATAAAAAAATAGACAAAAATAGTAGCTAACCTTGAAATAAAACCTTGAAAATAGAAAATGTGATGAGTTTTCTGCCTTTCTTTTTGCCAGATGGCTATATGACAGTCATCTGGCTTTTCTCTTTTACTGAAAGTAGTTTAAATATGTCATGCATTTAACATAAACCATTATAATTTCTCAAGCACACAATCATTGTCCCTCACTTAGATCAGTAGTGTAAACTTAATGTAAGCAATTTTAGTAGTGTTTGTGAGAGAGTATAATTGTGCATGTAAGAGAATATAGTAGTGTGTGTGAGAGAGTATGATTGTGCATGTAAGAGGGTATAGTAGTGTGTGAGACAGTGTTATTGTGCATGTAAGAGGGTATAGTAGTGTGTGCGTGAGAGTATGACTGTGCATGTAAGAGAATATAGTAGTGTGTGTGAGAGAGTATGATTGTGCATGTAAGAGGGTATAGTAGCGTTTGTGAGACAGTATGATTGTGCATGTAAGAGGGTATAGTAGTGTGTGTGAGAGAGTATGATTGTGCATGTAAGAGGGTATAGTAGTGTGTGCGTGAGATATGATTGTGCATGTAAGAGGGTTTAGTAGTGTTTGTGAGAGTATGATAGAGTGTGTACTACAAAGTATGAAATACTGCCTAAACGGCCTGTCATAGCTTGAGGCTGCGGCGCTGATCTCCAACAAACAACAAAATGGAGCCAACCTGCAATAGTTTTTCCTCACGACAGTACCCACATTCAAAGTGACAATAAATCTTCTTGAATCTTGAATCTTAAACACAGTGAAAGCTGTGTAGCTTCCTCCTCAAGTGGCACTAATATTTTCACATCACTGCACCACAGCTGCAGGCATTAGCAAAGCAATAATTTTGGAGCTGTTGAATATTTTCTTAAACCTCCGGGGGGATCCTGACATTTTCATCAGCCCATTTGTTAATTTTAGTGAAGAAAAGAGCTGCTACCCAAGCTTTTACCATTCTCACACAGACTGAGGGGCCAGAGAGGAGTACTGTGAATTAATATGTGATTGCTTCTCCTCATCAACCAATTGAATTGCAAGAATGAAATATACCCATTGGATTTCCATTAGATTTTGGACTTGATCTGCAAAAACAAGCAATTAAAAATAGAACTTACTGATAACTACACACATTTCTTGCAGGCCACAGATTTACTCCTCTAAGTATAACAAACTATTGGCCTTTGTAGAGGATTGCTTTTTAAGGGTGCCCATGGATTGTTTGAATTAAAACAATCTTCAAGTACAACTGTATCAAAAGTACATATACTACAACATATATTTAAATAGTTTCAGTCAAACCTAGAGCTTTTGAGCATGCCTGCTGGCATCGTGTCTATCTCAGGGCAGATCTCCCTCAACATCTCACTGAAATGTTGTGCTTTGAAGTGAGAAGGGCAGACCACAGCTTTACACTGGACCTGGAAGAGGAAATAAAGTTCTGTCAAATCAATCTGCCACACAAATATGTGTGAGGATTATTTCACAATGAGAATTACAAACGGTCCTCCGCCAGGCATTGTGTAATGCCTTGCTGGAGTTGATCATACCTTCCTAAGTGTAAACTCCACCTCCTTCACTTGATAGGCTGGGTTCAAGGACACCTGCAAATGCAGCAGCTGTGAGGAGTGTTTCTCTGCAGCACCCTTTGGTCAATTTATCAAGACACTATAGTAGTTCATAGCAGAACGATCAACCATTTGGCTACCATATAACATCATATTGAATACCTTGTCCCTGATATCTTAGTAGGCATGCATGAACAGTTACAGAATAACTCCAGAGGCCCCTGAAAGAGTCCAATGAGCAGTAAACTGACCCTTGACCCTGTAACCAAGGTCAGGAGCTTATGTCATGCAGTCATTAAACTGAATTAATGTCAGTCTATCCACATGTCTACACTGTAAAGTAAGTGTATAACTCCCAGACTGACCAGTATAATTCCAGCCTTGGCGGAAGCAAACTGGGAAAGGATCCATTCATATGAGTTGGGACCCCAAACTCCCAGTCGATCCCCTTTTTCCAGGCCTAAAGCAAGCAGACCTGCAGCCATCTTATCAACCTGCAACAATAAGTGCCACAATTAGCTTTTTTCAAATCATAGAGAGTTTTGTTTGAATAAAAAACGTATCAATGGTATAACAAGTTTAGCTTAATACATGCAGGAAGGCTGGTGAATGTAAAAGAGGAAGGCACAATGACTTAGACACACATCTTGCTGGAACTGAGAGAAGGTTTTACGGATGCCATCCTGCAAGAAGGCCACAGCCTCACGGTCAGGCCAGCGTTCTGCTGCACAGTCCAGACTCTGACCTACAGTCAGAGGGAGCAGAGAGGTAGAAGAGGTGCCATGGACATAGCTGGTGGTTAGGGAGGGTATGTGAGGAGGACAGTCCACATGGAGAGACCTGAGAACAAGATACACAGAAAGGACGTGGCATAGATTCAATACAAGGACCACACTTTGATTTAAGCAACATATTATAATGCAATTTCAAAGAGAATGCTTCCTTGTAATTTACTATTCCTCAATTTCACTTGATGCACAACGCTTTTTAAACAGACAAACCTGGATAGATCTAATGAATAAGAGGTAAAGCCAACACCATGGCAAGAAAAGTCTCATTCTCAGTCTTGATGTCTAATAAAAAATCCAAACATTAGTTGAGTGATGCAAACTTTAAACAGTTCTGAGAAGCTGATAAACCTTAGCTCAGGCTATTGATAGGCACAATAGTCATAATAAATACATGTGATGGGTGATCAGCCAAGTCCCTGCCTTGAGCAAGCTACATGGACATACAAACAAGCAAGCAAGCTGATAGACACACAAAAACCAGTTAGTACCACTTCCAGTGGACCAGGTCATAGCCTGGACCTTCAGTTACCACAATTTTAGTCACTGAAACCCAAGATGTTGGCCAGGCCATGTTCTGTACATTTTTTTGTCAAACAAAGTGAGTTAAAAAATAAATAATTTGGCAGGCTTTTATTTTGAAGTCCAATGACAACCGGAATCTGACACAGCAAATGACACAGAGGGCAACAAGAACAACTTGCTGGACATACTATGGGATAATATAATTACATAATCTCTGTTCTGACGGGCCACAAACTGATGCAGTGACAATCAGAGGTAGATCTGACATGACATTAACTAAAGACGGTTGGATGTGTATTCACAGTGAGGTTTATGTGAGAATCAAGGTTGCCTAAGGCTGCAATCTAAACAGGTGACCGCATTTCTAATAGCTACATGACTCTTTTTGTAATCATTAACCACAACTTCCAGATATCTCACATACAATGTCACCAGCAAGTGTTTTCTCATGTTAAGCCAATAAAATCCATTGTAGCGGGTGTAACGGAACACAAGTATCATTATAATGTGTGAGGAACACCATGTGAAATACTGCAAAAGAAGAACATGAACTTACCGGAACCACTGGAGTAAACTTGTGCTGCATAATTTCCAGGTCTTGCTGTGTTTGAGTGCCTCCACAGATCTGAGGCTGTGAGCACAGGACCTCAGCAATGAGGAAGTTTTCAGGACTGTCATTGTTCACGAATGTACAACCTGTGCCTGGTGAGTGTATATGTAGTTAGTGCATGACTGAACAGGTGAAAGTGGGACTTACTCAAATCAGGAAACTGGTTACCACCTGCCTCTACTTGTCTTTACTTCAGTTGGCTTTTATCACCTCAGAGATAATGTTTAACTTCAACCCTTCCTTATTGGCTGAGAGGTCCGAGTATCTTTGCCATTTGACCTTTTTAAACACACTAAGGCTAATGTCAAGAATAACCAGCAATAATTAACCAATACTGACAAAGCAACACGTTTAATTGCGATTTTACGCATAATTTGCTCTCCTGCTTTATTTGTTTTTAGATAGATATTCAATAATTTCTGCAATCAGGAATGAGATAAAAGTGACAAAAAAGTTGAGCCATCAGGAGTAAGATGAGTACAAGACAACACATAATGTAAAACCCTTGTAAGTTTAACCTGAGAAGTAGTTTTAGCCACATAATGAAAATAGCTGAAAGCCTTTCTAAGATCATACAGCAGCTGATTTGCTTTTGTTATTGCTTAAAATAAAATAAAGCAATTATGTCCCATGTATCTTTTTTTTCATTAAAACCAGGATTACTATTATAAGATGTACAATTGCAGTTTTACTTCAGTAAAAAATATTCAACATTCAAACATTCATTCCAATCAACAATCTTGCCACTATCTGTCAACATTAGAAGATATGTCAATATTTAAGAGTGTCATTAAGGTCATTCTCTGACTTTGTTTAAGAATTGACAGTCAATCTGTACAGCTTTTAAATATAGTTATTTTAACTTTCTGACATTTTGTAATAAAAGAAGTGTGCAGGATTTAGTGGAATCTAGAGGTGAGGTTGCAGATTGCAGGCAGCTGATAACTCCTCCCTCCTCTTTCCAAGCTCATATGAAAACCCTCAGTGGCAGTGACACTGGAACTCATGGTTATTTCTGTTCTGAGCTGCTGCAGATAAATAGCAGTTCATCTTGGGGCACACCACGGAAGAGACTTATTCTAATATTACTTATTCATCTTATACTTATTCTTGTTCTACTCTTATTGTCTGTGGATTATATACCGATAGAAACACCAGATGAATATATTAATGTATCACTGCTGATAGATCTCCCCAAATCTTACAGACAGGTCCTTTACTATCCTATTTCTTTCAGATATATTGGGTTAAACTATAACAATGTCAGAATGACTTAAGTGATTTGGGGCTGAGTTGAGAAGTTGAAATTTTCTGCAGTCTTTGTGATAGACATTTATTAAAATACTGATGAACAGCAACAGTTCAAGATCCACTGGCAGAACATCTTCATTGGTTTCGTGGTAAAGAAAGCATTCATTTCAGCTGTTTGGTTTCTGATTTTCAAAAGGGTGCACAAAGTCCATCAGGATCCATGAAATTAAAGGCCTAACTTCTTCCCCATTTCTTCTTTTAATATGTTCTTCTTGATCTGGAGAAACAGAAAGCACCAGAAGTTTCATATCAGAACAAAGCTGTTGAAAATTTTCAGATTGAGGACACCTTGAATCAAAACATATCATCATCTTACACAGCTCATATTTTCCATAGTGAGTAGGAATGTGAGCAAGCACACAGCTACAGAACTGTCAGTAATTTATTTTTTTAGCTGCTTTGACAATAGAGAAATACAAAATGGCTAGTTGTGATGTTTACATAAAAAGACAACACATTCTTTTCTGTACAGAGGAGTAGGGTTTCATTTACTGGAAATATAAGATAAAAAAGGAGGGTAACACCAAATATGAGTAAAATGTGTGAATAAAAATGATTAAAACTATGGGCTAATTGAATCTTTGTGTTGGTGCTTAAGTACTGTAGCAAACCTTTCCAGAGGCTGTCAGAGGGAAGCTGTCCACAAAGACAACATAATACGGGATCTTGAAGTGAGCAATCTAGGAGGTAGAAACAATAATAAGTGCAGAAACTGCCCAGCTGTGCTCTGATGAAAGTGTGTCAGATTTTGTATGTTTTATTTATCACTTCCTACCTGGCCTTTGCAGAATGCTCTTATCTCCTCTGCACTGCAGGTCTGGCCCTCCTTCAGCCTGATGCAGGCACACACTTGCTCGCCCAGCCTCTCATCCTTTAATCCAACCACCTTGGATACAGACAGAGAGGGAGATAAAAAGAAAATATCGGTTTAACACCTAAGCTTTTATTAACAACTGAATAAGTATCTACGAGCAGAGTAACTTGGAAATAGATTGTTGCTGCCCTCTGCTGGACTTGAGTCTCACCTGCACCTCCAGTACTTTAGGATGTGTAAAAAGAAACTGCTCTATCTCAGCTGGGTAGATGTTCTCCCCTCCTCGGATGATCAGATCCTTCATGCGTCCTTCAATGCGGCAGTACCCCAGACTGTTCAGACTCGCTGTGTCACTGTATAGAAGAAAATCATACATGTAACATAGATACTATCAGAGGGGTGGCCAGAGGTGGAATGGGCCCCTTTAGAATCTGACTGGACACCTCAGATGCCAGCACATATTCCTAAACCATGAGCTACTTACCTTGTCAGAGGCAGGACTTATATTGAAATAAACTTTTTGGACTGTGTTACAACAGGCTTCTAGTAGCTTATCTGCATTTAAACGCAGCACATCTTCTTTGCTTTTATTTAAAATTGCAGAAGTAGACTTCACACATCTGTTTCATTAAACAGTCGTGCAGGAGATGAATCAGTGCATCAAACATGTAAAGTAAACTCCTACCCAAAAATGATCAGAAATATACTTATAATGGCAACACACAGTTGGGGGGTGTCCAGAGAGGGGGCAGGGGTGGCATTAGCCCATCCTTAAATCTGATCGGTCAACCCAGGTGCCACCGCAAAATCCATAACTACGATTGGCGTGTCAGAGGCGGGACTTTTCTTTTCATAAATGAATTTTAATTTTATTTTTGTTGGTACTCCAAATTAAAGACAACATTATCTAAATGTCAAAGTTCTTTTAATTGTGGCTTTAGACAAACATTTTATTTTTGAGTCGTTAAAGAATCAATCTTAGAAGATTTATATGTTCTCTGTTGTGAGACTTTAAGTAAAAAAAACAACCGTACACAAGAATATAACTGTTATGCTTTGAGTATTTATGGTAGACAAGTAGAGACCATCCATCCATCCATCTTCTTCCGCTTATCCGGGTCCGGGTCGCGGGGGCAGCAGTCTCAGCAGGGAAGCCCAGACACTCCTCTCCCCGGCCACTTCCACCAGCTCTTCTGGGAGGATACCGAGGCGCTCCCAGGCCAGCTGAGAGACATAGTCTCGCCAGCGTGTCCTGGGCCTTCCCCGTGGCCTCCTCCCAGTCGGACATGCCCGAAACACCTCCCCAGGGAGACGCCCGGGAGGCATCCTAACCAGATGCCCGAACCACCTCATCTGGCTCCTCTCGATCCGGAGGAGCAGCGGCTCTACTTTGAGCCTCTCCCGAATGTCTGAGCTCCTGACCCTATCTCTAAGGCTGAGCCCAGCCACCCTGCGGAGAAAGCCCATTTCGGCCGCTTGTATTCGCGATCTCGTTCTTTCGGTCACTACCCACAGCTCGTGACCATAGGTGAGGGTCGGAACGTAGATTGACCGGTAAATTGAGAGCTTTGCCTTCTGGCTCAGCTCTCTCTTCACCACGACAGACCGGTACAGCGCCCGCATCACTGCAGACGCCGCCCCGATCCGTCTGTCAATCTCCCGCTCCCTTTTCCCCTCACTCGTGAACATGACAAAATGGACAGCGTTGCTCCGCCTTTTCCCGTTTTACAGTTTTGAACCCAAAAAAACCTGTTTCAATGCGCACATTGTGCAGCCAGAGTCTGCGCAGTAGAGAATTTCTGTGTTGCCATCATGTTTGCTATGGTAATTTCTGTGTTGCCACGGTAACGAGCTCTGCCCTACAGCGTACCGTCACGAGATCATATGGAGTTTCCCTCTACGGCAGCTGTCAATCAAAGTGAATCCGGAAGTAAAACCCCATTTTTTAACCTCTGATAACTAACGAAAGAAAAACTTTTCAGAAAAAAGAGGCCTTGAACTCAAAACAGTCAAATAATAACTACATATCACCACAGCATACGGATGGGAGAAACATTTGTATAACGTGTATTTGTTTTTTAAAGTTTGACATTCAAATGAATGGGGGAGACAGAGTTTTTGACCTATGCTGCAGCCAACCACCAGAGGGGGGAGGGGGGTTGTGGAAGCTTCACTTCCAGCTGAGCGAGCTGCACCCCTGGTAGAGACGCTTTTTATTTATTCATGTTGGCGCACATACTTAATTCCACCCCTGTATAAATTAGTAACCCCGTTGTCCACCCCAGACAAAAAGTCTAGACCCACCCCTGACAGGTTAATGTTGCTATTCTGTTGTGTTGCCCTTTAAAGTTAATAATGATACACAGTAATTCATGTCTGCAAGATACTTGAATTTTTATATTTAAAGCAGATATAAGTGGAGGCTGAAATGGTTAGTGTGTTTGTGTGCACATATGTACTTTATGCCACTGCTGTTTGAGTCAGAGCCCCAGCTTGGCCGACCCAGTCAGAAAAGTCTGGACACATCCCTAGATATTACGTTGTCCCACATTCATCTTTCGACATGCCTATGTGTTTTCATTTTACATAAACAGTAACACAGTTTCTTACCCAGTCCTGTACCAACCAGCTTTGCAGATAACCTCATTGGTTTTCTCTGGATCTTCCCAGTATCCTAACATCACACAGACGCCTCTAATCAGCAGCTCTCCTGAGGCTCCCAACGGGACAATCTGACCAGTATTAGGATCCACCACTTTAGCCTACAGTAAGGACAAACAGGCTAAAGTTGCAGAGTTGTAATAGTGATACGTGCATAATGCTCTTGACTGCAGCTGGCATTATAATGCATAATATACTGTACTATAATTATCTTTGCCATATTATATTATGTTATATTACATTATTATTGTAACTACAACTCATGGTCATATTACATACCCATATTATTTTGTATTTAATGCTTAATCTGTCATTACCAACCATAATAACACCATGTCAACCTGTCACTACTGAAACATTCTTAATACTGCCTGTAATCACTTCTATTTAACCTAAATTCCATTGTAACATTGTATACAGACTTGATCAAAATCTTAAGACCAGTTGAAAAATTGCTAGAATTTGCATTTTGCACATTTGGATCTTAATGAGGTTTTAAGTAGAGCTACAATATGCAAAAGCAAGAAGGGGGAGTGAGACAAAAAGCACTTTGAAAAAATAATTTATTGAAAACAACAATTAAACTGAAATAGGCTGTTTATCAGCTGATCAAAAGTTTAAGACCATCGCTCAAAAAATAACAAAAAACTCTTCAAACCAGAACAAAAAATTTTCTCAGTAGGACTCAGTAATGAGTAGCTCCACCGTTCTTGTTAATCACTTCAAAAATTTGTTTGGGCATGCTTGATGCGAGTGTTTCCAGGAGGCTAGTGGGAACATTGCTCCAAGTGGTGAAGATGGCTTCACGAAGGGCATCAACTGTATGGAACTGATGGCCATTTTTATAAACTTCCCTTGCCATCCATCCCCAAATGTTCTCTATGGGATTTAAATCAGGGGAACATGCAGGATGGTCCAAAAGTGTGATGTTATTCTCCCTGAAGAAGTCCTTCGTCAAGCGAGCATTGTGAACTGCAGCGTTGTCCCGTTGAAAAACCCAGCTGTTACCACACAGACGAGGGCCCTCAGTCATGAGGGATGCCCGATGCAACATCTGCACGTAACCAGCCGCCGTTTGACGACCCTGCACCACCTGAAGCTCCAGTGTTCCACTGAATGAAAAAGCACCCCAGATCATGACGGACCCCCCTCCACTGTGCCGGGTAGAAAACACCTCAGGTGGGATCTCCTTATCATGCCAGTGTAACGGTGTGATGATTCCACTTGCCATCTCTTATCTTCTTTTTATCAATGTTACCTCTCTACTGAGACAGATGTACAATAAGTAACGTGAGCGCCCTCTGCTGGGGCCCCTGAAGACTTGAGTGGTAACACCTGTACATCAGTCAGTCGGTCTGGGAGTCTGCAGTATCCTGTCCTCGTGTTCTGGAGAAACCTGTTTTAGCTCCTGTGCTAACAGAAATAAACGGCTTGTTGATGCCAAAGTTTAATGTTTCGCCTGGTCCATATACACAACGCAAGAGAGAGTACACACCCGCTACAATGGTGCCGTGACCCGTTCTTCGCCGGAGGAGTTGCATCGTTCCATTCCTGGGTAGCTGCTTCGGAGGACTTGCATCTTCCATCCCCGGACTCGTCGGAGGACTTGCATCTTCCATCCCCGGACTCGTCGGAGGACTTGCATCTTCCATCCCCGGACTCGTCGGAGGACTTGCATCTTCCATCCCTGGACTCGTCAGGCTTGCATTGTTCCGTTCCTGGAGAGCTGCTTCAGCGGACTTCTTTCGTTCCATCCTCGGACGGTCGCTCCGTCGCTCCGGTGCTCTGTGTTTGTCAAGCTAACTTCACGACGGTGCAGTGAGTTGTTTAAGGACTAAAAACCACGACGCAGACGGTGGGTGATGTCAACAGCAGTTTTATAATCCTTTTTGGGTTATCTAGATACAGGACATTTGTGTTTAAAGACGTTTTTTCGTTTTTTTTTAAAAACGAAACTGAAACTTAAAAAGTGTGAAGTTGGTTTGTGAATGGGAGATGATTTTTCTTTGAAGACAGATTTTACCCTGTGATAAGTGTACAGGTTGAACACAAGATAATTTCTAAGTTTTCGTTTGTTTGAGTGAAGGAAAACTTTTGACTTCTACCCCTCATCAGGCTGAGGTTAAAGAGTCAAGATGTGATGACACATACGCTAATGCAGATGTTAAGTCGGGTGAACCATCTGTTATTTCTGAGGGTCAGGATGAAGAGCATATCTCCGTTAATGTTCTCAGTGACTTAGTGAAGCAGATAGGTACCAGCATTGGGGAGACTATTGTCTCTTGTCTTAGGTCCATCCCAGCTAATGATGTCAGTGGGGCTTGCTCTGCCATTGCAGACCTGTCTAAGGTTAACCTGACTGTTGGTCACAAGAGTTATGAGCCTCAACCTTTTAGGGGAGACAGTACTGATAAAAACTCAGTCTCTGAGTGGGAGGAAGCTGTCAAAGTGTACATGACTCGAACTGGCATAGAGTTATGTGACCAGGCTGAAGAAGTTTTGAGTAAGTTGCAAGGTAGGGCTCGTGATGTTGTGAAGGTTGGGCTGCATAGCAAACCCACTTTGGACTTAATATTTGGTCCTCAGCCCATTTTTGACATACTCAAGCAGCACTTCAGTGACTCCGTGTCTTCTTTTATGCCGCTTGCTGACTTTTGTGACACAAGACCTTCCTCAACTGAGACTGCTGTTGATTACTGGATCCGACTCAACAAAGCCATTGACACTGCTGTTGAGGGACTAATGAGACAAGGAAAAAATCTTGACAATCCTTCCAGAGAGTCATGTTCATCACTCATTGTCCTGACCCTGAACTGTCTCTAGTCTTCAGTTGCAGGCCGCTTGAGGAGTGGACGGCAAGTGATGTTCAGGTGCGCCTTGATGAACACCATCGTAAGAAGCGTCTGCAGCTGCGTCAGTCAGTGAACCATGTGAATGTCATGCCGCCTGTACAAGCTGGAGAGGTGGTGCACAGCCATGTTCAGACTGCAATAAGCCCTCCTCCCCCTGCTCCACATCAGGCTGTACCTGGTAAGACTTTGTCGAGGGAGGGGCAATCTCTTGAGCATGTTATCACTCTTCTTGAGTGTTTACTGCAGAGGGAGTCTACTCGAAACTCTAGGCCGCCTGGACCCAGGAGTGGAGGTCGCAACAAGGTGCGGGGCCCGTGTGCCATCTGTGGCAGTGAAAGTCATGACGCTGTGTCCCACTGCAGGAATGAACGCCTCTGCTTCCGATGTCATGCTGCTGGGCATCAGGCTGTAAACTGTACTGCAGCCCCTGTTTTTGATTTGCCTGCTGCTCGACCTGGCTCTCCTAATCAGCAGGAAAACTAGATGTCCTACACGAGGAGGGGACTAGTGGTGGGCCAGTTGATATGTCCCCACATGATGATGTTGACATTGAGTCTGTTTATTCTCAGTTCTGTGCTTCTGCTGATGCTGATGCTACAGTGATATTTCAGAACACGCAGAGGATGTCTGCGACTGATGATCTTTTCTACACAGGTGTGACTGTGAATGATGCTGTGGAGCTACGTGGCATGTTGGACAGTGGCTCGATGGCGTGCTCTCTGAGTTCACGTGTGCTTCCTTTGTTGCAGCAGGCAAATGTTGTTTCCTCTGATTCGATCTCTCCCACATCAGTTGTTCTGGTTGGATGTGGAGGATTGCGTACAGACCCTGTTGGTGTCTGTGAACTTAGGATGAAAGTGCTGGACTGCAGCTTCTCATTTCCCACACTGATTGTGGACTGTCAAAGTGATGACTTGATCATTGGAAGCAACGTCATAAAACACCTCATTCGTGTAATGAAGGCTTCTGGAGATTTCTGGGAGAAAGTTTCTCTTTCAGATAAGACTGATGATGGCGAGGAGTACCTACTACAGCTCCTGGCCTCTGTGGAAGAGTGGAGGGGCGATGAGATCCCGGACAAAGTGGGTACTGTCAAACTAAAGCATGCTGTGACTTTGGAACCTATGAAGGAACATCTCTTGTGGGGTCGTCTACCTGTTCATAAGTGTCTGTCGGCTGGTAGTACTGTTGTAGTGGAGGCAAGTGAGTCACGCACAGTACCACGCACAGTTATGGTCGGACGCATTGTAACACCATTGTTGGGGCTACTCTTGTTATCCAAAAAATGTCAAAATATAAAAAGAGTAGTCCGTGAGGAGGAGGCTTAAGAACTCACTAAACAAATAAAAAGCACTCGCGGAGATTTTGGTTTCAAAAAATACTTGAATTTATTCAGATTAACGAAAATATACTCCGGGTTGACTTTCAGAAAAAGAAACGTAATTCAGCTTAATTTCGTGTGGTTGAAAAACTGTCTCACTCCTCACTCTCCTCACTCCTGCACACAAAGGAAAAACACACCTCGAGCCAGGTGGCCTGACTCCCTAATCAAAGAAGTGGGGAGGAGGACAGCCTGGGCAGGAGGAGGGATGTGAGAAACAAAATACAAAATAAACAATAACAATTCAAAATTAGTTAACCCTAGCCTTGTATAAATGATAATAATAATAATGTTAATTCAAATAATAAATCGGCTCCAACATCCCGGACCCTAATTGTTGGCCGCAGAAAAACAATTACTCAAACATTACATTACATTTCAAACGAGCCGTAATAGAACTATCATGCAATCTTAACTCATCATGTTTCAAGTTCAAAGTCCATTAGGTTATTTCATGATGATGTGAAAGTCCATAATCAAGATGTAGGATAACTAAAACAGTCCATAGTAGAGGCTAGAAGACAGCCTCTCTCCATTCATCCTTCTGCCTCCATCAGAAGACAGAGCTTATCGATTGGTCGTTGAATTTCACTGTTTTTGGTTTTGACCAACACACTTCTCACTAAGCCCTTGGCATCTGGAAAAGTCTTTACAACACGGCCCATAAGCCATGAGCTCCTTGGTGCTGTGTTATCAACGATGACAACCAGATCTCCGTGACTCAGATTCCTTTGTATTCTGTTCCATTTGTTTCTCTCTTGCATGAGTGGAAGATACTCTTTTGTCCAACGTCTCCAGAAGAGATCTGCAAGGTATTGTGCTTGTCTCCATCTCTTCCTAGAATATTGGTCATTCTTTTCAAAGACTCCAGGTGGCATAGCTGTTTTTGCCGTCAGATGAAGCAGATGGTTAGGGGTTAGTGGTTCCAAATCATTGGGGTCATTTGACACTGTGGATATTGGTCGGTCATTCAAGATGGCTTCCACTTCGCATAACGCTGTTGATAGCGTTTCATCATCCAGCGTTTGCTGTTTTAAGACTGATGTGAGTGTCTTTTTGACTAGTCTGATTAATCTCTCCCAGACCCCGCCGTGGTGGGCTCCAGCAGGAGGGTTAAAAGTCCACTGTATCCCCTCATTTAACAAGGTGTTCTGGATCTTCTGATGATTCAGCTCTTTCAAAGCTTCTTGTAGCTCCCTCTGGGCTCCAACAAAGTTTGTCCCACAGTCAGTTCTGATACTTATGACTGATCCTCTCCTGCAGATAAATCTGCGAATTGCATTCATGCATGAGTCTGTGGTTAGGTAGTTTGCCATCTCCAGGTGGATCGCTCGACTCACCAGACAGGTGAAGATGACCCCCCACCTTTTCACCTGAGCCCGGCCCCTCTTCACTTCAATGGGACCAAAGTAGTCAATTCCAACATGACTAAAAGGTGGTAGGTCTGGATACAAACGATCCTCAGGAAGATCAGCCATTTTCTGTTGTCCAGGTTTTGCCTGCATGCGTCTGCAAAATACACACTTTCTGATGATCTTCCTGGCTAAGGAGTTTGCATGAGGGAGCCAAAACCTTTTGCCTAGCCTGGAAAGCATGTGGTTTCTTCCTGAGTGCCCGACCTGATGATGGACATGCTGTAGGATGAGGTTAGATATATGTGAACCTTTGGGGAGAATAATTGGATTTTTCTGGTGCACTGGCATCGCACTTTTGTTTATCCTTCCTCCTACTCTCAGCATGCCATTGTCAAGTATCGGATCCAGTTTGTGGATGGTGCTCCTTGACCTGAGGGTTTTGCCATTTTCCAGGTAAGTAAATTCATGGCTGAAGTGGCGTCTTTGGTCAAAGCAAATGATAACTCTCTCTGCCTCTTGCATATCTTGCACTGATAGGTTTTGCATCCCATGTTTCTTTTTAAGTTCTTCCCTCGTTTCTGCAGACACATGTGTATGATCCTTTCGTAGCTGACTTAGCAGTTGAAGTAGTTTCCTCACCTTTAATATCCATGCTACAGACCTTTGCAGTCGGTTCCATGATGAATGATATTTGCTTAATTTGCATATTGGATGTTGATTTTCAATCTTCACACTGTGAACTGTGATCTCTTTTTTCACCTCAGGGTCGTTCTCTAATGTTTCTTTTGGACCTTGAGTGATCTTTGGCCATGTTCTTTTCTCTCTGCCCAGATATTCGGGACCTGTCAGCCATCTTGATTTTAGGAAAGCTTCGACATTCAACCCTCGTGATGCGTTATCGGCTGGGTTGTCTTTTGAATTTATGTATCTCCACTGGCTTGTGTGAGACAGGTCCTGGATCACTGCAATTCTATTAGCTACAAATGTGTGAAATCTCTTTGTTTGGTTGTTAATGTATTTCAATACAGTTGTGCTGTCTGTCCAGAAAGATGAATCAGTGAGTGGTAAGTGCAACTCCTTCCGTAGCATCCGATCCACTTTTACGGCCAGTGTTGCTGCAGTGAGTTCAAGCCTGGGTATGGTGATCTGCTTGAGAGGTGAGACTCTGGCTTTTCCAAATATGAAGGAGATGTGGATTTGTCCTTGTTCATTTGTCAATCTTAGGTAGCTTACTGTACCATAACCTGACTCACTCGCATCGCAGAAGTGATGCAGCTCAGCAGTCTCCACTGGGTCAAAGTTCTCAGGCTTTATGCATCTTGCTACTTGAAACTCACGTAGTTGGTTCAATTCCATGATCCATCTCTGCCAGGGCCTTGCAAATTCCTGAGGAACAACCTGATCCCATCCATACCTGGCTTTGCAGAGGTCTTGGAGCAGTTGTTTGGCCTTTAGGATGAAAGGAGAAAGAAAGCCTAATGGATCATACACTGAACTTACTGCGGAGAGTATACATCTTCTGGTAGCAGGCTGGCTCCTGACAGCTACTTTAAAGCTAAAGGTGTCACTGTGGGTGTTCCAGTGGATTCCAAGTGCTGGCTCAATTGTGATTTGTTCTTTTTGCTTTTCTTTTACTAGGTCCAATTCCTTGACTGCTTTCGCCCTGTGATGCTCAGGAATGCTTGCCAGCACCTTACGGTCATTGCCGACCCATTTTGTCAACGTGAAGCCTCCCTGGCTGCAAGCTTCAGTGAGATCTTTGACCAATTGTATAGCTTGGTCAGCTGTTGCTATAGACCGGAGGCAGTCATCCACATAGAAATTGGATTTGATGGTTTTCATAACCTCGTCAGAGTAGCGCTTCAGGTTGTCGTCAGCAGTTTGACGCAGGGCAAAATTAGCAATGCTCGGGGATGATACAGCGCCAAATAGGTGAACCTTCATCCTGTAAACCTCAAGTGGCTTGCTGATATCACCCTCCGGCCACCACAGGAATCTCAAGAAGTCTCTGTCCTCCTCATCTACATGCACTTGGTAGAACATCGCCTCAATGTCTGCCATGACTGCAATGTGCTCTTGGCGGAAGCGTAATAGAACTCCAATGAGGGTGTTCGTTAAGTCTGGTCCTTGGTGGAGTTCTTGGTTCAGAGAGGTTCCTCGAAATGAAGATGTACAATCAAACACCACTCTCAGTTTGAGCTTTCTCTTGTGGTAGACCCCATGATGGGGGATGTACCAGACCCTCCCATCCTCTCTGTGAAGTTGTTGAAGTGGAACCTTTTCTGCATAACCCTTTTTGAGAATGTCCTCCATGAAGGCTGTATATTCTGCAGCATACATTGCATACTTCTTAAATTTCTTCATAAGGTGCAGAGTGCGTTCCTTCACCATTTTGTAGTTGTCAGGCATGATCTTGTTTTTATCTCTGAAAGGCAGTGGTAGATGATAGTGACCATCTTTGAGAAAGGCTGAGCTGCAAGCAATCTCCATAAAACGTTTATCCTCAACTGACATCTCAATTTTCTCTTCATACATGTTCTCAGAGAAATCCTGGTTATATTGTCTGATGAGTAAATCTTTCAACTCAACAACGGAGATTCTATTGCTTGACACTGCAATGGGCTCAGCATGTTCTGCAGCACTATCAGCACTGATTGGTCCAGTTACCACCCATCCCAATAAAGTTTGGACTGCATACGGTCCGTTGTCCTGACTGTTTATTATTTGCCATGGTTCCATTGCTCGGGGAACATCAGTCCCAATGAGGAGTTCAATGTCCGCCTCAATTTCCTTTAGCTGGATGCCACTGAGGTAAGACCACCTTTCCAAATCAGACTGTGTGATTATATTTTCCTTTGAGACTGGGATTTTACTCTGTGTGTAAACTTTCGGCAGGTCCAGATATGTGCAGCCTTCCAAGTCTCCCACCTCCAGTCCTCTGACCTCATAGGTCCATGCAGATTTTTCCTGTCCCATTGTTCGTAAAAGTATTTCTGTTTTGCGTCCATTCACTTTCAGCTGGTTCATTAAGTTTTCAGTGCAAAACGTTGCTGTACTGCCAGGATCGAGGAAGGCATAGGTCTGAATGTATCTGCTTCCTTTTGCCACTTTAATCCTGACTGGAACAATAGCAAGAGCACAGTCTCTCCCGGCCCCAGTTGCATCACCTGCTGAAACAAGAGCGCTGCTTATGGGGGTTTCTTCTATCTCAGCAGTGGCTTTCATTTGATGTTCCTGTTTTGGGCCTTTTGCGCTGTAAATATGAAGTACAGTAGGATGTTTCATCTGACAGACTTGACACAGTGACCTCCTTTTGCAATTTTTGCTTACATGACCTTTTAGTAGGCAACCAAAGCAGTATCCATGGCTTCTTAGAAATTCAACCTTATTGTCACGTGTCTGTGTTTTGAATTTGGAGCAATCGGACAGAGTGTGTTTCCCATGGCAGAATCCACATGCAGGTATGATGGGCTTGAATGCATTTTGAGGAGGTGGTTGTGAAAAAGGTGATTGGTTTATAGCGCCTCCTGCTGGCGCATTCACTGCTACTGAAGTAGCAAAGCTGCTGTTTTTTCCTCTTATTGATTTTGGTTCACTTTTGCTTCTTGGGACAGATTTTTTTATTTGGTCCTGGATGTCCCCAAACAACGGATCCAGAAGCATCTTAGCCTGCTTTTCCACAAAATCCACAAAGTGCTGAAATCTAATCCTCCTGCCAGTTTTCTGTTGTGTCTCATAAGCTGTGGTTCGCCACCTTTCCCTTAGTTTGTAGGGTAGTTTGGATGCTATTAGCCTTAGATTTGATGGGACCTCAAGTTCCTCTAAATACTGTAAATCCTGCCTCACATTACAGCATCCTCTCAAATACATTGCGTATGCATGCAACATTTTCCCATCCTCAGCTTTAATCGCTGTCCAGTTCAAGGCTTTTTCCAGATAGGCTGCAGAAACCTTCATTTCATTCCCAAAGTGCTCCTTTAAAAGGCGTCTTGCTTCACCATAGCCTCTGCCACCCTCCATGTGTAGACAGCTGCGAACCAAGTCTCTGGGCAAACCAGAGGTGAACTGTTCAAGGTAGTAGAGTCTGTCTTGATTATTTTTAGTCTTGTCTTCAATCATGTGTTCAAATGCATGGATAAAAGACTGATAGGCCAATGGGTTACCATCAAACACAGAAATCTCTCTTGCAGGTAACAGGGACAAGTTTTGCTGTGAGACAATGAGTTCTGCTATGTCATGTTGTCTTTGAATAATCACATCCATGTTATCATGAGCAGCATCAACAACATCTTTTGTATCATTTTGTGAAGTATTAGTTATGGTGTGATTATGCTTCGCAGGTTTAGTTTTGTGTTTGTCAGTTATGTTTCTGTTTTGAGGTTTATTTTCTGGTGTTTTGGTTTCTCTTGTAAGTGGAGGTCTGTGGAGACTTAGGATGGTTTGGTGAAGTGGAGTTTTTGGTATTGCACCTAACTGCACATATTCCACGTTGCTCTCCATTGTTTCTGGTTCATGACGAGAGTCATAATATTCATTCATGCCATCCCCTGTGGCTTCCTGTTCCACCTCATCCATTTCAAGAATTTTTATTTTAGCAGCAGATGCTGCGAGATCCGCCTCCAAATCCACTTGCTCCATTTTTGATTTCAGTTTTATTTCCTCCAGTTGCAAGCTGTATTTTTCTTTCAATGCAGCAGCTCGTGCCATCGCAGCAGCCCGCTCTGCTTTGGCCTTTTTTAACTCCGATGAGACTGAGGAAGTTCTGGAGCTTGATGATCCAGTAGATGTGGAAGTCTTTGTTTTGCGTGAAGCATTTGATATGCTGTCCAGGGGCTCAACCTTTGATTGTGCAATTTCTCTTTTCCATGTTTCAACGACGTCCTTGAAATAATTCAGGTTAGTTATTCTGGGCTCATACCAGTCATAATAATCATTTTCTTTTTCCTCTTTGGACAAGAGCTCTTGCACAGATCTGTGAGCATTTTTGAATTCATCCACAGCACTGTTAAACACTTCCAATGCATCATTGACTTTATCAACATTTCCAACATCACTCATCAAAGCTTTTATTTCATTTGTCTTCCTCGTGCATGCTCCCAATCTGCCTCTGCGCGAAGCGATGCGCGATTTTAATAAGTCCTCAGCTTCAACAGCTGTCTCCGGTAGATCAGACATCGTCACAAATTACAACTCCAAATCCTCTAATTGCAGTTTATTGCATCCATAAACATCCTTAGCTTTCCAGTTTTCATTGCAATCCACTTCCACAATCCACAACTTTGCTTTTTCATAGTGTGTGATTTCGTCTTTATAGCGCAGCGGCGCATTCATTCATAAAGTCGATCAGCTGATTTTACTCACGACCGCCGGCTTCCTTCGTTGTCTTTGTTGTCAGCAAGTGATCCGCTCGATCCGCAGACTCATTTCTTTCGGGTCTTCAGTGGAGTTTTTCAACTTGTTGGGGCTACTCTTGTTATCCAAAAAATGTCAAAATATAAAAAGAGTAGTCCGTGAGGAGGAGGCTTAAGAACTCACTAAACAAATAAAAAGCACTCGCGGAGATTTTGGTTTCAAAAAATACTTGAATTTATTCAGATTAACGAAAATATACTCCGGGTTGACTTTCAGAAAAAGAAACGTAATTCAGCTTAATTTCGTGTGGTTGAAAAACTGTCTCACTCCTCACTCTCCTCACTCCTGCACACAAAGGAAAAACACACCTCGAGCCAGGTGGCCTGACTCCCTAATCAAAGAAGTGGGGAGGAGGACAGCCTGGGCAGGAGGAGGGATGTGAGAAACAAAATACAAAATAAACAATAACAATTCAAAATTAGTTAACCCTAGCCTTGTATAAATGATAATAATAATAATGTTAATTCAAATAATAAATCGGCTCCAACAACCATTGTGGGGAGATGGGTGGGTTCCAGTAAAGGTCATAAACCCCTCCAACAGACCGATCACTCTGAAACGTAACTGCAAGATTGCTGATGTGTTTCCTTGTACTGCACTTGAAGACTTTGACGCTGACGACCTGTATGTTGACGTTAAAACTGACGGTGTGAAATGCAATGTGACAAAAACTGTCAACCAGACTGACTCTGGAAGTGAAAAGAGCTTGACTGTTGACTCTGACTACGCCACACCCACACCTTGTAGTTCAGTGCTGCATGACTTGGGACTGCAGGACATTGACGTTGACTCAAGTGATCTGTCTCCCTTTTGGAAGTCGAAGTTGGTTGAGCTTATTGCCAAACATGAGTCAATCTTCTCTCGTCACAGTTTGGACTGTGGGAAAGCCAAGGACTTTGAACATTGCATCAGGCTGAGTGACAGCAGACCATTCAGACTGCCCTATCGTCGGCTGTCTCCTTCACATTATGAGAAGCTGAGATTGGCTTTGAATGAAATGGAGGAACGAGAGATCATAAGTAGTCAACAAGTGAGTATGCGTCACCACTTGTCTTGGTTTGGAAGAAGAATGGGGATCTGAGGCTCTGCACAGACTTTCGTTGGCTCAATGCGCGTACCATCAAGGATGCGCATCCCCTGCCTCACCAGGCTGACGCCTTGGCTGCCCTTGGAGGAAATGCTTTCTTCTCAACCATGGATCTGACCTCTGGATACAACAACGTGGAAGTCCATGAGGAGGACAGGAAGTTTACAGCATTCACCTCCCCGTTTGGACTGTATGAGTACAACAGGCTTCCACAGGGTCTGTGCAACAGCCCTGCCACGTTCATGAGGATGATGATGTCCATCTTTGGGGACCAGAACTTCTCGAGCCTCCTGTGTTACCTCGATGACATTCTTGTCTTTGCCCCTAACGAACAGCTTGCCTTGCAAAGACTTCAGATGGTGTTCGAGAAGTTAAAGGCTCACAACCTGAAGCTGGCGCCCAAAAAGTGCCACTTCATGAGGTCCTCAGTTAAGTTTCTTGGACATATTGTGACCAAAGATGGTATCTCTACCGACCCAGAGAAAGTCAAAGCCATTGCTGATCTGACTGAGAGGGATCTGATGGAGGAGAGAAGTAACATCCCCTCTCCTACCAAGATACGGTCATTTCTTGGCATGGTTGGATTCTATCAGCAGTTCTTTGAAGGTTACTCCAGTACCAGCAAGCCCCTTTTCGCCCTCACATCTGGCATGAAGAAGCCACAGTTTGTAAAAGGGAAGAAGTGTAAGCCTGTGAACAGGAAGTTGACTTCTGAAGATTGGACTCCAGACTGCAGCGAGGCTTTCGGGAAGCTGAAGCAGTCATTGTTGGACAACGCCACGCTAGCCCACCCAGACTTCAGTAAGCCTTTCCTGCTGTCTGTTGACGCATCCTCCAATGGACTTGGGGCTGTTTTGTCTCAACTGGCTGAGGGTGAAGATGTTGCAAGACCGATAGCATTCGCCAGCAAGTCTCTGAACTTTGCCCAGTCTCGTTACCCAGCACACAGGCTTGAGTTTCTGGCGCTCAAGTGGGCAGTCTGTGATAAATTCAGCCACTGGTTGAGAGGTCAAAAGTTCACTGTGTGGACTGACAACAACCCGTTGACCTACATTCTCAGTAAGCCAAAGCTTGATGCCTGTGAGCAGAGATGGGTCGCAAAGCTTGCCCCATTTGACTTTGAACTCAGGTACATCCCTGGCTCTAAGAATGTGGTGGCGGATGCACTCAGCCGTGAATCCTTTGTGAAGCCAAGTATGCTACATCGCCTCACCAAAGTCCCTTATGGTGCTCTTCTTGAGGAAGCCAATGCTTTGAACTCTGGTTTTGTGCAAGATGCTTTTCGTGAGTCATGTGACCCTACTGCTGTGTTGCTGACACACCTCCCGACAGTGGCTTCCAGAGATGCGGTTTCTGCAGTCCTGAAGCAGTCTTTGGAGCAGGAACGACTGCCTCCCCAAGCCTTTCTCTTACCACAACTTGTTCAGTCTATTCAACCTCATAAGCTGTCCAACGTTCGTCCTCTGCCAAGAGACAAGTTGATGGATGCACAGCGTGCTGATCCCTGTTTGAGTCGTGTGCTTCTGTTTGTGGAGCGACAGAGGCGTCCATCAAGAAGAGAACGTTCCCATGAGCCAGTTGAAGCTCTCAGGCTCCTCAGACATTGGGATAGACTGTCAGTCAAAACAGGTGTTCTTTACCGTGTCTCAAAAGATCCTGTTACAAAGACAAAGACCTACCAGTATGTTGTGCCGTCTGTGCTGAGAGAGAAGGTTCTAAAGGGTGTGCATGATGAAGCAGGTCATCAGGGCCAAAGAAGAACGCTCTACCTGACCAGACAAAGGTTCTACTGGCATGGGATGGAAAGGGATGTGCGGGACTATGTTAAGTGTTGTCGCCGTTGTGTGTTCAGCAAGTCTCCTGAACCCGAGGCTAGGGCGCAGCTTGAAAGTGTGACCACATCTAGGCCTCTAGAGTTGGTTTGCATAGACTTTTGGTCTGCTGAGGACTCATCCAACAAGTCCCTTGACGTGCTTGTGGTTACAGACCACTTTACTAAGCTAGCCCAGGCCTACCTCTGTCCGAACCAGTCAGCTAAAGTTGTAGCCCAACAACTCTGGAACAACTTCTTTTGTATTTATGGCTTTCCTGAACGGATACACTCTGATCAAGGTGCTAACTTTGAAAGCAGTCTGATAGCTGAGATGCTCAAAGTGTCTGGAGTCCAAAAGTCGCACACTACACCGTATCATCCCATGGGCAACGGAGCTGTTAAAAGATTCAATCGCACCCTTGGAAGTATGATCAGAGCCCTTCCACCGAAAGCTAAACACAGATGGCCTCAGCTGTTGAGATCTCTCACCTTCTCCTACAACGCCACAGTGCACGAGACCACAGGTTTTGCCCCGTTTCAGCTGATGTTTGGCAGGACTCCCAGGTTGCCTGTGGACTTGATGTTTGGATCTGTTCTGTTGGATGATCAGGTGGTGAACTATGACACCTATGTGCAGAGTCTCAGGCGTGACCTGGCGGAGGCGATCAAAGTTGCCCAGATCTCTACCACGAAACAGCAGCAAAGACAAAGTGACTACTACAACAGGAGGTTCAAAGGTGCTGTTGTTGACACTGGAGACAGAGTCCTGTTGGCAAATAAAGGAGAGAGAGGACGAAGAAAACTGGCTGATCGCTGGGAAAACAACCTTTACACAGTTGTGGAGAAACATGAGAACACTCACACCTTCAGGATAAAGAACTGTGCAACTGACCAGGAGAAAGTGGTCCACAGGAACCTCATAATGCCTGTTAACTTTTTGCCTGTTCCAACTGGGTCTGAGGATGATGGTTCTTGTGTCAGTGAACTTGCCTCTGGGTCTACAGATGTCTCTTTGCGGGATGTGGATGTTGCAGGCTCAGTTGTGTTGCCCGACAGTGGACCTGAGGACAGGACTGTTTCTTGGATTTCTCGTCTGCCTGCCTCCTCTGGACTTTGCCCACCTGCTCCTCTTGATGTTCCCTTGCCTGATGACTTGAGCGAGGGAAATTACATACCTGACCTGACTGTATCCTGTGATTTGCCTGTTGACACTGACTGTCCTGCTGACCATACTGACTCTCGACCTGTTACCTCTGTGCAGGGTCTGGACTCACTGGCTTTAGATACCAGTGGAGTGGTCAGACCTGAGGCGGAGATGACTCAACCCGCTATCGCTTGCAGTGACAGGACAGTGGGTGTTGGTTCGCGGTACGGACGAGTGGTACGACCTGTGATGAGGCTTATTCAGCAGATGCAACAGAAAGTTCTTGTTGGACACTAATGTTATTTGGTTCTGTGATTTGTTATCTTGTGAGGAGTTAAAGGAAATGAAATCATCATTTTTTTTTGGGGTCGACTTTTGTGATGTCGTGGAGGCGTTATTAGACCACTAGTAATATGTGAGTTATGGTGGTTTGTACACACTGTATGAGTTATATGATATCTGATTGATTTGCATGTAAAAAGGCATGTTTTACCTATGGGTGTTGTAAGGCTTAGCTACCCTTCTTCATTCTAATTCTTCAGGGATGGTCATTGACTGGAACACTGGATATCTATGATATGGAAAGTACTGTGCGCAAATTTTTTTTCTCTGATGTCTCCATGATGTATAGATGCTTGGCTAAGTTTTTTTGTGTTTATTATGTAGGTTTTTTTTATTTGGATGTGCAAGTGGAGATCAGTGGGGGGGAATGTAACGGTGTGATGATTCCACTTGCCATCTCTTATCTTCTTTTTATCAATGTTACCTCTCTACTGAGACAGATGAACAATAAGTAACGTGAGCGCCCTCTGCTGAGGCCCCTGCAGACTTGAGTGGTAACACCTGTACATCAGTCAGTCGGTCTGGGAGTCTGCGGTATCCTGTCCTCGTGTTCTGGAGAAACCTGTTTTAGCTCCTGTGCTAACAGAAATAAACGGCTTGTTGATGCCAAAGTTTAATGTTTCGCCTGGTCCATATACACAACGCAAGAGAGAGTACACACCCGCTACACCAGTAAAGTTGGAAGCCATCTGGACCGTCAAGGTTAAATTTTTTTCTCATCAGAGAATAAAACTTTTTTTCCACCTTTCAATGTCCCATGTTTGATGCTCCCTGGCAAAGTCTAAACGGGCAGTTTTGTGGCGTTGAAGGAGACGAGGTCTTTGAATTCGTTTTTTGTTTTTGAAACCCTTTTCCCGCAGATGCCGTCTGATGGTTATTGCGCTGCAGTCGGCACCAGTAAGGGCCTTAATTTGGGTCGAGGACCGCCCTGTGTCTTGACGGACAGCCAATCGGATCCTCCGGCTCAGCGCTGGTGTAATTTTTTGGGGTCTACCACTTGACTTTTTTGTTCCATAATGCTCAGGATCTTTCAAACAATTTAGAATGACTGTCTTACTGCGTCCAACCTTAGCAGCAATGGCACGCTGCGAGAGGCCTTGCTTATGCAGCTCGACAATCCGACCACGTTCAAAAAGAGAAAACTTCTTAGCTTTAGCCATCAGGAGGGCATTACAGTGTGAATGCCTGACAGAAAATGAAAATTTGGAGAGTTTTTTGTTATTTTTTGAGCGATGGTCTTAAACTTTTGATCAGCTGATAAACAGCCTATTTCAGTTTAATTATTGTTTTCAATAAATTACTTTTTCAAAGTGCTCTTTGTCTCACTCCCCCTTCTTGCTTTTGCATATTGTAGCTCTACTTAAAACCTCATTAAGATCCAAATGTGCAAAATGCAAATTCTAGCAATTTTTCAACTGGTCTTAAGGTTTTGATCAGGTCTGTATATCTGAATTGTATTCTAGCTTTATTTATCTATTTTTATTTTTATTTGTACTTATTTTATTTTATTTTATTTTACTTATTGAAACTTCTCCTTGATTGTACTTATGTCTGGGTTGCTGTAACAACTGAATTTCCCCCCCGGGGATCAATAAAGTAATATCTTATCTTATCTTAATGGTTTATGCCAACAATACAACATACCTCAGTGTGATTTATGATGCATCCAGCAGTTTCTGTCTTCAGCTTCTCGTTGTCTTGCGGGAAGCCCAGAAATGTAAGTGGGCTATTCTCAGTGGTTCCATAAGCTAGCTATTACAACATAATGTACACGTTTTTTATATGCTGGACAAGCACTCTTGTAAGTTCATATGGCAATATTTTCAAGATACAGGACAAGTAACTGCTTACCATTATCTCTTTCATGTTCATGTCTGTTCTAAGTTTTCTCACAACCTCAGAAGGGCATGGAGAACCTCCAGTGATACCTAAAACAGAGCAGGACAGAGGCCTCAATCTAAACCTAATGTCACTCTTTAATCAATGTTTAAGTTTTCAAATCTCTTACCAGCTTCAACCGATGACAAATCGTACTTGTGCAAATCATGTTGGCTAAGCATGTCTGTGAACATTGTAGGAGTGCCATAGACAAAATTGCACCTTAAGAGAAAGGAATAGAATGGCACTGAATTCAAGAGTGTCATGTTGTGTATTCAAAAGTTATTGTTATTATGTGCAGCTTGACATACTTTTCACTCTGAATAGCCTGTAGGTTGGCTTGGCTGTTGAACCCAGTGGAGGGAAATACTAGTGTGATACCATGCAGTGCCATGCACATCCCTCCCAATACTGATCCAAAGCAGTGGTACATTGGTGCAGGCATGCATACTCGTACCTGAGGCTGATGGAAAGATTGAAAGTAACACTACTAAAAAGTCACTGTTCAACTTGTCATTTAATTTGGAGACAAATACAGACTTACCCTCCATCCATAGCCCACTCGAAGGCCGATAAAGTAGGCATTATTTACAATATTGTGGTGGGAAAGAGCTGCTCCCTTTGGACTGCCTGTAGTCCCCTGAAACAAATGAAACAGCATCACTTTTCCTGAACCTTCATCAGACCTTTGTTGCATTCTTCTGTCAACCAAAGTTATACAGGTTGTGTACAGCTTACTGATGTGAACTGAATGTTGATGGGATCATCAAAAGACAGCTTGCTCTGCAGATCCTTGAGCTCTCTGTGGTGTCGACTCTCCCCTGCTTGCATCACGTCCTCCACATTGAGCATCCCTGGCTGTCTGTCGTCTGTTAGAATCACCATACGCATATCTGGCAGCCTGGGAGCCGAGTATCAAACCACAAAGTCATAAGAGATTGTGTCCTGTGTGGTACGTACGATTGCTTTTACCTTTATTTTGGTGAGGGAAACTGTGGGGTCTTGGCTTGGGAATCAAGAGTACCTCATCACAACACAGCAATAATGCTAAGTCCTCTAACTGCACTCATTCTACACTTAAACCAACTTTCCTGACACCTCAGCTATCCCTCCCAATGCACTACCTACACATTTGCTTGCATGTGCACTGCAGCCAAACCCTTGTAACCCTGTCCAAATGAATTTGAAGTCAGACTGTTATGGCTACTATGGTTCTGTAAATTAAACCACAAAACAGAGAGAATATCTATCAAACATGACAAAAAATTGGTTCAGTCAAACCTGGAACTTTTGAACATGCCCCCTGGTGTGACGTTGATCTCCGGGCAGATCTCTCTAAGCATCTCACTGAAGTGTTGTGTTTTAAAGCTGGACGGGCAGACAACAGCTTTACACTGGACCTGCATTTATCAAAGCACTTCTGTTGTTGTGTGTACAGAATAGTTTTATAAGTAAGCCACCAGTTGTAAAAAGTTGTTAAGATTAATATGTGTGAGGCCAAAAGAATGTGTTGTACCTTCTTCAGTGTGAACTCCACCTCCCTCACCTGATAGGCTGGGTTCAAAGATACCTGTAAGTAAAGCAACTGTTAAGAGTCCAGTGTATTAATCCAGAATGACTAGACACATTTTATCAAATTGCTTTGTACTATAAAAAAAACACAGGTTACACTCAGTGAAACATGGCTTTATGCCCCATTACACTATAAACCTTTCAGTAGATACAAATAAAACATTCAATTCAAGCTCAGATTATTTGGGATGCCACGTTGCATATGTTTTTTTGTACTACCTGAGATGAGTATGTATTGGAACAGCAGAGACAGAAACTTTCAGCCAACTTAAGGACTGTCCGTCGAACAACAAAGCTACTCTACAAATGTGAATTCAAAGGTAAGAGGATGTCCCAGACTGACCAGTATAATTCCAGCCTTGGCTGAGGCAAACTGGAAAAGGATCCATTCATATGAGTTGGGTCCCCACACTCCCAGTCTGTCACCTTTTGTCAGGCCCAGAGCCAGGAGTCCTGCAGCCGCCTTGTCAACCTGCATCAAAAAATGCCACATCAAATCAAATACAGCTTCTTTACTACTACATCAAATTTTGAAATTTCAAAATAGTTATTCACAGCCTTTAATGCCTGTGTAAATGCTACATACGTAGATTCCACTGTGTGAAACCGAAGTGCATGTTTGCTGGACTAAGCAGTACGTTTTCCTGTGCAAATTAATCAGGGACCACTTAAAATGTTAAAAGCCCTCTCCAAAGTGTGTTTGGTATGTTCATTTAGGGCTACCGCAGAAGCATGGTTGACTCCGAGGAAGGGGACATGCTCCCTCTGCAGCATGAAAGGCCTATCCAAGGTAAAATTCTTATTTTGAGGTGATTATTAACAATCCACACTTGTTAGCTGACTGAGTTCCATAAAGCTTTCACTCTAAGGGGTTTTAGAGAAGCTGAATAATGATTACTTCCTCAAGTTAGTGTGATGGGTGTTGCCTTCACAAACCTGACATAATTGGCTGTTAGTAGGTGGGACATCTATTATATCAAAATGTAACTCTTAAAGAAAAGATTGTAACATTGAGCAGTGAGCTATGTTATGCAAGTTATATGATTCTGGACAGTAAGTTTTAAGGGTTTATCCATTCATGAGAATTAGAAAAAAAAAAGTGAAAGCACAAAAACTTAAACACACATCTTGCTGAAACTGAGAGAAGGTTTTACGGATGCCATCCTGCAGGAAGACCACAGCTTCACGGTCAGGCCAGCGTTGCGCTGCACTGTCCAGGCTCTGACCTACAGTCAGGGATAGCAGGGAGACTGAGGAGGTGCCATGGACATAGCTGGTGGTAAGAGATGGTATGTGGGGAGGACAGTCCACATGGAGAGACCTGTCATAGAGAAAGGAATATTTTAGAGAATATGGGTCAGAAAATACACAGACTACGATTTGATTTAAGCCACATTTGTATATTAAATGCTTCGATCCTACCTATTCTTCTTCATTACAGTAGCAACATGTTGAGCATATTTAAGGTCATGGAGACTGCTCTTACGCCAAAACTGACAGGGCATGTTTCTTTGTATTTTACAAGTGTGATTTAAAGAATTCCTGCTTTTTTGAAAAATTTCCACTGACTTACTATTTTCCCATTGCCATAAATCTTGACAAATCTAAGGACCCTATTCACACAATCTTAAACACCCAGTCTAAAGTGCACAACGTATGTCCTAAACATGGGAAAAACACTCACAGGTCACTGTTTAAGTTAAATGGATTCACAGATTGATGTTATTTCCTCTTAAACAATCCAAAGTCTGAAGGACTTTGCAAATTAACAGATGTGTACATTTACACACGAGGCACAGCAGCTTAACTTCCGATATCATTTAAAACTTAGGTCTTACTGTATTTGATCTAATGCTAAACAAATGTTGGTTGCACAAAGAATGCTGTTTAAATAGCACCATGCCTGCACCTGGCTCTTAAAGGGAATAAGAGCAGACACATGATATTGATTCATGTTACGCCCAAAACACCTTTGAATAATTAAAAGACTTAACCAAACCTTAGCGCTGAGATTGTGCGCCGCTTAACTTGCAGATAATATGATGCTTTCAGATTTCATGTTTTAGATCCTTTAGATAAAGCCTGAGACCTCATTTGTCTGAGGCACAGATGCTCTCTGCGTCACCAAGCCAGCAACATGTCACCTTTGTTCCTGACCACACCTCATTTTAAGATCAACACACTCATGGACACTCATGTGGGCACAACATTGGCGCTGGGCACTAAAATGGCAAATGCATTGGATAGAATGTAACAACAAGACGCCAAGGCACTTTGCACTGGATGCTCAATATGTCACTGTACGTTTTGCTTTATTTTTTGTATGTATTGTTATTTTTGTTGCTTTCCTGAATTTATAAAAAAAAATCAGTCTTTCATCAGTTCTTTGACCTCATAACTTAAGTTAGCTTTAATTGGGGTCATTTGGGTTCAGCCTTAAGACTACTTTGATTTGAACATGTTGTAGTAGTTATGTTGTTCCATAACTGTAAATGCTGTAAAAGTGATGCAACTCAAACATAATGTTTTGTAGGAAAACCTTGATTGTGATTTAAAGCAAGAGCAGGGTTTTATTAACTAAACAAAACCAAAACTACATTTTACATATCTTATTTGGAGATGAAGAGCTGCACAACTTATACTTTTTTGCATTGTGACTGGTGTTTCTCTGTATGTTCTGTATTCAATTTTAGTCACAGGCATATTAAAAAATGTAAGTTGTAAGCGAAGTTAAAGTATTTTTTGCAGTGAGTATTACCATGCAAACAGACTGCAATTGAGAAATTCGGAAAGTAGGCATGCTAAGTGTAATTTCAAGGAAGTTTTTTCATTAACAACAAAGAAAAAGTGGCATATCCAGGTGAGGCTTTCTGAGATACCTAAAGAATAACCCAGATTTTAAAATCATTGACTGAAAACAAAGTTACGATTTTGACATTGTGCAAGCACAGATTTGTCACCTGCTGTAAAACATTTCCTCTGTATTATCAGTAATCTATTATAGAGCTTGATATAGCACAGAAATCCTTATTACAAATGTTTCATTATCTGAGCAAGGACACCATGCTCATAATTAAACTGTAAAAGAACAACATGAACTTACCGGCACCACTGGAGTAAACTTGTGCTGCATAGTTTCCAGGTCTTGCTGTGTTTAAGTGCCTCCACAGACCTGAGGCTGTGAGCACAGGACCTCAGTAGTGAGAAAGATATCAGTGCTGACATTGGTCTTGATTGTGACACAGCTAGTCTGCGCCTGGTGGACTTAAATATTCTCTGAATAAGAAAAAAAGATTGGGTAATGATCTTGAAAACGAGTCTTTATCTGCCTTTACTTTTGGACTTTATCACTGTAGAGGTAATGTTTAACATCAGCTTGTTCTCATTGGCTGAGGGATCAGTGTCATCCATTTGGCCACACAAAATACATGTCGGCATACAACAGGTACATTTAAACTGAAACATCAAATGAACTGTTAAAAAGTACAGTTTAGACGTAGTCTGCTTGTAAAGTATCCTTCGATAACTTTTTTTAGGCAAAGCAAGGCAACTTTATTTGCATAACGCATTTCATAGACGAGGGCAACTCAATGTGCTTCATTAAAACATTGAAAGCTTTGGAAACATTCAGACTAGCATAAAAGAGCACAATTAAAATGACAAATATAATAAAACAGAAAAATAAAAGGATAATTAGAAATATATTAAAAGTAAATTTGAAATGGGCATTTAAAGTGAGTTGAAATAAGCTAAGATAGGAAGGCAGTGGCAAATAAAAAAGTCTTAGTCTTTGATTTAAAAAAGGTGAGAGTTGGAGCGGACCTACAGCTTTCAGAGAGTTTGTTCCAGTCCAGTCCAGTCATTGATTTATTCAATGCATTTACTCAGCGTTTGTATGAGACTATAATCCCCTGGTGATATGGTGATGTAAATGTGTGTGTCATCTGCATAGCTATGGTATTTTATTTTGTTGTTTCTTATAATCTGACCTAAGGGGAGCATGTAGATGTTGAATAGCAGAGGCCCCAGAATGGATCCCTGAGGTACTCCACATACCATTTTCATCCGCTCAGATGTTTAATTACCTATAGACACAAGATAGTCCCGGCCATTTAAATAGGACTTAAGCCAATTTAGTACTGCACCAGAGAGGAAACATTAAGATAATGGAGCCTGCTGAACCAATGAAAAGAAAAAACCCTCATATACATAAATAATTGACTATTCCTATGTCTTCACTTTACTGTATATAATTGACTGTATATTGAAATATCCGTCTGAATGCTGAAAACTTGGTCCTTACGTTTGAGCTCTGTTAAATTCTGATTAATCAATACTTTGTAGCAGTGGTCTGTTATTTATTGCTTAAAGCAGTCTGATAATTTTACATTGTTTTGTTTACGGAGGTAAGAAAGAAGACATCAGAAAAAGACAGGAGAGGCTGAAGACATAAACTTTGGAGGCGACCACAGCGAAATCTATGAAACTGATGGTGCATGAAGTTAACATTTAACAGAGCACAGAATGGGACATGGCTGTGTTTAAGGACTCATAAATGGAAAACAAGACATCACAGACTCTCACAGTGACTGGGCAGAAAAAGTCAATCATGTGCTGCGCTGATTCATGTGGTCCTGTTATCCTGTTTTACTTCACCATCAGTAGAAATGAATGAAATAGAGGCTGGCAACAGATACACACACACACCAGATGTGTAGAAAACAGATGAAGGCTGGCCTGTGAGGTCCAACAACATCTCTGAAAACTACAGAAAGAGCACCAAGGGATGACTTAAATCAAACAATAGTTATTATTAACTACCATACACTTGTGTTTAGTATGTATAATAAAGCTCCATAGTTTGATAAAAGCTTGAATGGGATGATCTGTTATACATGTTCTGTTAATTTTGTCACATTTGGTCCTTGCTGGCTGTCAGTTTGCTGCTGTTTTACTGTAAAGCAAGAAAAAGTACACAGTGTTTTCTATTGTATATTTCACTCAGGGAAACCTGTTGGGATGCAAAAGTCTTGTTTCATCCCTTCAAGACTTTATGAAACTATTTGTGAGTACTTTTATTTTCATTGTAAGATAAGATAAGATAATATACTCCTTTATTCATCCCGCAACGGGGAAAAATAAATAACATATGAATAGAGGGGAATATAAAAATGAAACATGACATCATTGTTTTGTTTTTTGCAGTTAGACTTGGATGACCCCTGGCAGTAAATCTAGAAAATGAAGCAGATCTTTTTGCTTTTTCTGGCTGTTAAAGGTCGTCAGCTTTCTCAGGCTCATTATAAATAACCTCATGGACCCCTCTCAGGCAAACAACTGTTATTTTATTACTGGATTTCTTCCCAGGAGTCATGAACTGAACTTGAGCTGTTGGGCTATGTTTTCCTTCTAAATTTGGTATGAAATATCTTCCAACACTCACTGAAAATCTAACCCTTATGGACACACTGACGAGTTTTTAAGTACACACTCAGCCTGTTGGCTCTCAGCAGAGAGCAGAGTATGGTTTCTTTCCATCGTGTGGTCACTGTTGTCTTTGGGACAGCGACTTTTAGTCATCAGATGAAGTCTTCTCTCTGTGTATTGTGCCTGCAGGTAGGCGCTTTACGCACTTTAACTGATGCGTTATTAAATTAAATACATTCACTCTTACATTACACAGATTCAAGTCATCCATCAGTACGCAAGCGTCTTGTCTGCATTACCAATGATCACAGCTCTGGTTGTGTTCAGGCTTTGTTATGACTACGGCATAAATCTACATTTCACCACAGCTTGAAATATGAGTGCTCTCTCTGGGACTGGAGAGAGACTGTAAACATAAGGCTCACTCTCTGTGCTGTGTACTGTTATTAAGGCTTTTGGTGTAATACAGAGTATAACTCACTCCACTGGTACAGGCAGAGATGTAATGAGAAGAAGTATTCATACTTTTATCTAAGATTGTCACTGTGACTGGAGTCACTGTATACTGCATTTGCAAAACGCATTAAACTGCTGCTCGAGACTTTCCTCCTGCTGGGGGCAGCATTGGCCTTACTAAGTCTTATTAATCCAGCATGGGAAAGAAATATTCACAAACCAAAACCAAAGTTTTGTCCCTCAGAGGTTCAAATTTTCTACCAGCAAAGTAGTTTTTCCTTTAATTCTTGGTTGGTTTTTTGAATAAGTCCATTTAATGCTATACACATCCTAAGCAACAAAACAGTAATTTGTGACAAAAGTCCACCAAACTGAGAAACTTCTTCAAAGAATAAATCTTGACCAAAATTAAAGCTGAACATGTTGAAAAATTCTGGGTCAAGCCCCAAAAACTCTGGATCTTAAATGTTCCAAAAATGCAACTTTCATAAGACCCTCCTGGCCTACAAAATGCTCACATCTTGCAACCTCAAGATTCAAGTGACATCATCAGTATCAAGTGTTTTTTCAGCCGTATCAGAGGGTCCTCCAAAGCCCCAGACTGTATGAGTAGTAGTTTTAGTGTACTGACGTTAATGTGTAGCATGCCTGAAGATAAGTTTAATAATAATCAGATGTATCAGATTTTACATGCACATGATAGAGTTGTTGTAACCATAGGAGTTCAGTTATGAAATATTAAGAGCTTCATTCAGCAGCCTCAGAACTGTTTAGACAGTAGAGTCAAACAGAATGTCCACTGTCAGCACATTGTGTGAGGCAGCCTTATTACCACTCTGAGTCTTATTCCTCCACTCAGACATGTTATGCATTCCAAAGTAGAGCGGCGATAATCCTCCAAAAATTCACACATTATGTCACACCAGTGAGCACTGGTCTCATGATACTGCAACCAAGTAAAGCTGGCGTGTCTCAGGCACAACTTCAGCTCATAGATCCAAAACAGCTTAATGTAAAAGCTGCTAAGAGTGAAAATAAAAAGAACTAAAATAATCCTGTCCATAAAACTGAATTAAATTACTGTTTTTTCAATAAATTGATTTCTTGTGTTTTGAAAGAAAAAATGGTATGCATATATTATTTTCCTGCTTTGTCTAGTTTCATTCTCAAAGCTTACAAGCAAATACATTTTTTTTTTTACTTTCAGATGTTTTATGAAAGAAGCTGAGTTTTTCCTTTTGCAGTTTTACAAGGATTCTTACAGGTTGATAACATTTCAGTTCTTGTCAATTCCAAAGTCATAAAGAGACATTTGAAAGAGAATTGTGTTTAAAATAACATTTTCTTTAACCTATTTACTACAATCAGGGCAACCATTGGAAAGCAGCTAATATTAGCACTGTTTGAAGATGGCCAGTTAGGCTACTACCCAATATTACTGTAATCTAGAAGATGGCAGAATGCAAATATTTGTACTGCTTCCTAAATGTGTTGTACAGCAAAAGGGGAAAGTTGTAAACTCCTGAGTAATGCTAAGGTTAGCAAGGAAGTCTTAACACAGGTGGTGTAGTTTAGGGTTGCCACCTTGGATTTGTGAAAAAAAGGGACACTCGACCATAGACTGTATAAACAATGGACATAGTATCCGTGACGTCACCCGTCTGTTCCTGAGAGCTGTTTTGAAGCAAATCGACGGCGGCAGCCATATTGGAAATGCGGAACTCAACCAGTTGAAGTGTGACGTAAAGAGGCGGAGTTTGAGCCTTCTAGCCAATAGCCATGTGTTCCCGTCAGGGAGTCACGTCAGTCATGTCCTTATTTGGGCAAAAACTCGTAATCTTAATATCTTCTGAACCGTTGCGTTAGAAAAAAATTCAGCCCCGTAAAGGGTGTGCCGATAGAGAGATTAGCTACGTAGAGCCAAGCCATTTTTTCAACCAAACTGTAAACATGTTTATTAATGCTGCAAAGATCATCTTTTTTGAATTGGTGTCTATGTGGTTTCCGGTGTTTCTGCAGCCAGCCTCAAGCTGATTCTCGATGAATTGCAATTTATAACACTTCCGCATGGGCTTCATAGTTTGAGACCGGACGTTGCCGCTTGCACTCAACCAATTGTTTGGGGCATAGGGCTCAGCCACTACAACTAGTTCAGACTGACTAAATGAACATAAAATTCGGACATAGGACAATGCTAAGCTCTGCCACTGCAATCTTGTCTTCTTCTGGGTGAACCTTTTTTGGTCATAAAAGTTTCAATGGCTGCCTGTTTTTGTTTGTTTGATACCACAGCTTGATGCCTTTATGTTTTTCAAAAAAGCATTGGATTTTCATTGGATTTCCAATGCGTTTTTCCCTCCCCTAGTGCTCCATTTGCGCCATCTCCTTCGTCATTCATCTCTCCCCCCATTTCAAATGGAGACGCCAAAGGTTTGTGAAAAGAAGACCTTAGCGCGGAGTACGTCGGTCAATTCAACTTGCTGTCTCTCTCCGGTCAAGTTGCCCTCCCTTCTTAAAGGTGACATATTACGCTTTTTTCATCAATATATATTGGTCTAAGAGGTCCCCAAAACATGTCTTTAAAGTTTATGCTCAAAAAAACACTTTGAAATCAGATTTTGGCATGCCTGAAAAGCCCTCTTCTTCAGTCCTCCTCAGAACACTCTGTTTTCTCTCTGACCACACCCCCTCAGGAAGTGGATGTGCCTCGGCTGTCCAGCACGTTGATCTAATGTTTACATGTTGGCTGAATATACACGGCTGCTCAGAGATCACGTTACTTCAACCCTCTGAATCTGATCCAGAATCTGATCCTGATGGAGAGGCGCCTGTAGCAGGACCTTTCTGAACGATTGGTCACAGATTTAGTGTTTCTTGTTGTTTTATTTATCAGTATGTAGACGTGTGTCTTGGTACACAGCTATGAACATGTAGCTATGTGGCTATGCTAACTAGCGCTAGCACTTATCCATGATAAATAAAAATCATCCACTAGATCTTCAAATCTGCAGGCCTGGGGAGTAAAACCGACCTCTACCAGAAAGGCAGCAGGACCTTTCTGAAGGATTGGTCACAGATTTAGTGTTTCTTGTTGTTTTATTTGTCAGTATGTCGACGTGTGTCTTGGTACACAGCTACAGCTACAGCTATGAACATGTAGCTATGTGGCTATGCTAATTAGCGCTAGCACTTATCCATGACAAATAAAAAATATCCACTAGATCTTCAAATCTGCAGACCTGGGGAGTAAAACCGACCTCTGCCAGAAAGGCAGCGGGACCTTTTCTGAAGGATTGGTCACAGATTCTGTGTTTCATGTTGTTTTATTTGTCAGTATGTCGACGTATGTCTTGGTACACAGCTACAACATGTAGCTATGCTAACTAGCGCTAACACTTATTCATTATAAATAAAAATCATCCACTAGATCTTCAAATCTGCAGACGTGGGGAGTAAAGCCGACCTTTGTGTTTATTAAGACAGCCTACAACTAGCATGCCTCCCTCCTAAGCTCCTTGTTAGCACACGTGTGCAGGTAATGAAAAACAGAGGAGGGATTCAGTATTATTTTATACAGTGTATGGGCTGAACAAGCTCTGAGCTCTGACTCCGTGACAGACCGGATATTGTTGTTACGTAACAAAAACACGGAAGTCTGAAACGGCTCGTTTCACACACATTTCACACATACAGAAAGGTGTAGAAATCAAAACAGGGGCAGAATGGATTTTTTTCATTCTCGGGGGGTTTGTAGACATGCCAGGGACACATATTTCAGGTAGAGAACCATTAAAAAGTCAATTTTGCATGATATGTCACCTTTAAGCTGCTTTGAGTGCCAGGGCACGCTCGTGTGACATACGCATAGACGGGAAAAAAACAGAGAGAAATTTAAACAGCCGCAGAAGCACAGGGGACCTTTCTAGACTACAGAACGAAGGAAATCAAATGAGGTTTTTGCATTTCCCCCCCAAAACAGGACAAACTGTGTCCCGGGAGAGATTTTTATTTTCCCGGAACAGCTGGTGAAAAAAGAGAACAATTCTGACGGGACAGGTGGCAACTCTAGTGTAGTTGGAGAGAGCTAGTGGCATATAGCAATAACAAGAAGAGAGTTGAGATTTGAGAGTTGACAGACAACAAAGTGGGGATAGCCACACAGCCAGTTTATCCTAGTTAAATAATACTTTTAAATTATTATTTTGGTTCTGCTGTAAAAGTATTTTACATTGACTGACATAGAGTAAATGTAGTTTAATGCTAGCATTAGCAGTTGACCGATGATAGCATGCTAACAGTAGCATATAGCCTATAAAACATGTTGTTTGCTTTCTAAATATGACTAGACTGTCCCTTCAGAATGATTCTATCTGTTCTTGTCAAACAGATATCCTTTATTTATAGAACTTACATCTTGTAAATAAATAAATAAAGTAGCTCATCGTTATGACAGTAGGGCTATTTTAGCCAGAGCTCTCACCCTGAGGATCATGTCACAAGGGAAATAGTCACTGTGTGAATACGGTCAGGCCATCCTCGATGTTATTAAACAGGTTGACCTTTAACCTTTTGGATAACAGGTGTGGCTGGAGGTTGTTTACCTCCTGGCCACTGTTGGCACTGTGCCAGGTTTTGCCACTGCGCTGCCACAATTGTGGCAGCGCCATGGGCATCTGTATATACAGGTGCGAGTGGTTGCTCGCCCTCTCCTCCCTGTCCAGTCCACTTCCTGGTGTGGCTCGGCATCTGCGGTGTGCGTGGTGTGGATCGTCAGACCAGGATTCGATCTGGTGCTGAATAATCACCTGTTCAGGTAACGCGCCTTTCCTTTTGTCTATCCATTGTGTGTGCGCTCTGTGCGTTTTTGTGACTTTCCCTCCACCTGTTGCAGTGTGGCTGAGGCTGACTGGCTGCCGTGGTGGACAGGTTGCTCTACAGGAGCCTATCCTTGTGTTTGGCGTCTCGTGTCCTGAGGTAAGTGGCTCTAGCCTGCCTTGGTTATGTCCGTGGTTCCCTGCTGCAAACTGACTGTAGTTTTTGTTGAATTCAGTTAATTGGAGCAGCAGGCCCTCACTCGGCTCCTCCTCCAGCCTTTGGTTCAGCTGGCGCTGTTTGTTCTGACTGCAACTAAGTAGTTGGTAAGTATTGCGGTTTCCTCGCCAGTCATGGATGAGAAAGTGCAGCAGTTAAGGGACCTTGTGTCGCAGCTCAAGGCGGATAATGAGCGTCTTCTTTAAGAGCGGGCCGCTTCACCGGGGGGCTCAGGTGGGGCTGCCTCGTCCTCCTCTGCTCCGGCTAGTCATGCCCCGTCTGCAGGTGTAAGCGCTACTGTCACAGGGCGGCTGGTTGTCATACCCAGAGACCGTAAGTGTCCAGTGTTTAATGGGAAGACAGGCATCGGTATAGCTGAATGGATTGAGGAGTTGTAAGCGTGTGTGCGTGCCCGCCACCTCTCTGCAGCTGATCAGGCACTTTTCATATTTGATCACTTAGAGGGGGAGGCGAAGGAAGAGATAAGGTTTCGTACCAGTGCAGAGGGTGGAGACCCAGCCCCGGTCCTCACCACTTTAAAGGAGCTATATGGCTGCTCTCAGTCATATGTGACCTTACAGCAAGCCTTCTTTTCTCGGCACCAGCAGGAGGGTGAGACTCTTCAGGAGTTTTCCTTAGCCCTTATGGCTTTGATGGAGCAAGTTAGGTCACGTTCACCTGATGGTATGCCAAATGCAGATGTTCTCCTTTGCGACCAGTTCATTGAGCATGTCCTTGATAGCTCTCTCCATCGGGAGCTTAAACAGTTAGTCCGTTGCCAGCCCACCATCACCTTGCTAGAGCTGCGTGGTGAGGCAATTAGATGGGAGAGGGAGGGTGTCCCTGGGGGTGCAAGGGGGCGTAGCTTTTCGCTACCATCAGCTTATGGTCTGCAGTATGGAGTGCAGGGTCGCCTCCAACCTACACCTCCGGCCAGTCCACCAGGGCTGGACTTTGGTGAATTGATGACTCTTTTAAAGCGTCAACAGGAACAGCTTAACCAGCTCACCCAGACAGTAACTTCCCTCCAGGGTCCCAGCGTTCAAGGTCGGACGTTTCATCGCGGTCCTGTAGTCTGTAGAAGGTGCCAGCAGCCTGGTCATTTTGCTCGAGAGTGCAATGAGCAGCTGCCTCGTGGCCGTTCCAATTCTTTGACTGGTATTAACTCCAACAGAGTTGTGCCTTCCCACCCAGCCCACCAGTTGGAAAACTGAAGCCCGCTGAGTTGCAGAGCCAACGCTCAGAAGGGGAGTCTACAGGCTCACAAGATGGTGCAGTTGCCGATTTCATTGCCGCTTGCCCGAACATCGATGTCGTGATTGAGGAAGTCAGTGTTTCTTGTTTAGTGGACACTGGTTCCATGGTGTCCACTAAACAAGAAAGCTTCTTCATGTCACACTTTGCACCTTGGGGCCACAATCGCCTTCGTTCTTGTCATTGGCTGCAGTTGCGGGCAGCCAATGGGCTAGCAATCCCCTACATTGGCTACCTGGAGCTCGATGCGGTTCTTTGCGGCAAGGTGATGCTCCGCTGTGGGATCCTGGTTGTAAAAGACCCCCCTGGTGCTGAGTCTTCTGCCCCTGGGATCTTGGGGATGAACGTGATACGCTGATGCTATCGTGAGCTCTTAGGTGCATTCGGCCCTTCTCTTTTCAAATCACTGTCTGTGTCACAGGCACCTGGTTCAGTCGTTGCTGCCTTACAGAAGTGCCACCAGTCTGATTCTCAGGTTCCCAAGAGCCCCACTGGTGCTGTGAGGGTCCGAGGGAAGCGGGCCGTGCGCATCCCTGGTGGTGTAATGAAGCTAGTTGCGAGCACCTGCCCTGAACAGTTCTCTGGACAGGATGTGCTGTTCGAGCCTCCTGAGTCCGGACTGCCTGCCGGGCTGTTGGCATGTCCATGTCTTCTGCAGGTAACCAGGGGGGACTGTTTATATTCCGGTGGTCTTGGAGGTTCTTCTGTACCCACGCACTGGCCTTGGCATCTTAAATGCTGCCCAGGTTGTCAGCCTACCTGCAGGTGTGACTGAGGTGGGATCCCTCACTGCCACGGTGTCCGCTCAAACAGCTTCCACCTCAGTGTCAGACCGGTTGGGGTCACTGGATCTGTCAGCGCTGGCTGAGCAGGACCAGGTAGGAGTAAGATCCTTGCTGTAGAAATACAGCTCAGTCTTTGCAGCCCATGACGGTGACTTGGGCTGCACAAACCTCATTTCTCATGACATACCTCTGCTTGATGACGTTCCTGTCCGGCAGAGGTATCGGCGTATTCCCCCTTCTGAGTATGAGGAGGTGAAGGCGCACCTTAACCAACTTCTCGAGTCACAAGTTATACGGGAGAGCAGTAGCCCCTATGCATCACCCATTGTTTTGGTGCGGAAAAAGGATGGAAGCCTACACCTGTGTGTCGACTATCATCTCCTAAACAGTAAGACGAGAAAAGACGCATTCCCCCTGCCTTGGGGGGCACAAGTGTATTGTCTATACAGACAACAACCCATTGAGCTATCTCCAATCTGCCAAACTGGGTGCCACAGAGCAACGATGGGCTGCTCAACTTGCTTCCTTCGATTTCGATATCAAGTATCGTTCTGGTCGCAGCAACAGGAATGCTGATGCACTCTCCCGTCAGTATGTGACTGGTTCTGCAATTGTCTCTGATTCCTTGCCTAGGACTTCCATTCCCAGGGACCTCTTGCTGGATCAGCATGCAAGTACTGCAGTGCCAGTGACGCAGTCCGTGGTTTCTGTTCTTCCGTCTCACTCAGCTTCTGACCTCCGTGCCTTACAGGAGGCCGATCCCCTCTTGAAAGATGTGCTTGTGTTTTGGCGACGGAAGGCCCCCCAGATCGGGTAGAAAGGCGATTGCTTTCTCGGCCTGTCATGGCACTCTTGTGCCAATGGGATTGCTTAGTGGAGAGAGATGGGGTTCGCTGTTATTGGCCTGGGATATCTGTGGACATAAAGAAGTGGCTCCAAGAGTGCGAACGCTGCCAGGTGGCCAAGGACTCGTGTCATGGACCACAAAGCTTCATGGTCCACTTGCTGGCTTCTCGGCCAAATGAGATCTTGGCCATAGATTTCACTCTGCTGGAACCTTCCCGGAATGGGTATGAGAATGTCTTAGTCATGACAGACGTTTTCAGTAAATTCACGGTAGCTGTCCCTACACAGGACCAACGGACCACCACTGTGGCCAATGTCTTGATCTCTGAGTGGTTTTACAAGTTTGGCGTTCCGAGTCGCCTTCACTCAGACCAGGGCCGGAGCTTTGAGAGCTCCTTGATCCACCAGCTCTGCTGCTTGTATGGCGTTGCAAAATCCCGTACGACCCCTTACCATCCTGCGGGTAATGGCCAATGCGAGCGGTTCAACCGAAACACTGCATAATCTCCTTCGTACCCTTCCGCCATCACAGAAACGGGACTGGGCCTCCTGTCTACCACAGGTGCTGTTTTGTTACAACACCACCCCTCATCAGGGTACAGGAGAGTCCCCCTTCTATCTCATGTTTAGACAGGAACCAAGGCTTCCTGTAGACTTTCTGTTAGGTTGAGTCCAGGATCCAGTGCAGGGTGAGGTACAGGACTGGGTAGTTGAGCATCAAGCCAGACTCAGAGTTGCTTTTGAGGGTGCTCATGAGCTGTTGTTGGCTGCTGCTAACCATCGGACACTCCTCCCGGTCCCGTCCACTTCCTGGTGTGGCTCGGCGTCTGCGGTGTGCGTGGTGTGGATCGTCAGACCAGGATTCGATCTGGTGCTGAATAATCACCTGTTCAGGTAACGCGCCTTTCCGTTTGTCTATCCATTGTGTGTGCGCTCTGTGCGTTTTTGTGACTTTCCCTCCACCTGTTGCAATGTGGCTGTGGCTGACTGGCTGCCGTGGTGGACAGGTTGCTCTACAGGAGCCTATCCTTGTGTTTGGCGTCTCGTGTCCTGAGGTAAGTGGCTCTTGCCTGCCTTGGTTGTGTCCGTGGTTCCCTGCTGCAAACTGACTGTAGTTTTTGTTGAATTCAGTTAATTGGAGCGGCAGGCCCTCACTCGGCTCCTCCTCCAGCCTTGGGTTCAGCTGGCGCTGTTTGTTCTGACTGCAACTACATGAAAGATTCAGGATCGGACAGAGGGGACGTAGTGACTCTGATCCTTTGTACGAACTGTTAATCTTCTGGCACGGGAGGATATTGTTCGCGCTGTTACTCCCCGATCTGCCGGAGACGCAGGTGCGCGTCAGCAGCAGGGGCGTCTCAGCGCTCTGCGGACTTTGCAGCCTGGTCGTCAGACGGCTGCGTGCAGGTTTCTTTCATTACTTTTAATAGTGTATTGCTTTATGATGGGTTTGGTTGTTTGTTTCTTTATATTGGTTTTGAGTCAGTAATTTTCCTTTTCCTTAATTCAGGTATTTTGTGTTAATCTGTTGTTTGTGGGTATTTTTTTGTATTTCTCTTTATTTGCATGAGTGTGGTTATTTTTCATATGATTATTTTGCATTCCGTTATTTGATTCAGTATTTTGATTTGCATGAGTGTGTTTCTTTTCATCGCTTTGGTTGTTTTCCTTAATTGATTTGTTTGGATTTATTTGAGTTAGTTTGGTTACTTCAGAATTGTTTTGTTTGGGGTTGTTTGAATATTATATTGTGTGTTTTAAAAAGAACCATGACTTAAAATAATAGAGTTTTCAAATTGTAACCTGCCTCTGCCCAGTGGTCTCTCGAACCTGTAGCTTTCAGTTAGCAAGTTAAATTTATGGTTAATATTTCCCAGGGGTGAAATTCCCCCGGGTGGCGTTGCCGATTCACATACAAGCCTGGTGCCTCACGTCACACAGACACAGTCCTGAACCGGGATTGAGGGTCACTGACTGCCACCTGTGCCGAGCTACTATGTAAAACATCTACTAGCATGTGCCTGCAACTGCATGTGTGAGTGTATGTGAGCGTGTGTGTGACCCCCTGCAGCTTTACTTTCCCTGGGCTCAGCCATTCTTTTCCCAGCTGACCGCTCAGCTGTTGCCAACACTTGTCCACTTAATAACTGTTGCTGTAACTCAGCACTCAGCACGGTGGTTCACAAGCAGTAATGATTTTAATGAAATCACTGCTCTTCCTCTCTGACATGTTAACAAGTATCTAGAATTCAGCTGAATGTTTTATTTGGAGGAGGGAAAGTAAGTGATAAATTCTATGTTTAAGATCTGGCTATGTGCTGAGCTAAGCTTTGTAGAAATTGATGTGTGACAGGCCTTAAATTCCTACGATGGTTTCCTGAATTAGGCAGCTCTGTTGTTGGGTTGTATTTCCGTCCTATGAGTTCCTGTAATATTTAAGACGCACGCTCATCATTGAACGGCTTTTATTGATTTTTTGTTTTCTTTGGCAAAGATCCCACAAAAAACGAACAGAATCAATGAACAGAATGTATTAAAAACAACCTCAACTTATTATTATTTTATTATTTCATACCTCAAAGTATTCCTTAACAGCCAACCAAGTTGAATGGAGCAGTAATTTGTGCATGTTTGATTTGGTTATTTGTAGTTTTTAGCGTGTTGCTTTATCATATCAACCATATGGAAGCTTAACAGCAATATAATGATTTTATTTGCTCCTATGTTGCGTCCCCCCATCATGAACCGATCCATCATTCTCTGTCTGAAACTAAACAGCTCATATCCGCTCCTGTGTGAAAATCTAAGTGTTCGCTTCCTACCTATCCATCACACGACCTATTATGCCCCTCATTTATACATCCATCACACGTCACATGTACAATTATACAATCCATCACGCTCTGCACTTGTCCTGCCATTGGCTGATGATCTTTGTCACCCCACAATACCCAAAGTTGTGTGTTTCCTTTAGAGGCTAGAGGGCATGTCCCCGTCTCCTCCAGATTCTAATGACTGAATTTAGACAGGAACCTTTTTTTTCTTTCTTTTTCATGCAAAGGCCACAACACAGGCCAGAGGTCAGAAGGGGGGTTGGTCGGTTGCCAGGGAGGAGTTCACTGACAAGGCGAAGCCACTGATGCTCATTGGACTGTGCAAACGGTAGATCTGCTGAGTCTGACAGGCCTGAGAGCGTATTTTATCATCACAATCAGAAAAGAAGCAAGCGTTGAAGAGAGGTTGTGTCGAGCAAGAAACAACACGTTCATTAAAAGAAAGATTACACTGTTGGAGCTGGAGTGAAAGGACAAACTTTTGGTATTAAAATCATAATTTCCCTTACCATTAGGTTATGCTAAAAGATAACTAGTTAGAGCTAGCTGATATCAGTATTCGTATTTGCCCCAACATTAAGAGGGGCCCCACAAATCTGACAGCGAAAAAGGTCTGAGGGAGGAGGGGGTATCCAAGGCTATTCATCTGACTGAAAAGCTCTTCTGAGGCAGTATTTCCTGTGCGTTATATAGAATAAGTTGAACGACAAATAGCATTGAAACTTACAAGAAGTGTTGTTATCCAATAGGATCAATATCATTGGGTTCCTGTCATTTCAGAGCAGGTTTATCTCTTTTCAACACCGCCATTGCATAATGACATCATGAGAAACTTGTCCCACCCTTGACAAAGCCTGCTGTTGCCATGGGGTTCCTGGAAATGGTACTGTGGATCCCAGTAAATGAAGGATGTTGGGGGAGGGGACGTAAAGGCAAGTAAATAAAAGTGCCATTTGCAGTCTGTTTGTTTGATGTCCTCGGAGCCAAATTCTGCTCAGTTATTGGGCTGCTGGGCATCAGGGGGCTCCCTCTGGCTCCTGGCAGCAGGACCCCCCAATCTGAAGGACACTGGTGTGTTGACTGAACGTACAGGGAACCCCGACGTGGCCTCTGGGTGCCATGTGAGCTGACAGAGGCCACAGACATTCACTCACTAAGAAAAGAGAGCAATGGAGGACAAAAAGAAGAAGGAGACAGTCTTGTTGGCGTAGACGGCAGCAGCAAATCACCATTCACAGACAGAAATAATTAGTCATAATACAGACATCAGCCAAGACAGAAGAATTTACATCATAAAGCTTGTCGATGTGGTGTTTCCTATCAAAAGAATGATCTCTATTTCATTGATAGACTTTGGCTATTGCTACTGTATATTTCTAATTGGATGTAACACCAGAAGTCTATGCCAATGATAAGAAAGAGACCAAGATGTTGGCGTGCTTCCATCAAACAAAACCGAGCAACTCTGATCTCATCTGAGATCGGAGATCATAACTGCTGTACTTTACACTGCAAGCTACCCATTACCTCAGTCAGAACACACAAATCCCAGACCCCCTTTGATACCTGATATTAAGCCATGCAGGCATATGCTGTGACCCCACAATCACTTTTTGCTTTGGACACTCAACACCAGAGTCCTTAATCCTGCCAGAGCACCTCAGTGTTAGAGGCGGGGAGAAGAAGTGGGCTGCAAGGCATTTCATGACAGGGAAAGGTATGACCCACTGGGGATTAATACGCATTCTTTGAGCTGCCTTATTGGCTTGTTGACCCTTGGGCTTTTTTGGTGCGTTCAATCTTTCTGGGGAATAATGTACATGGAATTTTAACAATAATAATTCTGCATCAAATTTTTTCAAAAATAATATTATCTCTGTAACATAATGATAAGCTACTCTTATGAAATCATTTTTAGCTACACAAGCAGGTGGTTCACCATTGTTATGTACTGTAGATAATAACAAATGGAAAGATTGGTATTCAAGGTCCCTCGAGAAAGAGTCTTTAGTGATCCTCTGACAAATGAAGTTAAGGTGTTAACTGAACTTCGGGAGCAGGACCACACCTAAACCAAACCCTCAATCACCTGACCAGCCTACCAACCTTTTGTCTGTGATTCTTCAACCCACCCTCCCTCCCTCACCTTACTCTGCTTCAATTACTCTTTTAAACGTATCCCCTTCTACTCCACCTGTGCTCGCTTCTATGCCCTTGTCTAGTTCCAGGTACAGCCTGGGGTAAAGATCAGCTCTGGCAGGATAACGCTGAGAAACGTATATCTTTGGGTGGCGTGGTCCTTGCCAGTGGATGTTAAGTCAAGTTAAAATTTTCCCCAAATTCCTGTCTTGATTAAAATTGACTTTAAACCTGAGCTGTTGAGCAGTAATCAGTGGCTGTTAGCATGCTAACAGGCTAAGCTTCAGTGGTGAATCTGGTGCATCGTTTGTGTAAAACAACAGCATGTTAGCTTTCACAATGGGAAATGCTTACACGGTTCACATGAAGAGCACATATCCCATTACCATTAGGACCAACGGTAGGGCCTATGTCAACTAACAGCCTCTTTTTTTTGCGCTGGCTGCTTATTTTCTATACAAAACCAGTGTAGTTCAGGATTGTCTGCACAAAGTGTCCCAAGCATTGTAATGCCCTCAGCATCAGCTCAGCATCAGCTGTTTTTTTGAGCACTTCAATGTTGCACTCTCAATATTCTCTCGTGAAAATTAATCAACTTTTGGAACTCTGCTTCCCTTGTCAACATCACTTTTCTGCTGTATCTGACCAATACAAACTAGGAACAAGCAGGACTTCTGATATCATCTTTGTCAACAACAATGATGGGGAGAAACTAATCAGACTCATACTCCAAGGGCACAATTTCCTGGTCTGAGCAGCTGTAGGAAACAATTCCTTTCTATTGTTTTAATGTTTTCTTTGTGAAAGCAACTATTAAGCATATACTATTTAGACCCAACCATCAGGAAAGCAGAAGCTTCATGAGACAACTTTTGTAACCCAGCAACAGTGAGAACAGATCAGAAATGCTCTGAAACTGAGGTTGTCAGTGCCAACAAGGCAAAAAGTGTAATCAATGGATGCAGGCCCATAGTATTACTAGACCATGAACACTGGGAGCTAGTGATGTGCGGATCGATACTGAAATATCGATACTTCCGATACCAGATCTTTATGCTCTAAAATTGATTCTCTAATCAAAATATCGATACTTTTGATACTTCCGTCATTTGAGGCAATGTATATCATTAACAGGAACACAGAGGAAAGTTACTAAACCATTGGGATCTTGTGTAAATGATACTCGGTTGGTGGGAACTACTAGTTCTAATTCTTAATAATTAAACAACAATTTATTTTAATGGTTTTATTTTTATACCTATTTTCTTTTTTGTGTGTTTAAAACACAATTTTCACATATTTTGTATGATTGTGTTCTCTATTTGTTTTTTCTGTTGTTGTATTAGCTCGGCTATATTGTAAATGATGCCGCTACCTCAATATACTTACGAGTTTAAAATAAATAAATAACTCAGAAACACACTGCTTTTTTTAGATTTACCAGACACATTATGTGCATTTGCCCAAAGTATCAGTATCGGATCGGTATGGAAATCGGTGGAATTGAACATCACTACTGGGAGCCAACTATGCAGCAGGTTGTTGTCGAACAAGACACACTGCATAACAAAAAAGCTTCTTATTCTCAAGATGAAAAATCTGATATGAACTTGATATACTGTGAACTATAAAGCTTTTGGCGGCAGTGTTACAGAGGTCTCAGGGCAGTGTTGTGTGTCTGATTGGAAGTGTTAAGTCTGCAGCTGCAGAGTCAGTTGTGGCTCAGTGTGGGTGGCGGCTATCTTGCTGCTGGGGCGGTGTGTTTATGTGTGCTGGGGTTAGGGCCACGCGCATAGTGCAGGCCACTACACTTAAACAGAGACATGCAGTAACATAGACACACACACACACACACACACACACACACACACACACACACACACACACACACTCAGAGAAACCACAGAGACTCTATTGATTCCAGCTAATCAAGGCAGAGGCACGGAGAATCTGTGCGTGTGTGTGTATGTGTGTGTGTGTGTGTGTGTGTGTGTGTGTGTGTGTAGAGTCAACACATTCCCCACATTCCAGCACTTCCCAAAGAGGCATAAAATATTAGCCACTGCACTGAGCTCACAGGCGTCCTCTCTGCCGGGGTCTGACTGCTCTTTAACTCCACTGCCCTTTCTTTCTGCCAAGTGACTGTGCACTTTGCAGATGCCAGTTTTCAACGGGGCCTTTATTTTTTCTTTCTCTTTTTCAATTCCACCCACGGGATAACCATGCAGTGACTTCAGGATGAATCACACTGAGCATACAAAGACTCTACATAGCCTACTCATGTCTAGTTTAAACTGGTCCTTTTCAACTGGTTGTACAACTTAAAGTGACCTCAGCCTTGAAGTTGCATCAGATTGCATGTGCATTTAATAACAGAATGATAAACTGAAATAACCACACCCAGAGACATTTGATCCAAATTATTTTGAGGATAGAAAACTGAAATCTCATCTGGACAGTTTCTACTGCACTTATGTTCAAGAAAATAAGTGCAGTAGGGACATTTACATGGGTACAAAATTTACTGCTGATAATTGTAACAGAAATACAAAACTTTTGTATTTACAAAAAATATATAATGAACAAGTGTCAACCTCTGGTCAAAAAATATGAGTTCAATGGGAAGCGCTAAAAACTCCAGTTCATCGAGGATCCGCTTGAGGCTGGCTCCGGAAGTACCGGAAACCACATACACACCAATTCAAAAATGACAATCTTAACAGCAGAAATAAACATGTTTACAGCCTGGTACAAAAGAGCAGTGTAGTCTGGATAGCTCATTTCTCAATTGGCACACACTGTACGGGGGGGGGTGATTTTTTTTCTAATGCGGCAATTTCGAAGATATTGAGATTACGAGTCTTCCAATGAGAGGCACAGCTGACTTGATTGACAGGCAGGAACACTGCAGCTGTTGGCTAGGAGGCTCAAAGCCCGCCTCTTTATGTCACAATCGCTCGACAGCAGCAATATGGCTGCCGCCGCCGATTGGGCTAAAAACAACGCTTCAGAAACAGATGGGTGACATCACGGATACTATCCATATTTTATACAGTCTATGATAATAAAGTTTAGGTTTTTTAAAATGATCTTATTAGTTTATTTAGTTTGAGTAGTTCTGGGCTTATAATGTCATTGACCAACAAGGGCAGAGGTGCAAAGGCCCAAATGAATGATACTTCATTAGGAGAAATGGGGTGCAATTGTTCAAGCGAATCAAATTCAAAATCATATGCCGAAGTCTAAAACAAATGCAGAAGTTGAAACACTCTACAAATTAAAAAAACATGCTGCAAAAAGCCAAAACAACTGCATTAACAGTAAACTTGCAGGGTGGCGAGCAGGAGGGATGTCAGGCACAAGTATCTCCCCCTCTGTGGACACCTGAGCAGAGAGTTTGTTGGTAACAGCCCAACCTGGCTAGGATTTCACCGTGCTGCTGAGTGCTGCTTCCTCCAGTTATGATCCTCGGTTAGCTGTCCAGCTAATGGTATAATGAGCTGACCCTGCCCATTGTCAGGCTCATAGAATACAGGCATGTTGGCAACAAAATTCCATTAGCCATTAGCGTTAGTTAAAGGCATCCCAGAAACCCTGCTCAGGTCTCCCGAGGTAGAGAAAAAATATGTCTGAAATCCGCCTCACTTCTCTATCAGAGTCAAGGTCAGACTCACCAGGCTTGTGTTAATGTTACTAACTGATATCACACCATGCTGCTCTCCTATCTAAACAATGGTTACAATGTTTTGTCTTCTTATGATAAAGGTGTTTCATTTCGCACCACATACAGGAGCACTTGGATCTAAAAGTCTAGATTTCAAGTTGTTTTTTATATTTCTGTGTTTTGACTTTGCATTGAGCATTGGGTATTTGCACCATATTTTCTGTTAATGCAGTGGATTCAGCTTTTTGCAGCACATGTTTTATATTTGCTGCGTGTTTCCACTGCTGCATTGGATTTGGACACATTTGTCTTGCATGCGATTTTGAATTTGTAGCATTCAAGCATTTGCAAATGGAAACCGCTGGGCAGTTGCAGATCCTCTGCCCTTGTTGGCCCCTGTATGCCTTGATTAAGAGGACAGGACGGGATAGGGTTGGAAACTGGGAATGGGGAATGACATGTGTTAAAGGGGGCTGCATGTGGGAATAGAACCCTGGTTCCCTGCTTCGAGGACTATAGCCTCTGTACATGAGGCGTGCATTTTAACTGCTAGGCCAAACTGGCGCCTTATATTCTACCATTGACTTTATTGCATTGTAATTACCTGGAGACTTTGTGCATCTGTCACCAGCAGCTGAGAGGAAGGAGAGAGGGAAGTGTGACCATGAGGACAGATGGACCCACCAAGTAATGGCCCACCTCTTCCTCCTTGTCCTGCAAGGCTCCTGGTCTTAAAGCCGGAGCGAGAAGGTTCACAGTAAGGCTTGGTCACCATAGAAACTCTGTTTGCATTTCCCAGTGAGCAATTCCGGGACCACATGCTTTCAGCTGGAATTCAGACATTCAATTCACGAGGCTGTCTGGAAAAGCAATTGTCTATGTGGGGCAACTTATTGAAAGACCTTCTAGGTACGTTTCCGTTTAAGTGAAAAGGCAGACAAAAGGAGCTTTGGCCATGAGCTGGATGTCATCTGAACGGGCCTGGTTGGCAGGTTCATCATCTGGAGGGGTCAGTCAGCTAAGAGTTCCACTACCTTGATTGGTTCCTTGTGTTTTATTCGAGGTGATGAAATGAAAAGCCCTCATTCAAACAGGGAGCCTGAGCAGAACTGTACACGCCAATCAAAATTTGGAGTTTGGTCAGAGAGTGCTTCTCTCTGCTGCATGCCCAGTCACAGGGCTGTATTCAGGTCTGTCTTCAGTCGTCTCTCTCATACCAGGCTGCTGCGCTGGAACAAAGGGGCCTTTCACATTGACCTTGACACACGGCCACCCCCATCACCACAGGAACCAACGCAGAGGAATCCACTCCAACTCTCTGATATCAATCTCTCTGTACGCCTGGCAGACAGGCCCGGCTCGAGGTTGAGGTGAAACTTGGAGCGACTAATACACATCATATGAGCAGTTTTGATTTCAGCAGAGAGCATAGAAAAAAATAACCTGTTGGCTCTACTGTGAATCTTGTATCTGATCTGAAAACCATTAGGTTTCAGCTATCTAAAATATGCATAATACAAAGTTGGAATATAGAGTGTTAGTGTTTTAAAGTCAAGTAAGCAGCTGCAGCCATCTATTTTCTAAACTAACCGACTGTTGGACCTGAAGATAGATTTGAAAAAGTAAGATTGAGGTTTCCCTACAGTGATGATTTTTTTTCAAATGTAGATGTCGGATAACTTCAAACATATATACAGAAGCTCTGTTTAACGATTCAGCATATGAGTAAACTTGGGCTTAAATTATGTCAATAAATCTACAAAGTAGTAAGTGATTCATTTTATCCAGCAAACATTTCAACACTTTCCTCCACATGCTGACTACTGAAAGGTCACTGGTGAACCTGTCCATCACATCTATACTAACATGTTAGACATTTCTTTATAAAATAATAGGATTTAATGGAGTAGGACAGCACTTTGTGGCTTTAACAGTGGTCTTCTCGGAAGGCTTTCCGCAAGATTTTGTGGAAAGTGCGTCCGTGGTAATTTTAAACCATTAAGCCAAAAGAAAGCACTGTAATGTCAGGCAATGATGTTTGACAAGAAGGCCTGGCTCACATGCATAACAATTCCCTACAAAAGTGTTGTATGGAGTGAAAGCCAGGACTCTGTGCAGGCTTCAACTAGACAGAATACATCAGACTCCTGCTCTTCGACCTGGCTTGCTGCACAGAGGTAAAGTCTTACTGGAAATGAGGGCCTTCCCCAAACTGTTGCCACAAACTTGGAAGCCTGGAACTACATTGACTGTCTTCAGATCCTGCAGTTTTAAGAAGTAGCTTAGCTGGAAGTGTTGGACCCAGCCCAAACCTCGAACTAAAAAACCCAAGACCTTTACCCCTCCTTGTACAAATTTTACGACAAACACAATGAACTCTGATATTTCCCTCAAATGATTCACCGTAAACCTTTCCACTGCTCCATCATCTTTCACTCCATAATGACTGGGGGAGATGTAGCAGTGCAGAATGCAATGAGGTGACTTGTGGCAAAGATGGTTTGTAATATTGCTACATTTGAGGTTGCATAGCCTTTTAAAAACAGTCTAAGTTGGAGCTTAGCTTCATTTAGTTAACTCTGGGAAGTAACATTTGTATTAGGGACCATGAAAAATGATACGTTACATATTCATGTACTATCTTATTCTGTAGTCCCTTGGCAGCTGACCACAGAGCGACATCTATAATCTGCTATTTATTTGGACAAACAGCTGACTGATACCCATTTCCAGATGTTTATTTATGGAGGTTTGACAGGTAATGCTGGGTTTGAGGCACCTGTTGCAATGCGAATGGCTGAGAGCCCTACTCCTATCAGTTATCAGGGAGTTCTTTTACTTTTAGCATTGAAGTGTCCAATCCAGAATACAATTAAAAATAACAATAATTAAAAATAATCTTCTGCTCAAGTTAAACTATGCCCACTGGAGATCTTGTTAATATACAGTTTATACTGTATATATATTTTTCTTTTTCCGTGTGACACAACAGACATGGACACTGTTACACAGAATAAAAGCTTTTATTCTCAAGGGCAGAAAAAAAAAAACTTTTTTTGTTTTGATTTTCCAAACAACTGTCAAGCCTGAAAAAAACTCATGACTTCAGGCATTCAATTGTGGTTCTTTTTTTTAAACAAAATAAAAATAAAAGGCTTTCACATTATACATTTCCATCATAAGAAATATCTTCAGAACTGTACATTAAGCAGTTTTTTTTTTACAAAGCACAAAGAGTTTCAAATATACAACATTCATTCACATTTTATACACATTAAAATCAAAAACGCTTTGCTACATTTAAAACCTGGGAGTTCCACGTCTGCGAGGCAGGCAGTCCGAACACATTCCACGTTGCATCATGTTTGACTTGAGCCGATCCAGCATGCTGCTTGGCAACATTCAGGAGCTCCATTTTTTTGTCTCCAATGAGTCACGAGACAGCAGGCAGGAGAAAGACTCTGCCACAAAGCCAGTCTGTCAGTCTCCTCCTCTCTTTAGAACTTGGTTCAGCTCTTCTCCTCCATGTGGAGGACTTGTCCAGCTTCAAAAGTAACTCACTCAGTCAGTGTCTACCTGGCAGGGATTCGTCCCCTGCTGCTCCGCCTCATGATACAGCCGCAAGAAGTCTTTGTAGCGAGGAGCGCAGCCCATCCAGGCCTCCCCAAACCTCACTGTCCCCATAAAGAGGAACTTCCCGTCCCCGGTCCTCACCCCGCAGTGAGGGGGCATCTTGATGTGTCCAGTCCACCTCCGTACCCTCACTCCCCCAGATACAAACACCTGGGTCTTCTGTCTATAGAGGCGGTTGATCTCCACAGTGACGGACGAGTGTTCCTCTTCCTGCTCCACCTTCCTAATGCTGCCCCGTGCAACTGAAAACCACAAGCAGAGACGGGGTTCAGAAGTTTATAACGGCTGTTGGACATGCTACACAGAAAACTGTTAATTCATTGGACATTTTTAAACGTCATTTTTACATTTAAAGACAGAGTTAAACTCACCAAAGTCACTGGTGCAGGCTGCTAGAAGCATTTCAGTATCACTGCATGGCTGACAGGGTGCTGTGTGGAAACAAAAAAGAGACATGGTAAGTTCAGAGCCAGAATTAGACGCAGCAAATACAGTTAATTCAAACTTATTTTATGCTCCTGGTCTTTCAAAATTATATAAAAAAATCTTGATGACTTTTCCACAACTTCGGTTAAGTGCCAACACAAACAGAAAACTGTGGTAGAGCCAGCAGCACACACACACACACACATACACACACACATACACACACAAACGTGGGGTCACAGTAATTTCCCTCCCAACAGATGATTATTTATTTACAAAGCCAGCAGCACGACTCAGCTGTCATGAACTCAGGGTTTTAACACCAAACAGAGCTGCCGGGCGTGCTGCTGCTGGCAAAAATTGACACCTCTTATTTAAAACATTGTGATGTCATGGAGGCTGTTTGGTCAGATTCCCTGCCACGAGAGGAACCGCATGACACCCCGTGACAAACAAGGACCAGATGAAAAGGATAAAGTGGAGCACGAACAAGAGGAAAGGCCAAATCTCTGACCTGAGCTCTGTTTGCACTTCTGCAGGCTTTACGGGACTGGAACAGTTCAGAAAAATGTAAACCATGACATCTAGCAGAGCCTTGAAAGTGAAAATCTTCTCAAACAAGAACACTACAACCTTCTACATTATCTCTTTGTTTGAACAATAAGATCCCGACCAGAGGGGAGGTAATAGGGAGTAAAAAAAAAAGTGAATTAGCCAGTCCTCTAAGAGCACACTTCAGGCTACATTTCACCTTTGACTGGAGGGAAGCAGCAGCTCAGCCTGCCTGCCTGCCTCCAGACTGTTTTACAGCAGGAGAAAGGACCCTAAATGAGAGCAGTCAAGGCTATGATTAGTTGACTCAGGTGGTTCTGTGGCAGGCCAGACCAGAACGCCTTTATTAGCCTTAGATCTGCTGTGGGTTTTCCTAAGACGCAGAGCAGCACACGGGGCAGTGTGGGGAGAGCGGAGGGAGGGGTGTCGAGTCAGCAGCGGGTGGTTGGTAAAGCAGCAACCAATGAAATCAGAGGAGGGTGATTAAGAGTGTGAACTCAGGTGGAATCAGTGAACACTAACTGAAAATTAAAACACTTTTGGAAAAGAAAATCTGCAGACCACAACCTTTAATTGAGTCAAAAACATTTTGTGTGTTTGTTGTGACAATGCACAACAGAGTTTGCTCATGCACAAAAAAAAGGCCATGCTCCCAGGTATTTGTGATTTAGTAATTTATGATAGTTTATTTGAATGAGACTTGCATTTGACTTTGAATGTATCCTGTTTTACTTGACATTATTTGATTTAGGCAATGTTGTGAGATATATTGTCTTTTATTTATTTATTTTACTTTCTGTCTTAATGTTTTCAATCTGTTAAAGATTATGTTACCGATAGCAGGTCAATTTAAGTGTTTTTCAGTTGTCCCTTTGACTGAATAGTTGCTGCATTGTGCCTGCAAGGTTTTTGTATTTTTTTCTCTTGAAGAAGTAAGTAAAGTACATGTTTTTTTCTAAATTAAGATGATTTTATGGTTCCTTTTTTCCAGATCATGTAGCACTCATAACTAAATTGAAAAATGGCTGATCGGTATAGGAATCGGCAGCATAAAACCTGATCGGAGCATCCCTAGTGTCCTCTGTATCTGTTGAGGAGCAGAGCTGGAGCTGTTTTTGGATATCTCGCCTACAGCCTGGTGTCAAAGGGTGAGGCATGTCTTAGGTCAGCTTTGTGTAGCAACACGAGGCGCTGCTGCATCACTGAGGACATCAGAGGTCAAAGAGCCACGAGCTGAGACGGCTTTGGAACAGCTGGAGAGTTGAGAGACTTCAGAGCGGCCGACCTTGCCCACGGCCAAAAGCAGAGTGCAACAGCCCCTTTGAAGTGAGCCCGTGTGCTGCCGTAGCTTCAGACAGAGCAGGGTTTGCATTTTCTTTGCTCTGGAGTGGAGCAGAGCAGGGCTCACATATCAGACATGAAAAAGAACCACAGGAATGGGCTGAGAGCCGAGTCAGCATCTCTCTCTGGCTCGTGCGCATTCAGCGCTGCTCTGATCAGAACCACTTCACAAGAGCGGGGAAGGATGAGGGATGGGATGCGTGGTGAACGAGGAGGGGCACAATACAGTGTCCCTGCAACATCTGGGTCCCGATGCATTCCTCTGTAATGGAGCACAACTTGCTAAGGCTGCTCGGCACAGACGAAAACCCACTTCAAACAGCCAGGAAGAGAGAGAAAAGATATATGAAGGGGAGAGGAATGAAAAAGGAAAATACCAGAATGATAAATAGGCAGGAAAGGAATTAAGAGTTAGGAAATAGTGAGACAGAGGGGAAGAAAGAGGTGTATAACTTAAGTGAGCTGAAAGGCAGGGCGAGGGAGTGGAGGAAAAATAAGCCTATATGCTGCTAGAAGGTCCTCCCAACATCTGGCTGGAGACGCATTCCAGCTTGACGGTGAGCAACTCAATCCCAGCACAGCGGGTCAGAGAGAAGAGGAAGAGAGAAGGAAAAAAGAAGACGAAAGAAGGAAAAAAAGATGAAAAGAAGCAAAGGAGCAATCAATCCAAGTGCCTGGGCTTCAGATGACACGAGACCACTGTCTTTGTGAATCATCCCAGGGCTATCTCAGGCCACATCACAGAAGCAGATTATACTACAGAGCTAAGTCGAGCACGCTAATGTGGTCAAAACAACTCCATGCTCACTCTCCACTTTTAACCCTCTCTCTCTCTCTCTTTCTCTCTTTCTCTCCGCTGTGCCAGATAATGACGCAGGATGTGGAAATGTGAACCCAGAGAGCCGTAAAAACAGATGTGGACCTGATACTGCTCATATTTTGCTTTGGGTGGAAAAAAACACACAGTTGCTTGCACAGTTACGCAGCTTGAAACTGTGCAGGTTTGGCAGGTACGCAGCATGAAAACAGACGGCTGTTTTTCGACGGAGGCCCTCTCTGTTTGGCCGAGCCCCTTCGCACACAAGCCGTCCAACCAAAAGAAATAAATACCAAACAATTTCAGTTTGGAGAAAAAGTAAGATCAAATGTGGAGAGCTGAGCTTAAAGAGCTCAAATATGAACATTTTATCCTTAAAAAACATTCCTTGAGGTCCATTAAGACTTAAAGGATTCAGATTTTCCTTTTTTTTTGTCTTCACATAAGGAGTGTGTGACAGGAAATTTCCTCCAAACCAAAATGCACAGACAATGCTACCAGAGAAATGGACTCTGGCTGTATTATTTGCAGTTTGCTGGAAGCAAACGTTGAGTTTCCTACTATTACAGTCCAATTTAATTAAAGTTTCCACCAGTAGATGGCTGCATTTAGTGCAGATCACACACCACAGGGAGAGAGCACAAAGGCAGCCAGTCCTCAGGGGAATCAATCAGAGGCAAGGCTTGCAGACTTTTACATTAAGACCAAAGCAATTAGCAACAGGTTGACCTCTAATGTTCTTCTGTGAGAGGGTCTAAACAGGGATTTGTCTTACCACTCAGCGATTGTGCCTCTAGCCCCACCCTCTCGCTGACCAGCTCGTACTGGAACGCCGTGATCCTGCGGCTGATGTCCAAGTGTGGTACGGCCTCGATAAAGAGTGCCCCCTCCTGGATGCTGAAGCACTGCACCTTGCCCTCGGCCTGGTCCTGTTCACGCAGCAGTAACCGCAGCTTTCCGTTACGGTCCAGGTAGAGGTTGGTGCCTCTAGAGTCTGAGGAGGGTTTGATGCAGACGGACAAGCGCGAGGCAGCCGGCGAGACCATGTTGGGTCGGAGGTTGACAATGATGGCTCCTGTGGGATAGAGCCACTCCAGAGAGCCTTGGGAGCAACGCAAGTAGACCTGCTCCACGTCCCTGGCGTGGCCTTCGTGGGTCAGACCGCTGAGGGTAAAAGAAAGAGAAGGAGGTCAGTACATATCAACCATTAGGATAGGCACTGTGATGGACCAGTGGCATACTACTGAAACCCAACAATGTGAAGCCTCCTTTGTTGACAAGGACTTTTCAAACTCATGCTGAACCTTTTCCTGGTTTAACATAGCATAAAGACATTATAAAGTCATCTGAGGACCATTTTGAACTCATTTATAGTCCCAGTTAACTGACCAAGGGTAAGACCTCTGAGGATATTAGACCACATTCCTCCTCAGGTATTAAGAGCCGTCTGTGCGCAAGACTGGCTGCATGACCAGTCACGAGCCGGAGCAGCCAAAATGACCTCAACTCCAACACACACTCCCGACCCCCCTCCCCAACACCACCACATTGTTCCTCCCAGAGCTTTGGCAAAATGCACCTCTGGCAGGCTGCCTTTGGGAAGACTTTGGAAGCAGGATTGGATGAATGGAGGGACACAGGGGCTTCTGGGCAGACAACGGCAGCAACAGTAGCGAGGCCCGCTGCATGCAAGTGCAAATGCAGGTCACGCACCGAACCTCCCCTCGCTTTCAAGCCACCAAAGAGACTGGAAGAGACTTGTCCGGGCAGCACTTCGGACTGTGGCGCCAGCGTGACCAAATGACTCCCTCCAGAACTTAATGCCTGGTCAGGGTTTGAAAAACTGCAGTCCGTCAGTCATTCTGTGGCAGAGCCAGAGGCAGGAAGCCATCAGCAGTCTACCAGCGTGCATCATGCCAAGCTAGTGGTTTGACTCCGGGGAGGAGAAACGCCCAGTTTCCTGAAAATGAGATGCTGAAATTCAAATGTGCCGTAGATCTAAAGTAACCCTTTGCACATGCTGAGCATATGTAGCTGAAGCCTCATAACCAAGCTCTCCTCAGCACGCCTCTAATTAAGTCCTCCTTAACTCCATCACTTCTGCATGCAATTACAGCAGATTAGTCAACAGTCTCTCTAATGAACAACAGATTATTGGTGGAGAGCTCAAAGTACTGAAGTATGGTCTTCCCCTCCTGACTTACTGGTGGATGAAAAACAAAACCGCACTATTTGAGGCACAGTTTCTCAAGTGCAAACCAGATTTAAGCAGATGTCTGATGGGAGGTGAAATTTTCCAGTGGATTCTGCCTGAGGATTTGCAATCTGTTATGAATAATTCCAAACATTAGACATAAATACTCTTAACTTCTTCTACTCTGAAGAAAACGAGACATTAAATTCTGTAAATACCTTTTTTGGATACATGTGAGTGGATCCAAGCCTTTAAAAGAGTAACATATGAGAGGTGGATGGGTGTACAAAGGAATAAGTCCATGATCATAGCATATCTTCTAAAGTTCATGTTTCTAGATAAGAGTGGTATAGCATGTTTATTAAAAAACACTTGAGTGAATCACATTTTATTCAAATCAGTTTTGTAAATTGGCCCATTTATAAATTCAGCACAACCCAGATCAGAACTCAGGTCTCCCCCATTTGTATTCCAAAACATACATTTAAAATCCTTGCTAACATTATCAACCAAACAGTTTTCTATGAATGTATTTTGTTTCAATGTAAAGCTCGTCTCGTTCAATCCTCTGCCGCTTTCACATCTCACAGGTCTGCTAGTTTCGGTCACGCTGGTCCTCAGCTCACCTACTTCAAACTTGTTTATAAGTATTTCAAATCAACCTTTTAACCTTATTTGTAAATAAAACAGGACCGTACTCCTCACCTGCCCTTCCAGCTGCATTGGTCGCTTGAGTACTGGCAGAAAGATATCCGAAAGAGCAGGAGAAGAGGCAGCAGGGCTGCCAGCACCGGGGTGAGCATGTTTATCACAAAGCTCACTTCTTCGCCTCCTCTCGAGTGAAACTACGATGAAGTCCCGCCGCCGTATTTCCAGCTACATAGCGTATCCATGAAGCCCCCGGGCCGCTCCGATCTGCTCACCGGGGTTCCCTCTATAATTCTCGGGGGTTCAGAGGAACAACAGCGCGTATACAAAGTCTGCCGTAGCGTCCAGTGCTGACGGACCGCCGTGAAATGTGGACTGAGCCCTGGTCCGATGCTGTCTGTGTAGCCCTGATTGCTCGGTACGTCACACCTCGTCCACAGCAGCGCTTCTACCATGCTGCGTTCTCGTGCATGTCAGGGAATCGGATTATCTGGCTCTACCATGAAAAACGACGCTTGTTTTGCGTTGAGCTGACTTTGTTTTAGACAAATCAGTACAAAGTTTTTTTCCATTAAACTCATCACAACTTTGTTGTTGTTATGTATATTCATATTATGTATCGATTATTTTCTAATTTATTATATTTATATGTTGTATACCACTGTGCCACTCTGTTATGAAAGTGATATAATACAGATAATATTTTTTCTTTACTAATTTATTTTGAAAAACAAAAATGAGATAGTCTGTACGCCTAATAATAAGTGCAATAAGAATGAAATCAAATAGTTCCCTAATAGATTATAAATTCTCAACTAAATGTATTTGTGTCGCAGTTGATTTTGTTTTATATTAATAATCAGTTAAGTTAATTCCATACCAACTTTGGAAATTGTATGTAATTGTTTACCTAAGATACACAAAACATTTGTTTTATATTGTTAACACAGAAGTCCTGTTATTTTGTGATTCAGAGAGAGAGAGAGAGAGAGAGAGAGAGAGAGAGAGAGAGAGAGAGAGAGAGAGAGAGAGGCATGAAAAATTCCGACAGCACTTGAATCAAACATAAATGTCAAGCTAAGAAACTTAATAACAATAGCTCTGCATGCTTACCTTTTCACCGGGAAAACTTATAAGGCCGGTTTAAATATGAAAAATGAGCACTGCACCTTTATTCATATCCATCATAGAAAAAAATACATAAAGCTTAATTAGGCAGCAAATTCTCAAATGCAAGCCATAAAAGTTGCCTTCCTAAAGATGTGAAGCCAAGCCAAATAGATGACAGTGAAAAGGTTGTAAACTGTATAACGAGTATTTGTTAACAAAAAAAAAAGAGTTTTCAGTGGAACATGGAAACAAAACACCTTGCCTTAACCACTTAATCAATGCAGTTCATGGGTTGAATTCATCTACAATCATTACCACAGCTGGCTACCCATTAAACTAAATAGGACCTAATTCAAAGTGTCATGATCTGACATTAGAAAAAAGTCATTTTAAGCTTAACTAAAACCCAGCTGTGTTATTGTTCAGTTTTACCGCAATGTCAATAGTATATTAAACTTTAAGGGCTCGTTATAGTGAGTATTTGTGTCTTGTTTCTATCAACTACCTAATTTGTGTAGATATTTGTATAATAGTGCTCTATAAAAATGGACAGTAAACTATCCCTACACAAGAGAAGTTCACTCAACCCTGTTTTCAAGCAGATTGACTGTAATTTATCTTCAAATGGCCTCTTGGCTCGAGGAAAGAACAAACTAAAATAGAAATTCATGGTTTCGGGCTCTGTAGTAACCTCACAATTATAGATAAATATTTGGCCATAGCAAGAAACCAATTCATAAATGTCATGAGTGAGCATAACTTTACAATATTCCATAAGAAATTATGATGTTTCTGGGCCTAAAATATGTAAAAGAACTTAACAGTGGCTACAAGATTTGAGTTTATTCTGCAATAGTTCATTTGAAAGATGAGGGGGAATCTGGAAAACCACATGCCAGGAAACCACATCATGACAGCCCTCCAGTTAAAGAGCTACTTCAAAACATCATTATTAATTTCATCTAATTACTTTTACCACTGGGTTGTCCTTTTATGACCCCACATTGCCAACCGAAGTTTGAGGATAACCCTCCTGCAAGCTCCTTCAAGTCCCTGCAAAAGGAGCTGCAAGGACTTGCAGAGCGGCAGGGTCCGTTACCTGTGGGTGCATCTGTAAACATAATCTACTCATCACTCAAGTTGAGGATCCTGAGTTATGGTTTTTAATGGAACAAGACGTTTGGGATGGGGAAAAAAAACCCGTCTGACGAGGAAAACCAGAGGAGTTTGTAACTGCTACTTTCCCTCTCTGGTTTCTTAGGACTTGGAATCGGTTGTTTGGTGATGGACGCATATTCATTACTGACCTGACATGCAGGGTGTGTGTCTGAGCCAAAGGGCCTTATAAACCCAAGATAAATGTGCAGATTGTTTTTAAATTGGACTTCAGATTCATCCTCTCTCGTAAAATGCTCAAAACATGCATACTGAGCGACCATTTATTACTGGTTGTGTAATCTAGTGAGGATTAGAAGTTGGTCTGCTGAGTGTGTGCTCTGGTTTCTGTTCAGGTCTCCATATTACAGACTGTCTGGGAGTTGTTATTCTTCATGGTGAGGTAACAGAACTTTGAGGCGTGCCTGAACATGAGGTCTGAAGAACCATTGCAGTGACACCTGCACTAATACACCAAAGCTATACACCTGTACAAGTTTCTCAATGATGTCTGGGAATTACACTTGCAGTTTAATGTTACTTGATGTGGAAAAAAGATAAGCAGCAGAGGGAAGATCAACTATCAGAAATTGAAGCATTGGCATTATGTGTTATGATATGTTATGTATATCTAGATTGTAGACGTAAATATGGTCTAACAGAGCACTGCTTTAAACAATTATAGTTGTGTCTGCATGAAGTTAGATGCCTCAAGTGATATGACATGAGTCAGCAATGTGTTGATTGAAGATGTCTAAAGTTTAAGAATGAAAATAAAAATCTGTGGTGAAAGCTAGAGAGGACAGAGTTTAGCAGACCTCTGTTTCCCACTCTTTGGCTCTGCTTGAGATTACACACTTTAGATTTCATTCCTCACTACTGGCATGATTTTGCAGTCATATGGTGTCAGAATAATCAGCAATTTTTGGTTCCCTACTAGGGGAGCAACCCAGTTAAACTAAGAGCTCAGAAAGTCAGTGGAAAAACATGCTACATCTTATGTGTTTGGAATATATTAGAGAGAACACGCTGAGTAAAAATCTAGCAAGTTGTTTGTATATGTGGAAGCCCAAGTATTATGCACTTCAAGGTGAAGCATTTAGTTTTGTTGCACGCAAAAAAGTAAGTGTTAGGTTGATGGTGTGAAACTTTGTGTGAATTCACGCACTGCATAACAAATCTTGCTCAGGTATAATATGTGATAAATTTAAGGTTGTTCCTAGAGGAGTCGTAAGAGTAATTCAAGGACACGTATTCATATTTTGCATCATGATCACACTTATGTCTGAAGAACAATCCATCTTGCAGAAATGTGATCATCTAAGGCGTCTGTTGCACAGGGGTAACGTACATGACAGATTTTGGACAGGAAATAAAAATGTGTTGAATAAGAAACATCTCTGATTTTGATGCATTGTATTAAGAAATATAACAGAATCTGAGACCTCCAGCAGGCTTTAAGGCTGTTTGCTGAGTCCAAATCAGCTGGGATAAGAGTCAGCACCTCTAAGTCCATGATTCTCTGCTGGAAAACAACAGATTGCTCTCTCTGGGTGGGGATTGAGTCCTGCCCCAGGTGAAAAAGTTCAAGTATTGTAGGGTCTTTTCACGAGTAGGGGTAAAAAGGACTGTGAAATTGACAGGTGGATTGGTGCTGCATCAGCAGTAATGAGTGCATTGTGCCAGACTGTCATGGTGAAGTGGGAGCTGAGTTGAAAGGCAAAGCTTTTGATTTACCAGCCGATTCCAACCCTCACCCATGGTCGCAAGCTGTAGGTAGTGAGTGTCCTCCGAAGGGTGGCTGGCCCTAGCCTTAGACATACGGTCAGGAACTTGGGCATCCGGAGGGAGCTTGGAGTAGAGCTGGTGTTCCTTCACATCAAAAAGAGTCAGTTTAGGTGGTTTGGGCATTTGATAAAGATGCCTTGTGGATGCCTACCTTTGTTGTCATGGGCACGTCCACCTAGGAGGAAGCCTCAGGGTAGACCCAAAGCTAGCTGGAGGGACTATATACCCCATCAGGCCTGGGAACGCATCAGGATCCCCAGGAGGAGCTGGAAAACGTTACTGGGATGAGGGATGTCTGGGTTGACAGCTGCCTCAGTGACCTGATCCCAGATAAGCAGATGAAAATGGATAGATAGAAAAAAAAATATTGAAAGCACACTATTTAACAGCCAGTTTAAAAGACATGACCATACTGCATTTACTCAAAACAAAAATACAACACATGCACTGATTTACTCCAAAATCAAACTGTGAATTTGAAACCGTGTACTGTCAGTCTAAATCAGTCACGACTTGGCAAAGGATTTTTTTGTTTCAATTTCATGTGCATTATTTCAGTGACCTTTCAAAAAAACATATCAGAACTAAAACTAGTGCTACTACAAATAATGAATCAACTGAAAAATAACCAACAATTGTTGAACAAAAAAGTCCAAACTTTAATGTTTGCAGTTTCTAAGAGTGATAGTTTGTGATATTCCTCACTTCAAAACTTTGCAAAGAATGTTTTAGGTTTTGAAGTGTCTATCAGACAAAACAAGGCCTTTGAAAAAATGTCACCTTGAGCCTCTGGGGGATTGTGATAGACCTTGTCCCTATCATTTGACTTTTTACAGACTAAATATTCAACAGATATTATATAACTGATTTGTCTATCATTTAAGAGTATGCAGTTGTGGCCTAAGACAAAGGAATTGTGTTGTATTATGCAACAAAGACTTGAAGAGAAAAGAACCTTACCACAAAACACACACAAACACAAACACACAAGCACCCAAGCACACACATTTTAATTTCCCACAGAAATTAATCTCTTCCAAGAAAGGTGTGTTTGCCCTCTTCTTGTTATTCCAGATGCTCAATCACTTGCTGCCAGTTTGTTATTTTCCCTCTCACTGCAGCTGAAAGGAGACAGGTTCAGCTCTCACCCTCCACCTGTCAGGAGAATCACTGCTGGCGAGTCAGAGAGTGAAGCTCGGGAGGGGGGGAGAGAGAGAAAAACAAATCGATGACAGATAGCAGGAGAGTGAAAAACAGACAGTTAATCATACAGTGTGCTCCTCTTTGTTGGTTTGTATTGACTGGGAGAGGAAATGTGACGTTCAACAAGGAAGCAGTGAAGTGCAGTTCAAATTTAAGGATTAGGCCTGTTTGGTAAATATGTGTTATGCGGTCTGGGATTGTGAGATGGTGTGGAGAGAGGGTGGGGGGGCTGCTGAAGTTGTGGAGGAGGGGGTTGTTTTTGTTGTCCCAAACTCTTGCTGAGTGTGACTCACTTTTACACCCCAAGCTTGCCTCCAGGTGAAAAAGCAGTCATAAAGTAGAATAGGCTGCTGACAGGATGTGATTTTATGTGTGTTTGCATACGTGTGAGTCAACTGTACCCTCCTCTTTAACTCTGCTGTTTGTCCCTTTAATGTCTCACTGTGGGAAAGCACAAACCAGGCTCGTCAACCATTAAACCCTTGCTAAGAGAACTGTTTTCTGTTAAACAGCAGACAGTGAACAAGCCTATTGTGTGCACTCTGGCATTTTCCCCTCTTGGTTTAAAAGATACACCAGATTGATCCATTTGGATTAGATTTGTGGTGTCTGGAGTTAGACTTCAACAATCTTTCCTTCAATGTTAAACCTCTGAGAACCGGGTTGATAAATACCTCAAGTGACGCTCTCTTTCAGGGCCAGTCTCCACCTGTTTGATTAAGCCTGCTATCTCAGGCAGATAAACTATAAACTGCAGTCACAAAAGCATGTCCGATATCTTGTGGTATGCAGAGGCAGATTGGAAGGCGCTGATATCATCGAGAGGCCGTCTGCCTGTCATCATCCCTCTCTGGCTCCTTTCCAGTCCGTCAGAAATGCAGCTGAGCTCATTCCTTGTGGTAAACAGGAACCCTGTCATTTTGAAGTGCCAGCCATATCTGAAGACAGACATGGTGTTTGTATCTCTGCTAACACCTTGCATGACTTTGTCAGGTTCAATCTTTCTTTTGCTTGAGCAACACAGTAATAAACTTAGTGTACATTCCAGCTCTGCAGCTTTCCTCATCAGTCTGGTCTGTGGTTGTGTTGCTTGTAGTAACGTCCATGCATCTAGTCAGTGCAAAACTATGTGGGAGAAAGTGACATATTTGAAGAATGCAGCAACTGGTGCATCTCACTCAAAATTCCCAGAAGTTTTTGCAAGCCAGAGAAGACAAAGCCTGTCTTTTGTTTCAGCACTGATGATGTATAGCCTGTGTGCTTACGGGTGGAAAATCACATATTTAAATGCAGGAAAAAGAGAGGCAAGCGAGGAGAGGCAGATGTCATGGTTGTTCTCCAGACCATGTGAGGGATAGCAGAGGAGATTACAAGCTGCCAAGGCCTCCATACAGCGACATGCTCAAGTCCATGCTGGATTAGCCGCTCATGCCTTCAAGCTGTTCTCAACACCACGCTATCAGCTCCTTCAGATCCCTCACTCAGCAGCACACAGAAACCTGAGGAACTGCAGTGCTGATGAGGGCTCATAAAGGGGAATGTGGGTCAGGGCTCATTTTGACATGAAGCTTGCCCTAGCAGGTGGCAGCTCTTATGAAACGACACAATAAAAGTGAACTCAGTGCTGATCTGCCTTTGAATTTCCCAGAGGTCAGATCTGAATGAGGTCTGCAGGTCCAGGTGGTTCTCAAGCTTGAGGTTTAGTGTCCTCCATGACTTTGCAGGCTTTTTTCTATTGTCACGGCCTAAGATGTTTGACTTTTATTAAACAATTTATTTTGAGAAGTCAAAATGCAAGTTGTGAGGTTTCAAAACTTTTGTGTTACACATCCACTGTGAGCAAGAATGCTTGTCTGTTAAAACACTTCTCAAACTCTTCTTTTTAAAGCTCCTGTACAATTACAAGTTATTGAAAATACAAATACATCACTTCAATTTGATTTCTATGCCAAGATACCAAATAAAATGTGAATGAAACTACAGCCGACAGTAAATTCTATGCTTATTTTTCATCCTGCGCGTGCACATCAATGCTACCCTATGCTCAAAAGTGACAAGGGAAACTATCTCATTGTACAAACACTCTGAGATTGGTGCTGACATCCACCAACCACCCATAACATTATGACCACTTGCCTAATGTTGTGTTGAACCAAGCTGCAACCTGGGGTGTTGAAAAGGAAGTCAAAGTAAAAGTACTAAAAACGGTATTGTACAAAAGCAGTTTTGATTAAGTTCATTCATTTTGAAGATGTTATGGTTACATAAAATAATAAAGAAGTCAAATTTGCAGAGTGGCTATCTTGACTGATAGCTGGGCAGACTGTAGCTGTCGCAAGGTGGCTAAAGGCCCGCCTCCACTCCACCTCTTTGCCTCCTGCTAGGTGGTTGATTGAAAGTTAGGTTGAGTCAACTATACAGTATTTCCAATATGGCGACTGCCATCGTTGGGTTTTAACACTCGGCTTCAGAAACTAAAGTGGCGTCAATCTTTTATACAATCTATGTATTGGACTAACCTGACACACAGATAGACTGTTTCACATATTCATGGCATGGGATATATTTCACATCCATCTGAGCAACACCCCATAGACAGTTTTGGGAAGGGCAGAGCCTTTCAAAATAAAAACTCTGAGGGTGATTGGATAAATAATCTCTCTGTGACATTCATTAGTGGCCAATCAGAGCAACAAAACATATGACGTAGTAGCATGCGCCACTTAGGAGTAAACTACATAACATGAGCTTGACAGGCAGCGGTTGTAGTCAATATAAGATTTTTGCTGTTTTTGTGAGAAAATGTGCTTTTTAATCTGCCTTTTAATAAAATAAACGTTGTCCAAGTCTGATAAAATAGCTGCTATAGCTGCATCCATGCTTATCTATTAACCATTGTTTACAGACTTGAAATCACTTCTTGCCTCCGCCACGACTCAACCATGCGTACAACCACGTAACTACTGCTTCTGTCTCCCAGAATGCCTCTGATTGGTCCAGTCATTTTCTGACCAGAAACAAGCATACCAGCTTGAGGCTTTGCAAGATAGATCTACTTGATGACAGACATGGAATCTGGCCAATCCATCTTTTTTGCAAGGTTATGTTAGACCCCTTTTAGTCAGCCATGACTCGACCAACTCAACCTACGGTATTGTGTCATGGTGAAAGTCAAAGGCCAACAGTCTTTAACACAACAGACAGTTATATTAACACTAGAACATGGAGTATTGGGTTTGTTATTATGGGTACACTGTATGGATTCTCCGGACAAGACACTTTTGTTTGAGGCTGGATTTAGAAGCACCGAAAGAAGACTTTTCAACTGGGTCCTTGTTAGAACTGCACAGTTGTCTGCTTCAAGTAAGTTTCTCGTGTTCAGCATTCCAGAAATACTCAAGATATACAACACGTTACTCTCTGACATTTGAATGGCATTAGAATCCTAAGGGGGTAAATATTTTGCATATCACAGAAGTGAGTGTGTTGTAGTACATGACCATGTGCATAGGGAATATAGGGTGACTGGTTAAGTTTGTGGAACTTTTGCAGTAATTAAACAAAGCTGAAAAGTTGCACCGAATCTAAAAGGATTGGTTGATATGGGTTGTTGCTGATGCAACTTCCAAACTTCCTGAAGGGAGTTAAATATTATGAATAATTATTTGCAAGACTATAAAAGGAAAGGGAATGGTACAAAAGACTTACTAAAGAGAAGGATTCTGCGTCTTTATAGGGACCTTCATCCAGGACGACTTCCGCTCACTAGATTAGCCCTACTGATCAAATCCTGAGAGTTTCCTGCACTAGAAAGAGCTCTGGCTTACGTCCCCTCTTTTTCCATGGCCCTGTGACATGAGAGTTTCCGTGATGGACACTCATTCTTCGATTCGCCCAATCAGTCCAGGATGCGGTACACAAAAAGCCTCATCCTTTAGGCCCACTGATGCTAGGTGACAGCCATGATAGACTCAGACACTGTGGGAGCGGCAGGGAAGAAGAAGGAGCGCCTTCTTTTGTTAATTTCTACGTTCACTGGCACACACAGAAGGAGATCAGCTCCTTCTATCTACCATCAAACTCTGGCATCATTCCTGCACAAGAATTTGGCTGTAAAACTCCTGAACATTGCAGGAGAACATTCGGGCTATCCAGTTTGTATTGATTTCATACTGTGCTGTTCTATTTGGAAGTAGGGTTTGGAATTCCTGGAACAGATTTTTATGGAGTTGAACATTGCAGGGGACATTGTCTGTGTTCAATCAGAGATGCAGTGATGTGCCAGTGCATATCAGACTCAGTCAGACTCCCTGGGCAGTTTTTGGATTGACGACGGAGGTCGTGATCTTGGTTTTGTGAAACTTTGAAGAGAGAATCTTTGAGGTGATACCTTGTAGCCTTCCAAGAGTTGAAAAGTGAACTATGACCACTTATCTACTCACACTCTCCTGCTTTTCAAAGCAATATATTAACTAAAGAAAATAAGACACAGCGTAGATGGTAGACAGTCAATGCGTACATATTTTCAAGTATTTTTGGTTACAGTGTTGAGTAATTTCTCCCCTCACTAATTTGTTGTTTTTTTAACATTGATCACACACAGGAAGTTGTAGATTCCAATTGTACTTATTCCACATACAGCTTTTTTTGTGAAACTTCTTTCATTTCTTTCTTGATCATGTAGGAGTTAGACCCTCATGCTGTCTTGTTCCAAGATCTTTATCTCTATCTCTATATCCCTATAGAACGATTTGCAAGTGGATCATATTGATTGAGCATTCATTTTGTCCTCATTCACTATAAGAAAAAAAAAAAGATACTTTAAGGCTATTTTTTTCACAACTTTTTACTTAGGCTTAGTTCTCACATTCACAAAAATTTCCTGAAATCACCCGTACTCTGAACTCAAAAGACAGAGTTTTTCACCTCAACTTTATTCTGAAATTTTCTCTTGGTATAATTCTGAGGTAAAAGTTGGGTCAGGTTCATGTGAGAATTTGGCAGAAAAGTTTTGGTACTCTGTCATGAAACTTTGATTAAAGATTGCAGTAGAGGTGTATGTCAAGAGACCATTATCCCCTATCAAATAATGCTCACAGCACAAAATCACTTTGTATGACACCACTGTGGTCTTTGCATTGTCAGAGTAAGGAGACCATATATCGATTCTCTATTAAATCCTTGATTATGGTTTTCAGAAAAAGCATATCTCAATATATTTTATGATAAATAATGTGCACAGAACTCTGGCTGTACGACTGTGCAATGCCACTCAGTAGCTCACTCCGATAGGTAGCACTATTCAGATAATTATAGTATTAATATGAAGGAAAAAAACATTTTTCAAGTGCACTCGGTTGTTTCATCTGACGACTGCAATTATTTACAATAGCACAACAGTGAGTTTACAAAAAAACGTGCTAGGGATAATTTGGTGAAATAGCTCTGTCAGACAGGTAAGACTATTAAATTAAAAGAACTCAAAGTAAACCACACTTTTCATTCACATTCATCTAATTTCTTCACATTCAGGCAACTTTTGATACTTTGATGAAATTAACACTCAACACTTCAGAAAAGTTTGGATGCAGGACTTTCACACTTAAGTAACAACACTTTTTACAAGGTGATAGATCTGAGTTATTCTGAAGTTCTGAGCAAGCCAAAGAGTAGATCCCTTTAATAAGCTTGCGTGTTTACACAGGGGAGAGAACAAGAAAGGAAATGCAGGAGGGGAGAACAGTCGGCCCATTGTGTCCATCCACATGCAAAGTTTTCTATTAGCACATGGTTAGCCTGCAGAAACAAACTATTTAGAATAAAACAGTCAGTACAATCTGCGTTTACACTAAAGATGATGGCTTTCTGTGAAAATTTGGATCCAATGTTCTTGTCCTCTTAGCGCTGATACAGCGAGATCTTTAAAATCCTCTGATGCCTCTGAATGGATCTCAGTCTACCTGTAATGAGAGCTGGGTTTCGGAAACCCAGAGTTCTGTTTATGGTGGCGCTCTGAAGGTGATCCTCACCTTTTCACCTGCTGTTTCATACAAGAGAGGAAGGGTCGGAAAACCACATAAGGGTCAATGAAAAGGATAGAGATTCATGTTTGGGGTCATCTACAGAGCACTAAAGACCTGGACTTGGACTCTGACTTGAGAACCAACTAAATTCAGAGTCATAAGATGAAGAGGAGGGCTTGAATGTGTTGATTAATACTGTCTTATAGTTTGGGAGTGTTTTGGGGGGGTTTGCATAAGCCCTAATAATTTCTTCTACTCTTAAAGATTTTGTTTTTGGGTCTTTATGACCTTAAATTGAGAGGATAGGTCTGTTAATAAAGCAGGAATCTGGAAGAGAGTAGGGAATGACATGAGGCAAAGGACAGCAGGTTGGAATCGAATGCGGGCGGCCTTCCACTATGAGTATAACCTTATGCACTCTGGTGTGTGAAACAATCATTAAGCCAGATCAACGTCCCTAACTTCTTCAGTTTTGTGCAAGAGCTGTCACATGTATTCACCTGCATGAGAATTCATGTGCTGTCTTGTTCAGCTACAGTTCCCGCCAAAATGCCTACAGTGCTGCTATGCATTGTTTGTTTGTTTTGCTTTCAAAGATTTAACTGCAAATGCAACCAAGAGCAGTTCAACATGATTGAATTGTAAAAACCACCAAGGATAAGATAGGGACAAACTCAAACGTAACCGAGCAGCAACCCCTGGCTCAAAAAACAACTATTATTTGAATAGATAATCTATCTGGCATACACTTTGTGGCACATATTTTTTTATAACGCATTAGTTTGGGTGATATTAAAATGACGACTCTCACATAATTAGGGACTGTAGTTAGTTTAACCAAAAGTTAGGTTGAGTGAGCATTTTCAGGCTGCAAATATTCACATTTACACATGACACATACTGTAGCTCTGTGACTTCAAAGGTGATATAAATCACTGGATATGCCAACATAATCAGTCCCAATCTAATGTTCATAAATCAAATGTGTTGTACACATCCTATAGGTCCAGCACAGTCTGCAAATTTCCCACAGTAAATAGTAAATTTGCTTTCTAAAAAAGGTTAAGAGTAGCACACATATTCTTATAAAATGTATGATTAAATTATATTAAAAAGAGTCCTGAAACAAACAATTATGTCAGAGCTGTTTTTTGTTCTTCCAAACTGTTAGAAAATAGTTTTCTAGTGAATTGATATTATTTTGTCAACTTTTTTCTCAATGACTAAGACTTGGAAAATAAGATCAAGACTGGCCACACATTAGATGATTTTAGGTCAGATTTAGAGCCGGATTTTCCACCCCCAATGATCTGGAGTCATGACCTGATTCGGGACTCGTCAAAACCGATTAATTTTGGCAATGTGGTGTCATTATTTTGCTTCTCCTGTCAGAGCCTCCCTGACCTGGGATTGTAACAAAAACATGCCAGGGAATGTAAACCCTACTGTTCCCTGAGCAAAGTGGAATATTGAAAAAGAAGACCAGCACACACATTCTTTTCCCCGTTTTCTGTTTTATTGCTGCAAAACAGAACACATGCCAGGACAGCCAGCTGACCACGTCGATCACCCCCCCATGTTTATCTTCTAAAGTCACGTTTGATTACACAAGTTTCTGTGAGATCTTGAGTCTATGGAATCGTTACCCATAATGTTATAGGTTACCTTCACAGTTCTGGCTTGTTGTCCCATGGGTAAAGAATGGGTACATTACAAAGTTTATATGGTATCTGTATCTGCATACTTTTTCTGATGGAGTAAAAGAAAGCACATAGTTGAGCAATTCTCAAGTCATTTCTAAATACTAAATCTCTGCTTTGTTTTGTGTTCCATCATGAAAAAAAACAATGCGGGCAGGCTGAGACTTGAAGCGTGGCAATAATAAAAGGGAAGAAAGTCACACACCAATAACCTGTTAGATCTCTATTCCAGTCATCCTGAGGTCATGTCAGGCAGCCCGCCAACAGGGCCTGAGGGGGAGTGAAGAGTCATTTTGAGTCAAGCCGGTATCCTGAGAGCACTGACAGATCACAAATTTCAGACGATAACAGAAACATATTTAGTCACTGTTTGATTAGACAGATAATTCAATGATGTATAAGGAATTCTAATTGAGACCTGCTTTTATTTTTCTAAATGTACAGCCACACCCTGCTACTAAATAAGACCCTGCCTTTAACCTGAAGAAGCTTTTATTTGGAGTTATACTTTACAAATTCAGCCTACATTTCATAATGGCTATCCAACAGTTTTACTTGTATGTGTTTTTTAAAATTTGATTCTTGTTCGTAGCCCTTGCGCTGGATGAAAAAGTGTTTTGCAAACTGTGTAACTTGGAAGCACATGCAGTGTTAGCTTCTCACCTCTTCATGTGCTTCCCATTAAATCTAGACTAGAATTTAAAATCCTTCATCTGGCCTACAAAGCTCTTAATGGTCAGACACCTTCATATCTTAAAGAGCTCATAGGGCCATATTACCCCTCTAGAACGCTATGCCCTCAACATGCAGGCCTGCTCGTTGTACCTAAATTCTCTAAAAGTAGTATTGGAGGTAGAACCTTCAGTTATCAGGCCCCTCCCCTATGGAATCATTTACCAGTCAGGTTCTGGGAGGCAGACAGCCTCTCTACTTTTAAGATTAGGCTTAAAACTTTACTTTTTGATAAAGCTTAAAGTTAGAGCTGGGTCAGGTGGACCAGCTCTTAGTTATGCTGCTATAGACTGCCTGGGGAACTGGTGCACTGACACACTGGGATCCAATTTCACCCCCCTCCCCCCAACTCCCCCATCACTTACTTTAACTCTTCCTGTACTATTGAAAGTTACTAACCATATGTAACCAAGCTAGGGCTGGAAAGGGATTTCTGGGTTTAGAAGATAAAATACCAACAACACCACATTGGGACTTTCACCCAAAGAGTTTCAACAATATACTTATTTTTAGTTACCAACCCTTTAACAGCGGGTTTCCCCTTTAACAATACACAGGCAAGTTCACAAATGAATAGAAAGGCATGATTTAGAAAAATATATATACAATCTTTATTTAATTGGCAGAAAAATGGTATGTTTTTAAAACACAATAATTGTATTAGTTCAACCATGAACAGACATCCTAGAGATCAGTGTTAGAAGGACACTGCTAACTGCAGCCAGGTTATCTAAATCAGGCCTATAGACACGGCACACCCACTACAATACTACACATCTAGAAAATAAATTTGAAAATGCAAAGAAACATGAAAAGACCTGACCCATAAACTGTAGCTACAGCCACGGCTGCCTACACAGCCTGGACGGGGATACTTCAACACTGTTACTGAGCAGAGTCTTCGAATCACACTGTTACTGAGCAGAGTCTTCGAATCACACTGTTACTGAGCAGAGTCTTTAAATCACACTGTTACTGAGCAGAGTCTTTAAATCACACTGTTACTGAGCAGAGTCTTCAACTAAAGACACAAAGAACAAAAACAAAGAACAAAGACAAGCTAAATAGAAAGGCAAAAAGAGACAAAAAGACAAGACAAAAGTGGCAATCTGTAACAAAATACATGAACGTTAACCACTTACATACAACAAAAAAGACAGAACATTAAGATAAACAAAAAACAGTTGAGGTTTACCTCGGCCGTCCATGACCCTATCACGGCACTACCCTGCGCTCATACCGTGTACTATATGCGTTGCCGACACGCAAAGATCCGCCAACCTGAAGGAACACCAACCTGGAATAAAAATGAAAGTTACTCACATGCACGGACATTGAACACACTTAAAACACGACGACTCGTACCTGCTCTCAACCCAGAAGCTCTGCAGTGACTGAAGGAAGCTCCGTCACTCAATTTAATCCCCGCAAACAACCAGGTTACCGCAGGTGATTGTTTCCCACCCAGCTGTGGGGCATAAGCGCTAATCAGCCGGTTACACATAGACGTTTCTTGAGTCCCTGAGCTCCATTATCTCACACGTTCCTTGGAGCTGCCTCTGGAACCAAGCCCCAACTCGGTTGAGGCGGATGGCTGTCTAGCATGAACCTGGTTCTGAGCGAAGTTTCTGCCTCTTAAAAGGAAGTTTTTCCTCGCCGCTGTAACTTGCTAAATACTGCGTGGTGCAATGCTGACGGTGGATTAAGATAAGATAAGACTGAGCCTCATCCTGTCTTGGTGTTGGGTCTCTGTTAATAATTTAACTTAAGGTGCATTCGACCAAGAGTTCCGGGGTCTGTTTGCCCCCAGAACTTCTTTCCCCAGAACTAAAAGGTTCCTGTGCCCCCATTGTTGTCTGCGTTTCGACCGCAGGCTGAAGTCCCGGGTAGATTGTGCAAATCAGGCCAGTTACGTATAAAGTTCCTGTGATGGAAAAACACCTATACAGTACGTTCTAGACTTGCTATGTTTGTAAAAGCGTCTTGAGATAACAGATGTTGTGATTTGGCGCTATACAAGTAAATATTGATCTATTGATTGATGCAGAAGGAGCAGGAGTCTTCCATTAATGGTTCCTGTCTCTGGGTTAATATTACTTCAACTTGCATGAGGATGTTTCTGCAATAAAACTGAAAAGAAAAAAAATTCTGACAACTAAAGTGAGCACAAAAGGGTATAAAGCAGCAAAACCTCTGCTCTCTGCAAAATCTCTGGACTTTGTGAAGCTGACAGGAAAAACTGAGTCTAAAGTCCCCGCCGATCGATTCAGAGATTTGCATCCTCGTAAGCAGCCTACTCCAAAATGTTTGGCATGATGTGTTTTTGTGTGTAAAGGCTCTGACTGTACAATCTAAGCACTGTTTAAGTTACTATCAGTTTAGGCTAATCTACTCAAGGCTAATTGCCAGTCTTGGTACAGCTGATACTTCTAAGAAAAATGTGCCTCTTTTATTTTCAAAGCATTTAAAATGCCTCTCTTCAATGAAGCTAACTCTGTAGTGCAACAGAAGATTCTATTATATTTCCCAGTTGTTCTTACAATGACAAGGGGTCAAAGCCTTTGAAGGAGCAATGAAGAAAGGGGTGTATCCGTTTAGCTTTGGAGCTAGAATCAAACACCAAGTGTAGTGCACGGATGTAGTGATAACACTTTAACTTGAGCCTCTGAAGGAACTCATTAAACCACCTTGAGTAAAATCACCTGCCAGGCAACAGCATTATTTAGCTCGACTACGATTTAGGGCCACATCAACATCATGAGATTATCTTCCAGTTTAATCAGGTGGGACTGAATGCAAAGAAAGTCTTAGTAACCTGGATGAAGTTGAAAGTGGACAATGTGCTGACTGAGTGGGATAAGGAGGCCGACCCTGCCAGATCAGCTGCAGGATCAGCTGAGGGATCATGGGAGCTGAGCACAGAGGCAGTGCTCTGTGATTTTATTATTGTGCTTTGTGTTAGGCACCCTGCTAAGTGTGGGACACTCACAAACACACACCACCTAAGGGTTGATTCAATGACTTGTCAGGCCAGTTCAAGTTTATGACACACACACACACACACACACACACACACACACACACACACACACACACACACACACACACACACGTCTTAAAAACTAATCCTTCACCGTACAATATACTTTTGGCTGGCACACGCCACACACACTCCCCTGGGTCATATGACTCAGGAGTACACAGACACGCTTCAGCAGGTCAAAAGTCATGTGGAGCCGCGAGTGGAAACATATCTGATATGCTCACAGCAGAGCACAGAGTGTTCACAATGTGAGAACAAGCATATGATAGACGTATCGCTAATCGCATGTCATCTGCAATCATAACCTTGTGTTAGATACCACTCCAACAGCACATATTATGGTTATGTAGACTAAGATTTGAGGGAAAAAGTAATTACAATATTTGCTACGTAAAAGTTAACATGTACCCTACAGAGAATACTCAAACTGTCAGGAGTTTAGTGTGATCCTTCACACACACGGCTGTTTCCCTCAGCTGAATGTGCCCTTGTGAGAAGGAGTTCATGTTATTGTATTGCCTGACACCTGTCGAAACACAGAGGACTTCGTCATGATGAGACATGCGTCTCTGCAGGTGAACCACAACCAGCTAATAGAGCTGCAGCAGGTGAAACACACATAAATACACACACACTGAATACACACACTGTCTCACAAAAGAGGCACGAGCAGAGGGTGACTGTTAAATACAGAGCTGCAAAACTCAAAAACACATCACAGAACACTTTTTCATGAACTGTCTGAAAGTCTTTTGTTCTGTTCAACATTATTCATTATGTCTTTGTGTCTTTAACTAAATCCAAATGGTTTTTTGAGTCTCCACAATATTCATAGCAAGATTAAACGTGCCTCTGCATGTGTTTGACACCATGTGCAGGCCAGACTACAAGCAAAGCTAAGGAGCTTCAAGCCCCGGCCATTTCAACCGTATGATCAAAATCCATGGATATGTCTGCAAACAAAGCCAGTGATTCAGCGGTGGGCTCGCGCTGCACCTCCACCCTGTCCTGCTCTCTGCTCGCCAAGCCTCAGATCCACCAGCAGCCTGGGGAGTTGTACGTCGTACAAAGGGCCCCATTGTGCGTTCTGAGGTAACACCATAATTGTTACAATCTTCCCATTCAGGTGAAAAGCACGCCCTACTTTTGAATCCCTGTGACATTTTGAGAGGTTTGTGGCTTTCTGTATGTGGAGCATTGATCAGATATAATGAGGAGGAACGTGGGTGGCTCGCGCACCTGAGGCTGTGGCCAGAGCCTAAAAAAAGCTTCTGTTTGTACTTTTTCATACGAGTGAGGTCCAGACCACAAGCTCCACAGAGCCAGAGTGACACATTTAATAACATCATGATATTTCCAAGAGGTGAATCAATGATCTGTGACGACAGGAAAGTCCACCAGAGAGGTTTAATAATTCCTTGCTGCCAATCTGAAACCCCAAATGAGAAATACATTTTCCACTTGGATGATACTGCAGGAAAGTCTGCCAGTTGAATGACACATAAATAAATGTGCTGCAGAGAACATCTCTATTCTCTGATTCTCTGGTTTCTCTTTTTGCTTAAATGCATTTCTTCTACTCGTTCCACTGACTGTTTCTTATCTAGGGGCTTTGTATTTAATGATATAGGATGTCAGCTCCTTGCTTCCCCACGTGCCTGACACATCCACGGGAGATAAATCACAAATATCGTCCTGCTGCGTCTGGGAGGGGCTACAGTGTGGAGGAAGCAGTATGGAAGTCTGGGTGGTTCCAGCTGGTCTGCTTCCAAATCTTTAGTTGAGTCTAATGCAGGTCTGTTAGGAGCTTCCCTGCCTTTCATCCGTTTAGGAAACATCTGGAATCATCTGCCGGTTGAATGAAAGCCTGCATGTGTGTGTGTGTGTGTGTGTGTGTGTGTGTGTGTGTGTGTGTGTGTGTGTGTGTGTGTGTGTGTGTGTGTGTGTGTGTGTGTGTGTGTGTGTGTGTGTGTTTGTGTATGTCTTCCAGGAGGCTTGCCAGGAATGTTATCATTGTGTAAAAATGAACCTTGCTGCCCAGAAAATAAATTGAGGAAACTCATTGGTGAATTGCCAAATAGATGTTTAGGCTTTGACATCATCTCGAGTGAGCAAATTCCTGCTGAACATCAACAAGAAGTTTATGATCAGTCTCCTCCTCATGACTCATGGAGCACATACAGGAACCGTGCTGTATCAGCTACACTGAGGGAATAGATATATCTATGGAGGAGAATACTCTCTTTATCTACGGCTTTTAACTCCTTACAAGAGCTTGAATAGTCAAAACCAGCCACAAGTGTGTACTGTGTTTGTTACAAAGAGTGGATAGTGTATCCATGCGAGCAGGTGAGCAGACAAAGCCTGTGATGACTCGGCCTGTCTCTCCATGCCTGAGAGGCATCAGGCCCTGATGTGTTGACAGAGTCAGGGTCAGGAGTCACACCTGTCGAGAAACATGTCTTTCTCTGAGCCACGAGGCGTCCTCACCTCAACAACCCACTTTGTAGCAGTCTGAGGGACAATAGCTACACATGACTTTTTATGCTCAAGACTATAACAAATAAAGATTTTTGAGTAAATAAGGAAGGTTTGCCTTGATTTAAACTTTTCAAGAATTACGTGTTTTTAAAAACAGCAGCAGATCATTCTTGAAAACACAAAATCAAAGGCTTTAGTTAACTAGCTTTCACACCCTTCTCTATCCCATGTGTGCTGTATAAATAAACACCTAGAAGTTAAAAAATGTCCCTCTCAATCAATACAACACAAGTGTTTGGACCATGGAGTTTTACGTGCCGTGTCATTAGTAGCAGACTAGGTGTGTAGGGAAGAGAGCTGCTGTGTTTGGACCGGGGGAGAGGATGTTCAGGTCTGGCTGTAACCACACCAGGGGATGTGGATTTTGGGAGTAATGGGGAGGATGTTTTGCCTCCTGTGTGGTGACTCCTGACCTCCCCCATCCTCTCTCAACCTGCCTCACCTCTGTCCTCTATTGTAGCTCTTATCAAATGGCTGAATGTTGTACATACATACAGGAGATAACACTGGATCAGATGGGCCTGTCTCTCTGTGCTCATATTGTGTTTTGTGAGTCATTTGACCCCAAACGCTCTGCATCTATCCCGCAAGCTTCCTCTTGCTTGATGTAGCCTTTTTCCAACTTCCATTTATCTTTCTCCATCCTTATTTTCAAACCCTGGTCGTACTGCTCTCTTGCAAAAGACACTTTTCTTGGCTCTTGGCACATCTCCGCTCTCGTTCCTGGGTGTTTTGTCAGCGTTTTGTGACTCCCGCATCTGCTAAGACAACACAATGTCATCCTCAGGGTGCACCGGGCCCCAGCAGATCACACTCTGCCAGCTCACGCTTGTACCGCTTCTCATCTTCTCTAACACACACTGACATGGCCCTTTGAAGTCCTGGGGAGCAGCGTGGACCTGGGACCGGCCCAACAAAAGCAACCTGATCCTCGGCTGATGTGTCCGAGCATGCTTGCAGTCCCCCCAACAATGGACTAGGACAGCAGGGGCCCCCTTTGCAACTTCTGTGTGTACCTAAGCATGGACCTGCATGTTGTTCATGGGGGACTGGACATGTGAGAGGTCTGATAAAGGGAAGACTGGTAGAGGTCCTTTTATACTGCCCAGCAGCTTGAGGTTCAAACTGTTCCGATTTATTTGTTGTGGCAGAACTGGCCCTTATCGAATTGTTGACTCCTTGCCAGGAGTCAACTGAGTGGCCTTTTCAGTTTTTGATAGAAGAGTACAAAGCAAGGATGCCTAATTTTAAGGTGCTGTGCAAACATTAAGGCTTTAGAGCCTAACATTTTTGAAAGAGGCAGTAAAGGGTCTTTTAAACGTTATTCCATTCGTGGTTTAACATTTCCAAATGTACATATCAGCCTTTCGAGGCAGGTTTTACTTTTTAAAGATGCAGTGCATTTCACACAACCGCTCACAAAAAACATGTATGGCCCATAGTTTGTCCGTTCTCTGCTGCTGTAGAAACATGGAGGTGCAAGATGGAGGCCTCCATGGAAAGGGATCCACACCCATGCAGATAGAAGATGCTAATCTAAAGTGAACAAAAACAAAATACACTTTATATTCAGGTGATAATACACTGATTTAAACATACCAATGAATATTATATTCAATTTCTAACAAGTCTTTTCTGCTAAATGCTGCTAAGTCCTGCACACTGTACCTTTAAAATAGGATGGAGTGGTAGTAGATAGTTACTTGAGTGTGTAAATCATAGACTTTTGAAAACATGGACATAGTCTAAGTGACATAACCCATTGGTTTATGAAGCAGAGTTCTGAAGCCCTTCAGTGGAGAACATATTGAAAAGGCTGACTCTTGGTCAACCTAACGACAGGCACAGAATTGTAGTTGAGGTGGGTCTTTAGCCTCCATGCTAAAAACTACAGTATGCCAGTCTGTCATTCAAGTCAGCTGTGCTTCTAATTGTGCCCCCCATTGCAGATTCTGGCACCCCCAGCATACTATGCTGAGTCGGTCCTGTTAATGCCATAGAAAAAAAGTATTAAGAGGCTGTTTCTTCACGCTGTAAACAGTCTGGTTTGACTCCGAGCCCCTTACAATGGTTACAGGCATAAAAACTGATAATATACACAGTCTTGTCTTTGATAGTCCTGTTTGGTTTTGTAGGTCATATAGAGGCATCATAGTTATCTAGAATCTGTTTGATAACCAGTGAAAAAAATCCTCACAGGGGCTTTAATGTTACTTATGACATTGATCAAACAGTTTTTGGTTGAGATTCCGGTTACTGCCAGAGCAGCGCTCATCTGACATGCATCCCCAAATCCCTGCACCCACATTTACAAAACATGAAGTATGCAAAGCTGACCACAAACAGCATTTGCAAACGGAGAGAGATGAGTCGAAGCTAGACGTGCTGTTTGTTATCTCAACATTCCAGTCCGTCTTGTGTGTGTATACACTGTGTGTTTACTTTTACTGATTTATACATGCAATAGGCAAGTTAGAACAGCCAAAAGCCTGTGGTGTCTTCTTCTGGACTCAATGTCTCCTGTAAGTCTTTTTTTCCAGGATGCTAAGATGGAACAAAGCTCAGATTGTGTCTGGAACCATTTTGCACAAGGACATACATAGACCTTGTCCACTTGGTGTAAGTGATAACAGCGACTGTCTGTTATTTGGGCCTTCAAAGCCTGTGGAACAATGTGTTAGCCAAAAAAGCTATGAATCAATGACTTGAATTAGATTACAGAAATTGATATTGAAGTTAATGTACAAATCCTGCAACCAGGAATCCGTTAATGGGAAAAAAAACATTGATCGTTTTTTTTTGCTATGCAGTACAAGCTGCAACCTCCGGCCGCTAGAATTGAAGCCAATGCGGAAGTGTTAAAAACTGCAGTTCATCGAGTGTCCACTTGAGGCTGCCTTTGGAGGTACCAGAAACCACATACACACTGATTCAAAACGATCTTAACCGCAGAAATAAACATGTCTACAGCCTGGTACAAAAAATGGGTGTAGTCTGGAGAGCTTATTTCTCGATCGGCACACACTGTACTGTTCTGTACGCAGGAATTTCGAAGATATTAAGATTACGAGTTTTCCATGTTGAGAGGCACAGCTGACTTGATTGGGAACACTGTAGCTGTTGGCTAGGAGGCTCAAAGCCCGCCTCTTTACCACGACAGAAGTTAGTTTGACTTCAGCATATCCAATATGGTTCCCAACAACGATTGGCTTCAAACCATTCATCTGTTTCAGTGGGTCTCAGTTTCACAGTAAAATGTGAGCCACACCAAGACTGCAGTCTGGCTTACCACAGCATTATGAACACAGAAGCGAAACCGATTTTATTTAGACTGTATTGCAATTTATGGTTCAAACATTTGCTGAAATAACATCACCATGATGTAAATTTGTAATGGTAACATCTCAAACGAGTCACAAATAAACAAGCTACTTATAATACCTTTACAGTTAGGAAACTAGTGGTACTGCGATTGGCAGTAACAGTTCTGCACTGTTCCTCAGGATATAGACCACAAACCTGCTTTTTATATCTCCACCTCAAATATGCCAGTGACTCTGCCAAAATAATATTTTACAAAGGAACCATGGCCTTAGGATTTAAAATGTGTATAATACCTCACTTTCCTCAATCTTATGTCATTAGCTTTCTTTCTGGAATCAGTCAACACACTGACGGGGAAGTTCTTTCACACCTGCCTCAAACACTTCCCTGTTTGTCCTCAAAACCAAAGTGAATGTGCAAATTATATACCACGGCAGCGACTGAGCCCAAGAGTGACCTCAGTGCAAAGCAACGCAGCATGTCCCATCCACTACATCTGGATCACTTTAGCTCCATCATCAACAAGTGTTCCCACTTCCACAGAGCTGCTGCACCCACGTAGAGCATATATGAATCATAGCGGATACTGCTCCCAAGCCTTGCAGATCCTTGCAAAAGCACAGCAGCCAATGCATATTTCATGAGGCATTTAGACAGAGCATTATTCATGCTAGTCTCCGCCGCTGTTTTGTTTGGGGGCCGAACAATAGATTCATGGCATAGTGATGGAGGATTAGAATACCTAGCGTCCACAAAGGCTCACAAGCGCTCTTTATTCACCAGAGGGGTCCATTCATAATTGCATTAAGTGATTTTCTGTGGTGGAATTCTTGTTAATCATTCTGAGGAATTTCTTCACATATTATGAGTCATGTTTTGGAGGTGGAGACTGAGAGACGACTAGAAACAGAGGGTGTTGTTGTGGCCTCTAGAAGACACTGTAGCATGATAAAGCTTTTCATGGAATAGAAAGACAAGGTGGAAAAAAATCGAACATCCTCCAGAGGCCATGGTGTGTTGGATATTCATTTTTCCTTGTAAAGAAAATAGGCAAAAAGACACTACAGACAAAGCGAGCAGGCGCTGCGCATGTTTTGAAGTAAAACACACATTCACTGAACCAACTTATCATTGACCTCACCCCATCTGTAAACCTGCTGCTACTTCATTCTACATTATCAGGGACAACGCTCCCTTTGTTCTCTGTGTGAACAGTGGAAAATGAATGAGACCGAGGTCCTGCACTGTGAATCATTGGAAACAGACAGGGTCACAGGTTTTTTCAGTTGTCATTTATAACAGCTACCCTTACTGGGTATCGGCCCTGTGAGCGACCTCGTCTCTGCCAGCTGCTGCTTTCTGTAGGTAGCCTGGCAGGAAGCAGGCTCCGTTAACATGTCAGAGGTATTTATTTGAACACACAAAGTAGTTCTCTGTGGATGACTTAGAGCAAACTGTGTTGCCATATATATCTAGTGAATCAGTAGGAGACGACAAATTCTGCTTGGGGCTGATTTTTTGGGGGGGGAGGAATGTTTACATTTACAAAAAGGAGTAGTTTCCACATTCAGATACTTTGCCAACCAACCATTTTTTGCGTAGTTTTTCTCAAAACAGCTAAATCCAACATTATTTGATCTTAATATCTCTGTGGTGTTTGCTAGTCACAGTTTAAATATGCAAAAGTCCACCAATATGCTCCCTGTCTAGTACCAGCCAGCTAACAGATGAGTGTAAGGACCAGCTAGTTTGAAAGGGTAGTAAATTGTAGCTAAAAGCTGATTCGTTTTACCACAAATGAATGCAGCAAAAAGTGGCATCTTAAATAATCTGAATATTGATGTTATATATTCCCACTAGATACTGCTTTAACTTGGCCAATACACTGTGCCACCACTTTCAAGTTTCACCCCTTGGCCAACCTGGACCATTTTCATGTACTGGGCCTCCTTTCAGCTGCCAGTACCCTTTCAGGTCCTCTTATGTTGTAGTTTATCTTGGTGATTCATATGAGCACCTGAAATACATTACCCATGGCCCCCAGACCCATGCCCTTTCATGCTCCCTTGTCTGTTTTTGCAGGTAGGAAGTGTCTGTTAACAGAGATAACCAAAGCTGCTGTAAAGTTTATACCCCCTGATGGAAATAGGACAGGAGCATGGTGATGGTGATGGGGATGGGGATGGGGATCTTTTGGTATCTTTTATTAACTGAAGAAATTAGGAATTCTAATGATTTACTTATACTGACTGCATGATATACATGTTTACAAGTGAATAAGGGGAGTACTGGCACTGAACGCACTGCCAGTAAATAGAAATTGGACTTCAAATACATGCAAAGATCTACTGGATTCCCAAAACCTCTAAATCTAATTGATGCACCAAGCAAAATATAGAAGTCTTGTCTATCTGCTGCAGAGGGCTCTGGACTCCGGGGCTGATAAGCAACGGAGTTGAACCAGTGGAAGCACACACATTGAGTAATGTGAAATGGGCTTGATATTTAAGAGATTCCTGGATTGGCGCACAATGCATTTCGGTTCCTAACAACAACATAAATCTTTTCAGTCCACAGAAGTTCTGCTGATCTGTCAGAACCTGCTGTACAACATTACGACACTTGTGAAGTAGCATGTCAACAAAGTGGTGAGAAGAAAATTTTAAGTTTGGCTGAGCTTCAGTAAAAATGATAATGAAACAGCGAGGGAGGAGGCCTGTCCGTGATGACATTTACTTCAGCACAGCATGAAATTGAGTGAATGCTCTGTCTTCAATGTGCTGTGGTCTCCTGTACATAAAAACACCCCCACCACAGCTGTAGTAACTTACTTAGTTAGCTAGCTTAGTTTCACGAAGCATCACACCAGATTGATTTCAATGACTAAAAAAAATCCTATCTGTATATCCCAAAAAATGCCAGTACATGATGATGCCAAAACTACTAAGAGCAGATTTGGCTGCCATATTTTTACATTCCCATGTGATACAAATAATTTCCTTCTTTTCCTAACTTAAGTACCAGCATTGAAGTGTCCTTTATTTTCTGTTCCTTACACCACTTTTTCACTATATAAGTTCCTTGTAACAAATAGCAGGTGTTTGTGACCAAGCGGCAACCTCTGGCCTAAAAATATGAGTCCAATGCGGAAGTGGTAAAAACTGCAGTTCATCGAGGATCCGCTTGAGGCTGGCTCCGGAAGTACCGGAAACCACATGCACACCAGTTCAAAAAAAACGATCTTTACAGCAGAAATAAACATGTTTACAGCCTGGTACAAAAGAGCAGTGTAGTCTGGATAGCTCATTTCTCGATCGGCACACGCTGTACGGGGTGAATATTTTCCTCTGGCAGCAATTTTGAAGATATTGAGATTATGAGTCTTCCAATGAGAGGCATACCTGACTTGATTGACAGGGGGGAACACTGTAGCTGTTGGCTAGGAGGCTCAAAGCCCGCTTCTTCCCGTCACAATCGCTCGACAGCAGCAATATGGCTGCCGACGACGATTGGCCTCAAAACAGCGCTTCAGAAACAGATGGGTGACATCACGGATACTACGTGCATATTTTATACAGTCTATGTTTGTGACCCATCTTTGACATTTTAAAAGTAGACCTGAGAGGTTAAAAGGCAGAATGTGGGGGAAAATAACATAACTGTCAGGCAGGGTGGAAAAAAGAGACAAACAACAGGGAGGGACAGAGAGAAATAATAAAATAGAGGCGGGGAGACAAAGTGAGCAAATCCAATTTAGCCGTGCGTGATCCTATCTCCACAGCAACTCTTTGAGTCTGCAGCGAGCAGTTTGTGGGCTTTGGCACTGACCACCTTTTCTCCCCATGCTAGCCCCTTCCTAACTGCCATCCATGAAAAGACTAACAGACAGAAAGAAAGGTACTCAACAAGGGAAAGAGATAAAACATGAAGGGCTGCAGGGAGGAGAGGAGAATGGAGAGAAAGAGAGAGAGGAGGAAAATTAAAAGACTGAGCAGGGGGACAGGGAGGTGATGAAGTGAGTGGAGACTTGAGAGGGCAGTGTCGGGACATTCCTGAGCCAGCTGTGGGTTGAAGGGGGAATTCTCACTGAATGCCTGACAAATAAAACAAGACACGGGCTATTTCAGTTGCAGGCAAAAACCCACTGGCACATCGCATCGGACTGAGAGGTGAATGAGAGATCTTGGAAGCAAAGAGAGGCAGGCTAATGAAAGAACCAGCAGGCTGCAAGGTTCGCTCAGGCAGGCCTAAAACCGCAGCAGTCCAGTGGTTAACCTTCGCTGCCTCTCCCTTTAAGGTCCCCTCCAAAATGGAGGCAGGACCTGGCAACAGCAGCAGCAGTTCTTCATCATTGCACACTCATTCTTCTTGCACAGACAGGTGGTGGGCTGTTTAATAAAAACAGTATTTGATGGAGGGAGTCAGCCAGAAAGGAAAGGGGGTGCAGTCAAAAGGCTAGTGCAGACTGTAAACAGCAGAGTTGAGCAGCCATAATATGGCTACTGCTCTGCGGGGAATTTAAAGCCTGGGCTCTCCTCGTAACTCCTTGTTAATGACTCAAAACTGAAAAAAAGTTACTATCCAAACACTTAGTCCTCATTGATGGCATGCTATTGAAGTGGTACTCAAATGTAATGCCAAGTGGTCCGAAAAAGCAGTTTGATCAGTGATTTTTAATGGTTCTGGTTTAGAGGTTCAAACCTGAATATTTTTTGGTTGATTTTCTACGTTAAATTTAGACCACACAGGACCATGCTTATTTTCCTGTTTTACTCATACAGACACATTGGAAAAGAAAATAATCAACCCTCCAATGATGTATCAGTTTCAACTAACATTAATGGAAACTGTTTGATAAAAATAAGCTGAAAAATCAATGAGCAGGTTTGCCTTCATGCAACCAGTCTGCTTTTGCTTGTTGTGAGCCAGACACAGTAGGCATTGTCATCCAGGGAATCAAAGTTCACTTGGATCCAACTCAGTGTCACTGTATATGTTTACACACTTAAATAAATGTTGGAAATGTATATCTCTCATATCTCTTTCATTTTTTTTTATAGCAATGCTAACTAATTATTTTAAGTAGTGTAAAAAAAGGAAAGGAAGAATTGTTTGAAATTAATATAATTGATTACAGGGATTAATTCAAATCATTTTTTAAATATTTTCATTGGAATGGTACTTAATATAATTAAGTCTGTTGTGGTTAATGTGCTGACATATTTAACTTTGGCTAAACTTCTTTTTTTGGCTTTTCCTATAGTAGCATCTACTAATTTATTTAGCATTGAGTAAACTAAGTATAATAGAGTTTTACCAACTTAAGATACAAAGAATTCCACTAAACTACCAAAAATTGATTTGAAAATGTTGCCTTAATTGTTTCGAGTTGAATCTAAGCAACAGTTTTTACAGTGTTGGCTAGCAAATCTATGTGATCATCCTTTACTTTTTAGCAGCTAGGAAATGTGTTAAGTCTTACAAGAGTAAGCTAACAATTTTAAGAGTCTAGCTATTAATTCCACCTAGCTAACTATTTTCACTGGTTACCCATAACATTGAACTGATCATTTCAACCACTAAATGTCAGGATGAGGGGATGTGGGGCCCAGAGCGGACCACAGGGTTTCTTAAAGTTAATCCCAAAAAGAGTAACCACAGAAATCACAAGGGATCAGAGGGAGAGGGGGAACCCAAAATAAAGAAGGCTAAAACAAAGAGACTCCAAAACCTAAACAAAGTGTTACAATGATAAGAGAGAAACCAAACTACCGCTGCAGAGCAACTGACTGGAACCAAGATATGAGGGAGACCCAGGAAAACCCTTTCACAAAACTAAAAGGTCTGCTAGAGATGCCCTCAAAGAAAACTTCAACTAAGTATTTTCTTATAGACCTAAACAGAGAGGGCAATATTAGCAGGGATTTATGGTGCTTGGGAAAACTATACAATACAGAGATCACAGAAGCACTGCTCTCATTAATTCTGAAGGTGAGCTAATGAGTCAGCACAGGGAACTGGAGTACATATAATGGCCCTTTTCCACTACACAGTTCCAGCCCCAGTCCCAAGGGCTCTACTCAGTTTGGGTACCTTTTCCACCAGCCCGAGTACCGACTCACTGTGGGCGGGGTCGTCATAACACAGCTGCGCGAAACTGCTGCGCGAAACTGCATTCACGTTATTTTGAACGTGACACAAACACAACAATCACAAACATTGGAGGACATGGAGGTAATGGTGTACTTGCTGCTCGGTCTGCTTTTTGTCGCAGGCCGAGCGAGAGAGGAGAAACTTTGCATGCAGACATGGTAGAGTACTGATGTCGTTTTTTTTAAATGCCGGGTTTGATTCCTGTGTTGAGCGACGCACTTATGACTCTGCAGTGACAACATTCTCTGACCAATCAGTGGCCGGCAGTCCATCGACGTCACCGTTTAGTATCGGCTCAGCTCGCTTGGAATTAGAGCAGAGCAGGTACGGAAAACTGGTATCTGACACGAGGTACCGCGCCTGTGGAATCGCAACACAAACCGAGTAGAGTCGAGTCAAGTCGAGTAGAGTAGGGCTAAGACGGGCCGGGGTAAAAGGGCCATAAGCGTCCCACACCTGCTCCAGATCAGGCACACACACCTGACCCTGCACTCTGCTGATTAGCTCACCAAACTCAGAAAGTGGCAAAACAGAGTGCCCTGACACTAAACTGTGCTTTAGCTAGTTTTTTTCCTGTACTTATTAATTTTTAATCTTTACATTTAGTTAGCTGTTTTTGTTTGCCGATGACACCCACCTATATTTTTCAAAGGGGCTGAATGAAACCAATCATTTCACAAAACTGGGGTTATTCCATCAGGGCAGTAAGTCGGGATCAGCAGCAAATCTCTTCTGCAGAACTCAGAGACAATAAAGTTATTGTGCCATTAGTGCTTAGGACAGCAATCATAACGATATACAGCTCGGCTAATGAAACCATCCAGGCATAGAGCACTACAGAACTGAATTTAGAGGCAATATTTGATCAGGTATGTCCCTAAGCTCCCACATCAAACAACTTCAATAACATCACTTATCCACCTAAGTAAAATTGCAAAAATCTGACCAATCCTGTCTATGAAAAATGCAGAACTAAAACTACAGTTGGTTAGTGATGTTCTTCATTGTTCTTTAGATTTGTATTAAGATACTGGAGACATTAGTAAAAAAAAAAAGAGGGGGTAAATCAGAGGAGACCACACAGTAAAATGAAAGACTTCTTAGAAAGCCATAAATGACTGATGTGTTCGTAGTGCTGCTGGCCTGTTGCGTTTAGTTTTTCTTCTTGGCTTTCCTGGTATCCTGACAAACTCTTGCTATTGTTCCATTCTCATGTAGAGACTTGCCTTTTCACCACAACTTCCAAGAAGTGTGTCAGTTGTGAGAAGGGAGGTGTCAAGCTGACAGCCAGTAATAAGACAAAGACTGATTCACTTGGAAGAATGCCACAGACATGTGACAAGCTGACTGCACCTGTATGCTGCTGTGACTTAAGTTTTATGAATAGTGTAACAATAGAGTGTAATTTGTGATGGGACAACCTGTTATTCGATTTATATTGCTGTTTTTTTTTTAACATTTGTGTCTTTTGACATGTGAAGCAGAATGTGCATGATCAATTTGCTCTAAAACACTATGTGCTGTATTTTTTCCACAAAATTGCAAAACAGCATCTCCTGGTCTTTTGAAAATTTGAACCAATCACTGCAAAGTTGATGCTATAATTTAAACACTCATTTGCACCAGTTGTCCCAGACTTGATTCAAGGCATTGCAGCGCAGTCTTTAATATACTTTTGGTGTCATGCAGAAGGAGACTGGGACTTTCCGGAGAGCAGCACTTCACTGTTGCCACCCAGGGACAGATTGGTGGCCATGTGTATAAGTGGGCCACCACATCATAGCCACACGCCCGCTAAAGTCCCTGTGATCTTTCATAAAGCGTTCAAGCCAGCTTGTGCCCCTGCACGCGCTTTTTCCTTCCTCTGCCCCCCTTCCTAAACCACATACATGAGAGGAAAGGAGAGGAAATCGTTTCATACGGGGAATCCCACATCCTGCAACTTTATCTTCTTTCTGTCGAGGAACCTCAGAAAAGATGATAACATCATTAGGGGGTCAAAGGAAAGCAGGCTTCAGTACTTCTACTTTGACACAGAGTACATTCAGGTCCATGTTGTGGATAAAAGAGCTGATAAACAGTTCAGTGTAGAGCATTGTGCACCCTTCCTTTGCACTAAAATGAATGTCAAAAGCCACTTCCCAGAGTTGAGTCAGTCATTTGGGATGACAGCTGCTGGTAAACCGCTGCAGCCGCATCCAGTGTCCTTTCTTCCTCTGTCTATTCATTCTAAATCTCATCTCTCTTTCTGTTTCCTCCACACTAGAATTAGTCTGCACATGCTGCACCACTTTTGCTCGGTCAAAAGCACAAGTGACGCATATCACAGACGGTTTCAAAGGCTTTTTCTCTGCATATGCTAGATGTGTGGTGATCGCCACTAAACCGTTTGAGGACATTAATGTGGATCGAGAACGTGCCTCATGGAAACAGCCCTAGAGCAGCAGAAGAGTTCAGTTCCTCCTCTGCATCCCACATCACTGATGGGAATGATTAAGTTTATTGGAGTGTAATTCCACCCCCCTCGGTCTGGCTCTTAAAATAGAGAAATAGAGAGGCTGGCGGCCAGCCTGGGCGGATGTCTGAATTCCTGTGATTGGAGCAAAGCAGCAATTTGTTATTAGGCTGATGTCGACCCATGACCACAGCAGCAGGCCTGCCATGTTGGGAGAGGGGGGTGGCATGACTCACTGAGAGGTACCTTTACCCTGCTTAAACTCTTGTTTTGAAAGCCAGATTTTTCATTATACAAGTGTGTGTGTGTTTAATTAATTTCAGAGACCTTCCTAGAATGTGAATGTGAGCAGAATGTACATAGATCATAAGTAGAGTCCGACAACCAAAGAACTTTTGTCTTAGAGAGTTAGTTCAGTATCTCTAAACATCTTTTTCATTGTTCTGGTTTATGTGAACCATGTGTTTCAGTGCTCCAACTCTCAGAAATAAAGGTGCAAACAAGAACCATGTGGTGTTATTTGACTTTTCTCAAATCAAGAACCCTTTTTTAAGTTCTGGTTGGCCCTTTTTAAATTGATCTATTTACAGAGGGTTCTACTAAGAACCCTGCAAAACAATCTCTAAATATTCTATAAAGGTTCCATTCATAACCCCACGATGCAAGATTCTACGGATTACTCTTTGATCTAAAGATTCCACTTAAGAGCTCTTAAGTCTGAGTAGAACTCTTTCATGATTCAAAGATTTCAAGCAGAGTCCTCATGCATAGCTCTGCAGATAATCCTTCAATAGTTCTAAAGTTCTCTTCAAACCTCTCATGCAAGGTTCTATGGAAAACCCTTCCATGATCCAAATGTTCCACCCAGAGCCTCTATTTGATGTTCTACAGATAACCCTCTGTGGTTTCTAGGTTCCATCCAAACTTCCTGTTGTTTTGGAGATAACCCTTTTTGATGCAAAAGCTCCATACCAAAGAGGTTCTGATCATTCTATGATTTAAAGAACCCCTTAGAAGGTTCTACAGTTGACCCTGAAAGGTTCCACCCTGACCCCCAATACAATGTTCTAAAGATACTAAATACGTAACCCAAAGGTTCTACAGATGACCCTTCTATGATACAGGTTCCTGCCAAACCCCAATGCAGGGTTCAAAAGACAAACCTTAATGATACAAAGGTTATATCATTACCCAACTGTGAGGTTCAATAGATTGCCATTGGTCACCCATATGCACTTAGGAAAGGTTTTAGCCCTCCTTTGATCCAAAGGTTTCATCAAGACACACCCCCTCCCAATGTTTTACACAAAGTCCTCCAAAGGTTCCAACCAGAACACCCCATGATAGGTTAAGATAGCCCCCTTAATTGATTGAAAGGTTCCACCCTGACCCCAAATACAATGTTCTAAAGATACCCAATACATGATCCAAAGGTTCCAACCAGAACCCCCAATGCAAGGTTCTATAGATGACCCTTCTATTATAAAAGGTTCCACCAAGACTCCCCTCCCCTCCTTTTCCTTTTGAGGAAGAACCCTGTTGAAACCCCTCTTTTCTAAGAGTGTACCTATCAGTGCAGCACTGTGTACTTACTATGATATGTAGATATTTAGACACACTTCTGGCACCGTGTAGCTGCTCTGAGCGTTGCGTTCAATGGAGGCTGGTAGGAAATGAGACATGAACAGCTGACTGATTTCTCAGGAAGCAAAGGTTACGCTGTGTGTATGTGCAGTTTAACCACCTGAAAGTCACAGCTTCCAGCACTGTAATTTCAACTGCTGCTAAAAGACAAAGTGATGGCTACAACAAAAGCAGATTTGTGAAAACGAATGAGTGAAGAAATGGTACTCTTGAAAGCTGAGGCTGGTTTGTGGACAAAGAGACAGGCAGCTTTTGAACACAAGCCATTCATTTGTCTCACTGAGGTTAGCCAGACAAGACTAAACAACAGCCACAACCACATTCTTAGATGTTCAAACTCTTGTTACAAAGACAAACAAATAGGATTATTGAACTCAGAGAATGAAAACAAAAACCTCATCAGACCAAAAGATGTGGAACTTTTAACAGGGGTCAGTTGTTGAGTCAAATTTTAGTTTTGATGCTTCTTTAAATAGCAAAGGACCAAAGTGTAACCAACCATAAAATTCATTTGTTTTCTTGAAGTGGCTTGTCTTTCAGGGCCATGAAGAGATTAATATTGACCATGCGACCGCAGCCTTTCCCAGAATATATCCTGATTCAGAAAGACACTTTGATTTGACCTCTGCTAAACATGACAGTTTAAGAACCCTGAAAAATAATGCTGTATACTAAATGTACATATGAACTGCATCTTCTTATATAAGCATCACAGGATGTAGCTGTAAATTCCATAAAGTACACAATAAAAAAGCTACACCCCCTTCAGAAATATGGTGGTAACCCCTTGCATCACATGACGAAAGACCCGAACTGTGAAGAGGCTGTCATGCACAAGAGGAAAAGACTTCAGCTGCCGTATCATCTGATTTGAGAGTCCTGTGATGATCTTTGGGCCCCTGCAGATGTGAAGTGTCGTTCTGCTTGCATGTCACAAGTTCAAGAACCACGGTTTATAAAAAAAACACAGAAATCGGCTGAGGCTGCACTGTCATCGGATACACTCACTACTGCAACCTTATCACATGCTTCAACCACAATGTATTGAGTGCCAAGGACCCCTTTCACACTGCTAAATGGTAAGAATTTAATTTGCAGTGAAAATTGGAGCAAACTTTATGTTGCCCTGTGCACTCAAAGTTAATAATGCATAATAATGTGGCTTGATTCGGCAGATGCAAACAGTTATGGAGGAAGCATGAGAGGAAAATGACTTATATCGGTGTGTATCACCTACATGAGCTACTGCTATCCGATATGATTCATCTGTTATTCAATCTGTAACCATAACCTGAGGGTCCATGGTGAAGTTGAAGACAACATACTTTGCTGAGACCCTAACTGTGAATGTTTTTTACAAGTGCAACCAAGAAGCATGGACAACAACAGTATGTGAATAAAATGAATTAACACCAGAAAATTAAGCTAAATGAGACCATGACAGCATAAATCCTGGTGTTTGTTACTGAACGTCCTCCCTGTCTTCCTATAAACAACTGAATATTCTTCTCCATTTGCCATCATTTGGCCCTATCCATTCTGTTGCTCGCAGAGTTTGGCACCAAAATCATCTTCAAAAAAAGAAATAAGACGACACGGAACCATTTCTGTAAATTGAAAATGTTCCATGGTACTTGGATGCATCTTAAAAATTATTCTGAACTTGAATTTATTCTGCCAGCAGACATTGCAGCAACTGTATGGACTGCATTAATGACTTCATAGGGCTCAATAGGCAGGCAGCAACTGCTCCCATTCTCCATTATTACTGCGAGTTTGTTTGCAGATAAAGGTAATTCATTAAAGCCCTTGTGAGGAGTTTTTGATTTGTTGAATTTGGCACCCCCTGTGGACAAAGTGGTACATCATATCTCTCTCTCTCTCCCATTTTGTTCTAAACATCTATAAGTGGCCTTTCTAACATAAAATCTCATCATGCCTTTTTTTAAACTTCTGTTCTATCACTTATCAAAAATGTATGCTTTAAGAATAACTATTTAGACTCAGTGTGTTCATGACTCAGTTCGCTTTCATATGTTTGTGGAAGCATTAATCTTAAAGCTAGGGTTGGTAGTCTCGGAAAACCAGCATGAATTTGAATGTAGCTTTTCCTCATGACTCCGTCTAACCCCTCCCCTCCTCCCTCGGAGCTCCTCCAAAACAACGCCCCCCCCGCTCACATGCACGAGCGCCGCTGATTCTCGACCATATGATCGTGACTGATTCAAAAACGGTCCTCACCAAAATATTATCTTAGTGAAAGTTAAAAACACAAACAAACATGGCTGCTGTTAGTACTCACAACTATCATGCTAGCATTATCCAGTTGTACCGGTGACACGATATCAGGAGAAAGTTATAATACATATAATACTCTAACAACTCTACTGTTTGTTAAACGTGTTCAGTGTAGATGTTCTTAATTCCTACAGTGTTGACGGTCAGTGAAGGCATCAGGAGAGGTGTAGAGTGTGCGAGTGGGAGAGAGGAGAGGAGAAGTTCTTCATTCATTCAAACATTGATTGTTGCTTTGTTGGTTGGCGTGATCACGGCCGACAGTGACCGGTTATTAAAACTCAACGTGTTCATGAATCGGCTCGTCATCACTACAGCGTCCGGACGGACGCTACAATAAATATATATTTTCTGTAGGACTTACTAAATGTCATTAATTATTCTGCTTGTTGGTGAGAGCTTTTTAGACTCTGATCCGGACTACAGTCCTGAGTAAAGCACCTCATCAGGTCAGAGGGGACAGGCCCGAGGACGAGAAAGAGGGGCAGTAAATAGAGTCAGGGGAAGTAGAGGCAGGAGACGGGGACTCGGAGGAGTGCACGCCGGGGAAATGTACGCGCAGGAGGAGGGCAGAACGGCTGGACGGGATTTGATTGGTTTAAAATTTGGGGAGCCAAAAAACGGTGATTGGTTGGTGTTTTCCCAGGTTTACTCCGGCTGTAGATAGCAATTTTTTTTCACTCTTTTTTAAGAACACATTATGTATTGATTGCCATCAGGATATAAAGATCATTTTAACCAGTATGACAAAAAGTGTATCTAAATCTGATTACCAACCCCAGCTTTAATCTCAGCTTGTTCATAACTACTTTAATTTAATGCTTGTGACCGAAGCCTTAATAACCCAAGTAATCGCTTTATAAAATAATGTTAAAGATACACGTTATAACTGTTAAAATACAGAAAAACTGTGGGTAAAGTATTGAAATAACAACCATATTTGTCTGTCATTACCATAGACTGTAAATAAAAATGGACAGCGTTGCTCGCCTCTTCCATTGTACGGTTCTGAAAAAACCCCCGCTCCAGGGCGCAGCCATTGTGCAGCCAGAGTTTGCGAAGCCACAGAATTTCTGTGGTTGCCACGGTAATTTCTGTGTTGGCACGTTAACAAGCTCCGCCCTACAGCGTAGCGTCACAAGATCCTATGGAGTTTCTCTCTACGGCAGCTGTCAATCAAAGCAAACCCGGAAGTAAAACCCTGTTTTTTAAACTCTCATAACTAACGAAAAAGAAACTTTTCAGAAAAAAGAGGCCTTGAACACAAAACAGTCAAATAATAACTACATATCACCACAGCATACGGATGTGAGAAACATCCGTATGTTTGTTTGTTTGTAGTGATCGGTAACTCAAAGTTTCTCTCACCTGCTCCGCTCGTTGCTAGGAATGCTGGACGGGATCCAAGATGTAAATATTCACGTTGATTTGCCAGCTGCATTAGCATGCTAACCGAATCTAGCGTTTGAGCACCATTGTTTTGTTGCTTGCGGAAGCTAACGGTTTTACCTCACCCTAGGGTCTATGGTGTCTACAAGCAGAAGCAAAATGTGCCAGAACTCTCAATCTTTGGATTGATTTGACATGACGTGTGATCAGTTTGCCTCTGGTGTTGCTCATATTAGTGAGAGTTAACAACTGTTGTTAAGGGGTTGGCAAGGGGTTTTGACCAATTAGAATCAAGCATCTTACATAACTGGATATCGCTCTTCTGATCTTATAGTGTGTGGTGTGCACTACGGAGCACACCACAAACTAACCAATTCTTCAGCAGAGTATCAGGTTCTTCACGCTCAATATTCCAAACCTCACGTAGTAAAACGTGACTTTGGTGTAAACAAACATGGCGGACGAACAGGAAGAAGCAATGATGATTGTTTTCGGCCTCTTATTTTCCACAAAACACACACAAAAAAAGAAAAACGATTATATAAACATTCATGCTGTTGCCACAAATCAACCAGTTGGTCATTTCAGAGGTCCAAGAGACTTTTGTTTTCACCGGCGTCATGTTTTGGTTTGTTTTTACTTCCACTTCCGTCAGTCAGCTGAGGAGGCTCGCGTCTTGGTCCGGTACACGTGACAATATACACTGCGCGTGCTCGGCTCCTCTAGAGCATCCCACACACTACGAGATTTCTAGTCGCAAATATTAAACATGTTCATTATTTACGATCTCTCCTTCTGAGGCCTTCCGAGCGGCTCCAACCGGACAAAATCACTCTTAACACACCCTACACCACAGGAAAATCAGACACGATGTCGTTTGCAAACATCAGACAATCGGGCCTTTGCTGGCTTTGATCATAAGGGGGAGATCAGGACAAAAATCCACCCGATTATCCTGTACGGTGCACCCGCCTTAAGAAAGACGGCTATTAAAGGGATATAAAGGTTAACACAACAGGTACTGGAACTTCAACATCAAAAGGTGTGTTAACAGAATGAATGAAAATGAATGCAACTAACAAATGTCATGGTTGATCAACTTTATCACAATAACAAACTTAAAAATTGTAGTACTGCCCAACTGTTTATTTCTCTTGTGTAGCATCAGACCAAATCTTCTCCAGCCTGAATATTTCCATTAAGACTTCACTGATATTATTTCTGAATTAATCTAATGATATAAATGTATTTGGATGGGGGTTTCATGTTAATTCAGGCTGCCATCAGAGCTGTTGATTTTTATTCTGACATAACCTGGCGACAGGAATAACTGGCAACCTTGTCATCAACTGGGAAAAGAGAAATGGAACGTAAACATATGTTAAAGCCAAGACTTGAATTTCATAAGTCAACACTGTCAAATACAATTTCACAGATGTGCGGTGAACTCAATATGACCAAGTGTACTTCTGTTGGGCAGGTTTGATGATACCGTTGCAATGAGCTGCAATCAGAGTGTTTCTGACCTCTGTGTCAGGCAGCCAACACCCCTGTCATGTGCCAAACACTGCAAACAGATCCAACTGGGCTCAGGGTTGACCCACAGGCCGTGAATAGGACCTACATTATATGACAGATGTTTTGTATTTGATACTATTTTTTTTGCAAACCACAGCTTTAGCCTAGTCCTACTTGTACCCCCCAAAGAACACCCCTCCTTCAGTTTCTGCTCCCACAAAATCCTTTCAAAGACCCTAGCTGAATCCCAAATCCCAGCTCCACACAGCAAGCTTAATTCAACTTGTCCAACTCATGGACTTGGCTCACAACTATAAACCCCATACCCATCCCCTAGATGCTTTTCCCCCAGCCCTGGAGTCTCCAGAGCATCCACCACCCTGCTGTGTTTGCCCTCCCACTGGCTGATGGCAGAGAACAGCCGTTAATCTAAAGGGAGAACGAGGAGAACGTCTCCTTTTAATTATCAGAAAAACTCTGCGCCTGGTTGGATAATGGATTCCAAATGGTAGTGAGCTGGGGCAGGAGTCAGTTCAGGGCTGAGGTGGTGGCCACAGAGAGAGGGGAGGGGGAGCAAAGAGATATGACTCCATCTCAGGGTCTGACCTTTAGCTGACCTCATGCTCGTGTGCTTCACCGCAGATTGAGACCAGATTGATGGTGTTAGTCCAGTAAAAGATTGAGTGACAGAAAAACCTCCAACACAGCCCAGTTAATCTATCTTAAAGTACTCAAGATATATTTAATTTAGGCTGATCTATAGGAGATAGAGAGACACATTTTCACTCAGAATACTACCATAGCATGGACCTGGAGCTAACGGCCAACTCTGTCCTTAAGCAATGCAACTGTCCCTCCAGCCAATCACATATATCACTATGAAAAAACTGAATGAGTTAGAGCCACAGTCTTTTATGGGCTGTCCTCCTCAACATTCCCAAGACACACTGGAAACTCGACAAAGACGGCGAAGATCTTAAATCCCGAAGGCTTAACACCAAATAAAAAATAATAGAATCACACCTAAACAAAACACGAGCTAATCATTATGGCTCCAAACACATTACACATAGACATGCATTCACACTACAGGACCACCCCTGAGAGCTGACCTGGTCCTGCCCCCTACTGCTCAGCGCTGGCGTGTGTCCAGAACAAACTGGGCCTCTCCGTAGGGAACTGTGGAGGCTTGAGGCCGGAGTGCTTAGCAGGCGCCGAGGGGGCGGCAGGCTGCCAGTGGTCAGTCCCTGCCGGAGCTTCTGGGAATGGTGTCACGCTCACACTAACACTAACCCCCAACCCTCACACCAGCCAGCTCCTGAGTTCAGGGCCGGGCGCATAGGTCGAGAAAGAACAGCACTCCTACGAGCGAGCAGCTGGACTCGCTGTCATGGATGAGCTCACTTTGGCAAGAGTCCAAACAAGAGGCGAGCCAGGCCCCCGACGTCTGAGCTGTCTCCATGAAGTCACTCTGCAAGCATAGATCAACACAGAGCAGCAGCAGCACACTGCCTCTGCTGACAGGCCCACAAACTAGGGAAGTTCCAATACCATTTTTCTTTTCCAATTCTTAAACGTGTACCCCTTTGATGCAGAGTAATTCAAATAATATACACAATACTGGTGGTAAACACTAGCTGAGTTTACATGGAGCATAATGTTTCAATTACAAAGTTTAAAAGTCGGAATACAAGAACTCCATATTAACACCTCAGTTGCAATGAACAGGCCGAAAGTGAATGAAACGTCATTCAGTTACAGAGGGATCATTGAAACATTTACATAAAACGATCAAAATAAAACTCTCTCAGTAAACAGTGTTTCTGGTTGTCTTCTGGCTGTGTTCTTTCTGTGCATGCATAAGGTCTTGATGCACATGTAGTGACGTACGTTTTTCCTCCACTCACAGGAAATGGCAGTTCTAACATTAAATCGGCCGATGGCATAGAGTTTGTTTTTAGTAGAAACACACAATGGCCCTCATTTATCAAACATGCGTACAACCGAAAACAGGGTGTACGACCATTTCAACGCAAAGGTCGGCATTTATCAATTTGAACATGGGTGGAGGATACGCTGGTGGCAGGTTCGTCTGTGCCCCTTGCACCCCGACACAGACCCGGTAAGTGCTGCCGCTCCCCCTTACAGTATACAGAAACAGTTTCAGGCTGGGGTCTCCAGCGCAGCTTGTTTTGAGAGTGGCCAGATGTTTTTTTGTATAGCGATCTTAAAGGCTGATTTATACTTCTGCGTCTCCCCTACGCAGCAGGGGCTGACGCCGACATGAGCACCACATACTTGTCCGTCGATGTGTCCGTGTCGCGCAGCAATTCTCCGCCGAAACGCATGAGGGCGGTGTGGTCTCTCTGATAGCCGGTCGCCTGCTTCGGGCCCTGCTACGATCTCTGTTTACTTTTCCTCAGCGATTCAGAGCGTGTTATGTTAATCTACAGCTGATACATGTTGCTGTTTATCATGCAGACATGATTACATGAAGAATAGAGAGGAGGAGACGAAATACACGGCTGATATGCGGCTGATGTCTGGGATCCCGGAAGTGCTGTAAATGCGGGAAATACAAAGCCGCCGAGTGGACCAATCACAGAGCTTGCGGTCCGCGTCGATCCTACGTGTAGTTACAATTTGGAGGAGGTGCACGTCAGCTACGTGCGTAGGCCTCGGCGTAGGTATGGGAGCTAAGCGGACCCCCGGCGTAGGGTACGCCGTTGATTCAACGCAGAAGTATAAATCAGCCTTAAGGTCTGCAGTATTTTCCCCTGAATATAAAGAATTACTATTATTAAGGCCTCTTAAAGTCTCATTTCACATATGAATAAGTTTGTTTTTTATCGAAGGATTTAAAAATCAAATGTTTAAACTTCAGCTTGAGTTCAGATTTCAAACCCACGTTGCTGCAGTGACTTTCATCCAGACGTGGTTTTTCGGACTCCCTTTAATGCCTCTTTTCTGGCTGCCAAACAACACAGTTGTATGTTTCTACCTCCGTTGCTATGGTATCGATCTCCAGATCAGACATGTTTCTTGTTTTTTTGCCGTAGAGCAGGGGTCGGCAACTAAGTTTGGCCTGGGGCCAATTTTTTTTCTAACCAACTCATTGGTGGGCCAAAATTACATCTTCATCTGGCAATACTTTTTCAGGTCTGTCTCTTGAGCTTTTTTTCTCATCTATAGGCTTATATCTTGTACAAAAATGTAATTTAATAAAGTTTATTTAAAATCAATGAATTTGCTACAGGCTGTTATTACTGTTTTGTCTCCACTCGGTCAGCCTGATTAACAGACAGTAATAAAGCTGCTGTCTTTGATCACTTAATCACGCACTGTCTTTTAAGACTTAATGGTTAAATAATTGCCATTTTAATAATAAACATTTCAGCTGGAACTTATTGATTTTCAAACAAGCTCCCTGGTCAGCGATGCACTCAGTGCGCAACCCGTGGAGGATTTTTGGATCGCATGCTCAGAGGAGTACAGGTTGATTATGAGACTCGCCTTTTATGTGCTCACGATGTTTCCCTCTACCTATACTTGTGAGTCGCACTTTTCTTCAATGAATGCCATCAAGGTTTCAATTTCAGGTGCACAGCTGCATATGTCCCAATTTCCTACCGCAAGCCCTGTGCCTGTCCAAAGTCAAGCAGAACTTACTGCTTTATTAATTTGATCTTTGCGCCAAGCTAACTATTTATTTTATTTTAAAGAAGCAGATTTGAACTTTGTCTGTTGCAGTGTCACACAGAGAGCAAGTTTTCTTTTTTCCATCCTTTTTCTCAGAGCGCGCATGAGCCATAAAGTTTAAGAAGTCAGGTGCGCATCCGAAGTCAAGCAGATGCTACTTTAACAAATGTTCTGAAATTTGTGTGGAATGGTCGTTTTTGTGATATCAAATATACATTTTTTCAACTCAGTTTTTAATCAAATGGATCATAATCATCTGGAGAGCCAGGTATTATTGGGGGCGGGCCAAATTTGGCCCGCGGGCCGCCAGTTGCTGACCACTGGTCTACACGCTACAGGATAATCGGGCTGATTTTAGAAATTAAGAGAAGTAAACACAGTCAGTGGGGCCTCCATGTTTTTAGATGTGAATCACAGATTCAGGTTTTGAATGGAAACATGCAGAAACCAACAGAGGGGGCGGGACCGTAACCCATAGTAACAGAACACTCACAAAGGGACACCATCATTATGACTATCAAAGGACACCACCAATATGACATCACAAAACAATGACTCTACACCGACCCAAAGCCTATAAACCACAAGATCACTTCAAACCACCAGGTACGAGAGACAGAACTCCAGAGCCAGACCGATACCAGAATCAGACTAACTGATCCTGCAGCATTTCTTCAGCACATCACAAACCTGAGAAAATGGAGCAAACAGAAAACCCCACAGCAGAACTGACGGACCTGGAAATGATCCTGTACTCTGAGCTGGAGGAAACCAAGCAGCAGCTGGCCAAGCAGAAGTTCCTGAAGGAGAAGTACATAAACCAGGGCAAAGAGTACAAGAGAGAGCTGGAGAACCTGCGTAAGTACAGCTCAGAGGAAACTCTGTCTACAGACAGGATGGCCACTCGGGTCAGAGACACCTCCAGGCAGAAGAAGAAGAAAGTTCTTCATGCGGACTACGAGGAGCTGTAAGTGGCTCACTTACTCCTCAAAGAGAGGTCTGATTCTGAGATCCAGATCCAGAAGGAGAGCAAAAAGATCCTCCAAGACGAAGTGGGGAGCCTCAAAGTTGAGACTTATATCCTCAGGCAGCAGGTGAAGACCCTTAAGATGCAGCAAAAGAAGGACAAGGATGAGAGAGTGTCCCAGGACCAGGTTCTGATCGCCTCATTTCAGACTTTAATTCCGAATTAAATAATTCGGAATTAAAGTTTTCTCCTTCGTGTTTACATGGAAATAGTAATTCCGAATTGAGGTTTACATGGAAAACACGTTTAATCGTTTTTATTCAATTCCTCTTAACGTCTGGGGGTTGGGAAGGGTTCTGATTGGACAGGGGCAGGCGTGACGTATTTACGTCTACCGGAAGAAAACAGACTCCAGTTCTGCTTTGTTTATTTGCGGTTACAGCATGGAAGACCACACAATAAGTTCAAATTTCGCTTTGATTTTGACTATAGTTTTTAAAAAGCAGCTCTACACAAATATACTGCTTCACTTCCATCAGCTGAGGAGGAGAAGAGAGATAGAGGACCGGAGAAGGGAGGCGGAAGACTGTACTTTGGTGCATCAAAGCCAACAGTTAGTGAAACGGCTGCTCTACCTCAGACCACATTTTTATGCTTCCGTCCATCAACTCTTTTCATAATATCCAATTCTTCTAAGGCTCCAATTAAATAAATAGTCTCGGCTCAAGTCCAACGCTTGCTTCGGGAGGCCATCCTGAAATATGTCCCAGCCAGCGCGGAATATGTGCGTCATTGCGACAGGACAAGGGAACGAGCATGCGCAGTACGACCAGAATTAATTTAAAGCGGAATGAACGTATACATGATAGAGGAATTATTCAATTCGAATTTAAAATCTGAATAAACCAGCCACTTACATCGGATTTAAGTTCAATTCGGAATTATCATTTTCATTCGGAATTAGGTGGTTACATGGTCATTTTTAATCTTTTTAAAGAGGATTTAATCTTAATTCGGAATTAAAGAGGAATTAAAAGTCTCATGTAAACGTAGCCAGTCAAAGAAAAAAGAAAGAAAGATGACTGGCCATGATTACATGATGTTTTTTAATTCGGAATAAATTATTCAGAATTAAATAATTCAGAATTAAAGTATTCTCCTTCTTCGTGTTTACATGAAAATAGTAATTCTGAATTGAGGTTTACACTGGCCACGGTTACATGATGTTTTTAATTAGGAATTAATTATTCAGAATTAAATAATTCAGAATTAAAGTATTCTCATTCGTGTTTACATGGAAATAGTAATTCCGAATTGAGGTTTACATGGAGAACATGTTTAATCGTCTTTATTCAATTCCTCTTAACGTCTTGGGGTTGGGAAGGGTTCTGATTGGACAGGGGCGGGCGTGACGCATTTACATTTACCGGAAGAAAACAGTCTCCAGTTCCTGCTTCTTTCATTTTCGGTTACAACATGGAAGACCACACAATAAGACAACTTTCGGTTTGATTTTGATTATAGTTTTGAATAAGCAGCTAGACACAAACGTACTGCTTCACTTTCATCAGCTGAGGAGGAGAAGAGAGATAGACGACCGAAGAAGGGAGGCGGATGACTGTACTTTGGCGAATCAAAGCCGGTTAGTGCAACGGCTGCTCTACCTCAGCCTGAAATGCTGCCCGCCAGCATGGGATATGTGCGTCATCTCGACAGGAAAAGGGAACGAGCATGCGCAGAACGACCAGAATTAATTTAAAGTGGAATGAACGTATACATGATAGAGGAATTATTCAATTCGGATATAAAATCAGAATAAACCAGCCACTTACATCGGATTTAAGTTTAATTCGGAATGATCATTTTCATTTGGAATTAGGTGTTTACATGGCCATATTTAATCTTTTTAAAGAGGAATTAAAAGTCTCATGTAAACGTAGCCATTGAAAACACGTTTAATGGTCTTTATTCCTCTTAAGGTCTGGGGGTTGGGAAGGGTACTGATTGGACAGGGGCGGGCGTGACGTATTTACGCCTACCGGAAGAAAACAGACTCCAGTTCCTGCTTTGTTTATTTACGGTTACAGCATGGAAGACCACACAATAAGTACAACTTTCACTTTGATTTTGATTATAGTTTTGAATAAGCAGCTGGACACAAATACTGCTTCACTTGCGTCAGCTGAGGAGGAGAAGAGAGATAGAGGAACGGAGAAGGGAGGCGGAAGACCGGACTTTGGAGCAGAACTTGCTGCTTTTGTTTAATTTCATTTTATTTATTTGATCTTTGAACCAAGCTTGTTATTTTGTGATTCAATGAAAGGGATTTTGCATTTTGTCAGTTGCAGTGTCACACAGAGAGCGAGTTTTCTTTTTTCCTCCTTTTTCTCAGAGGCTCGCATGAGACAATAAAGTTTAAGAAGTCAGTGTGCATCCGAAGTCAAGCAGATGCTACTTTAACAAATGTTCTGAAACTTGTGTGGAATTGTCGTTTTTGTGATATCAAATATAATTTTTTTCAACTCAGTTTTTAATCAAATGGATCATAATCATCTGGAGGGCCAAGTATTATTGGGGGCGGGCCAAATTTTGCCCACGGGCCGCCAGTTGCCAACCACTGCCGTAGAGCGTCCATCCATGTTAAATTTCTGTGGGCGATCCCGGCTGAACTGTGAATAATTAGGGGCGTATATTAAATGACGATTGTTTTCAGCCGCCACATTTATCAAGACCGATCATTTGTACGCTGGGATTGGTCAGATACAAATGTTTCACAATCACATTGTGTGCCTGTCGTAAGACCAGATGTGAGCCCGTTTCATGCAAGATTGATAAATGAAGCCCAATAACTTAACATGACACAACACTTAAGGCTGATTTATACTTCTGCGTCGCCCTACGCAGCAGGGGCTGACGCGGACATGAGCCCCTCATACTTCTGCGTCGGTGTGTCCGTGTCGCGCAGCAATTCTCCTCCGAAACGCCTGAGGGCAGTGCGGTCTCTCTGATAGCCGGTCGCCTGCTTCCGGTCCCGCTACGATCTCTGTTTACTTTTCCACATCGACTTCAGAGCGTGTTATGTTAATCTACAGCTGATACATGTTGCTGTTTATCATACAGACATGATTACATGAAGAATAGAGAGGAGGAGATGAAATCACGGCCGATGTGTGGCCGATGTCCGGACCCCGAAGTGCGTGAATTCGGGAAAGACAGAGCCGTCGAGCGGACCAATCACAGGAGCTTGCGGTCCGCGTCGGCTCTACGCGTAGTTACATTTTGGAGGAGGTGCACGTCGAGCTACGTGCGTAGGCCTCTGCGTAGGTACGGAGCTACGCGGACCTACGGCGTAGGTTACGCCGTCGATTCGACGCAGAAGTATAAATCAGCCTTTAGACAGTAGTAAGGTTTGCAACATGGAAAGTCCAGGACAAACTACATGAGGTCTGGGTGGACTGAGGTAGCGGCAGTAAGGTTATGTGTTGCTAGGTAGCCAGTTCCACAAAGCTTTCGGGAGCTCTTCTTTTCCTCCTTTCCTATTCCGTAGGACTAAAGCTTAGTTGAAACAAGCTGTTGCTTGAATGAAAGCAGCAAAATAACAGCAACTACTGTACTCTGCTGATTGAACGGTAGATATCCATCATCAGGACAGGGAGCTGATCAAATGAAGCGTCGATGAGTGCTTGGACCAGAAGAGGAGAGGGGCGCGAGGAAGAATAATGTCTCTTTTGCGCAAGTTATACAGCTATTATGATTAAATTTGAGGGTGCTGACACATGACCACAGTTTTCTTCAAACAGAATGATTTCAATCAGAATAAAGAAATATTGTCTGCTGTGAGCGCAGCAACAAAATACAGCTGAAGTCACATGATAACAGCAAACTACAGAAAACATGTCTAAATAAATAGCTACCTGACTGTTTCTTTGATTCTAAACTCTAGCCAATATCCAATCTGTTAACAAGGATGAGGCACAGGTTCGTGAGTCAGGGGAGCTTTAAACATTTTGGATTCACTTTTGGGGAGCTGTCATGTTGTCCATCTTTAAGTGTCTTGCTTTGAATTTGAGAAAGCTCTCTGCTGGCACCACACTGTTGTTGTTTGTTATTGTCACACAATAATCTTCCGTAAGTGAGTTGATATTTGGGGTGGATTAGTGGCTATGGTATTAGAATAAGGGCACTGACTGACTGGCATACTTGCTGATGACCTGATTCCCTGTCTCAGAAAGTCTTGGTTACAGTTTCAGTGTTGGAACAAATCCACTGCAAGCAAAGACAATAACAGAGGCCAGAGTGATGACAGATTGAGAGGTTACATTTTAATTTAGTAGACCAAAACAGATGGCTTGATTGCTCCAGATTCATTTAAAGGTGACATATTAGGCTCTTTTTCATCAAAATATAGGGGGTCCCCAAAACATGTCTTTAAAGTTTATGCTCAAAAAACACTTTGAAATCAGATTTTGGTATGTCTGTAAATCCCTCTTTTTCAGCCCTCCTCAGAACAGTCCGTTTTCTCTCTGACAACACCCCCTCAGGAAGTGGATGTGCCCTCGGCTGTCCAGCACGTTGATCTAATGTTTACATGTTGGCTGAATATACACAGCTGCTCACAGACCCGCGTTACTTCAACCCTCTGAATTTGATCCAGAATCTGATCCTGATGGAAAGGCGCCTGTAGCAGGACCTTTCTGAACCATTGGTCACAGATTTAGTGTTTCTTGTTGTTTTATTTGTCAGTATGTCGACGTGTGTCTTGGTACACAGCCACCAACATGTAGCTATGTGGCTATGCTAGCTAGCGCTAGCACTTTTCCATGATAAATAAAAATCCACTAGATCTTCAAATCTGCAGACGTGGGGAGTAAAACGAACCTTTGTGTTTATTAAGACAGCCTACAACTAGCATGCCTCCCTCCTAAGCTCCTTGTTAGCACACGTGTGCAGGTAATGAGAAACGGAGGAAGGGTTCAGTATTATTTTATACAGTCTATGGGCTGAACAAGCTCCGAGCTCTGACTTCCGTTACAGACCGGATGTCGTTGTGACGTATGAAAAACACTGAAAACTGAAACGTCTCGTTTCAGCACACATTTACAGAAAGGTGGAGAAATCAGAACAGGGGCAGAATGGATTCTTTTCATTTTCGGGGGGGTTTGTAGACATGCCAGGGAAACATATTTCAGTTAGAGAACCATTAAAATGTCGATTTTGCATGATATGTCACCTTTAAAGATAAGGATAGCAGGGGCACGAGGAGAGAAATAAAAGTAAATACAATTGATTGAAAGAGGTGAAGGAGTCATTCCGGGAAAAAAACAAAAAAACAGTACAACTTTAGGACTAAAGTCTGTCTTACCATACTCATAACCAGGCTACAGTGGACAAATAGAAATTTTACCTGACCTCAAAAACTCTGAATGATCCCAAATAAGCAGTCTTCAGCTTCTTTCATTAAACACAGTACAAAGGAAGACACTTCCCAGAAGACTCAGAAACTCTCAGCAGGTCTCCTGATATCATTTTAACCCCCACAGACCAGATGGCTGACAGCCTCTTCTCCTACTTTCTTCCGCAATCCAAACATGAACATCTGTTCCTCTGCTTATTTGTCAGATGCTGCATATATCCACACTTATAATACATAATAAGCATGTGAAAATATTGTGAAATGAATGGCTGATGTGGAATCTGTCAGAATCCGCCAACAATAAAAGCATGCTCTCTAGAAGCTGCAAGCTCTTATTACAAAAGTGTCCAGCTGTCCCATAGGAAATGAAGAGCAATAGCAGTCTTTGAGAGGTCAACAGCAGATTGTGACCTTTCCATTCAATTAGCCAAATTATCAGCATGCATCTGTGTGTGCTGCTGATATAAAAACACACTGCCCATTAACCCGTGGTCACTGAAAAGGACACAGGCTTAGCAATTAACCCACATTCCCCAAACCTTACCCAGCTGCCTCCATTTCCAAATGACTATGATTCTAACCCAAGTGGTAATTTCCTGGGCAGAGAGCGCATGCCTGGTGTGCTGCTGATTATGGCTTTTTGGGAACATATAAAGACAGTGGTTTCCTGGAGGGAGACCGCATCAGCTGTCATATTCATAATTACAGCATCGCGGCTATTTCTATCAATCATATAATTATCGTATCTCTGCTATTTCTATCAGTCGTATATTATCTTATTCAGTCATTTTTACCTCACATTTGTTTGGCAATATCCTAAAGATCAACGACATCCAGAGCTTTGGCAACAGACTGAGCGGCTTTTTCTTCTTACACTCATCTTCAGTGCAAGCTTTTCTTGAGCGCTGGACTTGATCTTTGTACAGCTAAGTCTCCAGACTTACATCCTTAAAGAGGAGAAGACGTGTCTGAGCGTGTCTGCTGCTGTTCTTACCTAAACATTACACACAGGTCTTGAGTAGCAAAAATTACAACCATGCACAAAAACAAAAGAGTCATCATTCATGTGGAGGGCTGTAAGGAGTCTTGAACCCACAGCCGATCTAGTTGTAACAGCTGCACCAAAGTACTACCCCCTTCATACATTTAGGGCAATTGAGGCCTGAGCTCTACTAATGAACATGACTAACAAGCTGCAGGGGGGTTGTAACCATTAACAAGAAGTCCCTGCAGGAGTCACACCTGGGGATAATAAACGGTCTCAGCAAGACAATAGCTCCATCTCAGGGCAAAGCAGAAATGAGTAAAAGTTAAAGCTTACAGCACGAAGTGAAGCTTAGAACATTGATCTGTTCAGTTTAATTGCATTTCAAAAGTACTTCTTAATGTTTACTGGGTAAAAGAAGTCTGTTGTAATGTGTGGTTCTTCTTTGGCATGTTTCAAAGACAGTTATCATCTGCTTGAATACCAAACTGCTGCACTTATTCACAGATCTGTTTTGAGGCAATGTTATTAGCACATATTTTATTGCTATCTTTGTGTACAATGGCATGTTTCATGATACCAGATTCAAACAAAACATATCTGCCTTGAAGAATGACAACTTTGAATTAAGCTCCAATGTGAAATTGTAGGTTTCTGTTGATTTTGGTGCCCCCAGTGGACAAAGCAGTATGTCATATCCATTTGCTGATATTGTCTCATACACGTGTAGGTAGTGATTCTTGCACACACAAAAAAGTCAATGCAGCCCTCAGTGTGAATACTTACTGTAAAAAAGGATTCCAGTTAGCTCCACCCCTCTGTTGAAAACCAACGGGAGAACTGTAACAGAAGCTAGGCTATCAACTGCTGCAGGCAGGGTCAACTCTACTACTTAATGCGGCTCATTCTAAGGACCTCTGACCAAAACAATGTGTAAGTGTATAAGTAAGTGTTCATTCTATTTGGATGTTCTTCAGCGCTTTACCTTGCCGCCTAAAAGCTAATTTGTTGATATTTGCAGACGCAATACAGTCGTGTTCCTTTGCCTGCAGCACACTGATCAGCTAATAGTCTATGATGCTCAAGTCAACTTGACTTTTGCCCAGTACTGTATATATTCTGAAATGTGATATTTGTGCATGTCAGCTGTAGATAACAATGTTGACAGTACTGGGGTGGAGTTTGTTATTTCAGCTCAAGCTTTCCCTTCAACAGCCAACACAGAGTATTTTGATAAAGTAAACATAGCCTATGCACCATGGGTTGTGTCATTATGGAATGAAAGAATGGGAGAAAAAAACTTATTCTGAGGATGCACGTCCATACGGCTTTTCTAGTTTTCTGATTTAACCTCTGAAAATTGAAGAAAGTGGGTGTTTAGTCAGGCAGGGAACCCAGGATGCTGAGTGATGCAGATAGCAGCTGTTTAGATTCCTCTGATTCAGAAAGGTTGCAAAATACTGTTGTTACCAAGTGCCATGGTCTCAAAGTTTACACACCTGCGCCATCAGGTAACTTGGGATCTCTCCTGCTCTCCAGTCAGCAGTTGAGTCTTGCTCATCCTGTCTGCGCTCTGGTTCAAAAAGGTGTTCCTTGGTTCTGGTCGTATTTCAGTCTCTTTTGGAAGTCACTCAACTGAACAGTTGAACAGAGTGCTGCAGGCGGAAGCAAACATGTTGTTATTGTCAATAGAGCAGAAATAAATAAGCTACCTGACAGCAGCGTAGGCAGTAGAGCGCTAAAAATATTTGGACAGAGCATGCACTTAGTCCGTTATCAGTGTTTGGGTTGGAGGTCTTTAGAATTCAATAAATGATGTGGTAAAGTTGACCTTACATCTGCAGCAGTTGATAGCCAACCTACCAGGGTTAAGATAAGTGTTTATTTGCAGGTTGTCATAATGTTATATTTATGGTCCAAAGATTAAAGGCTGCTTCTTCATTATGCTGTTTCTCCTCTTGCTTGACACCTACCCTGTGTCAGCAGTCACATGCATTAAATTACCTTATAGACATAGTGAGTGTTGTCGCTGATAATCTCATTTGCCATCATGGGCCATTAAGTGGCATCACTTATCATTTCATAACCAATTAAAAAATCCTCTCAGGGCTTTAAAAGAAGTCAATATTTCTAATCGTAATGTCTTCTTGTCCTCTGAGTGTATTCTGGAGGCCTCTTGGGATCATTTTACCCCACACTTCTTTATAAGAATTAAATATAAAGCACAAATAAACAGAGGCTTATCTGGAGGCCTTTTACTGTACTATTGGCCTGTGTGTCCACAGCCACAGATGAGTCATTGATTGTGTAAGGGGGAAGTGATATTCATTATGTATGCTTCTGTGATGTTGATACCAATCAGTGGGTCATGAGGCAAATTGGAAACACACTGTGTTTTTTTCTTAAGCAATAACAGCAGAAAGCTCTCACACAGAGCCTGAATTCATTTGTGGTAAGAGTGCACAAGCACTCACATGTCGTCCGGCAGGCCTGATGACATGTTGCACAAAATAAAGGATGAGCTATAATCAAAATCATGAGCCCTCAAACTTGTATAATCGGCTGTGTTCTGAAAGAGAAAATAAGCTATCCCATAGTTATTACTGTGTATTTTGAAGAGTCTTTACTGAGGACCTTAAGGACATATGAAGGCAGTATATTCTTCACACGGTCCTCTCTCTCTTCCCGTCCATGATGGCTCACTTGAGCAAACTGCTGTGGGTACCACTTAATCTCATAATAACCAGAACAGTGCAAAGTGCAAAGAGGTCTTTCCCAATATCACACCAAACTTAGTCAATGAAGGAGCAGCCCCCCTTCCCTCTCCAATCCTCTAAAAGGCCACCATTGTAGGTGAGGAATTGCCATGGCTACTGCCGACGAACTGTAAGCCTTTAAGAATTATTAGCATTCCTCTCTACCCCGAGCACTGTAGCAAAGCTGCTCACTTCACCATCAATCCGCCTTGGGAGAAAACACACCAATTCTTTCATTAGAAACTACAGGAATTTCCATCTGGCTGGGAATTAATTAAAGTCGAATTATGGGCTGCAGCAATATTGGGCTACCCAGACAAATTCAACAACACCCATGGAGGGTAAGAGTGAATGTGGACTTGTTAATGAGCATGGTGAGAGGCCAGCAAAGCCACTCGTCAGAGGTACTGCTTCAGCAGTTATAGAGCAAGATGGAAATAAGACAAATAACAATGTGAGCATTGATGGATATATTTTTCTTAGACACAACGGAGTCTTGTAAAGTTATTTGTTAACTTATTATCACTGTCTTCTTTATAACTAATTTATATACTTCAAGAAGCATGACAAAATGTGGCTTCAAATTTAAATTACCTCAAAGTTGTTTCACATTCTCTGATTAGCCAAGTACATCTGCAGCATTGAAACTAATTGACACCATGCACGATAACACGGTCTGCTTTATCATATTGGTATGATTTTGTGTCAATTTCTAGTTCCATATGAAGAAAACAAATGAAATCAAGGGAAAAATAAAACCAAGAGATCCTTGTTTGTTGAGTTTTAGTTGACAGGTCAGTTGCATTGTGTTTGTAAAAAGAGAAACCAAGCTATAATGACCAGATGTTGCTGAGGATTCTGTAGCCTGCACATGCCAAACACATGTGATGAACAATGAAATCCCATTGTTGTACCCAATTTTATGATGATCATTGGGAAATTTTGAACCTAGTTAAACAAATCATGACACAAAATAATGCAATAAAGTGATTACTAGTGGACAGAATATCTGCAGCGTATTACACACAACCACTAGATTCTTTAAGAAAGCTCCAATTGTGTCTGTGCCAGTGTGAGACAAGGAAGTTGGCTTAAACAATGTGACCACTCTTACGCTCAGAGGAAGAAAGTCTGGTCCAGTGGTGACACAACAGGCTCTGTTCCACAACCAGGGAGGCTCCGCTATCAGACCTGGGAATCCTCCAGTTCCTGGCACCTCCAGTGATGCAGAAAAAGTAGGTCTGCATGAGACCCAAGAGGCTGCAGGACCCCAGTGATTCCACGGTTGGTGCCAAAACAGCTACATGGAGAGTGTTTCCCCGGAGTGTAAGCAAACAATAGTTTCAGTTACACCTATCTAAGTAGTTCCAGGTACAGGTTACAGGTAAACAACCTTGCTAAAACTTTTCGAGACTCTGACCTGAATGGGACAAGTAAGAAGACTTCTTGCACACAAAACTAAAGCAAAATAGTTTTACGTGTTTTGGGATGCTTTGAGTTTGGGGGGGTTGTAATTACTAAAGGGACCAAATGAAACTAAATATTCAGTTAACAGCTGATTATTTCAAGTTCACACTTTCATCTGGTTCGAACTGAATGACTGCCATTGTTAACAAAATGGGTAAAAGTGACTGACCAACATGCATCAACTTTAAATACCAATAACAAAGAAATGAGTGATGTTTTTGTCCATTTATTGCCATGTTAAACTCCCAGATGCTGATAAATTCAGAACATATGCTCAATTTGTTTATTCGAGGAGATGCAGATTCAGATTTATCCTCATATATTTATACCTTTCATATATTCAAAATATATTCAGGAAACTTGACAAACTGTTACTTATTAATTTTAACATTATCACCCTTTTTAAAGCATTTACAACTCACATGTATTCAATTATACTTTCATCCAGAAACTCAAGTAAAACATCAAAATGCTCCATTTGTTTCATACATTCTAGCAACTGCTTACTTTGATGTAGTAAACTCATCAATAATAAGAAAAACCTTTAACCCACTCAAAAGTCGATCTCTCTCTAACCATTTATGCTTTCATACTGAAACTTGTTTGAAACTCTAAATAGATTCATGGTGCCGGGGACTTTTTCATACTGATTCATGTCATTGAGTTATTTCCATTCCAAAATATGTTCCCCTTCACGTGTTTCACATCAAATGTGACAACTCAGTTGATTGTTGGCTGTTTCTTATAAGTACATTAGTGCTTTTATTAAAAGCTTACTTTAATTCAAGCTTTCACAACATGCAGCATCCTGCACCACAACTTCTTTATGAAATGCGTTATTTGGTTACATGACTTGTTGCTGATAAACTGATATTAGGCAACTTCAGGCAAGTGGCCCTCGCAGTCCAGTCTAGCATATTCCCGCAAACGTCATCAGCATTTCTATTCGTTTTGGTTTCTGCCGCAGGTGATCAGGAGACTGGGAACGGCATTCTGAGGATCAAAGAGAGTAGTGATGTTAAGATGTCCAACAAGGTGGCAATAAAGTCAGCTGTGTCTTCTAACAGAAATCCTCACGTACCTTTGCAACCATCTGGGCCTGGCGACTCCCAACATATCACAAAGCTGGTTCCTGTGGTTCGTACGGTTACAAGGTCGCTCTCCCTGGAGGTGAAAACAGAATAAGGCAGCATGACACACACATACCAGAGGTACTGTACAAAGGTAAAGTATTAAAACTCAATCAGATAAGAGACTGACCAGTTAGGGTCCACTTAGCATGGGGTGACATCATCCAACACTTCAGGATCTATAACATCATCGTAGTACAGCAGCATCTCGTACATCTGGCTGCCGTGGTCTTCCTGATCTGTAGTTGAAGAAGGGAATAGCTTAGTTTCTCTTACTTGATCATGTAAGCAGTTATGTTATCTACTTAATACATTCTGTTGTTGGTACATTTTTTAGGACTTAAATGCTTGACCAACCAATCAACAGATACTGCCATTGAGTCTGGTTCTGCTCAAGGTTTCTGCCTGTTAAGGAAGTTTTTCCTTGCCACTGCAACTTGCTGAATGCTTCAAAGTGCTCTGCTCATGGTGGATTGAGATGAGATCAGACTGAGTCCTGTCTGTATGATGGACTGGATCTTATCCTGTCTTGATGTTGGGTCTTTGTTAATAATATAACAAAGTATGGTATGCAATTTTAGCATTCTGAAGAGTTTTTGAGAAGTGTGAATTTTGTACCAAAAAAGGACGCCTGTGTTCTGTAATGATGAGTGACAGACTGTCAGAATCTTGACACATGGCTGAGTATTCCTCTCTGCTGGACTTACAATTGGGAATGAATGGCAGAGCAGCATCAGCAGCTGGGACAGAACTTTCTTCCTCACTTCCCCCTGGAACTGGATCAGCCCACAACAGCTACAAAACACCAAACAACACAGTCAGCACAGATGGTGTTTTCTGCCTCAGTGCAGTATTAAATGTGCACTCAGTGAGTTGAAGACTTACACAGATATACAGGCCTGCAGCTTGGAAATATCTTTGGCCTTCTTGGACTCTTTGCAAAGAGTCAAAAGTTCCACACAGAACGGATGACTATGAAAACAGAAAAAAAAAACGTCAGCGTCTACAGGTATCACCCTTCTTTTTATAAAGCTGGAGGAATACTTACTTCTCTTGTGTGGTGAAGATTTCAAAGCAGCTGTTAGCGAGCATCTGATTGAGCATCTTAAGGAAAGGAATGGACACCCTGGAAAAAAGACAAAAACAAGCTGTCACAAATATCAGCTAACACAGCCCACAGTGGCAACACTCGCCTGTATGAGCGTGACACAGTCAGAAGGCTAGGCAAATAAACCGAAAAATAATTGAATCGGGCTAGATTTACTAAAAGATCATAATGCATTCAGAATAGTGAATAAAATGTAAACAAAGCTCAGCATCAAAGAGAATGAAGTACTGCAACCAGAGTGTGTGTAATAATAGAAGACCTAGCTACTGTGACATCCCAAATCGGATCAGGGACTCCTGATTTGAGGCTCTTTTAGAGCCAAACTTTACTTATTGCTATTCTGATATTAGGATACGAAATGACACATTACCATTGAAGCAGCAGAGTCAATAGTCAGATTAAGAAGCAACCAGTTTTAAGGTCTAATTGACTCTAAATGGGACAATAACCAACTAATTGACCATGTTGTTTTGAAGCCTGAAACTACTTTGGATATCATACCATATTGAGAAAATGCCTATTTTCTAAAGACTATTATACATCTGACTTCCTGTGCAAAAAGTGGAGTCAGTCCCTGCTGTAACTAGAAAGGGTCATGTTTTCTCAACGTACAGTATAGGGATGCTCCGATCGATCGGCCACCGATCATTATCGGCCAATTTATGTGAAAAAGTATGTGATCGGCGTATGCCGATCAATGCCTTTCATTGCCGATCATACTTTGCAGCCTGCAGCCTGCAGCCCGAAGAGGACCTGTGTGTAATGTGCCCCCTCCCCCTTTCCTTCACACTGCAGCAAACCACAACAAACATGTCTGCCGTGTGGAACTTTTATACAGTCTGTGAGAGTGATGTAAAGTTTGCATCCTGCAACACATGCGACGAAAAAATACCTCGCAGGGGAAGCACGTTAAAAAAGCCTCAACACAACCAATTTATAAGACATTTAAAGAGCAAACACTTGGTGGAGTATGGTGAGTTTTGAGGCTCACGGCAGTGGATGAAAGAAGACAGCCGGAGCATCATCAGTCAGACGGCAGCTAACACAGCCCACAGTGGCAACACTCGCCTGTATGAGCGTGACAGTCAGAAGGCTAGGCAAATAAACCGAAAAATAATTGATTTGGGCTAGATGAGCCTTTCTCAGTGGTGGAAGACACCGGTTCCGCCGACTGCTCTCTCACTTGGAGCCCCGCTACGTGCCACCGGGACGTAATAATTCATAGAGACGTAGCGCTGCCAGAGCTCCACCAGACAGTGTACTCTCACATCGAACGTCTCCCTAAAGAAGGAATCTCATTCTCTGTAAGTTTCACGAGTTCAAACATGGCATATTCAGAAAGACAAACTTGTGAGACATATTGTCTTTTATTTATTTGACTTTCTGCACTATTTAGCCTGTTGAGAGCCTTAATGTTTCCAATCTGTTAAAGATTGTTTTACTGATAGCAGGTACATTTAAGTGTCTTTCAGTTGTCCTTTTGACTGAATAGTTGCTGCATTGTGCCTGCAAGGGTTTTTTTTGTGTATTTTTTCTCTTGAAGAAGTAGTAAAAGACGTTTTTTTCTAAATTAAGGTGATTTTATAGTTCCTTTTTTCCCAGATGATGTAGCACTCACCATAACTAAATTGAAAAATGTACAGAAAATCCATGTGATCGGTATCGGTGATCGGCAGTGATCGGCACTCATGGCTGATCGGTATAGGAATCGGCAGCACAAAAACCTGATCGCAGCATCCCTGGTACAGTATGCTTGCAACAAATAAAACAAAAGTTAATTTGTTCAAGCATCTCAATTAATCCTTGAGATAAAGCCTACTTCATGTACTGGAGAGTATCATCAGGTAGGGGATGACAGCATGGTATGGTAACCTCTCTGTTCAGCTCATAACCAAACTCTCTGGCCTGGTGCAGACTGCCATGAAGGTCATTGGAAGGCTGGCAACCCTTCCCTACAGGCCATTATGAGCAGTTGGTTCTTGGGCAGGCTCAGAGAATACTTGTGGATCCATTGCACATCCTTTACTCTGAGTGTGAACTTTAACCGTCTGGAAGACGGTACAGAGTCCCCAAGTAAAAATTGAATCGTTTTAAAAACTCCTTTGTGCCAACCTCTATTAGAATTTTATTAAATAGTAAATAGCCTGTTACGGTTGGGGCAGTGTTATAGTGCTCTCTCTTTAAGAGTATGCTGTGTGATGTATGAATGTATATTATTTATTGTATTTTTCTTTTTTTTTCCTTTTTATTTATGTGTGTTCTTGTGTCATTGTGGTGATTTTTTTTTAAGAGCAGGTAACATGTTCAGCCCTGATGTCAAAGACAAATTTCACTACGGGGACAATAAAGGACATCGTATCGTAAGTCATTTCTCCAAGCACGTGTTTGGAGAAATGACGTGGAGTTAGAGAGACTGTCAGGTTAGAGCCTGACTCAAAAAACTCTTTCTATATGTATCATTTATTTATATTCAGTGTTTTTTCTTAGTTTATATCTTCTTTGATGACTGAATTTCCCTCCATGAAAAATAAAGTATTTCTGATTTCTGATCCGGGTACCTGTCGTTGCGGAGGTTGTCTCTGAGGACACTCAGCAAGGAATCTCCAAACTGTGAAAGTGCTTCACTGTCACGTTGAACCCCTCTCAGATAGTCGAACAACCACTGTGAAGAAAAGTGCACCTGAAAGAGAGCAGTAGAGAGGAACAGTTACCGTGGAGCAGGAGAAGCTGAGTGTTGTATTTACTGTAACACAACAACACAAAAAGGAGTCTTTCAGGAGATGGAACCATAAAACAGATGCAAAGGTGGAGTGAATTTAAACACATCTGACATGGCTCAAGTATTTTAACAATAAACAGTGTGATATTAAATGCATCAGTGTAAACTTGTGGGGCCGTGGAAAGATAAACTGCAGAACGGATGATTTCATCTGACTGCAGGAGCAACCTTGGCACTTGCGTCATAGCAACACAATGTACATGAGATAAACAAAGTTACATGGAAACCTTGTGTTTGGTTTATCATCCAAACTTCAATACAACACAAGTGTTTAAAAGTGTCTCTTTATGGTTACATTTTATGAAATGTACGGTGAACTACCTAGGGTTAAACTCATGTGATACATGTCCTCTTAAAAAGTTATTCTTCTCCGTTTTTAGAGTCTAACGGTTTTGCTCTTTGGCTCTGGTCTCTCTACATCCTGGCTGGCCTTCAGTGCAGCTCCTGGAAAGTTAGCGGATGCTTCATCTCTCTCTGGCCTGTGTGAATATGTGCCTGTGGTGTGAGAATGGTAATCTTGGCCGGTGTATCGATGCAGTGCTGGCTCCGTTTCCCGCATTCAACCCTGTACAAACATATCAGTCCGTCACGTCTCTGAGGCTAAAAGAGCAGGAGGTAAAAGCAAAACCAGAGCCAGATCGTCTCTGAGGGAATATGTTTACAGCCTCAACTGGCAGATGATTCCAACTTTACTGATTTCACTGCTGTTACAGGCGTTCAACTTATTTTTCTTTGACTATATCCACAAACAGTGAATGTTAAGAATAACCTAGCTATCATAAAACTTTGTGAGCAGGATCACTTACAAGTGATTGGTTTTAGCAGGTCAAACTAGAGGAGGAGGAGGAGGAGGAGGTGGAGGGAGAACTTGATAAGCCCCATTTAGGGGCCTCAGATGAGCCTCCTCAGTGATGGTGTGCGAGGGGTCAGAAGGGGAACTCAGCGGACACGCTTTAAAGCTGTTATTCAGCACTGGGTTAAAAAGCTGCAACTGATGGGAAAACACCACGAGGGAGCCAGAAGATCAATTCTCTCTGGATACATCTGGATCAATATTTCAAGCTCAGGAGGTCATCGCAGCGTTATCAGCAGGGACAGAGTGAAGATCAACAACACAACCTGATACCTGTCATTTAAGAATTCATAGAAAGTCAGATCCTCTGAAAACAGTAAGGCATTGTAGTCCAGAGGATGGACTACTTCAGACACACGGCTCCCCCTGTTGGCCGACTTTATTGTTGCAATAACAACAACCTAGAGCTGACTTTGTGATTACTGGCAGCAGGACTAACCACCATCCATCCATCCTATAAGTTCACCACTATTAGTCATTTTGAGGAGATCTATATTTACATGCCAGGAGTGAAAGGTTGAAACAACATAGTTAGGGGGAATAACATGCTGAAATCAATTACAGCTCTGACTAAACTTCATGCACACTGCATTTAAGCATCTATATTTTAACCTTCATTTCTTTTATGAACACCTCATTTGCAACCTTATGAGGTGAATGGATTATATATTTCTACTAAACCACTGGTGGGATTTAAAACATCTCTATTATAAATTCTCCCAGTTGTTTCATAATTTGATTATTTTTATTTTTATTTTGTTGTCTTTGAGTTTAAGACTCTAACTTAATTTTCTATCTGAACAAAATGATTTGCACGTGTGTGTGCTTATCACCAAGCGCTTATTGGGATGCTACCCTCTTATATTTCCTCCTTGCTGGTCTGGTCCTCTGGAGCACATCACACCAGGTCTAATGATAGGCCCAAGCTCCAGGTTCCTGGAATTCATTCTGAGCTTGGAAGATCTGCTTTTAGCTCTGCATCCTTAGTTGTAAACTTCTTCACCTCTGATTGCACCTGACTTTGTTTCAACATGACTTTTAAACTGTTGTCTGTTTCTAACTGATCATCTTTGTATGAGGTTATGTCTATGCTTCTTTTATAAGGTAATCGGTGAATAGACTTAACTTATATAGCGCTTTTCTAGTCTTTCTGACCACTCAAAGCGCTTTTACACTACTCGTCACATTCACCCATTCACTCACTGATGGTAGAGGCTGCTATATAGTAGGGACTAGAGCTGGGCGATATTGAGAAAGATGTTATCACGATAACTTTTTTCACATCAGTCAATATCAATAATTTTCACAATAAATTTCAAATCATTCTTTCATATCATTTTAAATGCAGATTTTTTTTTTCCTGTGTGAAAGTTGAAGAAACCAGACGGTTTGTGAGCTTGTCTCTGGGATTTAGTAGTCTAGTAAATAGCAAAAATATCTTAACTAATGAAGTTTAGTGGCCTTTCTTGTCAAGCCTGTTTTCACTCTACTTTGAGCTAGTAGGTTTTGCGTTTTCTTCAGTGTCTCTGTCGCACCTTTCAGCTGTGTTTACATTCCGCTCCAAACGTCTTATTGGCTGTTCCATGCCCACTTCTTCTTCTGTTTAGTGTTGGGTGGGAACTAGCTTTTCAGACACACTAGCGTCTCGTCCCTTTCCAGTGGTTGGGGGGTGTAATTACAGGTTCAAATATATCAAGGTTTTAATAAAAAATATCACGATAATTATCGTTATCGTTTTATCGCCCAGCCCTAGTAGGGACCATCATTAATAGCTAATCTCATTTGTACACGTTCAGACATCGCTGAACAACAGCGGGAGCAATTTGGGGTTCACTGTCTTGCTCAAGGACCTTCCTCCCTCTAAAATCTCCCTGCACATTCAAAACCTGCATGAATTTGCTGGATGCTGGATGCCCAGACTTGTTATGGTCTCAGCACATATTCTTACACCCTCTCTGCTTCTGCTCACTCAAAAAATATCTGCTCTCAGATTTCTGCTCTACTCAAAGTTGTTGTTTTTTTTGTAACAACCCCGTGCTGCATACAGAAATGATCCCTGCCTCACTGTGCAGGCATTTGCTTCACTTTCAGAGTGTCCCACATGCATGGTTTGCACAGTTAATCCACTTTCTGCATTATAGTGCCTCCTTTGATTTCTTTGTGTAAGCCTATATTTCAAGCACAAGCATTAATAATCTACATGTAAGTGGAAGCTTTGTGAGTCTGAGGGGAAGATTTGAGGGTAAATACTACAAATTCATGACCTGAGAATAGTCGTGCTATTAAACTGAAATACCACACTTGAATGAATATAGAAAAATTACAATTGAATTAGAATATCTGGTGACTGTAAAGCGTATGATTCATACCCATCAGGACTCTCAGGGACACTTGTGTTCTGTATGTAAGTGTCTGTGCATTTCTTTTAACTTGTCACCCATCTGTTTAATATTTTGATCTAATTTGACAATGTTCTATTCCTCCGATTAAAGATGACCTACCGTTGACTCTGTGATCCCTCCCACAGACACAGTAAGGCCCAGCAGGGTGTGGTGCTGATACTGAGGCAGTCTCAGCAGCTGGGTGATGTATTTGTAGGCTTGGGATGGAGCGTTCCAGTTCAGACTGGTTAAGGTGTCACTGGAAGAAAGCAAAAAAGCAGTCAGTAACTGTCAGAGCTTGTAGCAGCGCTGGCTGTGCAGCAGGTTCAGGATCGGGGTTACTCACACAGGGGAAAATGCTCAGCAGCTCCTCTCTGTGGGGGATGTGAGGTACTGCAGGTCTGTGCTGTGAAGGAGGCGGAGGAGGATGTTTCCAGCGTGGGCTCTGTAGCGGTCGATCTTCTCCTGCGGCTTGCTGGGCCAGGCAGCACATGGTAGGCTTCACGCTGAGATGCAGAGTCAGAGGAAAAAATACACGCCGAGTGGTTAGAAAGTCAGAAAGCCATGCAGGGATCAACATGTTGTCGTTGTTGATTAGACCAACTCAGCACTATTTTATCTACATCTTCCTTGACCAACATCCATTCATCCATTCATCCATTCACTTTCTTCTACACCTTTAAGCAGCATCCAGACATCCCTCTCACAAACATTCTCAGTTCCTTCTAGCAGATCCAAAGCATTTCAAGGACCAGATGACACTTCCCCAGGGTGTTTTGGATCCACCTTGGTGTTTCCTAAAACCTGGACATGCCCAAAAATACACTAGAAAATATGGGAAAAGGAGGCAGCCTGTCACGATGCTTAGTGGTTCTCAACTGATCTTTAGATTAACTTTACTCCACCCTGAGTTTGCTCCAGATCTGAAAAGCCCCTTTCACATATGCACTGCACTTCAGAAAAGTGTCCTTAATCAGCTGATTAGGAAATTATACAGATTTCACTGCCAGCGTCATGGTGCACAGGCTGTAAAATGTGTGCTTGAGTGAGTATGTAACACTGAAGTTTCATGGAGGGTAGCTGCCCTCCTTTCTGCCTGCCTGTATAATGCTTTTCTATTTTTATAGAAACAGTTGATACACCCAAAAACGTGCTGTATTCATAATGAAATAACAGTTGTCATTACAGACAAGTCCTCTTTCTCCTCCTACACACCCTACCCAGGTAACACCCCATCCGTCCACACCAAACTGAGCTTTTATGAACGTCTCAGACACGTTCATGTTGAAAGACCTGATTCTCCAGCAATTATCCAAAGTTCATACGTGACAACAGCTAGAGGCTGATTTCTACCTTGATTTCATCATTTTTTTCAACCAGTCACACAAATGTTTGATCCCGTCCCTCTACAGTCATTGCAAAACCTTGATGATCTGAGTTGGATTAATCTAGGCGCAGGTATTCTGGCCACACCTCGGGAGACAAAAGATGAAAAGGGCAATGAACAAACAACAAGTTTGACACCTTACGGTCTCCTGCTGGTGAAACGAGACACAGGGTGGATTTTTTTTTATAATTGTTAGACAAAGTAAGGACGGAACATGCTTAAAGAAAGTGCAGGAGTAAGTGTTAAACATAGTTTTTGTTTGCTACTCACAGCTCAGGTGAAAGGATCTCTGGAGCCCCGCTGGCCACCAATAAAGTCAAATCCATCAGACTGGTCATTGCTGCCTCTCTGACCCTGAGAACATGGCAGAAAGAATCAATACACACAGAGATTAACCTGGGTTATCATAATCTCAACAACCACCTTTATATACAGTATTTATCTTGAAGACAAACTTGACGATTGAGAAACAGGTACAAGCTCAAACATGAACCGACAAAAGGACGCATGCCACCATGTCGACAGCACAGAAGTGTCACTAGATTTGGCAGGTTTATTGCTATTGCTGCAGGGAGCAGTATGTTTGTGTGTCAGGTAATTCATTCAAAGTCAAACACAGGTGCACAGGCCTCAAGTTGAATCGTGGATTCATGACCTTTTGGCAAACATTTAAGGGAGAGTTATAAAAGATAAAATCTGTCACAATGAAAAAAACAGAAACAACTTTGTCCCCGTGTGTAAATGGAAAAAAATGGAGGTGAAGTGCAAAAGTTAAAAAACACAACAGGAGAGAGAAGGATGTCAAAGAATAAGGAAAAAAATATTCATGAGAAAGAGGGAGGGGAAGGAAGAGATTTCATGACAGTGTGAAAGAAGCAGCACATTCCATGTCGTGGGGCCAAGTGACAAGCCAGGTGACATTCCTGGCGGTAAGCATGGCCCCGGGCTACCAGTGACACGAGCAAACAGGGACATAAAAACACCAGAGGCCTCAGGCAATGCAGCGTTCCTTAACCCTGAGGGAAAATAAAAGTGTGTGTTTGTTAGCTGTGAGTGTTTTCTTGAGATAGTTAACTCACCAGGCCCCAACATCCCCTCTGCTGTCTGTTGTGTAGTCATTCATGCTGTTGAGCAGAGTGGTGTACACCTCGGTCACATTCTCAAAGCCAAGGGAAGAATCGGGGGAGCCGTGGGTGCAAACACCTGCCTTCTCACACACCCTGATGGAAGAGAAGAGGAAATCATAAATAAGACGCAAATGAGGGACCCGGGATGGGATGATGTGGATGACTTTTTGAAAATGTAATTTCAGGAAATGTGAAAAAGCTCCATTTAGAAATAGCTATTCATGTCATTCAGGTCTTGCAGGTATAGTCAGCCAAGTGTTTATTTTAGCATTACTGCCTACACAACAATGCTGAGGTAGCAGAAAGGAAGGAACATGAATAAAAAAATAGACCAGGAATTTTAGGGACAAAGTTCAAACCTTAAAACACACACACACAAAAAAAGAGATTTATTATTCATGGAGACTCACTGAGCCATGGCTTTGACTGCATCTCTCCTCGCCTCGGTAAAAGTTCCCTCCTTCTGGGTGACAGCGCACATCTGCTGAAGACCTTCAAGGATCTATCACAGAAACACAGACAAAACACGTTATAATACAGAGGAAGTGAGACGTGCAACGGCCAGAAAATGTGCACATCCTCCTCACCACCTGCTTCAGTTTGTTATGGATCATAAATCTTGGCAGACAGCCGAGAGCGAGCGCAGATCCGCAACGAGTGAGCATCTGACCGCTCTTCAGCCCTTCAATGTACTGAGACACCAGGACATCTACACAGGTGGAGACAAACACACAAGTAGAGTCGTATCATGCAGAGGTTACTTCTAATTCAGACATTAAGTCATAAAAAAATGAACTCACCCTGCATTTGTGTGTCAGCCTGGCCTGGTTCGGCCTGGTAGTACTCCTCACACAAAGCAGACAGGGCGGACAACCGCTGCGACCTGTGGACACATGAGCATAAAGATCAGCAAACACAAGTAAAAGGAAGGATTTTATGCTTTGATATCATAATGTGTTTTATTTTTGCATGGAAGGAAACATTTTTTAGAGTGGAATTAGCAGATTAAACTGAAGCATAGTTAAAAAACAAGAGACTGATCAAGCTTACCATAATGGCGTCCCTTACACCACCAGAAATGAATGAAGGTTCTTTATGGTGTCATCGATAAGAGACTGCCATCCAGCTGGAACACAGAGTCACAGGATTAGAGATTTGATTTAGGTATTGAATGATTAGAAACCGAGAAGATCTCACTGCAGCAGTTGAACTTACTGATAACAGGCTCGTTCTTAAAAGGCATTTTGGACAGGGACAGCTTCTCTATGAGGCTGAACACTGTGGAAAAGATCAAACTGATGACTTGTACTGAATTATAAGAAAATAGATACACTTTTCAATTCACTCATGTATAACAGCTTGTTCAACTCATTGTGAAAGCAGTTTTCTCATCTGCTTTTGAACTTACTTGCCGGCCTCATCAGCTCTCCTCCAAACCCCCTGTAGAAAACAAATTTTGTTAAAGAGCCAAAACACTTTCATGTTTGAACGACCCTGATAATAAAAAACTGTCCTACCTGTACTGTTTCCTGTCATGCAGCTGTAAGTATTATAACATTTGAACATTAGTAACATTGTGACAACAGTTATATTTCCCCATTTCTTGTTGACAACGTAAGATACACCTACCATCTGATGAATGTTTTTTAATGCATCCACACATTCTGAAGAATCATGTCCACAACAACCCTGTGGGGAAATAAAGGAGTCACTGTGTGAGACTTGTTTCTGCACACGATGACAGACTAGAAACAGAAGCACTGATTACATCAGAGAGTGGTTCAGCAATTTAACCAATGAGGCTCAATCTTCTGCTGATATTATGTGCCTCTATGTTCAGTTATACAGATAAGGATTCAGCACTCGTCTACTGATTACCAAAATATTGGCTGATAGGATGAATTTTCCTATGAGCAACAAATCCGCACTGTTGGAACTATGCAAACATTCTAAAAAAGCAGCTACATGGGATAGAAATGACTTTATTTTGTGGGGGAGGCTACACATGTATTTATGTGTATGGACTCTGCTCTGCTCAGCCGTGATGCAGTGCAGTAAGTCAATCAATCAATCAGACTTTATTTGTAAAGCACTTTTCATACAGCAATATTGTAACACATAGTGCTGTACATAAAAATAATAATGAAGTAGTAATGAAATAGAATCAATTAAATATATTGAATAAATTAAATCCATCCCCCCCACCCTAAACCCACAATCAATATACAAGATTAAGAACATGATATAAATAAAATTATAAATTAATTACTTAATCAATAAAGTTTCTGACGGACTGAGGGAACTCTATCATGACATCTTAATGAAGTAACACTAAAATAAAAAAGGAAAAATAAGATGTTTAAACTCAAGATAGGAAATTAAACTCCTGAAAATAAAATAAATTAATAGGATAATGAAAAATGAAAGGATTAATCCAGTAATAGAAACTAAGATACAACACTCAAAGTAAATACAGCAAAGTAACAGAATAAATTATTAAAATGCTGAGAGGTAATCCGTAAAAAAAAACCTGAATAAGATGATCAAATCAAATTGATAACTAATTAAATAATGAGATTATCCACAATAATCAATTAATAATAAATACAAATTAAAAAATAAAGTGAATAAATAATATATAATAATAATTTAAAATCAGACAGTGTATGACTTTTAAAATAGTCACAAATTTGAACTAGATAATAAGGAAATAAGGAAAGATTGAGTATGTGTAGCGACAGTGCTGACAACATTGTAAACAATGGAGCTGTACATGCCCAGATAGTTAAACTACAAGTCGGTATCGTTTTATGTTCTATAGAGAAAGTATTTACAGTAGTTCCTATCAGACAACATGTACGCTCCTTTGTACCACTAGTAAGTCAGAAGCTGTAAAGTACAAATAAATCTTTTCCTCACTGAATAACCAGACTAACTGTCTAAGCCCCTACCTGTTGGTCTGAAGGCCCAGTTTATACAGAGCATGCGTAATCTCAGCACATGCCAGGATGGCTCCATGTCGACCGTGGAGGTCGATGCCCACCGCCATGGGCAACAGCTGTGGCAACACTTAAAACGCCAAGAGGAAAAAAACATGATGTATCAAGTCAAGACCAATAATTACAGGTTTCATCTCTAACCATCATGCATTTCTCATGAGCACTCTACTTTCTCCACTGCCTGAGGAACAGGTAAGGTGACATTGTTTACCTGTTGATGCCATGTAATCAGGCGCTTGAGGCGTCAGGTTGTGGAGCGCTTTAGAGGAGAGCTCTCTTATCGCCCTGCAAAAAATACACAAAGACAAATACTGTGTAAAAGAAGTGACCTTAGGAATATTGTACCATCATATCTGGTGAGATTAATGAGATAAGAGCTACACGAGTACTTACACGTCCCAGTGGTTAATCTTCATGATGATCAGATGAATCTATCATTGCCTTGGTGTACTCCGGAAAACTGGCTACATAAACACTTTGAGGAAAAAGGGGGAAAGTTCAGCTGAAGAGCTCAGAAAGAAAATGAATTTTAACTAAGACATGATGATTACATAGTCATTAGAAAGTGGGGATGAATTCTATTTCAGAAATCTGACGTCAGTTTTTCAGTGTTTGGTGCAGCTTCATTTTAACTGCTTGAACGTTTGCTCTGCTGGTGATGACAATCCTGTCCTGAAAGAGCTGGAGGTGTTTAAATTACTTCTCTTATGTGCTACATGTGTGTACAAAGTGTGCACAGGTTCATCCCACTAAATGAAAAACACACTCTTCGCATACTAACACATTTTATGTAAGTTGTTTGGGGGATGAACACAGATACATGGGGAAAAGCAATGTGATGATGAAATGCACAAAAGGTTTCTAGAAGGCGCTAATTTGCAATCCTGTTCTAACACCTATTCAGGTCAAAACAGGTGAAGACATTCAGGTTACACGAGAGAGTGTATCAAGTTGACTGTATGTAGTTTACTGCATGTTTTATAGCAACCTGTTCTAAACTGTTTTTATGAGCTTATTTGGATGTGACATCAACAACAGTTATTTTTAAATAATCATTTGCAAAGACTAGTATTATTTGATTAAAGCTGAGTATTAAAATAAAGAAAATCAAGAAGAGGTGTTTTTTTTTAGTGCAACATAAAAAAAGTAAGACAACCTGTTGGAGTCATTAGTTAGTCCTTGCAAGCATTTGTTTGACACTCAGTCTTAAGAATCTGCAGCCTCACTTGGGTGTTGTGTGCATGGAAGTGTGGTCATACAGAACCTTATAAAATACAAATGTGTACAATGCACAGTTTCTTACCTAATGTTCAGATAGCACTTGTTGAGATTCCCCACAGCATAGTAATCTGCTGTCGTTAAGATGTCCTATGCCATGAGGAAATGTCCCCTGTTGTGACAGAAGCAAACAACAACAATATGTGAGACATTTCCAGAACACTGATTAACAAAGTCACTGCAGGTTCATTCAAAAGATCTGAAGACATGTCTAATAAGTTATTTGTTCCCAATTGAAATATGAGGCCATGACATTAATAGACATTAATGTTAATAAATCAAATCTTTGTCTGTGGTTTGTTGCCTTACTTGGTGACTTTTCTTGGCTTAAAACTCTTTTGCTAACAAGGCAAGTTTGAGCAAGGCCCAGAGATTTGGCAGCTTATAAACTTCAAATCACAGTAATTCTGTTAGTCATTAAACACATGTCGCCAATACTGCGGTCACAACCTGTCTTCCTACATTTTCCTGGAAGGCAGCCTAGGACAAAATGAGACATTAAAATTAGCATCTGTCATGTAATTGTACATCTTTATTCCAATAATCACAGGACGTTGACCGAGGAACTTACAGAGGCAGCTCTGCGGCAGTTGACATTTCGGTCAAAGACGGTTGCAATGAGCAGAGCGCTGTAGAGAGAAATATAAAGTCTGAGTAGAGTTTGATCATTTAATGTGATGTTACTGAGTGTAAAAGAAAAAGGAGTTACCTCACTGACAATTGTAAGAATAGAACTCCATTTTTAAACCTGTTCACTATTAGCCCATTTTGCTTGTCTCGATGTGGTCTCTTTAACCGCAAAAAACACACCCAAAAGTTGTCTTTTCGATATTTTAAGGGTGTTAATGTAAAGATAATTATAAGTGGTAAAGACACACAAAACAAAGCAGTTACCCCTGACATTTTTCAGTAAACAAATACTGAAAGGTGATCTTAAATGTAACACTGACATGACCTAAAACAGAAAAAGGCTATTCAGCTAAAAATGTCTTTGCAGCACGTTGTAGCGTGACAGAAATCCTGGGCGCTTACTGTCACTTTAAATTGTCTGTGGGTTTTAATTGAGCAACAGACTGTCCAACAGGTCCGTCTTTGGAAAAAATCTCAGGTCAGGGTCAGTCAATACAAAAAAATACAGGAAAAAAAAATCACACTACAAAGGGAAGTTCATAAAGAGTTCATTTATAATCAAGCATTAGTAACTTGAATTCAGGACAAAACAAGTCAAAAACAAATCAAATCAAGATTTCAATGTCCAACAACAGTCTTAAACCAAAAATGAAACACATTGTCATGTACTTATTATTGCCACACGTCTCTTATCAAGATATTTGCCGAGTTTACCAGTAACATAACCTATACAATGCATCAGCCCTTTTCATAATTTGTTGTGAATAATTACTCCAATTAAAATAACGTCAACGGCTGGATTGAATCACCCCTATAGAACTGATTATGTTTGCGGTGCATGGGTTCCTGGCACAGCACATAAAAGCAGCCACAGTATGATTAAGCATGACTCCTTTTAAATACTGGAAGCTGTGTCTGATCCTTTTTGACCTCAGCCTCTCTCCACCCTGTACTGCCTCTACAGGTCTCAGAGAGGGTGAGTGTGTGAATGCTGGTTGTTAACGTAGTGGCCCATCCTGCTCGTACATCATAGTGACACTCTAAGACTCACTGCTGTCTGCCTTGTTTGCTTTCCTCTCTGTTCCTTGCCTGTATAACATCAAAATACAGGTCTTGAGCCTTGTAACTGCCCCAGTTCAGTTTTACTATCTGCCCTGCCCTAAAGGACTGGATACAAAAACAGGCCTGGCTGCACTCTGTATAAAATGCCCTGGGGGAGTTTCTGAGTTATATCTGAAGCTGCTCCATCTAATAGGCAAACAGTGTAACTGTAACTTGTGCAAGTGTGTGAGTGCCCCCAAGTCACTAAGTTCCACACTGAGAAAGTGAGTTTCTGTCAGTGTCATCAGGCTGTGATGAAAAGAGCAGGAACCAGCTTGTCTGAGCATTGCTGCCAAACGGCGACCGAAACCTACAGCAACAGGCGAAACCTGGCAATCCGTAGGCTAGGGAAAGGGAGGGTGTTGTCGCGACTGCTGATGATAACGGTAGTCGCAAGGGAACAAACTGACACTGCAGAGCTGGTCTGCACAGTCAGAGGCCACAGGTCCGTACATGCACAGAGAGAGAACAGAGATCAGGGAGGCAGCAAACCGTTACCACTGACAAAGACTGAAGGCACGTCATTGGACGGTGTTGCACTCGAGTTTCTCTGCACCGGCTGCAAGATAAATGTTACTCAATTCTTTTTTGGGTTGGTTTCTAAACATTTAAAATAGGCAGATTTTTCATGCTACCCCTGTGGACTAATTGAGACTATTCTGAGACAGGTTTATTAGAAGCCATTGTTTGCCTCTTCAGAAGTGCACCCTGTTGCACTCCTCTGTGTTCTCATATCTGATAATGTAAAGAGAGTACAACCACCAGTCATAATACTCTCTCTGTATTTGGCATTATTTATAACCTGTCAAAACAGCTGTGTAGACTATAGTAAAATGTTTTAAACACAATAGAGACCATAACAGGTCCGAAATGTGATACTGGCACTACAGAGGAGGATATTAGAGCTAGAAGAGCTCATTCTGATAGAAACAACCCATAAAATAAAAAACGAATCTGTCTTCTGCTCTCACAGACAATCACAGGCATTGCTGCTCCTTCCTCACACCTGTAGACGACTGTCATGTGTAACAGAGCAGTAAGAAATGTTCATTAAAAGGTCAACAATGTCTAGCATTTCTGGCAATTGCAAGTCCAGTGTTTCTTACATATTTTCCACTCACTTTTGCATCTATTTTTTTGATTTTTATTTCACAGTGGTGCCATTAGCTTTTAACCCTTTAACACACAGATTTCAATATGAGCCTTCAACCATTGTGCTACAAATATAAAATGTAAGGTTTGTAGGTGCAACAGTTTTTAAATAATTACGAGAATCTCAGTGTCCCTCTGCAGTCAGCACATGTGGATCCAAAATATGCTTACTGATGGTTATAAATCCATCTAACTGTGCATAAATCACATATGGGAAGTCTTTGAAAATCAACTGTAATGCAATACTGCACGATTTCTAAGACTAACATTAACAGGGAAACATATCCAAAAAAATGTTAGTCATTATTACGAACTGTCAGGGCTCCTTATCACCTCTGAAGTCAGACAACAAATGAGGATTGTCTTTTGATACAGTCACGTTCAAATGGCAAACATTCATTCATCTACACTTTGCATACTGTAGCTGACTTCAAAACAGAGATAAAAACAAAAACAGCACACGAGTTTATCAGCTGGTATGTGCGGACATGCAAGATAGATGTTGGGCGGGTAATATGTGCTTAGAGGCAAACTGCACAGGTCTATGCAAAATGATGATAAGAATCACGTTCACAATAGGCAAGTTAGGGAAATCATATCGATATGAACAGGAACTGTTTGCTCTTACTGTGTCATCTGAACTGCAGTCAGGATGTTTTGTATACAGAGCAGGATCTATACAATGCAGATGTGCTAAAACTGACATGTATCAGGACGATGGGCTGCATTATATTCCTTTTATATGTAAAATGTGAATATTTGTTATTTTGCATACCACTGATGGTAACACTTTTGTGCAATAATGTTATGAATGGTAGCTGACAATACAAAAAAATAGTGAGCATGAATAAACAAAAATTAGGAACCAGAGCAAGTAAAAAAAAGATTCTTAAAGTCTTATAACAGACATGATATTAGTAAAATCCTTCATTTTGACCACTTGTACATTAAGACGCATTCATTAAAGTGTATTCTGACTGTGAACTGTATATATCTGGTGTGATGGTTTTATGGAAGAAGAAAAAAGAGGAGGAGAACAAAGGTTACCTGGAAATCTGGTTGACAAAAGGCTCAAGCTCTTCGGGTTCATAGGCCCGAGCAAAAGCACCCAGCACACGTAGCAAGCAGCATCGCGCACATTGGAGCCAACGCTGCATGCTCCCCTCTTTTCCTCGTAAGTCAGGGATTTGATGATGAGTGGCAACAACTGAAAGGGAAAAGACAGACATGGATGAGACAAGAAGATACAATCACGTTACATATACTTTGCATTCTCTTGTGGAAAAGTTTCATTATATCTTGGATGTTTAATTCACATCCAACACTGAGGAAACAGGTTGAATTAAACATTATTACTGTATTATTAGCTCCTCCAAAATGTGGTGACATTTGAGATTTAATACTCACACCAGTTTGCATGCATTTAAAGAAACAATACAGCAACTTGACAGGATTTAGAAGAAGTGATTAAAAAGCAGGGTAGAAGAATATGCATGAGGCAGATGTACATATTCAGGGGCGTCGGATGATCAATTTCTAGATGAGACTGTTTATTCAAACTGACTGCAAATAAGGCCAGCCCACCTCCTTCTTTTCAATGTGAGAATAATCTGATTTGCATAAATGATCAGAACAAGAAGCTCAGAGTTCTGTGCATGGTTATAATTTGGGAGGTAAGTGGTTTAAGAGTTATAACACTGCTCACAATTGTCATAAGTGAAGTAAAAGGAATGCAATAACATGTTGATCCCGATAAACGTATAGTAAACTTGACATGTCACCGGTTATATAAGAACCTTCGTTAAAATCCTGTCATTTCCAAAAGATGTACAAAGAGGGGAAAAGAGGAAGAAGGAGAGAGAGCCCCCACCCCTCCTCATCATGTAAATCATCGCTTGAGGCCTGACTAATATCAGGTACATCAATGTTGCCTCAGGGCCCTGCTGTTGGGCCTGAAGCCCCACCCACTAGTAAGACAACACCTCAGAAAAAGGAACTCACCACACAACTAACCAAATAAGCACACTAATGCAACATCACACACTAACTGACACACTCTGAACTTTGAGCAGTTGGTGGAGCGGGCGTCCTGACCTGATACTAAGGCTGGCTGTGGACTGTGGGTCAGGCTTAGGAGAGGATACTGCTGCTGGAGGCCAGAACAGGTAAATGTTTTTATAATGCCTTTATTAACAAGGGAAGTGGTGTAATATTGAATAGAATTATTTTACACTTTGTCAAAGTGTTTCTGTGATAACGAAGGTAAAATAATGTGTGAAGTGTTTCCTAGTTTGGTTGGTGTAGTCAAGTTAAATGTATATTATACTGTGCTGTGTGCGCACCTGTTACCTCTGGATGTGAACTATCACCTGCTTGCTCTGCTGCAGTGATGCACGGGTCGTACTGAGAGTACCTTGGCCTCTTTAGCGAATCCTTGAACTTGGTTGGTGTAGTCAAGTAAAGTATATTATACTGTGCTGTGTGCGCACCTGTTACCTCTGGATGTGAACTATCACCCTGCTTGCTCTGCTGCAGTGATGCACGGGTCGTACTGAGAGTACCTGGCCTCTTTAGCGAATCCTTGAAAGAGTCACATACTTTTCAGACAACATACTAATTTTTGGTTGTTGTTGTTTTTGTTTTTACCTTTTTTATAATTATACAGATGATATGAGCTTATGGATATCAAATATATTTTTTTAGTTTAATAAGGAAAAAATAGATTTATTGTAAAAAACACAAAACATTTTGACAGGTGGATACTTCAAATGTAAGAAACTCTCTCTTTTAAAGGGAATTCAAATGATTTTTTCCCCTTAAGAGGGAGTGCTTTGCGTCCACTACAGTTGCACCAGAACTTGAGGGGACCACTTCTTGCGACAGCGCATGACAAGCAGGTTCCTCTCGTGTGAAGCGCCCAGCAGCACTTAACTCACAGCTTAAGGTGATGTTTCATTTCAAAGGCAAACCTGGAGCATTTAATTTCAGATGCTGCTCACTTCACTGTGTTACTGAAACGGCTCATTTGAACCACATCTCCTGGAACATTTACAGGGAGATTTATCAAAAAATATTCCTCATACGTATGTGTACATCCAGAGCTGATGAGCTCATCAAATAATCAAATGATGACGACTGGTAGCTGAGTACATCCTGCAGGTGTAGTCATGGGAAGCAGGTGGCTGGTAGTTCCCACGCCGACAGCGAAGAGTTTAGAGAGGTTAAGAGAGAGAGCATGTCTCTGCATGCCCTCGAGGCCCGTGTTAGTAGGTGCCTAGTCTGCCTGACACTTGCCTACCTGGTACCTGAGCAGCTCTTATACTTGACAGGACAAATTAATCCGGTGATATCAGAACACATGGGCGGGTTAACAGGCAGGCAGGCAGAGCAGGGATGTTCGTAGGAAGCTGCCAATCACCAAAAAAACGCACTAAGACTTGAGTGCAGCTATGCAAACATGTGGGTTTTGCATACAGAGGACAGGTTTTCATATATAGTGATCTCTCTGGTTGGTGTGCATCCCTGTTTGAATCAACAGTTGGAGGAATACATTAGCCTGAGGGTGCGGCGTTTTGTGCAGCTTGAGATTTTTCTGCCTGTGCAGCTAAAGAAACACGGAGCAGAAAAACCTTCCACTGTGAGACACTCTCCACATGAACCAGTCAAACAACTCTTGGCCTGATAGTTCAGACAGTAAGCTTAGTGAGGATTGGAAGCTGAAATGACTCAATGGTGACTCTTACGCCTGTCTCTTGTGCTGTAACGGCATCTTCTCAATTACGTATATATCTACGTCACTGTTTATTAATGTAATGTGCTTGTTTTGTTGTTCTTTTTAGAAAATCTGCATCATTCATTTCAAGATGGAAGCTGTTCAGGAACGCAAGCCCAAAAGGCCACACTACATTCCTCGACCGCCAGGCAAGCCCTTCACGTACCAGTGTTTCCAGTGTCCTTTCCACCCTGCAATGAAAAGTCCCATTCTCTTCAACACATGAAATCCACTTGTGTAAAAACTCCATCTCCCTCATGTCACAGAAAACTGGCACAGCAGCCCGACAAGTCAAAGCTGTGGCAAAAGGGGTCCCTTTAAAATCAAGGGAAAGTCCAAGCCCCCCGCCTGCAGTACAAAACGACAGCCCTGAGGAACAGAGAGACGAGGAGGACAAACGACGAGAGCAGAGAGGACACTGAGAAGTAGATGTGGGCGTGACAGTCCACTCCTTAAAGGACGGCCAGAGTGAGACAAAATCAAATACAGTGACAGAGGAGAGAGAACAAGGAGAGCAGTGACGGCCAAGTCTCTGCCGCGCCCATCTGCCTTCTCGCCTGTCACACCCAAAAATGACTGCGCAGAAGCCTTCAAGCCTTCTGTGCAGCAGTCAGCAGAGGAGTCGCAAGCTCCTGTGGCTGCTTTTAACCACCCAGGCTTCCCGTGGGGCACGATGTCACCATCTATTCCCTTAAAACCATACCCCCCTCCCATGGTTCCTGAATACTCTCCTTACCTCCTCCCTGACCGTCCACTCTATCCACCATACTACCTTTCAGGAAACCCCAGCGTCAGCGAGTCTAACTCTCCCTCTTTCCGGCCACAGTTCTTGGATCCTCAGAGGCCTGTTGTGCCACAACCCATCGCTCCACCTCACCTCTTTCCCCCGTACCCATACAGATACTGCCACCCTCTCAATGCAGGCCCCCCTCTACATTACACCCTGTACAGACCCCATGAGCTCTCCATGCCCATCACAGGACCCAGGTATCTTCCTTTGGACATTTATGGCCTCACAATGGGGCCTAAGGAATATGACTTTTACATGCATTCACATCCCAGTCACAACAGCCTCAACACATCCACACAAGAGGAGGGCACCCACGGGCAGAGTGGGGAGAAGGAAACCAGGCTAAGTCCTAAAGAGGGCTGTTCTGCCTTAGGGTCCCCTGACAGACCAAGTCATGCACACTTAATACAGAGAGACACAGAGGCTGCCCAATACACCAACATTGGTGTGTCACAGACATCCACCCAACTAGGACACACAGCTAATGCTGTGCAACCCACCGAATCTGACGAGAGACGAGAGGAGTCTGCAGAAAGCTTGCTGCAGTTAAGAAACATGCATGTGGATGGAGGGTGAGTACTGATTTAGAAATGCATCTTTTACTTTATTGAGCTGCAAATATGAAAATATGATACTCATTTCTTTCTCTTATGCTAACATTTTCAGATCAGATGAGAACAGCAAGTTTTCTCCTACGTCTGTATCCGAGCCGTGTCCAGAGACAACATCAGAAAAGGAAACCGAGGCCAACAGAGAAGATCTGATGCCCCTTAATCTTTCGATTAGAAGCCAGGAGAGAGACAGCCTTCCCTCTGACCACAGACAGAGCTGCATTGACATGGAAGAATCAAAGACAATTGATTTGCCCCTAAACCTCAGCCTGCAAGCTTCTTCCGACAGCCCTGCACACAGGCCTGCCCTGGGCACTTCAGACGCTCTTCAGCAGGGGTCAGACGCCGAGGAGGAGGACGAGACGTGTGACCAGAGGCAGACCGCTGCACTTGCCCTCTGTCAGCTAGCCATTGCGAGCTCTGCTGCCTCTTCACGCGACTTCAGCACCACTGATGTGCCATCAGAGACTGAAAAGCCGGACCCTCCGAAGAAGAGGACCAAACAGAAGTCTAAAGCAACGGGCGTGAAGAGGGCGAACAGTGGCCCGGTTGACAGCAACTGCCACAAACCAAAGAAGAGAGTTAACGCAGCACAGCGGGCTCTCAGGAGGAGGCCTCGCTGCTGCTAACAGCTAAACCCAGACTGTTTGAATATTCTGTAACAAGGACAGATCCTATCTAACCTTCACTGCTACAAGCCTGAACTTGAAGCCTGAAGATGAACTTGTTGATAATTAATGCAAAAGTTTTAATTAAGCACTGAAAATCAAAACAGGACAAATGTGATGATATGATATCTACTGTATAGCACTGCCAGAAAACTATTACACAGACTTGTTGTCACTGGATGGTGCTCTTTATGTACTGTTCTCACACTTGATTTGAAAAAGGTGAAACTTCTGTTTGGGTTCTTAATATTTAAAGCTGGACCTTTTTTTGTAAGGTAAAAACGTTACATCAGAATGTGCTACTGTACAGTAAATGTATATATGTTGAATAAATGTATTGCTTACAACTCTTAATTGTCCGATGGTACCTATTTCCTGATAAGTATTTGTTCACACATACCATCTGTCAATCTGGAAGGCAGCAGCAGGCCTCTCCTACCCAGCTCTGCCAGTGCCAGGCAGCCTCCATGCCAAGCATTGTCTGATTCCTGGAAGCTAGAAAATGAATAACACACAGAGACACAAAAATGTCAAACATTATAATGTAAGTGGAATATTAGTCTGCTTGAAAATACAATAAAATATCAAGTAATGATGAAGAGCGTAAAGTGACAAGAAGGGAGAGCCAGTGTGCCTCCAGTGTGAAACTACCTGAGGCAGTCCAGTACTGATCCAACCACCTCGTCTGCCAGCTCTTTGGGAAGCCTCCCAGTCACCCTCCCAATGCTGCAGGGTTACATAAAACAGATGATTATTTTAACACATAGACATTGTAGTATTTGTGCACTCTAGACATGCAGCAAAAAGGTCGCTTGGTGACATATGAGCACATTGTTACCCCTTTGCTGCAGACCATCGCACAATCGTCTCCTTATCTTTCAGCCCCACCAGGAGATGCTCTGAGAAATAACACGTTACAATTTCAGAACAGAGATATCGCAATAACAAACATTTACATTAAACTGCATGAAGCCTGAAACTGACCAATAACAGTCTCCACTTCCTCTGGAATGTCATAGTCCTCCTCCTCCTGTTCCTGTGTCTCCATGTCAGGGGTAACAGCACCAGCAGCTGCTTCTGACTGGGACATCAAGAGGTTTGCTGCGAGGGAGACCGGCTACCTCTCTGGTACCTGAAAACAAGCAGAATTTTACCTTTAGGCATTTAAGGTCTGTGCTTACCAAAGACATAAAGCGTGTTGTGACATTTATGACATTAGTGCTTTGAAATAATATCTATGAGGAGACATCCTTTGGGCAATTAACAAATGAGTGGAGGACATATCTTAGCTCTAACAAAGTATGTTTACTGTAAACTAGGGATGCACGATCCGATCCTGGGTATTGGATATTGGATAGATCGGACCTCAAAAAGCTAGATCGGATATCGGTGACAAGGGGCCGATATATAGTGCCGATCCATATGGCAGATCTATTCAACTCAGTTCTATGCTTTTCTGTGTTTACAACAGCCATGTGTGTCTCCTACGTCATCAGCGCCGGCCTGTCTGTACAGTTTTGCCCGGTGAGCACGATGGAGGATAACCACAGAGGCTCTGCAGTTCAGTTCAGTTCAGTTTAGTTTAGTTTAGTTTATTTTGGGTTTACAAAGTCAGACAAGTCTGAGGTTGCCAAAACATGGTTCTATCCTCACATTAAGGAATAGAGATTGTCAAATCAATACCGGGATTGGATCGGGCTAGTATCGGTATCGGCAGATACCAAAGCCCAGGTATCGATATCGGTATAGGGACCTAAAAGTAGGATCGGTGCATCCCTACTGTAAATGCACCGTACTGTGTGGTACAGCTTGTGTCGGCTGACTATGGATTGGAGCTGCAAAGACTCTTCAATTAAAAGATCAGTTCATTGAGAGTAAATAATAACATTTTTTGTATAAGTGATCAGTGTAACATACATTTTCAAGCAAAATAACAACATTTTCACACATCCACAGATTCTAACTGTATGGATTTACTACCCTGGACCTCTTGTGGGAATAAAGGAGTAATTTAAAGACATCAAATAAAGCTGTGGACATTTGCGATTTGCATTTTAAATCTTTTTAGACATTTTAATAAGCAGAAAATTGAAATGAATTCATTATTCATTAAAAATAATCAGCTCTGCTTTGTTTGGAGATCAAATTACAACATTAATGTAATCAGTTGGTATGTCTCCTGACCTCCAAGAAGCCAAACGTGGCTTTAGAAAGGTGAGTCCAAGCCTCTGGATGAGTTTGACGCCAAGTTTCCGCAGCATGGCCTGACTGCTGTCTGATAGATGTTTCTTCTCCAGGCACTGAAGGACTGTGGGAGCTGATAGATCAAATAAAAATCATATAATCGGTTGTAGAGTTGTCTGGAGCTTAATTAGTTCATAAATGTATACAGAATGATATGGTACATGTTTTTAGAGGGATCAAACGAGAGGTAAATGTTTACAAAAGTATGCTTGGTTATCATAAGTGTGCCAACAACAAATAAACACATTATTTCTATAACTAGATGGATGCTACAGAAATGTCCATATGTGATTAAATATCCCCTGGTGTCTGAATTCAAACCTCCCCCCTCTGGCAGAGACTTTTAGATAAGATTTGTGAACACAGATATTTCTGTTACCACAGGCGAAAGCAGCTGAACAGAGACAACAAGTGTGACAGTCACATGCAACAAAAAACTCTTGTTGACAAAATGCAGTATGTGCTTTGACTTCCATGTGGAGAGTAAATTCTAAAGTCATCACCTCGCTGTAGAAAAACAAACGTACCATACTGGAGGAGGTCTTCTCGTTTACCGTGTTTGAAAAGCTTGGCCTAGAAACACAAACAAGAAAACAAATTAAGATTCTGCTGGAAGGTGCCATACATTATGACAGTTAAAAAGCAATAAAAAAGAACACAAAACATAATCCTCTTACAAGCGTATCTGTCCTCAGCCATTTAATCTTGAATCAGTACAAAACCTAACCTTCTAAATAAACACTAAAATGAAAACCCTGCAAGTATAGCTCCTCTAAGCTTGTTGACTGAACAAACAGAGCCAGTTTTGAGTGCCCTAAGCGACACATGAGCTGGAGCCAGGTACACTTTAAAGAAATTAAGCACAAAGGACACTTCCAAACATGTCATGCCAGTTTAGATGCCATCGATATGAAGCTAATGAACCCGCCTCAGGGCTGCATTACAATACCTTAGCTCACAGGAAGTGGTTTGAAAATGTGGAGAAGTGGGTCTCTTTTTGGACCATGTGCGATGATCCATGTGTTCTTATTTGCTGAGGAACCGTTTAGCTTAAAGCGTTGGATTAAACTGACATAAGTCACTTGAAGCAGCAGATCCCACACACACGCAGCAGGTGTATTACACACCTGCTAAAACCACATGAGGCATTGTGTGAGACATACCAGTCATGTCTGCTCTTGTGCAGGTTTTGATACAACACTGCACACTGATTACACTAACATCAAACACAAACAGACAGACAGGCATGCGCTCAACAACACAGCCTTCAGTGTGATTGCTGTCTGAGAGTTTACCAGAGACTGCAAAGCTCCGTCCAGGACCATGATGTCTCTCATGGACTGGTCGTTGGTTTCAGATACAGTGGTGAGGCTCCAGTCCAAAAAGTCCCCAAGGCACTTTTGCTTCACATCAGGGCGTGTCATGAACCTGTGCAGTCATGAGCAGTAAAACAAGAAAAGAAAGAAAGCGTTCATGAGGGTAAACAAACGCAGACACCAGTTAAGACATTCACTGAACAGCATTTCCATCTAGTGGCTGAAAAAGAAATTGCAGTCAAAACCTCTGAATTATATCTGGCTTTGATTTATACAACAAACTTTGAAAATGACACAAATTCACTTAGAAAGACTATTTTATTTTTATTTTAAGCATACATTCAGGAAAAAAACTTAATATTATAAAGTTGTAGTTTTTCAAGAAAATACTTGACATTTTTAGTTTTTAAAGACGAAAATCTGTGAGAAATCAAACTCAAGCTGCCCTTTGTCCATTTCACTGCATCATGGACCTACTTGGCAGCCACATCAAATTGTACTTCCTACTTGGACTCAGCGAAAAGGAGATACTACTGATTCTAGCCCAGAATCATCACATTATTATAAGCATCCGGACTTTGAAAAGACATTGACGTATATTGGGGCTGTTCAGAAGAAAGCAGCACACTGATCTGGAGGAGGGGATTGCGTTTATCCAACAAGAATAAATTAGAATTAGTCAATTTCCGAGAAAAAAACTTACGAATTTCAAGTTTTCTTTCTCAAATTATTATTATTTTTTTAATATCTTTAAGTGGCCCTAATACGCCATCGTAAAAAAACAGATATAATTGCGTGTTTACAATATATTTCTCTCAGTTTCACTTTAAACTAGAACGACAAAACAATAACCACGCAAGTATTGAGTTAATGGCTCATAGCTCAGCCGATTGTTCTGAGCAGTGCGTACTAAAAATATCTCTCATTGCCAGTCCCATCAAAGACATGTTCTATTAAGTGGTGTTGTGAACAGTGATTCCATTGCATCGTAACTTTGTGGGATAGCAGGGAATTTTGTTCCATGCAAAAGTCAGTCTCCAAGCTTCAGCAGGAAATCAGAGCTATTGCCAGTTATTTAAGATTCTGATTGCCTTCTGTAGTGTCCATAGTCAGGAAATATACACTCAATCTCCTGTTGTCCACACATTTCTGATAATGTGACACCTGTTCAGGCATCATCACTTACATAATGGTATTAAATTATTATTATTGTTTGATCCCTTGGGTGAGGGGTGTCTTGTCTTGTCATTCAAGCAGTTCTGGCTTTATCTGCACTAACTTTTTGTCCACATTCACAGTTAATCAAATTTGTGGGAAACACTAAAACAGTCCCGAGTTAAAAAAAAAAACACTGATAGCCACCGATATCTCCCTGATACTAACTGGCAAATGCTTAAGTCTCACTGGGTTTTATCGTCTAATTATAGGACAAAATATGTCTTTGACTGCTTATAGCCAAACAGACCTGAAAACTCCAGATATCAATCTTATTTCATGATATTACAAGCAAAACAAAAATTGGTTGTTATGTTATTTTAAGAAACTAGTTAAGAAACCTTGCATCTTACTAGTTTAACTTAGAGTATCCTAGTTGTGTATTTCATAGGGATACATTATATTGGATTTGTGCCGATATCCGATATGCCGATATTTTACAATTCATTTAGTCCATTACCGATACTGATATATTTTTTTTCAGTATTATGGTGGTACACTTCTCACATTTGTTATGTAATATTCATTTCTTGTGCAAAATAAGAAAAATACTTAATACTTAAAACTGCATATTTATGACAATTGCTTTGAAACAAAATCCATACAAAAATATACATCCTACTTAAAACTTGGATGATGCTCTTCCTGAGACAATCATAACAATACCCACAACCAGGGCTAATTTGGCCAATTTCACATTTGACATAGCAAGTAAACCTAACCTCTGTTCACAGGGAACACGTGAAAAGTGCAACTGTACACCAATTAAACCCAAATTAAATAAAATGGTTTACTCTTTGACAGTAAATGTGCCCAAATTAGTCAGCTACATGTACCTTGCAGACTGCTGCTTAAATTCAAATTTAACTTAAAACATGAGACCAACATGTGTCCAGCAGCCCATTATTTTATCGGTTAATTATCTCGGCGGATATCTGCACGTTGGCCGATATCCGATAGTTCATTTTAAAGCCAATATTGGCCGATACCGATAATATACTCAATATATGAAATATGAAATATGAAATACTCAATCATGACTGAATAAGTGAAGTTTCAAGGAAGTCAGGACTGACTTTACGTTCATAATATAGTTATAATATCAGGCAGATAATATGCTCTCACAGGTCTAACAAATACCAGCAGCTGTAGGTAGGTCAGCAGGAATGTAATGACTTTGTGCATGTTATGTCTGCCAGTCCAGTTGTGTGATTACTTGGTTATTACATGCAAGTGGGTCACTTACTTTGATACAAGAACAGATGCAGCATCCCTGGGACTATCATTTACAAGCAGATAAGACTGGAAGAAAAGAATAAAGAATGTTATCCGTTTTGATTTCAGATAGTGACTATCTTATAACTGTATCAATCCATTACACAGAGCAAGTCCTCAACATGCAGATTATCCATCAGTAAAAGACTCAAGTTTAAGTACATTCTTTACATGCCTTTGCAATAGCTAGAATGCGATCCATGGTGGACTCTCTGGCCTTGCCGCTGTCTGACTCCAAATTACCGTCCAAACGATATAGATCAAATGGTATGAGGCAGGTCATGGAGAGCCACAACAGCAACATGTAACGAGTTTCCCAAGTCTGGAATAAGTACATGGTAAAATACACTCTTGTTAAAGTAGATATTGAAAGTAATGTTTGCAGACCTGTGGGCGTCAAATGCACACCAGTGTTTGTTGGAAGGCTCAGATTTTTTTTTTCATATTGTGAAGTAATACCGGTCTCACCTCTGTGTCTTTGGGATCCTGCCTGGACAGTAGGTCCAAAACCGGATGGACATCTGCCACTTCATGTGGAAGCAGTTGCATAAAGATTTTATAGCCTCTGACCTGCCCAGGAAAGAAAAGAAAAACACAAACACCCTGATTGATGTCCTCACAAATAGGATTACTTATAGAGCTGTTTTCTTTGCTGTTTTTTTAAAAAAAGGGCACAGCTAAAGTAAATCAGACTGTGATTATAGACTGACCTTACAGATGGTGTAGAGAAACTTGAAGCCCAAATGAACCAATGAAGGAGGAGATGACTCACTCCTTAAAATCTCCAGTATCATATTCAGCATCCACTCTAAAGTAAGTGAAAGGGAACAGTGTGTAGTAACTTACCAATGAATCATAGGATCTACAAATAATTGAATTTCTACAGATCATGATGTACCTAAATGTGGGTCCAGGAGATTAGGCTGTTCTTGATATCTGTTCATGATCACTGTGGGAGGAAATGACTGTTTTGAAACGCTAAGAACAAACAGCTACCCACCAAAAACAATGACATTTAGAGATTACGGTGCTTTAAGGTTGACTGTCTCACCCAGGAACCTCTGCATGGTGGACTCGCTTTGCACAGTGTCCCCATGGACCTGCGGCAGGGTGGATATGAGAGCTCTGGTCTCGCGGCTCTCACTGAAGCCCCCTAATACATATGTTTGTACAATAGCGTCCGATTCTCCTCCCTGACCACCGGAGGACCTATTGTCTTTCTCAATTAAAGCCATTGTATTAATCTTTTGACTTCAATGGCTGTCTAAGGTGTGGAGGCTACACGTATGATGCAGGAACACCGCTACACGACTGTTGTTGTCTAAAAAGCTAGCTGATTTTAGCATGTATTCTTCACAAAAGGAGTGGAAACAAAGCATGAGGAAAGACTAAATGTAATAAACTTTCTACAGTGTATCGTTTGAATAGTTTGAATAGATCATACGTATGAAAACGACTTAACACGAAAATAGATAGATTCAACTGCGCACACCCAGGAAACTGTTTCTGCTCCCTCTGTTACGATGTTCCCGCATGCGCACTTGTCCCCCGCCCCGGTATGGTATGTGAGAAGGTTCATGCCTAACGCGGGCCGCGTGTTCAGAAAAGAAACAAATGTGCAAGATTTCATTTCTAAACATATACTCACAATGTTTTTGGAGTACTGTATATTTTAGTCTATTTATAGAAATCATTTTGTTGGAGAATATGATTCTAAACCAGAAAAATGTGATCCAATAAAAAAATAACGAAATCAACAAGAAAAAAAAAAATGAATCTGATGTAAGCATAAAACGTGTTTTTAAAGCCTAAGAGCCATAATGCAAGAAAGCAGAGATTTATATTAGAAACATCGGTTTACAGGCATTGAAATCCCAAAATGGAAATGGTAGTCATAATCAATGGTCAGTGGTGGACAGTAACAAAGTAATTTTACTTGAGTAATGTACTTCAGTACATTTTTTGAGTATCAGTACTTACTTGAGTATTGTTTTTTAGGGATTCTTATCACTTTTACTCCACTACATTTAGAAGACAATTATTGTACTTTTTCCTCCACTACATTTCTATCAATTCTCTAGTTTCTCACTACTTTTGCTTCGAAGTCAGCTCATGAATTTCCTTCTCTTTTCTGAAATCTGATCCCTAAGACAGTAAAATGTGTTTGTGTAGTTCTGTTTGTCTCAGTGGTTTAGGCATACCTGTATATCATGCGTCTCCACGGTTTAACGTGGAGCAAACTCAGAGCAAATTTCCCTCAGATCAGGCAGTTCATTTAGAGGTCGGAAATGATGGCTATAATTCTCCACAAGCACCCACGGCCATATCTTCAGCTCGTGTTAGAAGTTTTTGAAATGAAGAATGATAAAATAGCGTTCGTAATGTTCTCACTGTTACCCACTCTGCCCAAACGTACAAAAATGTGTTGTCCAACCTGAGAAAGAATGTTGAGCTACATAAAATTTGTTTCATTCCAGATGAACATTTCAAACTAAGTTGTCCGTGCTTTGAGTTACTTAGTTGCTGTTTTTATTCCTAGTATAGTTTTTAGAGATTTCAAGTAATGGTTTCTAGATAAACATAATGTACTCTTATGTATTCTTGACTACACTTGTGTTTTGTGAAAATATAAAGTTTTGAGATATCTGAAAAATAACTTTGAATACTTAAGTATTTTTAAAAGCAAGTACTTCAGTACTTTAACTCAAGTAATAATTTGACAGAACAACTTTCACTTGTATTGGAGTAATATTTGACCAGGAGAATCTATACTTCGACTTAAGTAATGAAGCCGTGTACTTTGTCCACCACTGTCAATGGTATCATTTGCTTTTGGTGGTCAAGGGGCATCACATTTATCTTCAGTCTGTTTCATAACCAGTCAACAACTCCTCACAGGAGCCTTAACAGTTGGAAAAACACAGTAGGTCAAGAAAAACACTTTGATCATCCCAGGATTTATTGGTCCTAATGCAGTGGATAGTACATTTTACAAGGATAATTGCCATTACTGATAAACAGCATCATGGGTGTATGTAGTGAATTAGTGTATGCAGTCTTGTTAGTGGATTAATGGAAGACATTCTATGCATTTTATTTCTTATTTTTCAGCAGGCAAGTAATGGCTGAGCAGACAGATCAGGAGATATTTTGTGATGCATACTGTATATATAATTTGTCTTTTTAACAATAAGCCACACCAATTTTGGTCAACTAATAATCTGTCATGATATTATCTTAAATGTAATACTTTGGTAGTGTTTAAGACTGTGAGCCTCCCACAACGGAATGTCTGTACAGCTATTTTAATAGATTCTTCATAATCCTTATTGAAGAGCCCCTGTAACCACCACCAAAGTGGTTCCAGTGATTCAGATAATGGAAGAGTTGGTAGAGTTGGTTTCTCTTTTCGAAGCCTGGTGCTTTAGGAATCCTTTCATAATATGCAGAGTAGAAAGAGCTGTTGAAGCCCCCAAACATCCCTGCAATACCCAGCTCATACTCAGAATGTCCATAGAAGGAAGCGGGGTCAAAGATGACTGGACCATCTGCACACTCTTCCACATTGCCACCCCATAAATCTCCATGGAGAAGAGCAGGGACTATTTCCATATCTGTGAAAAACTGGGGTATCTTTCTCTGTAAGTATCAGAGAGAAAATGCAAGTTGCACATAGTTAATTGACAGATCCGTGCAGACATGTGTGATATTTTGTTTCTGATTAGGTCAAAGTGAGGCTGAACTGTAGTTCTGGCCATAGTTCTCGGCCTCTCTGTCTCCATAAGATTCTCCATTCTCCACCATGTTGAGCTGGTGCTGCAGTCTGCACCTGGAGAAAAACGTCACCCAGTTCTTCTCCCATTCGTTTTCCTGCGAAAGTAAGGGAAGAAAAAGAAATGTAGAGAGGTAATTGTCGAGGGAAACTGCAACATCTCAAATGCTTTGACACAACAAATGTACAGATTCTGGCTACAGTCCAGTTATGCCGTTGTTAAAATGTTTACCTGTGGTAGATATCCCAGCCATGTCTTTACATGGAAGCCAAATTTCTCAACAGCTTCAACCTCGGACTGGCCAGCTCCTTTCCTGTGCAAGTCATATCATAGATGTGAATTAATCAGCAAATACCTCACATTTAATATGAAGCATTTGAATGATAGCTGTTATATTTTTTTGTAATAGTAGGTGTATGAGAGAGGCTTTGTGCATTCATCAACATTTGGATTTACTAATGTAAGTCTTAAGTTGAATGGCAAACTAACTTACCCACTGTCTGCTGCTCTTTATTTAATGTTTCCAACTGTCTCTTGTTGTGGAGTATGCAGATCTGCCATCTTCCTCTCCAAGTTGCTTTGAGTACCTATACATTGTGTTTGGGAAGGAAAAAAACTCGTAAACAAAACAATCTCCTTTACTTTCTCAGTACCATTTACTAAAATGTGCCAATAGTGGTACTGGTACTAAGCAGGGCTATACAAATTGTATGACAGAGTTCTTACTTGCTAAGACCTCTCATGTCCAGAGTTCCATCACAAACATGCATCCTTTTGTGTCAAGCTCAATCACCTTCACAGGCTTGGGGGACTTTGATGGTTTCTGTCTTAAAAATGGCTTCCAAACTGGCCATCTCCCCATCAAACATTAGTTTTGCCTGAATAAAGCAAACATCATTTAAAAAAAATGAGTGTGAGTCTACTGGGCTATCTAAAATGTGCTGATCAAAATAGTCTTACTGACAGAATCATCAGTTAGATTGCGTTTACATTTTGCAATGTGTGCACAGAGTAGAGTGATATTTAATGGCTTTCAGAAAGTGTAGCTGACCTTTGGATCACATTCTCACTGGTTTGCTTTTCCCACGTATTAACATGCATGTTAGCATGGCACAAACTTATACTAGTAATCATCACTATTAGAAGATTGGAGATAAATACCTCGCTCTTATGATTTATCTTCACAAACACTCTCCCAGAGTCAGTATGATAACTTTGGCCCTCGCTGATTACATCCACCTCCTGAGTGACCCGTTGACTTCAACATGGTTGTCCCCAACTCCTTCTTCAACTTAGCCTCCATGGTCTTCTGATAGTCCAAGACCAATGCAATTATACAGCTGCGTATACCAAAACACTGGGATTGTTGCAGCTCAAGTTCAGAGATGATCTTGTTTTGCTTCCGTTATGTCAGTACGCGTTATTACGGTAACCAATCAGAAACCAGCCGGAAAATGACTGAGCCAATCACGGCATCGTAATAGGGTCACGTGAGCGTCGCCATGGTGTCAACTAGGCTGCATATTGTGCTACAAGCGACAGCATTAGCAGTGGCTTTGCTAAAATAGAACTGAGCAGCAATAACATTTGTCTTCTCTTGGAGCGACTGGCGTCGGGAAAACATTGTTGTGAAGCGACTACAAAATATCCTTTGAACTAAATGGCCTTTTGTTCTGGAACTTAGAATAACGGTATGAAGTACTATATATTAAAGCATTTGGCAAGCACGCTAACTTCGTTTGATGATGAGCGCTTGATGTAATATCCACTAACTATGCGACTTTCGTGGTTATACTACACAAGCTGTCTGCTGTTAAAGGAAGTTTTTCCTAGCCAAATTAACTTGCTAACCGCCGCCAAAGTGGCCTCTCATGGTGGATTAAGATGGATAAATCTGATGAGTCTCGCCTGTATGATTGGCCTTGGTTTATCCTGTCTTGATGTCGGGTCTTTGTGACAAAATAACATAGAGTACGGTCAAGATCTGCTCTTTTTATAAAGCGTGTTGAGATTACATTTGTTGTGAATTGTCGTTGTGTAAAAAAAGATTGATTGATTGATTGATTGATTGATTGATTGATTGATTATTTTCCCTAACAGATTTGGTTTACACTTCAGCTTGCATGGATTAGGTGAATGGGGAACACCCCCTTCTACTCTGCCTACAGTAAGCAATAATGGCAGGTAGTTCAAATCCATTAGCAGGCTCAATTTTAACGAGGTAGTCATCTCTGTCATGATTCCATCTCTTCAAATCGCCACAGGTGGGGACGAACCTGACAGACCTGACACTGAAGAAGAAGAAGGTGACATTAAGAGAGCTGGGAGGCTGCATGGGCCCCATATGGCCATGTTACTACAAAGACTGCTCCTCTGTCATTGTATGCTCTTTCTACACAAACATACTCTACATTTGACAAGGTGAATACACTGACTTTGGATTATTGGATTACACTTTTGTTTGTGTGTTGTTTTCATAGTTCATGGTGGACCCATCCAACATTGCCCAGGTATCCTCCTCCTGCATCCAACTGCTTTCAGTCCTGTCTGCTGAGCCTCTGTGCCGTGCCCCTGTGCTTATCCTCTTCAATAAAAGGTGACATACTAAGCATATACAATTCTAATATTAATTCTGCCTCCCTACATTATGTTTGCATCAGCAATTTTAATGTTCTATAAATCTGGTATCATAGTTCTGCTCCTGAATATGTTCAGATTCTTGTTTTTCTTGTTCTTTATTCTGCAGAGACATGCCTTGCACTATGAGTCTCACAGAGTTAAAGTCCCTGCTCAGAATGGATGACATCATTGCATTTGCTTCTCAGCCAATCACATCACTTGAACTCAGTGCTCGCACTGGACAGGGACTGCAGGAGGTGCTGACTTGGTTGGAGAACATCGCAGTGAAGTGAACAATCTTATGTTTGAACCATATATATGACTACCTAGAGTTCTAAAAGAGCTGTCAGTACCCTCAGTGTGCAAACAGTTCTCACAAAATCTCTATGACATTTAATGCTGGACTCTGAAAAAACAGGACAACACGTGAAGAGACGCACAGCTAATAGTGTAACTTTGGTACCATATTCAGTGGATATGGTGGCACGGGAGGAGAAGTATGTGTTAAGATATCAGTGATATCACTGCAAGGTGAAATAATTGTTGATTAACTGTTGTAAAATATGTTAATTCAACACTCCTCTGTGACTAACAATCATCTATACCAGTCATTTTTACTCATTGAACTTTAGGCACAACTAGGGGACTGCTGGATTAGATCCTGTAATGTGGTCAGTGGATTTGTATGTTATCCTAATATTAAAATAAAACCTTCTGTTACTTCTATGTGCTGTCTAAATGTGTTCTGAAATACATAGAAACATTTTTAATAACTAGTTTGGTGTGAGAGTTGACAGAAGTTTTTCAGAATGACTGATGCAAGTTGTGTAGCAGTGTAGTAATGAGTCATTCCCATCAGGGGGCATAAAGAGCACGACAAATACTAACTGTTACTGGGTGTGTGCCTCAGCTGAGATGACTTCATATAAATGGTATTGATGCCACAGCAAATGAGAAAATACACAAAAGTAAAACCAACAGGAATGGAGAAGTGTGCTTATTATACCCTTATATTTGATGAGAGTCAGTGGTTCACAAGCAATGAGTAAAACTCATGATTCATACATTTTGTAATGCTTGGTTATTGTAAATTCAGAAGCACAGTCCTTCAAAATTGTATTTTCATTCAGCATATCAGTTCAGTTTGGTAAAATCGTGTGAAAGAATGAGTCATATCAGATCTGGTCCAACAAAAGCCTCACAAAGTTCACTTTGTTGATGCAGCAACATTTGAAGAAATGAAAAGGATTCCAACTCTTGTATGTTATCAGAAGTTCATTTTCTTTTCTGGTGCTGGAGTATATGACAGCAGCGGTGGGCAGCTAAGCCAATCCCAAAAACAGCTGAGTGAGCAGGAGGCTTGGCGATGAGTTGAAAGGCGGTAATACATCTTCCTGGCGATTACAAGACAAAATGTTATCAAACTGTGCTTTTGTGTGAGTTTTTAACTGAAGTCAATTCACAATGTGCTATGGCCTTAAAGAGTGTTTGACACAGTGACACTAATACTTTCTGATACAAAAGTGTCATCCCTTTTATATATAATTACTGCATTCATGACATAAGGAGCAGGGAGACTGTTGCAGGGGGAGCAGAACCAGCTTGCATCAATCTAAGGGTTATTGTACTATACCACTTTATAAAAAAAAAACTAAGAAAAGGGCTTTCTCAAAGGTCCTTGGGTCTGCAGTTTGGCCCTCAGTAAGAGTTAAGTTTCAAGAGCATAACCTGAAGGCATTCCCCCTCTTATCTAATCATTTCCCTCCAGTTTTCTTGGCCCTCATAGGAAAGGGTTTTGACTGTTCTGTGCAGCCAGTGATCCCTCAGCGCTGGCCGAAGAGAAGGGCAACAAGGGCTCAGGGAGGGCCCCTGGCAGCTCCAGACCAGGATGAGTGGGGTGAGTGAGTGACGAGGGGAGGCTTGGGGGCTGGTGGCTCATAGGCAGGGGCAAGGAGGCACTGTATGGAAGTGAAGAAGGGTTGGAAGGGGCAGAGATGGAGCCCGCACCCATTTGATTCAGACTTAGTTTGGGTGGCTCAGTTTGGAATGGATTGTTGGGTGAAGGAGCACTCAGGCCTAGACGGAAAGAAACAGAAACTCTTGAGTTTGCATTAAAAGGTCATTTCAGATTCATAATTTCTGAGACAGGATAAATAATGTAACTTCTTTGTGTGTGCTTATGATTTTGAATTACACTGCAGTTGCAAGTCGTGACTGTTCTAAAAACTCTCCAGCTCACTACAGTGTATTGCTGGCTCCTATCCACAGATCATTTGAAATTAATGGGCTACATAATGCAAAAATAGTAACTTATTTAACTTACAGAAGTGCCCTAAAACAAAATAAAATCTGCATCTACAACCAATGATAAACCAGCCATAACATCATGAACACCTGCCTAATATTGTGTAAGCTCCCCTTCCCTCAGGTCTGGACCAAAACAGCCCCAACCCTGTCAAATGCTCTGACCCAGTCATCTAGCCATCACAGATTGGCCCTTGTCAAAAAGTCGCTCACATCCTTGCATCCTTGAAGACAATGTTCACTCGCTTCTTAACATATTCCCACCCACTTATATGTGCCACTGTTGAAAACAGAATCAGTGCTATTTACTTCACCTGTCAGTGGTCGTAATGTTATGTTTGATCGGTGTGTAATAAATACTGATAGAAAAGGGTTCTGGTTCTTCGCTGGAGGATTGTTGGGATCAAGGTGTCCAGGTTCACCAAAGAAGCCCCTGTGGGGCCCAGGGAAGGCCTCAGGTGTCCGACATGCTCGAGGGCTGGGGGCAGCCAGGCTTTCTCCGAGACGTGACAGGTCAAAGAGCTCAGGACTGCCCTCCCCCTCGCCCATTCACATTTCACCTGACCCCCATCCATGGCTCATCGAAGAGATCTCCATCTAACACAGACCCACAGACACATGGTTCGAGAACAAAGTGGGATCCCAGCCTCATAGTTTTATGTTCCCTCCAACCTGTGATAGTGCGATTCACATCCAGCTTTATGTTTCCCACAGAATGATGGTGAACTTACTACACCCATTAATAGAAAAACAGCGCGAGGTAGGCCTATATCACGCAAGAGAGATTGTGCTACAATTCAATACAGGAGGGATGTTTTCCGAGGGCGAGCATCACTTTCTCACTCTTTGTGTTTCTCTGCAGAGTTTGTGATTGTAGGGAGACGATCTTATGCTAGCAGGTTGAACAGGTACACAAGGGAAGGGCAAGAGGACATTTTCCAGTAATCGACTGCTGATGTTGTTTTCTCAGGCAGAAAAAAAACTCGAATCAGTTTATTGCTGAGTTTATGGATGTTTTGGCCACGTGGATGAGAATAATGGACAAAAATATTTCCCCAGAAAAAAATGGTATCACAGTAAAGTGGATATTTGACATTTTTGTTCTGACTTGATTCTGCCTGACTTTAAGTTATTCACCTCCTGGTTTCCGAGGACACTGCATTCTCAACAACTGGACGATCGGACAGAAGGATGCACAAACTGAAAACATAATGCCTCAGGTCACGGCTGTCGACACCACAAAGGCATAGAACTGTATTGTTACCTGAGGGCTTCCTGTTCTAGGAGAGGGTTCTCTGGCAGCTCCTCTGAGCGCCGGTCTGTCTGATGGGGCTGAGAACTGATCAACTCCCGAGGCAGTCTAAAACATACAACTCCATTTAACTCAATCAAGTGATTTGTATCAAATATGAATGTGGCTTCTCCTACTGTTTTGACTTGTGGAGTGTATGTGTACAATCCAAGGATGACCTGTGTACCAGGGAAAGCCCACACTCGGTCTGCAGCATGAGGGTTGGTGTTCTGCGGGCCATCCCAGGGGTCGGCTGGCGGCTCCCATGGTTGGGGGAGGGCTGTTGGAAGGTGGTCGGTGCCATCCAGGGAGGATCCTCTCTGGGTGCTACCTTCTTCAATAGCATGGAGGTGAGTGGAAGAGGGCAGTGCTTACTATTTGGCAAGTTTTTCAGATAACTTCAGTACATACTTAACATTTATTTTTAGAGAACAAAGGAAGTCTGAAATTAATCAGGCTACAAAATAAAAACCTGTTTAGGTCATTGTAAGCAAACACAAGGCTTACCAAAGTGAATCCCAGGGATCTGTCCCCTCAGACGGGCAGCTGCCCGGTGAGAGGTGTTATACCACCTGTGGCCATCTGGAGGCTGATCTGAAGGTACTGCAAAAAACATCTACTAGGTCCATGAAGGCGGTCTGATAAAATAAGCCAAACAACATCTGTGTAAGTTCAGGATATTGCTTCAGCCCCTACACATAGTTCTCTGGTTTACGATTTTCAAGTATGCTTTTCGGTATGAGTACTTCTCAAAGTATGACTGACTAAATGTAAAATATAATGTGGAGCTTTATTTCATCATCCCCATTAAGATATTCATACCCAACTATTTGACATACCCCGCCCTTTATTATCCATCTCACGTTTTGCTCGCCTCCAGAGCTTCAGAAGCATGACTGTCTCCTTGGCGACTTAGTGATCCTGTCAACAGATAAAGACACATGGCCGCCTGTAGGCATGACAGCTTCCAGCAAATATCACATATGTCCCGTCATACTTTATTATGACTCAGCTCCACACACTAACACAAATGCAAGCTGGTGATTTTCCCAGGCAGCATAGGCCCAGAGATAGGCAAGTGCACTGGGCACGAACCAGAGAGTGTGTCAGACAAAGGATGAAGAGAGCAGAGCATCACTGACAGAGCAGATCTTTTGTGCAGCATACAGGAAAACGCAAAGTGAATGTGAAGCAGGGGAAGACAGGTGAAGTAAAAAGGTATGATGAAACAAAGAAAGGCAAGAGAGCAGAGGGTGTAATCGGCAGTCTGTGATTATCATAAAGAGAAAGTAACTATACGCACAGATTCTCTACAATGAAGATCAATGAGGTTAGGACAGGAATACACTACATTACTTAAATCAAAGTTATAACTCCTGTGTTGCCCTTTTGCATGTTATGGCAGATTTTAGGACCCCTGGCTGGTATTAAGATTATGTAGAGTCAGAGTTTTGCAATAAAGTGCAAATTTTTATGGACCACTGATACTGTGAGCCACAGCTGCTACCTCGCTCTACTGCATTTATTCAGTCTAATACTTTGCTTGAATAAATATAGATTGAATATCTGAGTCAGCCAAAATTCTGTACAGTGTTTCCTAGGCCATAACATTCTCTGCATCATATTTGGGTTACAATTTTTGCTCATTGGATCATAGTTCTTGGCTCGTTTGAACATCAGAAAAGGCTGAGCTCGACAAATTAGTGGTGTTACAGTAAAATAACTTCAGTATAAAATATGTTAGCATACACAAATATTATGTACACATTGGGGTGCTTTTGTCATTGGCTACCAAGATCATGGTTTATACTTGTGTGACAGCTCACAGATGCAATGTGATGCTCTTAGATCTAGAATGGACCTTAATGTCGCTTACAGTAGCTGTACAGGCTGTACAGTGGCTCAGTCATTTAGTTGGTCTTCTCTCAGTCAGAAGGATCAATCCCGGTCACACTGTCCACATGCCTTAGTGTCCTTAGGCAAGACAATTCAACATGTGGAGAAGCTTCTTCTTAGCAGCCTCTGCCTCAGTGTATGAATGCAGTGGAATTGGTGAATGTGATATGTAATGTAAAAGTGCTTTGAGTGGTCAGAAGATGAGAGTAAGCGCTATGTAAACACAGTCCATTAACTATTTAGCTATCCACTCTAGATGGGAGTCATATTGAAAGAGTCCCAGTGTATAAGTATCTCATTATTTACATTCAAACTTCAGCAGAACTCTGATATTATCATACAAAAACAGCTCAAACCTTCCTCTTAATGGGTCTGTAGTGTCAGCAGTCTTTCTTTCAATCCTAGATTATGATGAATATATCTACAGACATGCTTCTGTTTCCACCCTCAAATCATTGGACTCAGTCAATCACTCTGTTCTTAGTTATAGCCGGATATCCCTATACACTCATCATTGTATTCTATATAACAAAGTCAGCTTGTCTTTTATAGCACAGAGGATACACACTTACATGTTTTAATATATAGATCCTTTCCGGATGTTCCACCTATCTCAAGTACTTGTTCCTATTCCCTGCTTCAAGTGCCACAAGATTACTCTGAACTTAGAAAATCTGCCTTTAGTTTTGAGATCAAAATATGTGGAACTATTCACAACAGACTCAACACTCTGGTCTCTCCTGGACTTTTCAAATCACTTATTTCAGAGCACTCCTTCTCAGTGTGTGTTTGTTTCAATTGAGCATGACTCTTTTTGGTTCATTTGTTTTAGTTGTATCTTGACATCAATAAAAATGAAGGAGACCCTCAAAGATTTTCAAGGCTTAGATAAAGGTTGATGATGATGATGATGATGATGACAGTGGGTAGTCCTGCTGCAATGGCAATACGTATTTATGCTTGGGGATGAAGCAATAGAATCTGGAGTTATGATATAATCCTGCTGCATTTTCGCACTCTCATCCTGACTTGTAGAAACTTCCCCAAGGGGCTGGCAGGAAAAAAAGTCTGGATAAAGTTGGATGAAAAACGTCGCTCATGACAGCGCTTCACAAATGAAGCCAAAACATGAACAGCTCCTCTTACTGCAGTATACTATAGGTAATACAGCCCCTTCCTCCATGTCAATGAGGACATGAGCCAAACTTTAAAATCAAACTAATTGTCAAATATTTTTTCTCAAACAGAATTTCTGTGGATAAAGCTTGTTCACATCATGCTAATTTATGCAAAGTGATCATTTTCTGAGAAGATTAGTTTGAATGAGTTAATTGGCACAGCAAAAAAGGGTTTAGCACAACTGACAGACCCAGATTAGCAGTTTTAGCAGTGTAAAGGAGAACCAACAAGAGGAGACAAAACAAACACTAACAATACAGTCGTTGAGGAGTCCACCACTGTGGGCCTGCTTCAAACCAAGACAAGAATCTGTTGTGCTGTTAACTGTCTCAACGGGATCTTTGTTCTTGGTGAGTTAAATGTGTGTTTATGAATGTAAAGGGCAAGATATCAATACAATGACTCCAGTAGCTGATCCTGGCTGAGTCGACTCTGGCGCTACGCTTGTTACAAGGGGGGTTTTGGCTTCACTTTTGTACAACAGGAGACGGTAGAGATGTGTCATCCATATATGTAAAGAGTCAATGCTTGAAGTTAAGTATGCATCATATGAGCAAAGCAAGCTTTAGAGCTTCAGTAACTCTGGCCCAATTCTACTAGAACCCATTAACATGGTTCTATCAGGCCACAAGTGTTTTTTACGATACATGCATAGAAAAGGTCAAATAATGTAGACAGTATGTGTGATGCCATTATCATTCAGTTAAGTTTTAAAATATGTGTTCCTAGTACACTGCAGCTGGCAGAAAATATATCCTTGCCCAAACTCCCAGTGACCCCATAGGCGCCTACCTGCTGGTGCTCCTCCTTGCTCAGGCTCAGGGCTAACTGGAGCTGGGTGTCCTCATCCATATCCATTGTTGGAGGAACATGTTGTACTGGCTGTGAGGATGTTAACCAGGGAGGGAACCGCAATCAGTATTTGGTCAACAAAAGTGGAAAAACTGCTGGAGTATCCTCATAGTACATCGCATGCAATACTAAAGCTGGGCCAAGTTGAAGTAAGGGAATTAAACTTGTTGCCGTTCCCTGACGCCACACCAGAGGAGGTGGGTGTTTGATGTGGATACATAATGCTAGAGGAAGAGAAATCTACTGGTTAGTGAAAAAGGAACATGAAGCCTCATTTGATTAGTCACTGAAGAAAGTTACATGTCCTTAGGCTGTTTGGGGGTGAGGGAGGAAAGTGATTAGTACTGAACATGCAGCTGTTTCTCAGAAAGGCCCAGACTTGGCTGTGAAAGTTGGTTTCAGTGTATAGAGCAACAGGAGATGTACTTTAGGGCAAAGGATGCAATGAAGGTGTCCTCCCTGAACCCAGCATACTTGTACCTTCTGGGCCTCCTCCTTGCTGAGTGACATAGCCATCTGGAGCTGGGTGTGTTCATCAATATCCACTGTAGGAGGCGGCTAGGGTCAAGCAAGAAGGATTAGGAGTAAGTCCGATCAAAGGAAAAGTATAATCACAAATTTCTTCACAAATGTTTAAATAAATGTGATGATCTGATGTGGTTTAGAGGAGGGTTTAACAGAGATCAATGTATAGATTTCAATTTGATCATTGATGTCACACCTGATTGGTTTGATTGCAGAAGCTGCAGGGCATTTTAATTTATCACGACAGTAGTCGAGCAGCAGTCAAAGAGGGCACAGCTGCCCTTGCTATGGAGACGAGGGCGTGCTGTGGATGCTTAGGAGTGGATCAATGCACACATCCTGTCTGGCTTCTCACTCTTTCACCCACAGTCTCCTCACTCTTCAGTGAGAAAGCTCTCTTTGGACACTGATTGGTCCAAAGTGCCATTAATGACCACATCACAAACAGAGTTGATAATATCACTTTCAGTTATAGGCTCTGGGGTAATGGTAGCCTAGCAGACACAGGCAGTAGAATTTCTTTCACCGCCATAAACAGTCAGTGATCGAGCTTGGAAGTGGGAGCCATTAAATGTTTTATAACAGCCTAACAACAAAATATGTCAGCAGCAGGGCAGCTATGAAGCCTCTTCTGTCTGGCGCATGTTGCTCTGGGGATGAGAGGTCTGAGAGGTGCCTGTGTGTGTTATCTTAGCTAGAGGTACCTTTCACTTTCTTCTCGGCTCCTAGACCAGGGCCAGCTGCAGCTGCAGCTCTTCTTCTCCACTGTTGGAGGGCCGAGCTTGCTCCATGTCCGGGGCAAATCGAGGTGAAGAAGTGGAGGCTACGGGGACAGATGGGATTGGGTGTTGTAGCAAGATGCAGGTGGTGTGAAAATGTTGACACACACATTGATTGATGGAGATGTAGGCTGAAGAAGATGTGAAACCAAGGTAGAAAACACTTGAGGCAGATTTTTAAGGTCAGACAGAGCTGGCCATGTTTCGCATGTTATTTTTTTTTTCCATGGCACGTTATGAAGGGCCTTTGCTGGCATTGCTTGCCACGGTCTGCCTGCACTGAGAACAATGGTATGCCTGTGTGGAGAGTTAGGGTGGTGGAGGGGGGAGAGGAATGGATGTGTTGGAGTGGGGGCCCATCTTATTACCCTGAATCATCTTGGTAGGCTTCAGCACTCAAGAGGGATATTGGGGTCACAGGCTGTGGTTCATGTGGCCAAAGAAGGGCTGCTGGTCACATGTTTGCAAAGTCAAAGCTATCATTTCTACTGTGTAGCCCCTAAATATTGCCTGCCTGAGCTGGAATGCTTCCTGGCAATTGGCTGCCAGGTCCTGCCTTCCATCAGCATTTAGTCCAAATGAAGTGCCAGCGTCCCTGGATCTCCAGGAGACCACCTTTTCATCTTTCAAATCAACTCAGCAGGACAAGGAACTCATGTGTTGACAAAAAAAATATTTTTTACACCACTAGGCGCACATGAATATTTTTCTCACACATAGAAAATGCAAAAAAAATGTGCAATGCATTCCATCCTGCTTAAAGAGCGAGTGATTGAAATTCCTCACTACAACCGACAGAGTGTGAAACAGTCACACTCATTCAGAATGAAAGCCAGCCTGTGTCTGAGAAACTAAGGCTTTACACTCAGCATTTTGTGGTTGTTATCAGATGAATATGGTTTTGCTTTCATTATAGCAAAATGATGCGCTTATTGTAGCAGAGCTTACCACACCACCAGAGCTTGGAGGCAGGAGCTGTGTTTGCCACGTTTCTCTGGCACACATTCTGCCCCAAAAAAGCGTGTGAGAAAGTGTTTCAAGTGGAAAAATGTACGGAAGATAAAAGCCTTTTGATAAATTAGTGGTAATAAAACAGTCAGATGTCTGTCTTTATACCGTAAAACAGGACTGAAACATCAAAGTCTCACAAAGTGGCTGTTGCACACACCACGCAAAAACCACAATTATGACACACCACCCCAGACAAACCACATTACAAGTGCCACATACAGCTACTTGATGCTTTCCACAATATCAGCCAGGTTTGAATGTGTCAAAGTTATCAGATGTCCTAGCCACCTGGGTAAGAGCAGTGCAATTGCGAAACAGGTAGTATCAGCACAAGTAAACATGGTATCCTTTCACATTCGAGACAAGCACACACACACAGGGCCTCCTCTCTTTTGTAAATCCAGTTTAGCTGGACGTGACTGTAAACAGGAGAATGAGAGGAATGCAGATGTCAGAGCAAAATTGAAACACTAGACCAGAAACCTTATTCAATGATTTATACTTATCGAGGTGTAAATGCTGTACCAGCACGAGAAATCATAGAACAATATAAAAAAAATAAGGAGGAAAGTAACATTTTTAACTGACATCTTCTCCATCAATCTCTTTTCTGTCATCACATGAAATATCTTTGGTGAGAAGTGCAGGAATGCTGTATTCACTTACATTTATCATCCACAAGATCAGAGATTTGAAATTATCTGACACACACATGGACTGTCATGTGCACATTCCTGACAATCGACTAATCACATGCCAAAGAAATATGCAGGCAACATTGGAAAGTCATCTTTGAGGAACTTGTGCTTATCAACAAAGCTGCATCACATTGAATAAAGGAGCAATAGATTTCCCTGCTACTTACAGTGAAGGAGGATGGTGAGTCTCTACACCTGCCCTCCCCATATACACTCGCTGAGGCTGGGCTGGCTGGTGCGACGCCCCGGGTATGGAGGAGGCAGAGATTCAGAGCCTAACCCACTTGGGGACACCTGCCATGCGTGTCTTGGTCTTCAGTGCCTGACTCCTATCCGTCTTAAGCTTTTCCTCGTCTTTAAGCAAAGAAACCAGCTGTTTTGCCTTCTCTCTGACGTTGACACCCTGGTCACGCCCGTCTCGATCTATGTATTGGAAATCTATCAGAGTCTGGATGGTGTATATGTTCTCCCGACACTCCTTGGCCACCCGCTCAGAGCCTGATTTGATCAGGTAGTCCAGCAGGGTCATCGCCTTATAAACATGCCGCCAGTTTTTTACCGTGGTCATTGAGGACGCTTCCAGATCATGCCCATAACCTCGGTGAAGGCCACAACGTTAAAGGTCAGGTCTGCGATTTCAGACATGAGCGAGCTGGGAGGACCCCAGGGATCATTGGAGGTGGCCTCTCGGACTTTAATCTCAGCCTCTGTGTAGTTGTTGACCATGTTTTTCATTTGGCGGCGGAGTGAGGAGGTCTGCATGATGACAGGTGGGTTTCACAAGCAGCAAAGAAACAGTCAAACAGCAGGCCAGCCCACCGTGTATCCCCGAGAAAGGTGACCGTTAGAGATGAGTTCAGTGGGAAATGCAATTAAGTCGTCCCCCTGTTGACTACTTCAGTGAAGTCAAGTTTGTCCCTGCTGTAAAGACACAAAAATGACATTACAGGTCATATCCATGTATGTTAAACAAAATGAAGATATTCACACCATCCTTATTGTTACACCTTCTGTTTCCTAGTGGTACCTCTCATACAGTTTTTCAGCTGTAACTGTGTTTGGAAGAAAAGAGGAATAACTCAGCACCTTTGGGCGATATGAAACACCTGGGCTTAGTTTTCCCAAGAGATGTGTTTGTTATGAGCCTGCAGCTTGGCATCTTATTCCTGATATAAACTCTCCAATAAATGTTCCTGGTTTAATATGAAAATATTAGTTGCAGGCCCAGGGACTCTGTTTTTCCTTGGAGTGTTATCAGAAACTCTGGGATGGGAGGAGGCTCCACTTCTCCTGTTTGTCTGACCTGATTACATCACCACAGCAGCAAAAGTATTCCAAGGCTAACAACACAACCCAAACTTTAACATCCACATGCAGTGGTCCATCAGAATCAACACCTTAGCCTTCTGTTCTTTTTTAGTGTTACTTTCATTATCAAAGAAAATGTATTTTTAGTACAGTATCACTTTGCCCTGGACATCAGACTTCTACTCATTATGCAGTGAGTCAGACACAATGATAACTCCCTATACTCCCAGACCTCTCTAGTGTATTCAGAAGTGAGATGCATGACCATGCACGATGAATCTCTTCACTTAAGAGTCAAGTGCTGTGTCATGATCAAGCATTTACAAATATTAAACAGGGGCATGGGATGAGAGATGGGTTAAGTGGTCAGTATCTGCCTTCTTTGGTTTAATACCCGATCAATGCAGGATTTTGGGGAATGATACTTCTTTTACAGATTGAAAAAAATGCCAAAGTGGTTGCCTGTACTGGGAATTTTTCAAACATGAAGCAATAGAAGTCACAAAATACAACCTTAAGGTGTATTTTGCACTGACAAATACCATTGCAAAGCCTGCTATAGACAGCTTATAAACAATAACTTGACCAAAGCTGGGGCGCTTGATAACATGTGATGGTAGACAGTGCAGAGAGTACTGCAGAGTGTGGATTTTAAGCTAAACAAGCTACATGTTGACTTGACAAATTTAAAATTCAGCCAAGCATTGATTTTCCGCAATATATGCACCATTAAAGATGTATGATGTACCCAGAAGACCTCTAAGCGGTATCAATACATATGAGATATCAGTCCAAGCTCTGTGTACCCCAATAATATTTTCCTTATGAGAAAATGGATTCTATGATCTGAAGTGTTCACACTGTTGAACACGTAAAATTAGTTTTGCTACATCCACATGAACTGTTGATGGAGTAATGATTTTTTTCTAGCTTTTTAAACCCTGTGCGGCTCTCGTGAGGACACTATGTATAAAAAGTGACAGCATCAAACTGGACTGCTGTGTCTCTCATGCTATGAGCGAGCTTCGTGCTGGAAATAGATTGTGAAGTGGTGGTGAGAGGGAAAATGTTTGTGGCCCAGCTGGCCGCAGGTTAAGTCTCAAGTAGTGATGACAATGCTGGCCCAGTTCACCATCCAATCCCATTATGTCCTGACTCCTGGTTCCTGGGGATTATTTGGTGGGTGAGGAATAACAAGACAGCCAGTTAAAATGTACCTTACTGTTATTTCCTTTCAAATTAAAGTTGTAAAGTGCAGAAAGGGCTTTGATGTAGTAGGACATCAAAGAGGGGTAGTTATTCTGTCCCTGCAGGCTGAATTGTAATTCCAATCTGTATAACAGTTTTGCTCACACTCTTAATGGCATAAATTCATTTCAGGATGGATCTAATTAGCACCAATTAAGTTTGAATGATGCTGTAACAGGAGGCAGCACTCCATTATCTCTACTGTACACATACATCCTCTGTTTGTCCAACATTCATTCTCACTCTCTTTCCTCTAAAACTTAGAATGACCTTGACATAACGTCATCCTGTCTCACATTTTACCAAATCATAATGCGAGCTGTACTGTAATCTATCTCTTAAAGTCTTTTTGTTCAGAAATCCAGCCAAGTGTAAGCTGAGCCTATCATTTCCCAACCCTCTTCTTCTATAGGAAGCAAAGTCTAAACTGTTCCCAGATCAGGCCTACTTTGAGCTACAGGCTCGGCAAGGTATGTGTTGTTCTGCCCTACAGATGTGTGAAAAAACAATCTACCGCATGAAGCACATGTCCTGATTTAACTTGTTTCCCTGACATGTCCTCTCTGTCCCAACACTGGGACGGCTGCTCGGTCACATCTCATTCACGTTGCGTCAAATAGGACGATCGGGGAGGTGAAGACAGTACGGGACGTGACTCAGCGTTGTTTCCGACTTTAAAAGTTTGAAACCTCGACCACAAGAGAGAGACCAAAACACCGAATCTTCAAATGATTCCCAGCCTAGCACTTCCCCCTCTTACCTTCATGTCATAGCGCGTCAGCGGGCTCCAAAGTTGGGGAGGCTTCGGGTGGAAGGAAGAAACGCCTCCGCCTCTCGACATATCCCGTCCCTTTCGGACAGAGAGAAACGAAGCGGAGTACAAAAAAAAGATTCTTGGATCTCAGAGAAAGCTTCACGCCGAGCCTGTGCGCTCAGAATGAATCCAAAAGTAACGCGCGGCGGCTGCTGGGACTGTTATCAAACTAAGTTGTGTTCATAACACAAATCCGCTGGGCTTGCAGATGGAAACAGGCCCCCCTACAAAACACACACACAAACCACACACTGTGAAAATGGATGTAGAGAGGAGAGAGGGGAGAGGGAGGGAGGGAGGCCTGCTCGGTGCATGCAGAGTCAGACTTAACCCTTTCACTGCCTGCTGGAAAAAGCGGCTGTGCTCTCTGGGGCAGGTTAATAATCACATACATGGGTTCTACCTAACAGGTACTAAACAGTTATAGACCATGTTGTGGTGTAAGTGGAGAACAATGTCGGGGCTACAGTTTGCATTTGTTCAAACATAATCTGTTTATACAATGTATAACATAGTCTACAGAACAATGATGATATTGGATTATATTTCAGCACATCACTAAGCAAAACACTGCAAGAAGTTAATATCCTACTATTACAGAAACTACACCACACTTTCAGAGGGATACTGCAGTTTTGCAGTGGGAGGTTAAAGTAAGTGGGTGGGGGTATAATCCCACTCCCCAAACTCTTTAATTTTCCCCAGACATCTGCTGCTAACATTTCCAATCAGAGTAAATGTGAAGTAGTCCCAGAGGGATTCAACAAAAAGCCACATTTCCTTTTCAGAAGCGTCATCATTGCATCCCTGCTCTTTATTTATTCATCACCCCTAATGGAATGTTGTCTGTACTCACGTCCTTATGCATGAAACACAACATAAATCTCTTCTCTATGTACTGTACCATTGGCTGCATTTCAATCAGTTGCACAGGGTAAGCTTTGACCAAACAACAGGTTATCAACATGAGAGTACAGAAGGATCATGTCACCGGGTTAAAGTGAATAATTATTACCTAAGTGAGTGAGACGTAGCAGGACAGAGCAGTGCGCCTTGTGACTGGTTCACTGAACAGGATATACAGGAAATACCAGCTCCACCTTGAAACAACAAAGATGTAACTCTCCAAGACGACCAAAAGGGCAAAGTGTACAGAAATCAGACACTCATCAAGCAAGGAAAATAAACTTTAGCATTTATATCATACTTATCCACAGTTCATATGTGTTTGTGATGCACTTCCCTCTCTGTGGGAGTGTACCTGTACTTGTTGCTGCTCCCTGTTCCCTGACTCTCATATGACTCTCATTGATCAAGTCAGTCCTGCTCGACTTCTTACACCTCCTCCAGCCCTCCTACTCCTCCTCTCTGTCTTGGCACCCTATGTCTTTATTTCTCCTGAAAACAGATGCCCGAACATCCTTGTTTCCCAACAAAGGCCTGATGAGGTCAGTGAAAGGGAGGGGCAGGGGGTCATGGGGGGAGGAGAGAGGACCGATAAATACCACCAGTCTAGTCCTGCACAACAGTGACATCACACAGGAGAAGAAACAGGACGTGTAGTGTGTTTGTTAGTTTGTTTATTTGTTCGTGTATGTGTGAGTGTGTGTGTGAGAGAGAGAGAGGGGGGGGGGGGGGGGGGGGGGGGGGGAGATAAGCAGAAAAAGAAAGCTTTACAATTTGTAATGAATTGTTGTTCACAAGACATTGAGGGATTTTGTGTCTTCATTATGCCATCAAGCTTAATTAGTTGGAGTCCACACTGTGATCATTTTCTTATTGCAAATAAACTATTGTGTGAATACCTTAATAGAAATTGTCCATTTGCAAATCAAAACTTCTATCTATGATCAAAAAGCTCTTTTTTGCCTCCACCTGTGCCGATGGTTCTTTCAGGAGTGATAAGGAGTAAACATTCCAAATTACAATACAAAAACATTAAGATTTATAAAAGCAATGATCACTTCTGTCTGCTACAGGAGCTCATGTTAAAAAGACTTCACTATAAAACTTAATTGTTTCTCTTTGCTACCCTCTTGTGGTATATGTAAAGAGGGCAAGTTTCAGGCTCCAGAAAAAAAACAGATTCATTCTATTTCTGATGGTTTTTACATAATATGATCAAACACCAATGTGTTACAAACGTTCACCTCAGTATCTGTCCTGCCTTCGACTCCTTTCCCAAAATACAACCTAAGATACAGTCTGTTATAAGATTTGTTGCTAAACTATTTTTCTATCAATCAGATATTCAACTATAGTCAACTCAAGCAGTTCAGCATAAAGTCCTGTAAGTTTCTCTGATCAAATGCAAATTACAAAACCTACCTGTGTTATTGGTATGAATAGGGATCCATTCACAAACACACTTTCCAGACGTGTAATAATAGATTATTGCTTGCTATTGATGTCTAAATATCACTCTGGTCCCATTATTAGTATAGGCCTATTTATATTTTATTTGATGTATTATATGTGTTTAGAATCTGCAGATGACAGGGTTGTGCCCCCTCATCTGATTCTCACAGGATGCTACAGTGAGGGACAATTTAAGTGATAATTTCCATAAATAAAAACCTAGCTGTATCTACTTCAGAGGGTAAACGGTTTCTATTTTAGGTTATGTAAGGGGGGGGGGTAACAGGTGAATGACAGTGGGTGTCAGTGCACATGCAATTACCAGCCATTAGCCAAGGATGATGATGTACTGTCAGTTAGGGTAGTTCAGCTTGTAATGACGCATGATATACCATCAAATGCTTTATAGGCTTTAGATTTTGGTTTGTTCATGATGTTTCTATAGCTCCTTCAAAGTCGAGACAAATTAAAATCAATTTGTCTCCAAAGAGAGGTTATAAATGTTCTGTTGTTAACCAATTAACTGTGCAATTTGATCTGAACATTGTAATATTGGAGTTTTAAAAGGGTAGTGCTGTCTGGAAAGAACTGTCAGTACATTGGGACTCTGAGGTAAAACACTTTTTGACCCCCTGCAAAAGTGCCTTTTAGATGTTACTATTGTAGCTTAAGTCAGGATAGAGAACAGAATGAAATGCCCCCCAGGAGGGCTCACCATGCCCCTGGATGGTCTAACAGTTTAATAGATCACTGTGTGCTCTTATAACAGAAGTTTATTAGTTAGGCCTCAAAGCAATTTTTACGTAACCAGGGTCTGGAACCAACAATGTAAAAAATCTGCTGCACTCTGCTGCCCAACAGCATTCAAATAATCACAACTGTACATCACATGAAACGTGTGGTATCTCACTGTGTCCTACACCAGAGGCTTGTGATACTCTGAACTGTGTCAGACCTTAAATTGCATCTCTGAACTGACTCTAAATCAGTGACCGCATGCATCTGAAACACCAACACCTGTTTACCTTTCAATAGCTAGAGATCTGCACTCTCACTGCTTACTGAGTTATCATAAGTGTCCTCATGTTTACTTCTGTATAGTGTATTGATTTGCGCTTTCATGCTGACAAAGCTTAATTAATTCTTGAATTATCATTGCACCTTTTTTTTATTGTGTGTAACTGATATACATATTTATATATATATTTTGACACCTGATACTTGTGCTTTGTCCTACTTTTTATTGTAAATGCTGCAATGATAGGCCTGTTCTAGCCTACAGTATTAGGGTGGGCATGTAGAAATATTAGGTGGGCATATAAGAGGTGGGCTCTGAGATCATTTTTCTTGCAGGTGTAAGCTACCCACCCAATCACATGCTGTAAACCAAACCAGCATCCTGGTAATGTATTCCTCAGTTGGCTCAACAAACATTCTTTCCCCATGACTTTTGTAGACTGAGCCCATATCTACCATCAGCCCGTGTATCTGTTTTTAATCACAAGTTGACTTCCATCTGTGTTACTGTTTAATTCTACATTCAAGAAAACCATCTATATCAAAGTTTCCAGTATAACACAGTTTTCTATTCTCATTGAACTGCACTGTTTAGAACCTCCACAGCACTCAGCATTTCTTTTGTGTATGACTGCATTATAAAACCCAGTCTCCTTGGTTTCCACATGTGGGCTCTCAATTCCGAGTGCCCTTGTTTTTGAAAAGGATGGTTTGATTGAGTAGAAAATAGCAGTTATTCATTAGAATCCTGCATTCAAGTACTGATCAAAAGTATGGTACAGCAAAGTTAGTGAAGGTATAGACAATCCAGCTTTACCTTCAGTTCCAAATACACTGTGGTTTATGCCCTTACAGGGATGTTCCCAGATTTCTTTACACCATGGAAAATAAAATCTGATTACTGTTGCTGATGCTGACACAACTGCAGAGTACTCATCATCTGGCTTTATGACTCCTGCAGCAGAGGGTGAGCTGTTTCTGCTGCCTGTACAGCATATCGTGATCAGTGCAGAAAACAGCGGAGGTTGTGCAAAATCCCCAAATGCACCTGTTATGTCAGAAGATGCAGGCCCATATATTCACAAGCATCTCCGGTTTAAAAAACACTGTCTGCCACTTGTAATAAAAAAAATTGTCACAATGATGGTGTTATAGAAGAACAAAGTGAACACAATTAGTTTGTGCTCGCACTCCAAACCCCCTGTGTCCATGGCTACAGGGATTTGAGCAATTATGTGGGACACCTATCAATCCATCTATCCATCCACTTATCATAAGGAGACAGGAAACACCTGCTAATGGGGTGCTAAAAATATCCACCATTTAATTAGACTGATCATGTTTGATTAACATGACTTGATGTCAGAAGTAAACGTTCAAAGACAAAAGTCACATCAGCTCATTTGGAAAGGTACCCCAGTGACCACTTCTGTATATTTCCAAACCCCAATTTCTTCTAAGGAAAATAACAAGAGAGATTATGAGAGCTTTTTTTTGTCCTGAGGATGCTTGATGCCTTCTATAAAAGGAGTGTGTTCTCTCCAAGAGCTGGTGACGCAGAGACTGCGCTCGGTGAGAGAGTATAAAGGATGATGCGCGGCTCTGTTTCAGCGCACACATGGGGCAGTAGCTGGGTTGGTAAGATTCATCGGTGCCTGGAGACGCTTGAAAGAACAGGGAGATGAACACAACAGAGAAGTTATACCTTCCCGTTGATGGCATCTTCGAAATGTTTAACTCTTTCACCGATCTTCACCACCAACCACTCATTGCGCATCCAGTCCTCCAGAGCGCAGCCCTCACCCCAGCGACCCAGCACCCCAAAGTCTCAAACATATCGAAAACAGGCATGGGTATCATCAAAACCGTCAAAGGCCACTGGAGACACCAGGATAACAGAGTGGTTACAAGTAGATCCTCCAGCTCGGGAAATCGGCAGGTTTCGACTGATCGAGTCCCAAAAAGGTCCGTGGATCTGCTGGAGCTGGGTCTGACCAAGCCTAGAAACTGTCACAGAATAGTTGTGCTTGGTGCGCCCAAAGTAGGGAAAACCAACATCATCCAGCAGTCCTGGGTAAAGAATTTGAAGAGGAATATGAGCCCACAGTCGAGGACTTTCACAGGAAACTGTTCCACATAGACGGGGAGGCTTACCAGGTGGATCTGCTGGATGCAACTAGTGAGAGGAACTTTCCTGCGAAACGGAGGTTATCCCTACTGACAGGTGAGCGCTTTGATCAAGAATGGTTTAAGAAAATGCCAGTTTCACTCTAAAATTTTATTTATCCATGAATTGGGTTTTAAATAACATTCTGTATTGCTCTTTTTGTCCTCAGGTGACATCTTTCTGCTCGTGTTCAGTTTGGATGACAAAGAGTCTTTCAGTGAAGTCTGTGAGCTGCACAACGACGATCAAAGATGCAAAGACAAGTTGCTGAAATTAAAACATCCCGCGAGGGTTCCAGCCGTGATTTGCGGGAACAAAGCGGATTTGGAAGCACCGACAGTCATCAGACGGACTGATGTGACAGACATCCTCGGTGAGGATGTCGCGTTCTTTGAGACCTCGGCCAAAGACGGAGCCGGACTGGACGCAATGTCAAAGCTCTGGCCACTCTGGGCGGACTGCCTGACGAAACCACTCCAACGCGGCACGCGATGATACCTCTTCTCACCTACCAGTCTCTATACCTCGGTCAGCGGGGCAGAAGATGGAGCCGAACGCGGGGTCTCAGGGCCTTGCGCCGCAACGGACCCGCTGGCGCGCCGCCCGAGCTTCACCAGCGACCTGCGGCTCGTGCTGAGATCCAGCACCAACACAACAAACCCGAGAGGTGTCAGATTCAATGAATTGTGAGCCTTCTGAAACCCAATTGTAGTAGTATGCTACAATGTCATATTATGTAAGGGTTATACTCTGTAGCACCTGGCTGGACCAGTGCATTATATTTTATTAAGTGTTTACCAAACTCTTATAATAAAAGTATCTTTTCTAAATATGTTCTTTGTCTTTTCTTATCAACCTGCTTATTTTTCAGACATTGAATCAATTTAAGAACATTCACGAAGACAGGGGCAGATATTTTTAGACTGTTTAGGACGTAAGCAATCAATAGTCCTCCCGTTATGATGCAAACTGACCGTAAGTGTGTGGGAGGAGATGACTCAAACACCGACCTTAAACATCTTATGTCAGACACGAGGGCTTGTTCACATTCACGACCCTCCGAGTGTGAAACAGTCTGATTAATCAGCGCCAATACTATACACACTCATGTATCACCATGGTGTTAGCAGGAAACAAAGAGGAAGAGCATCGTTTTTTAATGAGGAGGAGGTGAGAGGCACACTGAACTCAGTGAAATCAGCACCATGGAGAGAGCCCACACTCCGCTCTGACTTAACTGCTCTGCAGCTCAGCTGAAGTTCTATTTATATCCTGTAGCACTAGTAAAACACCTTTCTTTACCGTACTCTGCACTTCAGCCCACTCACTCTTCAGATTGACCACAGGGGCTGTTATATGAGCTGTGTATTCCGAGTGGCCTTGGTTTCTGAAAAGAACTGTTTGATGGAGAGGAAAAACACTTATTCAGTCTGTTCAACGTATTGCTGGTAATTGAAAAACATACTGTTCACGTTGATGAGGTCATACAGAGTTTTACATTCTCTCCAATTTCCCCTGCTAAACCTACAAACACAGCAATAAGACAGTCTATATTGAAACAGAAATCAGGTTTAAGCAATAATGGATGAATTCATCAGCACAGTGAGATTTTTCTCCTGCCTGTTAGCAGACAGAATGTCATGATCCGTGAAGAAAAAACAGGGCTGTTTGCAAGAACCAATTAAAAAAGCTTCATGATGAGTGCTCACACCTTTTACTCTCTGTGTCAGAGATTTTGGCAAATACTGAATTGAAAGACTCTCTTCAGTGGTCCCCGTGTACAAGAATGAGACAAGGATTACCTGTCTGTGATAAAACAAGTCAAATTGTCTACAACTGCAGCATCAGTGCTGGCATAGTGGTTAAATCAAAGCCCAGGAGCCATGGTCCTCCCTGCAGCAGTTGCTGGTTTTGACTCCCAGCCACGAGCCTTTGCTGCATGTCATACTCCACTCTCTACTCCCCACATTTTTCATCTCTCCGCAACTGTTCTGTCGAATAGTCATGCAAAAATGTGTGAAAAATACAAAAAATAATGAATATTGATTAAAAAGAGAAGTTAAACTGAACGTGGCTAGATGAGTCTTTGTGAATGTCTTATCTCTGGGAGAAAAAGTCTTAACTACAATCTAGAAAGGGAATTCAAGCAGTTTTTTTTTTTTTTCCTATTACTTGACTTGTGGTGTGACAAAACCTTAGCAAAATTAGTTTTAAATATTTTAAATCAGTATGTCTGTATAACTTGCATTTCTAAAATTACAAAAGTCTGAGACTTTAATTTGACTTTAGTTACTTGAATTTGTTGAGTGTACGGACATTCCCCTCTCGAGATTTGCTCCATTCAATCCTAAATTAATATTTAGTGTGAATCAGTAATTCATCTGGATGTCCTCCTCATTTTTAACAGCTACACTAAAGAGATTCTTCAAAAACAACTCAGTGAAAATGTACAAACCCAATAACAGTGTACTCCAATTTTTTAAGGGTTGCACCGTCTGATCATGAGCAGGGCAGCAAGGAAATTATCATTCAGATGGCAGTCTATCTATAGTGGCTAATGGTGTGATAATACCATGCACGCAGTTATTGTGTTAGGCCAATTTCACGTGTGATATTGTAATAAACGATGTGCCTGTGAGGATCACATGCTGAAGGGCATCTGTTAGTCAGCGTGCTGTACACGGTGGCATAAAATATGGAGTGATATGAAGCTCTATTCAATCTCAGCACGTGTTCTTTTGCAAGAACAGCAAAAAATCCTGTGTGATGTCAACAAAAAACACACTGAAAGGCACTCACGTCATCTTGATACATTTCCTGCAGTGCAGTAGGAGAGGGATAGTTTGGTTTGACATTAGTGAAAGGTTTTGTACCAGTCGTAGTGGCATGAAGCATCTGGGGTGATTAAAATTATGTGTTGGATACAGATATAAAATATACAGGTGTCTGGTTTGATTCTCAATAACCAGGGTAAGATATTGCACACTTACTGATCAGTGTATGGTGGTTTGAGTACAGAACAGCTTAGCAGGAAGGTAACAAGGAATAGCAAAATATTTATTAAATACTTGTGCGATGGACGTGGGGTGTACAAAGTCTGCCTGTTTTTACACTATTCAAGGTCCTTTCAGCCTTAACAATACTAAGATTTCTAAGGAGTTATCTTGCTCTAACAACATTATTGTCATCATGTGATGGAGGTTTTCTCTGTTAGATCACCTGTGTGATCGTCCTTCCTAGTCTTGGACTAATTTGTCTTTCCAGCTCCACCAGTAGAGCCGGCAGCATGCTGTCCAGTAAAGCCATTCCGTCCCAGGAGCAACGCAGACCTCTGGTAACAGAAGATAGAAAATATAGGTCATAAGGTCATATAAGACATAAGTGCACAGTTGCAACAATTAGGTGATCACAATTATTTTGATAATAATTCACTGATAATTTTCAAGAGATTTGAGCATTTCTTTGGATTCAGCTCGGGTGTGTAGATCCAGGTTCTTTTTAATGAAGACGTATTTGGTCGAGGAAATTAGCTATTAGAATCACTCATGAAAGTAAAATGAGTCCCACCCTCCTCACTCATAAACAAAAACAAACAAAAAAATAACAACTTTGTATTAAAGTTTTTTATAAAGTAAGAAGTATAAGTCACCTCTCATCAGAATAAGCTTTCACTCTGTAGATTCTCCTGGACTTCGATGGATGTACCCGAAGATTTCAAACAGACCCAGTTCAGGACCTAAACAACTCCCCCAATGCTAAACAAGCAGAAAATGACAACACACAACATCATCATAATTTTGCTAAATTAAGTGGATGCTGATTCAACTTCCCTGACAGAGAATGTTATGCAGAAACAGTGCTGAATTCAAACTGTGGTTTTATTTCATTTCAAATGTATTATTGTGTGAGCTTCACCTTGTGATGAATACCCTCCCTCATTCTCATTCCCATCACTAACACCTCCTCCAAACTGTGAATGAAAAGATATCTTTCATCATTGTCAGTCATTCCAGAGCTTCAGTACGACAACACTTTGATCATAACAACGGACAGGACTGATGACCGCTTTTCACAAGGACAGAATGTTTAACAGGACGAACACATGTACAGCAACCTCTAACGCTGTCTTTCTCACACTGTTACATTTCACTGTGCTGATTGACTGATGCATCACTGCTACATTTCACATGGACAGAAAATGTCTTGAAACAGCAGCTGCCCCCTCATGAAGTTGACCCAAATATGCTCATATGAAAGAAAACAGTATTGCCCAAAGAGCAACAACTCACAGTTCAAGATGGCTGAGCTGAATCCGCCTACGTGTCCCATGTCCCCTCTGTGAACTTCACACATCCACACGTCAGGCTCCAGAGTCTGGGTCGGGCCTCCCGTGTGATATTTCCCTCTCCTGGAAGAACAAACCTCCCGTGGGCCCCTGCCAAGACATCAAAGTGTTGTGACAAACTTTTTCACCAGTACACTTTTCATTTATAGCGGCTTTCATTTTAAGTAAGTATCACCTGGGCCAACTCCACTGTATTGTCTCCCCTTCCAGTAGCTCAGATTGTGATGACTCACTGCATTCTGTGTCAGAAAAAATTAAGCATTACTGTGATGTTGTGACTGCCTACTTTGAAGTGTTGATGAAGCCATATGGTGAAAATAGAGCAGGAGTCTGCTTTGTTATGGAGACAAGTTTTTAGAAAAACAAACAGAAAAGCTGAATATTAGTCAGGAATATTACTCAGACCTATAATTAGCAGCAAACATCTTCTGTATTAAAGCACTGTCCACTTTACAACCCACTCTGTTACCTAAGAACACTGTGTTATGTGTTTTAGTTTTCATCTCATTGTCTGATTGTTACTGATCTATCTTCAGTGTTTTTCAACATTAAATGTGAAACTGAAACGACGCTAAAGGACTGAATTGCCTTGTATTACAAAATCATTTTAGCAACTCAAAAGGCTATGCTTGGCTACAGTGGCTTTTTTGTAATTAGATGCAGCTATCAGGGGGCTGATTTAGCTCAGTCCCTAGAGGAGCCCCACATAGTGCTTGTCATATTTGTTATTGGCTTCACTTGACCCCACTTTCTCTTAAAAGTATTGGACTGTGTACTTTGTTTTTGTACAGCCCTTTCTCTAGTTTTCTGACCACTCAAAGTGCTTTTACATGTATGTCACATTGATTCATTCACACCTCTGATGGTAAAGGCTGCTATGTAAAGAGCACATCAGTATCATCTAATCCCATTCACACACCAATAGCACTGCACCAGGCAGTTTGGGGTTAAGTGTGTTGCCAAGAACACTTCCGTATGTGGACAGTGGGACCAGGGATAAAACCCCTGACTTTCTGATTGAGAGTGACCGCTCTACCACTGAGCCACAGCCGACACATATTCTGTGTCTCTTCAACTGTCCTGTGAATATAGGCAGAAGCCAACAAGGGATCTAAAAAAGCAAACTTTCCAGCATGCTAACAAGCCGAAATGGAAATGCTCCAGCTGGTTAGTGTGGCAGTAATAATAATGTATTAGGTTGACCATCGGGTCTTACTGCTCCTTGTCCAAGATAAAACATCTCAACAACTCAGGTATAGTGAAACACGTGATTTTTTAAAATAATTTAAGTCTCGAGATAATATGCTACTGACTTTGGTGATGTCTGACTTTTCCTGTAGTGCCAAAATTAGGTTAGATGGGACTCAATTCAATTTAGTAGGGATACTAACGTCTCCTTAAGGATGAATTGTAGGAATTTGTACACATTTTAAAAAAAACTATTGTCATTTAAATATGCTGACGTTTGCATTTAGCTGCTGCTACCAGCCCGACCGTAGACTTTTATCCTTTATTATATTTAGGGTTCACATAATAAAAACTTGTTGAATTAATTCAACTTGCCTGAACATTTGTTATACCTCTATTTTAGTATTTTCTACACTGAGTTCTTTCCTTACTGTGTTTTTGAGTATAATGCATTTTTAATCCTTGCTTTAGGTAGTCTACAAAAGCCTCAATGTTTCCTAACATGAGAAGCTCCATCAGTGATGTGTCCGCCTGCAGAGCACTTACATGTCTTGCAAAGTTCGACACCTCATACTGCAGAAAGCCATGCTGTTGGAGGGTCCTCCTGGCACACTGGTACATCTCTGCAGTCACATCATCAGCTGGCACGGACACCTGTCCTTGTTGTACCTGTTGAACAGCTGGGTGCCTCTCTCTAAGGTCAGCTGGTACAGAGACACATGGTCGTCGCACACCTTAAGCAGCTCGGACAACTCATTCTCCCAGGATTCAATGGTCTGTTTGGGCCGTCCAAACATGACATCCACAGACACCCTCCCAGGGCACAGCCTCCTGGCCTCCTCAATGGTTTTTAAAGCCTGCTGCGAACTGTGGTCTCTTCCTAGAATTTTCAAATCCTCATTCTGTAGAGACTGAAAGACTTAACTGTTAAACTATACGACATGACTTATAATGTAATCTTCTGTAACTATTTTTCTAAAGATTGAATATTCACCTGGACACCAATGGAGAAACGGTTGACCCCTGCACGACAATAGTCCTCTAACTTTGACATCCCCTCAGGAGTGGGGTTAACTTCAAGTGTGACCTCAGCTCTCTCTGAGAGTTTCACCTGTCTGGAAACAGTGTCCAGGATTGCAGCGATGGTTGAAGGGTGAGCCAGGCTTGGAGTCCCACCACCAAAAAATACTGAGGAGATGCTGCATGGAGAAAGGAAAATGAAGGGTAAGTAGAGGCTGAGGATGATACAGGGTGATTTCACAAGGAAGTGCAGACAATCATCATACCAGGACACGTTACTAAGGTGCAGCAGTGTTTCGGTCTCTCTCTGAAGGCACTCAGTCATTAGATCATTTTTGTTTTCTCTGGGTATGTACTTGTTGAAGTTGCAGTAGGAACACCTCCTGAGACAGTAAGGCCACTGTGAAAGGAAGGCAGGGGTGACTTTGGAACAGACTTTTTGGACATGGACAACACTGGGTGTATGTATGTGCTTTTGCAGACATGTACATCTCTGCATAGACATATTCAATCAGTCAAATTGGTCACTGGCTCACGTGTACGTAGAGAGACGCCTGCTTGATGAGATCTGCAGAGCCTGACGGTTCAATTCAATTGTTCCTCCTCCGGTAGTGTCAGATAGGAAGCGCAGACCGGGAGAAACGGCACGTGCAGCTGGTCGAAACGTGCGTCTGATCATTTTTGTAATGTTTCTATCTGACGACACGATTACTGTCTGAATCCCTGAATGACGCTGCCCCTCACTTGAGCACGAGACATGTCTTTTTATAGCATCCTCATAATACAATCATGAAAATACGACTATCACAGTTTCCATGACGACAAGGCAGCGTGAAGTAATGGCCCCGTTCCAAACGTTTAATTAAAGCAATACACATAAGGTTGAAACAATTTACCTAACGCACAGGGTAATCATTTTAACATGTCAGCTCACAATACTCGATATACAGCTTAAATTCAAAGATAAAGGCAAAAGGCAAAGTCATCCTTAGTTTGTTTACATCCTTATCATTTACTTCCTGGATTCTGTGACGTCCTACAACCAGGAAAATACGTAAATGTGAGTTCCTCTTTTGTTTCAAAGTTGACCGCACAGGGGCGCTGCGCCGCAAAAGCAACAAACTAATCAACAACTGTGCTCAACACGGGGCGTCAAACTCATTGCAGTTCAGGGGCCACATACAGCCCAAGTTGACCTGAAGTGGGCCAGAGCAGTAAAATCATAACATAATAACCTATAATAATGATAACTACAAATGTTTACCTTTATTTTAGTGCAAAAAAGTACAAGTACATTCTGTAAATGTACAGCTGTTGTATTTTTTGCCATGATGAGTCTCAAAGTGGGGCCAAATATTATATTCTTTAAGCACTGAAACCTGCTGCGAACACACCAAGCACACAGGTTTCCCAGTCACCTGACAGAGTGAAATGAAAAACAGATAGACTATAATAATGAAGAAGGTAAACTTGACTACTGTGGACCCCTCAGCTCGAGCATGAACAGTTTGCTTGCTGGACAGTGTTGATTGCAGCGGTGTCGTGCTAGTAGTGACAGAGTGCACCTGTGATGCATGCACATGTATAAGCACGTGCATGGTATGTGGCTCCTTTCAAAGATTGTGGATCCGCAGCTCCTGCTTTGAAAAGTTTAAATATACATAAACTTTAGTGCTAATTGAATCATGAAGTGAAAATTGCATTAAAGGTCTTCTCTGTAATTTCTTCACTTTGAAGAGTCATCCCGCGGGCCAGATTGGAGACTCTGGCGGGCCGGTTTTGGGCCGCAGGACCCCCTGACCTATCAAGTGAAGATCCCAAAGGTATCATATAGTGTTTAATATATTACGTAGAATAAACTGCAAGCACATAACACATGCATAATGTAAATCACGTGTCGCAGTTAAGTAGACTTTAAATTGATAAATGTATGTTGCAGGTAAATGTAATGTTACTGACATTTAGCCTACTGTATACCAAGAAATTAGTTCTTATGAAAACATTGAAAACAAGATAAAGTCTGAAATAATTTAATTTAAGATCCAAATCTTTATTCAAGACTCACTAAATATATACAAACTAATATAGGGGAGACTGGGTATGGTTGTAACATGGAGAGTTGCAAGAGTTGACATGACATGTTTCTTGCTAATTTCAAACAACTTTGCTAATACAGCTAGCTAAATAATGGCTGACGGGTGGGGGTGGTATGGGGGTGCCGTTTAGTTTAATATTAACGTTTATATTTAACATAATGACATTTAGATTTATATTTCACAAAATTATATTTAATTATTTAACATTTCGATTTAACATTTCGATTTAGCATTGGATTTAACGATTGTAACCTAAATATATTTTTCACAACAAAATTAAAGCTGGGGCTGGTAGTCTCAGAAAACTAGCATGAATTTGAATGTAGCATTTCCTCATGACTCCGTCTAACCCCTCCCCTCCTCCATCGGAGCTCCTCCAAAACGATTATTGATTTTGGTTGTCACCAATGACTGTACAAAATGTGGACATAGACTCCAGTGACGTCACCCATTGGTTTTATGAAGCCTATTGATAGGGAATGCCTTATTTGAAATGGTGACCCAACCTGACTAACTGTTGAACTAGCATGAGGCAAAGAGGAGGAGATGGGGAGGGCCTTTAGCCTCCTTACTAACAGCTACAGTTTGCCCGCCTGTCATTCAAGGTAGCCATATCCCTATGTATGCAACTTTAACATCTTCAAAACGTATGAGTTTTAAAATGAATCACCTTGAACAGTATGTGCGGATTGAGAAATTAGATATTCCGACCAAAATTGTTTTGTTCCAGGTTGTCAACAAGTTAATTTGTTGTAAGATTGACTTTTTGAAATGAGTGTGTATGTGGTTTCTGAGGCTTCTGGAGTCAGACATAAGGAAGTACAGCTTTTAACAATTCCACACTGGTTTTATATTTCAACATTGATGATTGCCGCTTTGTTAAAACAAAGGAGTACTGTGTATTTGACATCAACTCACAAGGTCTACAATATTATCAGAAGCTGAATTTAGTTCCACTTGTAGTTAACAAATGTGGATACTTTGTAAAAAAAAAAAAGTCAGAAATCTCTGTAAAAAAATCAGTGAGTTACAGGCGCTGAAGCAGAAGTTATACCATACCATACCAGGTCCAGGAACAAGCCCTTTAAATGAAAGTAATTCATATTCTAATGATATAGTGTGACATAATTGTTTTTTCCCCATACTGAACCAAATAAAAGTTCTAAAGCTCACATTATTGTTCTAAAAGTGAATCAAATGTAATAATTAAGTGCAACAGAGCTAATGTTTTAGAGGGCAGTTTGTAAGCGGTCCATCAAGCATCTGTGTTCGCCAAACTTTCCCAAAACCTCTCCAAATGTGGTTTTCAGTGTTTCAAGGTGTGTGAATGTCAAATAGTGCATGCATGCAAGGCGCTTGATCGCTTCCATTTGGTGCCTTTTGACATATTGAACTTGGAGAACACACATTTAATTGCAGGACTGTTACGATAAATGCAATGTCTGCTGATCATGTGGCCTGTTTGCAAGAGCCTGATCAAATCAGTTGTAAACACAGACATTTGTTGTCAGCACATAAAGACAGCAGTCTAATTTTTGAATATAAATGTGTGCTCTACCCACACAACATCAAACTAATTTAATGAGCTATTGATTTCCCTGATCCTAGGAAAAACAGTCTGGTCAGCTGTCAGTGAGGTAACCTAAGGTCACCTTCAAAAACCCACTCTTGATGCTTACCAAATCAACACTGTTCATTATGCAGTATTTATTACAAACTGGCTCTAAGAACCAATGTAGCTCGGTGGGAGGACAAAAAATAACAATAAGTAACTTATCATTTAAAAAGAAATACTTCTAATCAGCTGATCTGATGACTAATTAACATGGTAGAATATTTTGTGATTAGAAATATAGACATGTTTTACGATTTGTGCATCATTATTTAGACAAGTAATGATCCAGTCAACATCCTCTGCAAAAATATGATATCCTCTCATCCTGTCATTTTTCATCATATGATTTAATTAATCATGAACTTAAGTACACACCACAGCAATTAAGGAGTAATTTCATAAAGAAAAGTCACTAACTTTGACGTTTTTGCTGACTGGCGGCTTCACACCCACAGGATATTTTCCACTTAACATTAAATCTGTTACCTCATGCATCAGAGAGAGGAGAGAGAGAGAGAGAGAGAGAGAGAGAGAGATACAGGGAGGGAGGGAGAGAGAGAGAGAGAGAGGGAGGGAGGGAGATAGATTAAAAAAGGGATGGGGATGTTGTTTTCATATAATGAATGGAACAGTTACAGTGATGAGTTCAGTCCACTGAGAAGCCAAGAATTCAAGAACTTCTTTACAACCCTAAACAAAAGACTTAATTGGTGCTGTAAATTTGGCAAATGGATAAAAGGAAGAAAGGTAAGCTAACTAAACTACTGTGATATACCAGAAATATGACATCATTGCACAGCTTAACTTTAAGCTAAGGTCAAAGAAAAATTGGCACATTTTAGCTTACATGCTACAGCAGCCCTGAGCAGCTAAAATAGGCCTAGCATAGTTTTACATTAGTGTAGTCTTCTACATAACTTTTCATTGTTTTCATCACTTAGCATGAGCAGTTTGGCGGTCAGCTTTACCAGTATATTCAAGTATATTCAAAATCTTTCATACATTAAGTTTGCATGTTTAAATCTTTCAAACCAGCATTAGCAGTTTAGCATAAGCTATCCATGTAGTATTTACAGGGTCAGGGTTTCTTCAGAAATTGCATTTAGTTAGCAATACTGGTCTACTGTTACAACCCAACAATAATGAATGCATTTTAACTTAATGTTGTAACTCACTTATAGCTACATGTAAATGTGATGCACTTAAGATCTGAAGACTGTACAGCAGGAGAAGAAAGAAGAAATACAACAATGAGTTTGAAAAATGCGCTTAACTTTTTATATTCCCAAGCTGCTATGCGTTTGTCAAACTGAACTCTACATTTTTTACAGGATCTTCCACAGAATTGAGGCTTATGATTGTTGGTAGCAGTGGACCTCCACAGTTTCTCCTAACAAATGCCATACTGGGAAGGGAGGAGTTTCCAAAAGATACCACTTGCATTTCTGACAGCAGGAAGAATATTGGAGAACTGGCTGGTAGAAGAATTGCCGTGATCAATGGACCAAACATTTATGACAAGGATATATCTGGACCCAAGAGGAAGAGGGAGCTGAGAAGGTCTAAGTGCTTGTGTATCCCTGGTCCTCATGCCTTTCTTGTTGCCTTTGACATGGAGGATATCTCCCTGAATGACATGAGAGCCCCAAAATTGTTGAGGAAACGCTTTGGAAGACACTGTATGAGGCGCTGCATGGTCCTTCTTGCCTATGATGGAAACCTGGAGGGAGCCGCCCTGGAAAAGAAGGTTCAGAAGACTGACTGGTACCTGAGGGAGCTGATCGAGAAGTACAACGGGCGCTTTCATGTTTTCAGTAAGAACTGGAGGGATCGTAGCCGAGACAGAGAGCTGCTGCAGAAGATCGAGCGCATGGTGGCATCTTTAGGAGGGGGATACTTCTCCAGCAGTACCTTCCAGAAGGCGGAGGACTTTGTGAAGAAGGAGGAGAAGAGGCTCAGAAGGAAGAGGTCCGCGGAGATAGAGAAGCATGGACTGAGCTGGAGAAACACATCGAGGAGGACAAGGATGTATACAGCAGCAATGTGGGCGCTGAGATCAGAGCCAAGGCAGAGATGGACAACGGGTGGCTCCGAACTTCCCTGGCCAGAGGACTGGGATAGGATTTGCCATTGGAGCTATTATGGGTGCACTAGTGGGGTCCATTGAGGGGCCTGGGGGGATGGTTCTGTATGGGATCATAGGTGGTACGTGGGTGGCATCAGCAGGAGGAACAGCCCATGTGGCTATAAAGCACATAGAGGATAGAGTGGCTCCTCCTGCAGACTAACTTCAAACTCCATCTTCATCAATCGCTTCTTTGCGTCTGCGCGTCCTTGAAAGCATGGTCTTGAGTAATGAACGGAAGGAAGAAAAACCTGAACATCATGTGGTCTCTCTAACTATTTTCTATGTAGCTATCCTTGTACCAAATTAGATAAAGATTCATTTCAATTAATTTTAGGTTGAGCAAACTTTATCTTAACTTCGTAACAGCTATGGAAGCGTAAGGGAATCACAAATGACGAAAAGTGAATCTACTGCCTGACTTAAACCAATCTGTATTTAAATAAATGTATTTATGATTCATGGAGGCACATGTGAGTTTGTTGTTATATAACTGCTACATTTTATACACCCCTCAGTGTTTCTGGTGCCAGGTTGTAGGTAAGTTGAAGTGAAGCTCGATAACAAGCAGGGTGGAGTCTCAGCTGAGAGACTATTGTTTAAAGCTCAGCCCCTTTCACACACAGCTACACCTTAGTGCACCTGCTGAGTGAACACCACCTTGCAACATCTATGAGTTATTTGCCTGAAGCTGTGAGTAGAAGCCGTACAGACTGACTTAGTGTTATCTGGACCTAAAAAGGCGGCCTGTCGTCAGCTGAGAGAGGTAAGAAGTGAACACTTGAGTCAGTCCAGTGTTTTTACAGCAGTTTCTGTTTCATTTTTAGAAAACTTCTTGCTTTCACAGACAGGAATCAGACCTGTTAATCATAATGATCATGTTGCATAATCCAAGTGTTTCTCACATGAAAGTCAGAGTACAAGTAGTCAGGACAAATCACAGTAAAGTCAAACTTATGAGTTCTAAAGTTGTTGCCTGGTGATGTAGCTATTTAGTCATTACCTGTTTGACTACATACTTGACATCGCATGTATAGCTGGCTTCCATCCTCTGTTTTCTAATGGTTTCTCAATCACAAAGAAATTCCTTCTACCTCAGATGTATGTGTGACTAAGACAACATTGTGGGTGACTTTAATCTAAGGGCAGCACTTCATTGTGGGGAGCTTCACCACAGGATCAGATGGTTTTTTTCTTTAGATCATAAAAGAAACACGGATCCGGTCCTTTGTGTGTGAGTCATTGCATAATATGAGAGGAATGTCTTTCTGCTTAAGAACATGTTGTCCCTGAGAGTCACATTGCTATAAACTCAGCAGAAAGTATTTTTATTTCAGGTGACAAATGCAAGTAACTACAGATTAAGATAATGTCATGAGATATTATTGGGAAAGACTTGAGAAAGAAGCTGATGTTTTTAAGTACAGTTTAAGGTACTTTTACTTTGCATTATGATTTCTTAATTTTCTCTATTTTATACGTCAACTTTCATAAGTTTCAAAGGTGAAATGCTCCCAAAAAATTTGAAAAATTGATTGGATATCTTTTTATTATATGAATGGAATTTGGTATTGATAAGCTTATCAAAGGTTGGCATATCAATCAAGATTAGACCAATCATTCCTGACACGAGAGACTCAGAATCTGTCAAAACTCAGGGTACACTTTACACTTTACACTGTACACACTGGGTATAAAGTGGAGCTGAAATAGAATAGGTAGTTTTCCCTGTATTGCTTTATAAATAAAAGAATAGCATTGCTGTTGTCTCGTGATGTCCAACTCACCAAACCCCAAAGAATGCAATGGGGAGTGAGGGATTTGCATTAGTAAGAAGTATAGATGCATGATGGGTCCATAAAGTGGTTAAGGAGGCACGCATATACAGTATGTCCTTATAACCAATCACAGACGGAAATGTAACCTCCACAAGTTTTTCTTAGCACAAGAAGTAAGTAGGATTGATTTCTAAAATAAAAGCCAGTCTTCACTATAATAAGTAAATCATTCTCCCATGTACATATATTCTGCTCACACACATATTCTCCTCTCACAAACATACATATTTCTTTCTAATGTATGTTATGTGTATAAAAGAATATACTGTATGTTGAGGACAAATATATGTATGGGAACAGGGAATGTGTTAGAGTGCCAGAGTGAATTATACCCTCTACAGCCCCTTATATATCACTTTGAGTTGTGTAACTAGATTGGTAATATCTACATTAAATACAAGTTTGTTGTCTATTCACATATCTAATAACTTATGGAGGTCTCATCTTCAAGGATTTACCTTCAGAAGTAGAAAATGTTGAAATTATCTTGCTTTTGCAAGTTAGCTTTAGAGATACACGTCATTTAAATGCAGTAAAGCAGTTTGCCACCCATGCAATTATGCATGAGTTTGCAGATCATGTGAGGACTTCCGACCTCTTAAAAGGTTTGTTGTCAGGGCTTCTCCTCACTATTCCAACGGAAGGGACATTTCTCCCTACATGTAAATGTATCAGAATTGGGTTTTCCTCAAACTCAGTTAAGCGTCTGGCCTTTTCCCTTATTGGTGTGACACTTTATATGGGGCTGGTCCACAGGAATCCCTGGTCTGCAGATCTTTATATAATGTAGTTCTATAAACTAGTTAAAGATTAGTCCCACCTGAAAAGAAAACGCTGCAACTATCTTAGTTTTGTGTCAACTCAGTACTTCTGGAGTCTAGATCAAGTTCATTCAGTTACTTCTTTATTACTTTGAACTAAAAAGGTTTTATGAGGACTAAAGTGATGTGTATAAAATAATTTGATGGATAATACCCCTGTCTCAATTATCTGTCCAGTACAAACCCAACACCCTCATTTACCCTGGTGCCATGCAGTTGGAACATTGTTGCTGTTGTTTCTATAGTTTTTGTACCTTTAGTCATTGTTCATCATCTCCCTGGATTACCTTGTCACGGTTTAGTTTTTGTTACTGGACAGCACTTTCCTTGCACAAAAACAAAACAAAAAACAAATTACTTCATTCATAACTCACATATAAATCATATATTAATATTTTTCTGTTTGCCAAAATCTACAAAAATGTCACCATAAAGCCTTTCCTTAGAATTAGCAACAGCTGTGTTAGTAATATAAATAAAGAAATAATAAACCAAAACAAACTCTTTTCCAACTTTGGTTTCACTTCCTGGTTTTCAGAAAATGGCCTCTACCATCAGCCTGCTCTCTGAGAAGATCTTCCTGTGCTCCTTGTGCAAAGACATCTTCACAAACCCTGTGACCACTCCATGTGGACACAGCTTCTGCCTGTCCTGTCTCAGCAACTACTGGGCACGACACCAGAACCGATACTGTCCCCACTGTAGGAGAGTGTTTGCTGACAGGCCTGACCTCAGCATCAACCACGTACTGGCAGACATCTCCGACAACTACAAGAAGAATCGTCCAGAGGACCCACCTGAAGAGGAAAAGGTACTTTTGTCACTTATTTGATTGTCATTATCTGAAATGTGATCAGTTTTGCAAACGTGTGAGCGCTTGTGTCGATTTTGCAGGTTATAGATGTTGAGCAAATGATTCAAGAACGGCTGCAGAAGATAGAACGGTTAAAATACTCCATCCAGCTCCAAAAGGTTAGTTAAAAAGTGCAGCATTTAGATATGTGTTAATAAATGAATGTGAAACCTTGAATGTTGATGTATGATGTTGTCCTCCAGAACTCTTACCTCAGAGAAGTGCGAGAGAGTCAGAAGGTCTTCTCTGCTCTCGTATGTGAGATGGAGAAGAGTCACAAAGCACTGGTTGGAGCAATAGAGGACAAACAGAGAGAGGAGGAGAGGAGAGTAGAGACGCTTGTGGAGGAGCTGAAGCAGGAGATCCAGTTGCTGAAGAAAGAGAGCCCTGAACCTGAGCCTCAGATTCCTGTGAATGATGACCAAAGTGAAGACGTGAAGCAAGTTACAGTGGTAAACACCTCTAACTTCAGCACACACAATAAAGATGATGATGATGATGATGATGATAAAGGATGGTGAAGACTCGACACAAGGCGCCCAGTGATGAAATGTCTCTGTTCATGTCTGGCAGAACATCGTTTCCAACCTGTGCCCCTCTGAGATGAAGGACTGGTCTAAGGTTACCATAGAATCAGACCCTTGTGTTGGGGTCACCAGGCGAGCTCTGTCAGACGTGATGGAAATGATGAAGGTAGAAGTCAACAGGCTCTCCAAATCTGGTAAGAAATCCAAATGTTATCTTGTATTGTGAATAAAAACTATGGATTCATATCAGTGACATGTATTTCTACCATGATTCTTCTTTGACAGAACTGAAGAGAATAGAGAAATACACAGGTAAGCTTTTGACTACTCTGAAACAAAAAAAGGGACTGTACAGAAATTATTTTCTTGGGGAGGAGCGGCCAGAACAGGGGGGATTTTGTTTACTCTATTTTTGTGTTTGGAAGAGTTATTAAAAGATTAGAGAACAGTGTTTCTTAAAAATGTCATCATGTGGTAGATGAAAAAACATCCCATTATCAGTCACCACCATGCTTGAGAGAGGGCGACATTACCCACCAGTGTGCAGATGGTGCATTCGTGTATCAAACTTAGCTATTTGGAAATGATTGTGAGGTTGTGAGATGCAGTTTGGTTTCGTTAAAGGTACCAAGGTTACTGGGTGAGGTTCCACAGAGGGGCGTGGTTTCAGTTAATGTGCTGTAATTAAAAGAAAAAAAAAAGTAAGGTGACATAAAGTGACTTAACTGAAGTGGAGTCAAACTTTTGATCTAACAGGAGACTGGATTGTTTCCTTCTTAATGATACAAGGGTTCATATATTTAAAAGGGGGGTTTGGTTTTTCCTTCTTCACTTATTTCACAAAAGATATATTAAATGTCACATTTTTTGCATTGTAACAAAGTTTATAAACTAGGCCAAACAAACATTTTTGGGACCAACCCCAAGCTTTTGAGAATCTATGATATTTGAGGAGGGTGTTCCATTTTGGTTTCAGTCAGTGGTGACACTGCTAAGGAGGGTCTTGCCTTTAAAAAAGGGAACTATAGGATGTAATCCCCCTCCCTACTCATATATATTTTTGCAGTTCCTTAGTTTTAAAGGTATCTAAGCTCTTTGACCCATTTCTTAACTTTTCTCCTCCCTCTTTCTCAGCGGATGTCAATCTGAGTGCTAAGACAGCCCACCCCTCTCTCTCCGTCTCAGATGACAGAAAACAGGTGAGACAAACAGACAAGATGCAGGAAGTATCTGATCACCCCAAGCGCTTCGACCGTGTTGCAAACGTGCTGGCCAAAGAGAGTGTCAGCAGTGGGAGGTGCTACTGGGAGGTGGAGGTCGGGGAGAAGATCGAGTGGACTCTGGGTGTGGTTAGACAGTCCATAAACAGGAAAGGCAAGTTTACTGTCTGCCCTGCTAATGGTTTCTGGACTTTAGGCTTGAAGCCTGGAGGCCAGTACATTGCTAACACCTCTCCTGTGACCCCGGTGGCCCTGGAGCAGAGACCCAAAACAGTGGGCGTGTTTGTGGACTATACAGAGGGCCGCGTGTCTTTCTTCTGTGCTGAATCTGGAGTCCACCTTCACACCTTCACTGATACATTTACTGACAGGCTTCATCCTTTTTTCAGTCCTGGACGCCTGCATGGAAGCAAAAATGCCTTACCCCTAACAATCTGTTCAAGTTTCTGCAGCATCTAAACACCATACATACTGAATAATTTATCAATCTGCAGTATTAATCAAGTTGTAGTGCTTTTGATCATCTTTTCAGTATCAATCTAGTATGTGAAATATATTTATGTATTTATGAATCCATACAAAAATATCCAATAGACCTCATTTTCTCAGTCAGAACAGTGAACAAGAGACTGCACAAGGACTGACTCCTTACACTCGAAAACTTCAATGAAAGCCATAAACAGATTGAAAAGGCAAGACGAGGGTGGAAGAAAAGCGAAAGCTCTCATAAATGAACAAGTGAGTCAAAGTCAAAAAAGAGGAGAAAATGGCTGCCTGGGTCGGATGGATGTGAGGGGATGCAGGGCTGGGACAGAGGTTGACGAGGAGCAGTGAGGGAGGGCACAGCAAAACAGCGGGGCATTGTGCTCGCACACCAGGCACTGGGAGACACACTCAAACACATTCACTCATTCACACACTGACGCTGCCGTGCACACAAGCGCATGCTTCTGCCCACTGCCACACAGACTTGCGCTGGCATCTTGGAGGGCAGCCCCATCTCCAGTGCAGTCCTGGGTGTCGAAGCTGCTCGACCCTCTCTCAGCTTCAGTTCACCTGACCTCTGAGATAGAGCCTCCCCTCCTGAGGACTGCAGTGACTCTCAGGACTGTCATTCACAATACTGGGCATCCCAACTGATCTACACCAGCAGAGGAGCGGTGACACCAACCTTTGGACCAAGGGGAGCAGTGAGAGTACAACATTTGAGGTAGATATCCTGCATCAGCACTATCTCTGCAACCGTCAAATTTCTTAATTTCAAACTGATACAACAACTAATACACTTGTTGGAAGTTTGGCCAGGGGTAAGGAAAGCTATTGTTGAATGTTTTTAACTAAATCACAATTAAATATCACTTTAATAGTCTTGAAGTTGGAAGTAGGTGTATGAAAGGGCTCTTAGACCACTGAAATGTTTGCATTAATGTCCTTGAATGTGGGCAAAGCCACTCACCCACAGTTCCACACTTCATAGACGAAGGTTCCACTTCTGTGCCATTAAGAAGGCCTCGGCTCCTTGAGTGGGTTTCAGGGGTTTTCAAGATCTTTAGGAGGAATTCAGGGGAATTAGATTATTATATAAATGCACACACACACATTTTGCAGCAGTTTGAGAACATGTTTCTTGATTTGAGGATTTATATGCTACACAACAAATTTACTTGTATGATGATCTTTTTCTATCTGATATCATCCCCTTAGTAGGGAATGGATTTGATACATGTCTACCTAAAAGAGGTCCAAAGACATTGAATCCATACTGTTGCGAAGGAAACCCTTGGACTGATGGTTCAGGTTGGAGGTTGATACATAGAATCGATAATAAATGTGGATTCTGAGAGCTGGGATAAATAGATGACATATAGGTCCTCCTGGCCCACTCTACAGAGCTTCATGAAAGATGCTTGTGTTCACAGTCTCCTCATGTTTTTTCCAAGATAATCCACTCACCCAGCAAGGCGTAGCAAGACACCCACAGCTGTGTCAAAGACGGCTATTCTCTGCACTTCTGACTGGAATCCACTAAACATGGGCCTCCAAAGCCTGTTTGAAAATAATTATGATAAATACATGCTTCAATAGCCTTTTCCACTCCACTAATGTAGTGCTTATTGTTATGAGTGGTGGGGAGTTGTAAATATTTGTGTACTGCTGAATTTTACAGTTGGATAAAACACAATATGAATAAAACAATATAATTTGTTCTACTTTTTGTCATTTAAGGATACCTGTCCTGGTCGAACCACGCTCAGCTCAACGACTGCCAAAGCACTGAGGATCCAGCAGTGGAGCAAAATTCTTTCAATTCTTTAGACTGTCACATTTCTTTGTTGGACTAAAAGTGGGCCCACTGCAACAAACAAAGACTGAAATAAAACCAAGACAAATTCTAACAGCTGATTCCAACAACATCTTTCACCATGGCAACCACAGGTATGCAGCTACTGGGCCTAATTATGTCCATCGTGGGCTGGGTAAGTGGGTTGATAGTCTGTGCCATCCCCCTGTGGCGAGTCACTGCCTTCATCGGCAACAACATAGTGACAGCTCAGATCATCTGGGAAGGCCTGTGGATGAATTGCATCGTTCAGAGCACAGGTCAGATCCAGTGTAAGGTGTATGACAGCTTGCTGGCTCTACCCAGTGACATGCAGGCTGCCCGAGGCCTCACGGTGCTCTCCATCCTGATGTGTGGTCTGGCTCTTGCTCTGGGGGTTGTAGGAGTCAAGTGTACCAAGTGTATCGGTGTAAACAGCCTCAAGGCCCGCATTGCTCGCATCTCTGGTGCCCTTTTTGCCATCGCAGGGTTCCTCTACCTTGTGCCCATCTGCTGGACGGCCCACTCCATCATCAGGGATTTCTACGATCCGCATGTGGCAGCCCCACACAAGCGAGAGCTTGGCCCTGCTCTTTACATCGGCTGGGGGGCATCGGCTTTACTCCTCATCGGGGGATCTCTGCTCTACGCCGGGTCGAGTCCCCCTGGCATGCCAGGTTCTCCTACCTTCAGCAGTGGAGAAAGTAGTCCTCGCAGGGCACCTGCCTCACAGGTCAAAGGTTATGTTTGAGCTCCCAAAATGTCTGAATGCCTTCAGGTCCCCAAAACATGCCCCTGATATCTCTTTCAATTTTGCTTCCTGTAATTATTTTATATTTAATGTTAGTCTAGTTTGTTTTGTTTCTCTGGAAAGCAGCCGGAAGCTGTTTGGTGAAAATGGGACTCATTTCAAGATTTCATACCCGATGTCCTTCAGTAACCTTTTTCCTCTGTCTGTCAGTGAAAAATACAATAAAGTGTCCTCAAAATCCACCTCTGAGGGGAGTGTTGTGTGCTCACATCTTTACCATACCATATTTAAAAAAGCCTATCACAATACAATGTGTTTGATATATAGGCCTCACAGCCCCTATAGTATTTGAAAGATCTTTGTTTTGCTCATTTATGTAAATACTACCAGCAGTTCAGCTGGGCAGAGAAGAACAATAGAACAATGGGGATGTGTGTACATTTGCTGTGTGTGTGAGTGCATGTGTGTGTGTGCGTTTGCGTGAGAGAGTGTGAGAGAGATGTAGATGTCCTCCCTTTCTTTTCTGACATCTCCTTTCCCCCATCTCAGCTACCCGATATCAGAGACAAAAAAAACACCATCTTTCACAGCCTAGTAATCTTTCTATTCCTCCAACTTACAGAGAGTAGCAAACAGACTCTCTTTGCACTAGTAATCTTTAAGCTTCTCTTTGTCAGAATCACAAAATTAAAATTGAATTGAAAAATTAAATCCCATCCTTTTATAAAATGCTAACTTTGAAATAAAACGTTAACACTCACAGAATGTTTGAGTTCATATTGTGTGTGAGCGTGGCACTCTGTCAGTGTATCTGTGTATAAGCATGTAATGTGGGATGTTACAGACTACAGTGGAATCATGATTATTCATGAGACATTGTTCAAATCCCCATTATCTTAATTTTCAATCAAATGCTCATCTGTGGGGTGATATAGAACAATATAAGTGGCTTAAAGCCTCAAACTAGATATCTGTGTAGAACATTGGCATTTGCTTCAATCTGCTATGGACTTCACTCAATTATATATAAATCACAATTGTGAAGGGACACAGGGCTCTATTGGTTTTCTCTCCTTCTGTCCCTTACAGCAGTGGACAGAGCCACACAATAACACTTTACAGAGCATAACAGCACCAAAGCGACAATGGGTACCAGTGTTCTAAGTGCCAGGTAGTGACTCATACATGACCTAAGGAGGCCTATATCAATGTTGGTGGCGTAATGCTGTGAATACAGTAAGGCAGCCTGTGCTGTTTACTGTACAATTGTAATGGGGAAAACAGGGTGATATACTATTTATATCTAAAATAATGAGGGCAGTGTCTTAAAACAGGTATGAAAGATACAATGCAATTTTAGTAAAAATTAATCATACATACTAAACATATGAATACTTCATTATTTTACAATAACATAACACAACACTGCTTGTGGAGCAGGTATGTATTCGAGGAACAGTGATGTCTTAAACATCGCAACTCTGCTGCCAACTCACATAAAAGTCATCTGTAAACAAAGTCTGCATAAACCTTCTATTAAGAGGGCTCTGTGTAAATAGAAGCAATAATAGGTTATGTAACCAGAGCTTAGAGACATTGCAGAGGGATTCATCATTTTGTGTCTTTCATAAAGATATAAAAGTCTTAAAATCAAACAAACAACCATAACAGTTATTGTGTTTGTGATGCATTTAGGAACTAATACAAAACATATTAAAGGCTTATTAGATTAAAATGCATGTACATATAAAAAGTTTGTGTTAAAGTATAATTTGATGATGTATTTGTGCTGTTTTAGAAAGTTCACTTATTTCTGGTCTACTTGACAAAAACACAGAGTAATGTTGGGAATTATAAAGAGCTGGACTGACAGAATTAACTTTACACAGAATATTCCTTATCCCAATGGATCCACGTGGATTATATTGGAATGATTTTAATGGCATACATTACAGAAGCTGGTGCAACATTCAAGAGAAAACTTTACACCAGAAAAGAAACAAGTTGCTATGTTAACATAAAGTGAATGTTTAATTATAATCTAATGCTGAAGCTAAAGTCACAATCGTTTGATTTATGTCGTGGCAAATATTGAAAGTAACACATTAAAGGTTAGTGGCTTACATGACCAGGGGAGACACTTCTTAATTGCAGCCACTGTAACATTAACATCCCAGCTAGCAATTTTTTGTTTTAAAATCGTTCTTTTAATTGTACAGAGAATGTTACTGTACTGTTTTCAGCAGGAAGTTTTCTTTGTGTTCAAAAAATGTTCTATGATAATATTCACTAAAAACATTAATAAAATGTTAAGTGACAACAGTGCTTGAATATTATGCCAAAATGTTCTTGAAACATTCTCAGCAGGAAGATTACTAACATTATCTGAATGTTAAAGAGAAAATATTCTTCTTCCATTAACAGTTCACAAAAAATATATTTTTTTAAATGAATAAACATCCTTAAGATGTTCTTTTAACATTACAATCAAACCCTTATCTTGAAACATAATCAGAACTTATAGGGAATGCTAGCCAGTGTGGTGAGAACATTCCCTGCTAGCTGAGATGTCTGCCATCTCAGTTTATGGAATACTGTAATAAAGTTCACTTTCACATGTGTACTTGCATTTGTGTTTCTAGGACACTAGAGGGACGAGATTCCCGTGATGTTGTTGTTTCACGGCGGAAGTGGGAAGTAGGAAGAGCCGTACAGCTGTGCTCCGTGGCTAACAGACAAGCTAATAGGCTAAGGACCCTCTGACTTCAGAAGACACCTCGACAGCAGCTACTTTCAGACTTTTAATCCAAAATGGGGAAAGGTGGGGGCACATTCGAGAGGCTTCTTGGTAAGTGATCAAGACGTCTGTACGGTCAATAGCTTATTAAACAAATATGAGTCAAAGTGCGATGTTTTTCAAGCGTATTGTTTTGGCCGACGATCACCAGGGCTGTGGCTTCCAGGCCAGCTAGCTGATGTTAGCCTGCGAACAGTTCTGTTGTTATTGTATGAAGGCCTGGATCAGCCAATTAACTATAGCGAGCCATCGGAGGACTTAATACAACATTGTTTGATACTTATACCAAAAGTCTTACCCAAGCTACGTGATCCTTGTGTTTTCTTGATGCTAGCGGTAAAGCTACACTGACTCCATATGATAAATTATTAACGTTGATTTGAGGAACATGCTAACCAAAATAATGTCACTTTTGAACTGATGTGAAGCAGAGTCGGATAGCTAAGCTATATAATGCTATATGTGATATACTTTTAGTGTTGTAAGTTTTTTTAGGCTAACAACAGGTTGTCATTTAGCTGCCAGACAGGAAAACTAGCTAGTTGGTCCTTGTTCTTTATAGATCAGCGCTACACTGAATACATCATATTTTCCTTTTAAATATGGTGGACCAAAGAACCGATGTTTGGCTATTAGCTCATTAGCTCACTCTTCTGCTAAGAAAGATAGGATCCAATGTCATAGCGTTTCTATGCAGTTGGTATACGCGGTTTCATGCGTCATGCTGGAAATTGATTGTGTTCCTCGATAAATACTCAAGAAGGAAACAAACAACTCGCTGCTTTGCAAACGCGTCAATTGGGATTCATCCTCATTCGTGGATGTGATCCATGAACCACTCAGTTCGCATTGCGTATAGTATATTTGTCATAAGATTGTGTCAGGTTGTTATTTAGTAATGTTTGCTGTGTGGTGTTGAAATACATCACGTAATCCTGTTGGTTTATAAAAGAAGTTCCTAAAATGGGGTTGTTTCCAAATCACTGGCATGTCCGTTATTAGTATGTAACGACTAAGCAAGGGAAATTAGTAATTGCACTGTGTAATGAGAATTCCTAAAGGACATGATGCGAAATAATAATGATAAATAATAAACTATTTAAAGGATCATTGTAATGGAATATAAAAAACGATCAGGAAGTGGATGGGAAAAGGTTTCAGTGAATAACAGATACATACGCTACATGGAGTTGGGATTCTTTACAAGATCTTTCAACCCACAGGCTGTATTGTTTATTGACTAAACTGACAGTTGAGCATAGATACTCAATCACAGCTCTTGCAAAGCAAGTTCATTTATGTCTAGAAGTAATTATACAAGGTAGAAGCCTTTAATTTTTTCCTTTGTGTTTCACAGCATACAGTGTGTTTCTAACCATCTGTAATTATTGCAGATAAGCCACCAGTCAGCTGCTGCTGGAGACTGACTGGGAATCCATTCTGCAGATCTGTGATCTCATTCGACAGGGGGATGCACAGTAAGCGTCCTTTCTTCTCACATATCCCAGCCTGTTTCGGTCAAAAATAGTTCATTAGATATAAGATGTTTTCAATATAAAACAATCAGTTGTGGACTTTCTATTGAGAATGATCATTTATTGTTCTTGCAGGGCCAAGTATGCCATTGGGGCCATAAAGAAAAAGCTTAATGACAAAAATCCACATGTGGCTCTCTATGCACTTGAGGTAAGATTTGTGTATAGCAAAAAATGAGGTACAGAATTTTCCCCTGCTAGTACACCATGTAAGTGAGACTAAGTTAACTTGAAACACAGTTATGCTGCCTTTATTGTGTGTTAGTGTCCTGTAAATCCTCAGCTTTTCAGCAAACTGCTGTGGTGAAATGTGTGTCACACAGAAGGCATAATGAATAGTATGTGGCCTCACCCCCCAGGTCCTGGAGTCAGTGGTGAAGAACTGTGGCCAAACAGTCCACGATGAGGTGGCGAGTAAACAAACCATGGAGGAACTGAAGGATCTGCTCAAGGTGCGATACCTGCTCATCTTGAAAATACTTCGAGCATCTCTTCTATATGTTTACATTGTGGCTTCAAAATGATGTTGATAGTAGGCAGATCCATAACAGGGAGATTGACACCTCCAAACCAAATGCCTGCTCTTGCACTGTTTAACTTGGGTTGAGTGCTTTGTTACCTGTGTAACACTTCATGCCACAGCTTTCTGGCAGAAAGCCCTGAAAGCAAACAGCCCCTGTTACTGTTCTTGTGTTCTTAGTAGAGAAATTAAGAGACAAAAAGGGAGCAGGATGCAGCTAGTAAATCTTTCTCTGGCCTTTAAGTTGTTGGCTAGAGATTGGAATGAAAATACCTGCGCATTGATGATCAATTACAGCTGTTACAAAAAAGATAAGCAGTACTAAGATGCTGAAACAAGCATATGTTCTGCCTCTTTAGATGAATCATATCTCTTCAACTATGTAGAAGTCCCCTGCCTTTCTCTATTACCACGTAAACAAGCTGTGTAAATTTATAATGCGCTTCTTTGGCCATGTCCAGATAGGCCGACCCATGTCTGACCATGTTTTGGAAAGCTTATCACCTTCCGAACCCTCTCTGGAGTTAGAACAAAACCCTCTCACTGCTACCAGGAAGCTGGCTGCATTACACCACAAGCTAGCAACATTTGATTGGAGTCTTGCTGTGTCATGTGACACAAGCTCCTGCAGCTTTTAGCCCATGCCGGTTTCAACTTCCTGGTGATGTCATAGCCTCATGACAGGATTTTTTTTTTTTTTCAGACCAAAAGCGAGGGACTTCCCACCTCAGTTCTTGTTGGCAAACACATACTGTTGATGCTGGCATATGCTTGAGATTTGACAACAGAAATATACATGATACAGGCAAGGAGGGAATTAAGTTCCAAAGCTGGTTTTGTTTAACTCTACCTGGTTCTTTTGTGCCAAAAACAGACGGAACCAAATGTCAGAAACAAGATTCTGTACTTGATCCAGGCCTGGGCTCATGCCTTTCGCAACGAACCCAAGTACAAGGTGGTCCAAGATACTTACCAGATTATGAAAGTGGAAGGTAAGTGAACAAATGCAGAGCTTTATTTCAATTTTACTACAATCATTTCTAAACTAAAGGCTTAAGGACTTCTAAAATGACACAGACTAATATTATCAATCCTGTTTAAGCTGAAAATAGATGAGAAGAAAAACACCCTAATTTTTTCTGATCTCTTTTCTTTCTCACAGGTCATGTGTTCCCTGAATTCAAGGAGAGTGATGCAATGTTTGCAGCTGAAAGGGTGAGTTTTTTTCCTTAGAGTTGGGTTGAAAAGTCTTGAGATCTTGTGATTTTGCTGTATCATTGTATCTGTTGTAACATGCCGTCTGTCTGCCCCGTTCAGGCTCCAGACTGGGTTGATGCAGAGGAGTGCCACAGGTGCAGAGTCCAGTTTGGGTTATGACAAGAAAGGTAGGCTGAGCTTCCTTGGAAGTAGGGCACTCAGAGATTTTACGTTTACAGTTCAGCAGTGTGTTTGTGTATGTGTGTACAATTATGGCTCAGAAGTTGACCTCAATTTGTTTCCGTTGCTATTTCAGCACCACTGTCGAGCCTGTGGACAGATTTTCTGTGGAAAGTGTTCTTCTAAGTACTCAACCATTCCCAAGTTTGGCATAGAGAAGGAAGTGCGTGTGTGTGAGCCTTGCTTTGAGCTGCTTAACAAGTGAGTCCTTAGACCTTCGGTATCAGAATATGGTAGTGTGAATTTCTGTGTCGGAGTTTGAAATGAGGACGCTCTTGAACTTGCAACGAACTGCCTTAGTGGACACTGTTTGATGCTACCATTGTAGGTTGCTCTCTCACTAAAGTTAAGATGTATCTTTTATTGTTGTATGTGTGTTTTAGATTGCTTATTTGTTTGTTTTTGATAACTTTCAGCCTATACAACTTCTGTATTAAGGTTAAAAAATGCTCATGAGGGAAGATGTGATTGACTTGCTCAATGCCTTTATCATAACTGTGAAAATTGTACTTTTTGTCATGTTTTTAATCCCTGTATGCCTGCTAGTTATCACAATAGAGAAGAAAAACTATTTGGGGAAATGATCAACCAAATATCGGCATAAACTGTTTCCTGAATGTGACTTTTTTGTTGAAAATGAAAGAGTTTCTTGGTGTAGAATTAAGTTTTTATATTTTAATATTGTGTCTTAATTGAAGAAAACATTAAAAACAATGCTGTGCAATATTATTTATTCTTCAGTAAAATATTGTATGCTTTTTATAGACATTTTCAAACACCAATGACATTTCTTGTTCTTAGAATATTACATTGGAGGTTTTTGCAGAGGTAGTTCCCCCCTCAGCTCTTTGTCATCCTGTACTGTTTTTGGTGTTTCAATGTTCTCCTCTAATTTGCAAGATTGTTTGTCTTCCCTGTTCCCTTTTCGTCACCAGCCACCCCTCCCTGTCTCCTCCACTTAGGAAAGCGGAAGGAAAAGCCCCCGCTGTCGGCCCGGCTGAGCTGCCTCCTGAGTACCTGACCAGCCCGCTGTCCCAGCAGTCACAGGTTAGGAGTATCTTCAGTTATTACATGAGTAATGAATGGTAGTTAATTTGAAAAACTAAATGGCCTAGTTGAGGGTTGAACCAGTTACAGTGGTAATACATTTGCATTGACGAAGGTGGGCCATGCTGTGGCCTCCTGTGAGAATCAACAGATACGTATATGTAGACTTGAATTATCCTTCAGCTTTTGTCATCCGAACACCCAAATCAGATGCCCCCAAAGAGAGACGAGGCAGCGCTGCAGGAGGAAGAGGAGCTGCAGCTTGCCATAGCCCTCTCCCAAAGTGAGGCTGAGGAGAAAGAACGGATGGTATGTTGCACAGCTGAAATTTGACTGTGTTTTACTGCCTGATTGCTGAAAAAAACTGACACATACCTCTGTGTATACTCACAGAGGCAAAAGAACTCTTATCCCATGTATCCCAAAACGGATCCTACTCCAGTGACCTCCTCAGCACCACCAGTCAGCACCCTGTACACTTCCCCTGTGGTAAGACTTCATCCCATCTGCTGATTATTTAGATCTGCTCATGTTTTGTACTTAAAACTCTTTCTTTCTTTAGAACTCCTCTGCTCCATCAGCTGAAGACGTAGACCCTGAGGTACTTTCAGTTTCCTTCAGTTCTTTAATTGCTGCATTAAGATAGACACAAGAATACCTCACTGTCTGCTCACACTGATTGTAATATGTCCAATCATTCCAGCTGGCACGTTACCTGAACAGGACATACTGGGAGAAGAAGCAGGAAGAGTCTCGCAAGAGTCCAACCCCATCAGCTCCTGCCCCCGTGCCACTGGCTGAGCCCCTTCCACCAATCAGCCAGCCTGCAGAGAGTCATGTCCCTGTCCAGCCAGTCAGCATAGTGGAGGTAGGATGATGATTGGTGTTAAGATCTTATGCTGGCAATGTTTCAAATCATCATCAGCAGATGTATCCTGTTCTCCAGAACAAAAATGACTGTTTGCTTTGCTTCCCTCTCATTTCTGCCCCGCAGCAGCAGTACCAGAACGGGGAGTCGGAGGAGAATCACGAGCAGTTTCTGAAGGCTCTGCAGAATGCCGTGACCACCTTCCTCAACCGCATGAAGAGCAACCACATGCGTGGGCGCAGCATCACCAACGACAGCGCTGTGCTGTCACTCTTTCAGTCCATCAACAACATGCATCCACAACTGTTGGACATTCTCAACCAGCTAGATGAAAAGAGATGTAAGTGTCAGCTTTCCATGAGTTTGTGCTCACTGTGCATCCCGCCTGTAAGCTTTTCTAACTACAACATCATTTATGTTGGCTGCAGTGTACTATGAGGGGCTGCAGGACAAGCTGGCTCAGGTGCGCGATGCGCGGGCTGCTCTCAATGCCCTTCGGGACGAACACAGAGAGAAGCTGCGTCGTGCTGCGGAGGAAGCAGAGAGACAGAGGCAGATTCAGCTGGCACAGAAACTTGAGATCATGAGGCAGAAGAAACAGGTAACAAATGAGACTCTTCACTATAAAAGAGGGAATTGATACACTATTTATTACCATGCTCACAAGCGTCTGTCATCAAACTGTAGGAGTACCTTGAGATGCAAAGACAGCTGGCCATCCAACGCCTTCAGGAGCAGGAGAAGGAGAGGCAGATGCGTCTTGAGCAGCAGAAACACACTATTCAGATGAGAGCCCAAATGCCTGCATTCTCCCTACCTTACGCCCAGGTACACTCTACAGACACTACTAACAGCTGTCAGTCAACAAGTAATCAAAGAAGGATGAAGTCAATAATTAAAACTGAGACTGCTGTGGTTGAATTTCATAACTCTTTATGAAACATCTGTATGATCATCTGTATGTGCTGTCACACAGATGCAGTCTTTGCCTCCAAATGTGGCTGGAGGAGTGGTGTACCAGCCTGGTGCTCCACCTAGCTACCCAGGCACCTTTAGTCCAGCTGGATCTGTGGAGGGTTCACCTATGCACAACATCTATATGAACCAGCAAGGTCAGACCGCACCACCACAATACCAGGCAATGCCTGGTCCTCCCACAGGTGAGGAGTTCAGTAAGAGTAATAAACGTTGAATCAATGTTTGAAATAATTTTTAAATGTGTTTGAAGTTACAGACGTTGCTGTGATCAGTGATTTCCCATAGTAGTTCAAGTGTGCTTCAATGTATGACTGACCGTCCCTCCTTCTTCCAGATCCTAATATGGTCAATGCGTACATGTACCAGCCTGCAGGCACCAATGGGCAGCCTGTTCCACCTCCTGGGCAGGCTCCGCCTACTACGAGTCCACCCTACTCCAACTATCAGCCCACACCCACGCAAGGCTACCAGGTATTTTTCACTCCCACTTTAATTTTCTGATCAACTCCATAAAGATGTTTATTTACCAACTAACTGTTTCTCCATATGCAGAATGTGGTCTCTCAGGCCCAGAACATGCCCCCCATGACCCAGCCTCCTCCCACCAATGGAATGGGCTACATGGGCTACCAGCAGTACAGCATGCAGAACATGATCTCAGCGTTGCCCGGACAGGATCCTAATATGCCCCCACAACAGCAGTACATGCCAGGCCAACAGCCCATGTACCAACAGGTTAGTCACTGTGAAAAGTTTTCACAGCATCATGTGTTTTTTCCTTTCACACTTCAAGGACGTTTGTCATATCAAAGCGGAGAGGAATTCAAAGAAGGAGGATGGGGAGTCCTTGTGGTCCTCTGCTAGTTTACAGTAAAGTTGTAGAGATTCAAAGCATTCCATAGGGCCTCTTGAGAAAATATAGAGATGTGGTTTATTCTCAATGATCTATTATTAAAAATATTTCTTGAGGATAGATATTAGGGTCACTTTTGAACATGTCTTACGGGGCGCCGTTGGTCTAGCGGTCTTAGCGCTCGCCCCATATTCAGAGGCTATAGCCCTCAACGCAGAGGTCATTGGTTTGATTCCAGCCTCGACCATTTACTGCATGTCCTCCCCCACTCTCTACTCCCACATTTCCTGTCTCTCTTCGGTTGTCCTGTCCATCAAAGGCGAAAATGCCCCAAAATATAACTCTAATAAACATGTTTTATGACTTTCAGAAATGAATCCAAATCACACTTCAGTAGCTCTAAATCAACAATCAACTAATCTAGATGACGAATTTACTAATTTTGAAGACTGCAAGTAGTGCCATTGTTGTGCGACAAAGTAAATATTTAGTGTGTTATATCAAAATGGGTGAGATACAAATAAAAGCCACATCTTGAAAGTTCATTACAATGTGAACTTTCTTAATCTTTGTATTGGAAATGTACAGAAAAAGAAAACATATATTACCTTAGTTATTTCAGCTTATGTTTGAAAAATACCATTAAAGTCTATTTTTATCTAATAAAAACTGACAAAACTGCAGATCCTCCTGTATAACTTTGAATGTGTTTCTTTCTTGGTAGCTGCCTCCCCCTGGTGGCCCACAGCAGCAGCAGCAGCAGCAGCAGGCGCCTCAGCCTGTGCCTGGCAGTGCAGAGGCACAGCTCATCTCTTTCGACTGAGAGCCCACCCGCTGCAGGGCCCGACACACTACACCCTTTCTCCTCCTTTGGTCTTTCCCCTCACCCTCTGGACTCTGAGGAAGCCCTCCCAAAACACACACGAATACACACACATACACCTCCCGCCTTTTACCTTACTGTGATGTTGTGGCAATGTAAATATTGTGATGATGTTGCAGAACTTTCTCTGTCCTAGCTTAAGTATGGAAATGCTGTAAACTGAGAGAGAGAAAGCACCAAACCTAGACCCCTTCACCCTCTCCCTCTCCTCTTTCCGGCTGACATGTATGTAGTATTTCCTTATTAAAAGAGTAACTGAAGATCTGAAATAGTCAGTGGTATTACAGTTAAAAATGAATAAGAAAATATGATAATAATTGAGGAGAAAAAAACAAGACATAACCATCCTTAGTCTCATATTTTCTAAAGCAGAACTTGCATGTTAGATTTAATTATTTTCTGGAATGGATGATGAGAGACTTCATTATGTGCTGTTTCAGATGATTGTAACGAAAGAATGATGTTGAAGTGAGAGCACAGTGAAAGGCCTGAATCAAACAGGACTAACTCACATCTCCAAACAGGCTCACAGCTTGCCGTTCCAGTTGCAGTTATTTTGGATCCATGTCCTCTCATGCACACACAAACTATGCTCGTCTTTGTTTTGTAATACGTTTATTGTGCACTGCTCGGATTATTGAGTGTCCCCTTGTAGGTTCTTAACTGACAAAATACAATGCAGGGATTGTACATTGTGGAAGGAGTGTTAGAAAGTTAGCTGGGTGGTTATTTTTATTGTCACTAAGAATAGTTTTAGAGTATAAACTGGTGCACATTTTAGCAGTTCAGCAGCTTTTGCAGCATCCTCTATCTGTTTAATAAAATTATCAATAACACCACAGGACTGAAATAATCATTTAAACTTACTAATTTCAAACAACCTCCAGGCGCTCCATCCCATGTGCATTTGATTGTTACTGTCTTACATGAGAATATCTTAATATGAACTACAGATGGGCAGGCTTCTTTAAGTGTACTCGAAAAGTGTGGGAAAAAATGCTTGCAGAGCAAATAAGACATGCAGCATGTGTCACACCCATTCAGTGATTTCTGTAACCTTTCATTTTCCATCTGTGAACTAATTCATTTCATCATACTGATCTGTCTGACTCCAAGTACTTTTGAAATTATATTTAATAATATCTGGTTCTTATGGTCTACTTGTTTCATTTGTTTCTTTTCTATAGCATGTATGGTAAGACAAGTTTTATTCAAGATAATATGCAAGTATGATGTGTTTATTGCAGATCAAGTAAATACAGATTTGCACCATGTCACATTTATATACATTTCAACACATTTTAATGCTTATTTTTGTGAGTGCAAAGGCAGAACATGACATTGATGAATGCCAATGAAATGTTCTTTACAGTATGGCTTGTTATTGTGCAGTGATATTGCAAAAAAAAAAATCTTCCTTGAGCAGTCTCACTTCTTCAAAATTTTCTAAATATGAGGCATTTAAAAAAATCTTCCATCTCAATCTGCAAAAGAACAAAACATGTATTAATGCTCTATTGTTATGATGAACAAGTGATGCAGCAACACATCAGAACGTGACTCACAATCCTCTCCATACGCATGCCGTTGTTAAAAGCCAGCTGTCTCAGCACGTCAATGTCTGGAAGACCCCACTCTGGATTCCTGAAGGTATCGTATAATGTCAGTAACAACACTCTTTATCACACACATGCTGTTATGCTGTTCTTGCTTTACAACACATTTTTAAAAAAACAAAGTCCACTGACATCTCACGGATCTCTTCATCCAGCCGTTCGTTACAACTTGGTGTGATGGTCCCATTTATGGCATACACCTGGGACATTGTTAAGACAGGAAAAGTTGTAAGTTATGAAGGTAGTTTTAAACATCTTCAATCATCATAAATGTTGGTACTTACCCCATGTGTGATCAAAAGGCCATTCTGCTTGAGAATCTCACCTGCTCCACCAAAAACACCCTGGAAGAGTTAAAAAGATAGGTATGAAACAGAAAGTAGCATGTAAAATCTGATTTACACATTCAATTTAGATGAATATCTTGAGTTCTTGCGTAAAAAAGCATGCCTACCTCTGCTGTTTTGAAGGAGCTATACTGCAATAAGTTAATGGCAACAATAACATCACAGGATTTGTGAGTTAGGCCTGCCCATTTCTCCCAAGGTTCACTGGCATCCAGGTGGACAGGCTGCAGCACAGTTTTTGCATTGGTTGCAGCAATGTATGCCTTAATACTGTAAGAAAGTATTAAGATTTAATACTATGTTTTTATTTCAATATATTACTGTGGTTGTCATAAAAGACAGTACAACTTTAAAGACAAACCTGTCCCGAGACTCTTCTTTGATGTCTGATGGCTGCCAGGTAACAAAAGGCATCTTCTGGGCAAAGCGTATAACATGCTGACCTGTTCCAGAGCCCAGCTCTAAGGCAAATAGCTGCCTGTGGGACTGGTCGTCCAGCACATCTTCAAGCATTAAACACAGACTCTCCCAGTTCCTCTCTGCCTGAGGAGACAGCAGCATGGCCTGAAAGAGAAAAATACACAGAATGACATGTCACCTTCTCATGCTGTATGGCAATACAGCATGAGAAGGTGACATGTCATTGCCTGAGCATTGATGTCCACCTCTCAGAAAATGTATCTTACCTTCACCTGTGTTTGCTCAGACTAGCAAGGAAATAACATACTGGTGAAGGCTGGATGTGGTGGATGACTGCAATAGCAGATGGGTGCAGAGATTACCTGGTTAAGAGGATTTCCCCCTGTGTTCCTCCTCAGGGTTCAGCTCTAGTACAGGTCAGGAGAACACATATAACAAAAAGGAAAGAATAAAGACCAATTTGTAACTTACCAATTAACTAAGTGGAGAGAGACTTACAATAGAATCAAAGAAAGGAAAGAAACTCCAGAACAGGTCATCGCCCCTCCAGACAGCCCACAGCTATCACCGATGCAAGATGATGATTCACAGCCAAACACTTCCAGGTCTACATTTAATTTATGAAGAGAACAAGTCTTAAAGAATATTTTTAACGGGGGCAATTAGGGCATTTGTGTTTGTTTCAATATAATAACTGAGTGTTTAGTAATAGCTAAATGTTAGTAGCTAATAAAAAAAGATATAACATTGATGCATGAGAAGAACCAAATCTTTAGTTGCAGAGTGTAAAGTCATAATGAAATGGTATATTGTAACAACTATTGTAATGTGTCATTTATTGTGACATTTGTTCTGGGCAAAAAGTTCAAGGGCGGAGATGAAGCCAAAAAAGTTCTAGAAAAAGTACAAGCTGCAACACCTGGCTCAAAATGATTTGTTTTTTTCAAAGAAAAGATGGAGGAATAGGAAGAATTGGGAGGTTAACTTCACCTACCAACGCAAGAAGAACAACAGGCTTAAAGCTGCTGTTGGCAGTCACAGAGTAAACATCTGTTCAGAGAGAGGGACTTCGAATGTCAACACTATCCCTCCCAACCAGATTTCCTCTTAGCCCCCCAACACAGATCGGCGTGTGCAGTCATGATAGTGCCGGACTCATAACCAATCGGAGGACGTAGTAGGGGAACAGTGTTCCCGCCTGTCAATCAAGTCAACTGTGCCTCTCATTGGAAGACTCGTAATCTCAATACCTTCGAAATTGCCGCGTTAGAAAAAAAATGTACCCCCCTACAGTGTGTGCCGAACAAGAAATGAGCTATCCAGACTACACTCGTCTTTTGTACCAGGCTGTAAACATGTTTATTTCTGCAGTAAATATCGGCTTTTTTGAATTGGTGTGTATGTGGTTTCCGGTACTTCCGGAGCCAGCCTCAAGCGGATCCTCGATGAACTGCTGTTTTTAGCACTTTAGCATTGGAGTCATATTTCTAGACCGGAGGTTGCCGTTTGGTGTAAGGGTGCTTTGAATGCAGATAACAGACGTTAAGTTTGATATGTAATAGGCTATTCACACATAGTAACACACATAATAAGGATCCTGTTCGTGGACTTCAGCTCTGCGTTCAACACCATCATACCAGACATCCTGCACCAGAAACTCACCCAGCTCACAGTGCCGGCCTCCATCTATCAGTGGATCACCAACTTCCTGACGGACAGGAGACAGCAGGTGAGGCTGGGGAGCATCAAATCCAGCACCCGGACCATCAGCACTGGCGCCCCACAGGGATGTGTTCTCTACCCACTGCTCTTCTCCCTCTACACCAATGACTGCACCTCAGGAGACCCCTCAGTGAAACTCTTGAAGTTCGCAGACGACACCACTGTCATCGGTCTCATCCAGGACGGAGACGAGTCTGCTTACAGACAGGAGGGGGAACAGCTGGCTCTCTGGTGTAGTCAGAACCATCTGGAGCTGAACCCGCTCAAGATGGTAGAGATGACAGTGGACTTCAGGAGAAGCCCCCCCCCTCACCATCCTGAACAGAACTGTGTCTACTGTGGACTCTTTCAGGTTCCTGGGATCCACTATTTCCCGGGACCTGAGGTGGACCTCCCACATAGACACAATCAGAAAAAAGGCCCAGCAGAGGATGTACTTCCTGCGTCAGCTCAGGAAGTTCAACCTGCCCCAGGAGCTGCTGATCATGTTCTACACCTCCATCATCCAGTCTGTTCTGTGTACCTCCATCACTGTCTGGTTTGGCTCTGCAACCAAACTAGACAAACACAGACTGCAGCGGACTATAAGGACTGCAGAAAAAAATCATCGGTGTCGACCTGCCCCCCATCCAGGACTTGTACCGGTCCCGGGCCAGGAAACGGGCAGGTAGCATCACTGCTGACCCCTCACACCCTGGACACAAATTCTTCAAACTCCTCCCCTCCGGCAGGCGCTACAGATCACTGTGCGCCAAAACAACCCGCCATAAGAACAGTTTCTTCCCCCAGGCTGTCACTCTGATGAACACTAAACCATAACAGTGTCATACCTGTCAGATAAATACTCTCTGTAAATATACATGTAGATACACAATGCAACAATTCTCAAAGCAGAATTCCATATTTCTATTTTTTGTACTATTTTTATAATGTAAAACTACCTCTGCAACTCACCACTGCACTTTATCATATTATTTTAGCCTGTACATATTAGTCAAGCCTATTTGTTGTTTCTTTGTATTTATAGCTAAGGTTATTGTTATTATATTTTTATTTTATTTTTATTGTAGTTCTTATTCTTATTCCTATTCGTATGCCTTGTACAAAGAGAGCACAGTTTACTAAAGTCAAATTCCTTGTGTGTTCAAGCATACTTGGCGAATAAAGCTGATTCTGATTCTGATTCTGATAAACACACCACAGTTCTTTGTGATGGACTCAAATATTCTGGTTTTAATCACAGGTATACAACATGTCATGTGAGCACTGGTTATTTGCTAACACCAAGTCCTAGAATTTACTGTATGGTGAAATCTGTTCTTTTTAGAGTTCCTCTGCCTGGAATCAACTCCACACCAACATGAGAATGATAAAAAACAGATTTTCTTTTAAAATGCTGATGAATTTCTCATGGACGTTTTTACGTAATCACTGTTTTGAACGTCTTTGTTTTATTAATTTTTGGTGCCATGTGTTTGTGACAATATTGTTTTTGTTTCCATTATTTTGTTGTTTAATGCTTCTCATCGTTTATTTGCTCAGATACTTAGTTTATTTTTCATTTTGTTTTTGTTTTGTTGTGTGTATACAGTCTATGTGTGGACCCCAGGAAGACTAGCAACCACAATGTGGAAGCTAATGGGGATCCTAATAAAGAAATAAAGAAATCATTTAAATTTGTTCAACGGTTTATGTTTTCACCATAGGTTGTCACATCGTTTTGCGTTTGTGTAATTGTCCTTTCTGAGTTGCCGTAGGTTTTCTAACAGTTCACGCAATGCCTTGTGGGTAGGTCAGCAGCCGAGAGGACGCCATGTGCTTTTGAGGCAGAGTAACTGGAAGGGGAGAACCTGGCTGTCAGAAACTTGGTCTGTTTTTAGGGGGACACCGGGTTAAACGGCTTCAGTTAGCATGTATTGCACCACTCGCTGCCTCCGGAGCGCGCTGCGGGCTGCAGTCAACACTCATCGGTACGTAACATCAGCTCGAGCAGGCTGCAGGCAGCAGTCAGTCACGTAACACCGGAGCAGCACTCATTCAACGGTGCATCAGGGGTTCCTCTGCCTGCCTCTTCAAGGACAGACAGCCAGCCGGTCATTATGGTGGCGTGCAGTTGTGTCCGTGGTTGGTGTTGAAACAGAGTATGCATGTACTGGGACTCCTGGATAATATTGATTTTTAACAACTGTGCGTTGAGTTACATCCAGTCATAGCTAGCTGGGTTACTTTAGCCAGCCCCAAATGAACAAACCGGCTTTGAGGTGAACACCAATGATCCTGTGATTGCTGTAAACACTCGTATGAGACATTCTTTCCTCGTTTTATGTTCCGTTTGCGTCTTAAAATCCAAATATAAATGTTGCCTTTCTTTATTGAGCACCTCTGTTACAGGCAGCCAAGGTCATGCGTGTGTGACTGTAAATTCTCGTTTTGGCTGTCCAAATATCCCGAGGCTTCATCCATTGATCTGCTCAAGCACTGGTCTCCTTGGAGTAAATACGAGGAAATTAACATAGATGTGAAGTAACAAACTAGAGTCGTTGAAGGACCTCAGAACAGCAATAGCTTCTGTTCGTACATCTTTGATCGTATGTTGTACATCTAAAAATGTCACGTTAGGTTGTTACAGCAGACTTCCCGCACTCATTTGCACTTAAAGATCTCCCCCAACTTTTTTTTCTGTTGTCATTATTTCAGCTTATACATTTCTTGATTTCCATAGCTATTTAGTCAGAGAACAGCTTCTGTTTACTTTCCACCTGCTTATATTTGCATGTAACTACTTGTGCATGATGAAAAGAACTAAATAACAAATTGCCAAAAGTTTTTTATTAGCTTTCATCCTGGCTGTTAAAGGTTGTATGGTGTCCAAATCTAACTTGATGAACCTTTATTTTATGTCTGGCTTTGGAAAACCATCCAGTCACTGGTGGTGCTGCTACAGATCCTCTATAAAACATGTAGATCTTGATTCAACGACCACTTACGGTCTAACATTATCTATTCTTGTGTGTTTCAGGCAACATCTTCAGCGGCAGGCACCAGCCTTGTGTGCTCTCAGACACCTGAGGACCAGTCCAGTCAGCCACTCCGATGCCATTGCTTCCCCTCCACTAGATGGAGCCCCGAAACAGTACTCTCCTAAAATCCAACAGCTTGTCAGTGACATAGCCAGCCTCACTTTGTTAGAGGTATCGGACCTCAATGAGCTCCTCAAGGTTTGTGGAAAACTCTCAGAAAGCTGAATCTACACCTCATTATACCTCTGGACTGACTGTTACGATCCATTTGCTTGACCCTTTTTTTTTCTTGCAGAAAACTCTGAACATTCAAGATGTCGGGATGATGCCAATGGGAGCAGCAGCTATGCCTGCAGCCCAGGTGAAGCCCAGACTTACAAATTACTTTAAGTTTGAACTAACACTACTTTAACAACGGGTCTACATGTTATATCACTGCAAGTTTCACTGACGTCTAATTATTTAATCAACGTTCACCCTTTCTTTGTGTGAAACCAGGCCACAGAAGAAGAAGTGGCACCTGTCAAGAAAGAGAAGACTCACTTCACAGTAAAACTGACAGAATTGAAAGCAGCTGAAAAAGTGAAGCTTATAAAGGAAGTGAAGAACTGCATACAGGGCTTAAATCTGGTTCAGGTAGGTGGTCATTAGTGATTTGTCCTTAGTCCTAATCTGAGTCTCTTGAAGGTACCCTGTAGAGTGTTTGGTCACTTGTTACAGTAATGAGCATTGTTTGCTGATGGACAGTCAGAGGGGATGATCTGCTGAAGAAAAGCAGAAATACAAGTTTTACAAGACCGATACAGACTGCTTAAAGGTAGAAGCAGAAACTGTTTGTTTACCTGTAAGAGTTATTACTTTCTGCTATGAAGTGCAGATCTGTGCAGTTATAAACAGCATTCCCTTAGTACACATGGAAGAACGTTTCAGGCATCCTTTGGTGTAGGGATGTACACAATCGATTATCGATTAATTGATTGTTAAGAAATTACTCGAAACACACATTTTTGTTCTCAATTTTCCGTCACGTGGAATAAACATCATGTGGTCCCACATTACACTCAGCTATTAGGGAGGTGTTTTGAGTTTAAAGCATGTTTCGATGTGAATCAGCTGGTTAAAGGTGTTGCGCACAGCAAAGACGCTCAAAGCTGGCGACTGCGGCTGAGCGTCAGGTCTCCACGTGTGCTTTTACAGACACAAAGGTTCACAACTTTAAACAGGACATTTCCTCATCTTTGGATACAAAGCCAACAGACTGGTGGGAATTGCTAGTATGCTATGTTTGCAGACCAGAAATCAGAGCCGTGTGGGCTTTTCTGCCACTGGACTTATTATGACCAAGTTGCGCTCCCGGCTGACACCTGACATAATACACATGTTTATTTTTCTCAATAAGAACGAGTAGGCAGAAAACTGGACACTGTGAGTCTGAAGTACTTTCAGTTAGTATTATGAGCCTTCACATTATAAAACTATGCCACAGAGATAGTTTTATGAGCCTGATCGTTGATAATCAGTGTTAAACATGTAGCTACACGTATTCAATAACGTCAGTTATATGCATTTTGTTGCTGTAGAAAATAAAATTTAGGTGTAAAAAATGTATTTGGCCTTGTTTTTGACATAAGAATAATAATGTTTTTTTTAATTGATTAATCGATAATTGATCGTTAACATATCCAAAAATCGATCACAGAAAATACTTAAAATATACATTCCTACTTTGGTGTATTTTAGATCAAACAGTGTGAATCTGCCAGAGTCTGAAGGCTTTGACTGACGGCCTATTTTCACCACAGTGCTTACTAAAGCAGCACTATACAGGGCTGAATTCACCTTAAAACTAATCTTATACACATCAGAATACCAAATAGAGCCGCATTGCTCAGCTAATTGGTCAAACAGAATGGAAATGAATCCCCAATTTGTTGATTAGTGATTAATAGTCAGTCATTTTCGAGCAGAAGTGTCCCATTTATTGCTGCTTTTTTTTTTTATCTCTCATGATGTTCAATAAAGAGTAAACAGGGTTTGGGTTTTATATTATTGGTTTCACAGAATAAAGTCATCATTTGAGGATTTGGGAGACTGTGATGGGCCATTTTTACACCTTAAAAACTAAAATCAGTATTATGAGAATATTCAGCTACTTGATATCTCCATGATGGAAGTCTTCAGTTCCGCTACTCCAAATCTCACTTTTCTCATCATTACTAGAGACTAGTTTATGTTTTGCTTCATAATTTTTCCTGTTGAAATGATATGTGATTTATTTCTGTCCCAGTCATACCTCATTAATACATCTTGATATGTATTTCTCTGTCTTTCCAGGCTAAGAAGTTAGTGGAGTCTCTTCCCCAGGAAATCCGAGCCAACGTGTCCAAAGAAGAGGCAGAGAAACTAAAAGCAGCTCTGGAGGCAGCAGGCGGCACAGTGGCGTTGGAGTAGATCTGTGCAAATGGGTTTTCCACCATTCTGCTGCTCCTGCACTTCATTCTTCATTCTATTATTTCTTTTTTTTTTACATGGCAAAGAGGAGGATCATGGGAAACAAAGAAATGCCTTCTGACATTTATGCTGTCTTCTAACAGTGTCAGGTTGGGCGGCAAAACTCAGACTGAACTTTCCAGGCACACAGCCTGCACAACAATGGCCGCCCCGGTGTATGCTCGCCCATTTATCTCATGTTTCTGTCTGCTACTTGTGTAGCAAACATGCTACTGAATCTGTGGCCTGAGTGCCAAGTACGGCAGTCAGTCATTCTGTGCAAGTGTGTATGTTAAACTTTTCACAGAATGAAAGATTATTCTGGGGGGGTGAGTACTATTCCCTTTGTTGAAGAACACCTGATACTGTAGTCCGGGGCATGGCAGGGCTGAGTCCTCGTATTGCTTATAGACTTGTTGATCATGTGATTAAAGATGACACATCCATATGTTTCCCTTCTCTTAAGTTTCTTGTGTTGATGATGATGATGATGATGAAATCAAACTATATACTTAATAGGAAGTATTATTCCTCGAAACAGAGCAGTAAAGAAAAAAGTGAATATTTTAATGTACAGTTACAGTTGTGCTCATAAGTTTACATACTCTGGCAGAATTTATGGTTTCTTAGGTAGTTTCTGTTGTCTTTATGATATAAAAAGAGTAAACACATCTTTTTGATAAAAAAATTCCTTCACCCAACACCTAACCATGAGTGATATTTATTTTTCTCTAATCATTCATATTCTCTGAAAAATGGCCAAAAAAAATCACCAATTCTGCCACGGTATGTAAACTTATGAGCACAACTGTAACTGCTTCTGAGTGTACTACTGCTGCTGACCACTAGATGTCATAAGATCTCTCTTCATCACCATGCTGGATCAGAGTAGTTTTACATTTGTGCCAACTTACAGATTGTAAATATGCTGATTTAATTTTGGCATCGACAGAAAGTAGATGCTGTCCTTGAAGAGAGGAGAGTCATTTCCAAATGTGGAAATGTATGCCTAGGAAATATACTGTATATTCAATTTGTCATGAAACAAAAACTTAATCAACTCTTTTGTCAATTACAAATCTGAAGCAATATTTTATAAACAGAATGGCTCCACATTTGGTCTATCTCTACACACAGGTGATGTTATGGAGTGTCTTATCTTGCTTGTAATATTAACACACCCTGATTTAAAAACATTGACATCAGTGGGATGATATGAGGAAACACTACAGCATACACTGGTCTTCTTCCTGGCTTGTCTTTAAAAATTAGAAAAAATCTCATTATAAATGGTTCCATTGGGTTTTAAATATTTAAATGATTATGCATGTCCAAAACCAGAACCCAGTAACTAAAAACCTAGATGGAATCCAGCCATCATAAACTCTACTATCTTTATCTCTGCTTTTTCTGCTCTGCAGTTTTAATATGTCTACCATGAAAATCACAGACTGAGGACATGTTAAAACAATGAAACAAGCGGTATTAGATATTTAGGTCTAACAGATTGCTTTTTTGGTGAACCAGGGTGTTCGCAGTCTGTTTGGAAGACAATATACCCTCTGCATAATTACATCAATCTCCTCATCAATATATGTATTCAATGTATTTTAGTGCTTCGTACAGATTCAAGCACAGCTCTACTCACCTTTAAACAACAACCACAGGTCTTAGTATTAACAAATGTTGGATTAATTAAGCAACATTTCAAAACGCTCAAATGTTGTGTTTTTAGTAGGAGCCAGCAATGTCCTGCTACTCTGAAATGTGAGGACTTTTCCTAGAGTGATGCCACATTTAAAATGAATACGATTATGACAGCTTTGTCTATTCACGCTTTTAGAGAGGACAGTTCAAAATGAAGTTAAGCTCTTTTTATTTCAGGGTCAAAGCTACAAGAGGTAACATTCGACCTTGGATACGGAAGGAAAGACTGTTTAAGACTACACAAGGCTAATTTTTCTTTTATATGTTGTCTTTTATTTGATGGAAGAGGTATTTTGTGTTGATGTTTCTGATTGTATTTTTTATCACAACAGTATGACATTATGACATCAATGAGCAAGGTCTTGTTAGTTTAAATGCTATATGTTAACTGCGCTACTGCAGTCAGCCTGTTTGTTTACATTCTATCAAAGCTGCTTCATTAGTTACAGCAGCTAAGGCGCGTATTTATTAGGGAACATTGATGATGTCCTGCTTGGTTTAGCCTTTGATATTGCTGTGCTACTCTATCGGCAGGGAGTAGTTCAGTCATATGGGCTTAGAAGCCACATGGGTTACATTTTAGTTTTATTTCAGCTAGTTTGAAAGTAGATTCAGCACAGTTCATTTTAGACAGATTTAGTACACAAATATTTATTATTAATCAGCTTATGCATGTGCCACGACTTATAAGTACTCTTATAAGTAATCAAGTTGCAACGTGACATTACACAGAAAGACACTGAGGATGCTGATTTGTGGTCGACCGGTAGCAATTTTTTAACAGCCAATGCTGATAATTAGAGAGCAGATTGACCGATAGTCGATACATAATACCAATATTACGTTGGATATCTATTTCAACCATAGGCCCCTATTTATTATGTTTCAATTAGTTAAAAACATTTAATATAAATAGAATAGTAAAATACATTTTCTATTAAAAGTACCAGTATAAACTGGTGCCCGATTCACTTAAAGGGATACTCAAAAAAAAAAAAATGTAATCACAAAATTGCTCTAAACGAGAATGGAAAAATTTTGAAAGACATAAATGGAAATGATCAAAAAATAAAAGAAAAATATAAAAATTGTAAGGCTAAAGAAGCACTACAGTTCAAATAATTTATTTCAGGAAAATTCATATTTGACAAAATTGTTCCCTATGGCTTGTGTTTTATAACTGGATGTAATTGAATAAGCCTGCTGGCCTGAATTTAGGAGGGATGGGTTTCATTCACAGAATGAACAGCAGAGGGAGTCAAAAGTCCTGCAGAATTTACAAAAAGGTTTAAAAGAGAGGAGAATCCATTCAGCTGGTGTCTGTAAAGCTATGACAGTGTCCAGGACCCTGACTAAAGCAAAATGAAATTCAACAATCATCCATTTTATTATCCACAGCTGTGCTTTAAGCGCAGTGACAGGTCCAAATGTCTATTAGTATTAGGAAAAAAATATAGTGTCAAAAGAAACCATGCAAAAGGCAGAGATTTATCAGAGAAGAGAAAGAACAGACACAGATGAAGACGAAGAGGAGGAGGAAGAGCACCACTTATCTGACTGCAAATCTTTTCAAAAGTAAAAGTACTACTAACAACTTATCACAGTTTTCCATCCGGTGAGCAAACGCTGTAAGATCCAGCTATGGTGAGAGACACAGATAATTCTCCTGGAGGAAAACGTGTTGAAATAGAAACCCTGCTGTGTTTATGATGATGGTTTCAGACTGATTCATAGTGTTGAGACTGTGACTTGGATCGCTGCAGGAAGGCGACACTTTAAATCGAATACAATCACAAGTTTAAGTGAGATAAAAATGACAGACACGATCAAATGGAAATTAAAAGTAGAAGAACACCGTGTAGAGGTTTAGAGACACAGCTGAGGTTAAAGAGAAATCTAAAAATATATAGAGTATCAAATGAGGGAAGTGAGTGTGCAGTAGTAATACAACAGATTAAGAAATTCAACTGAGGAGTATTTGTTGTTTTGTATTCTCTGTATCGCATTGTGTCCTTATGATGCAGGACAGACATTCAACCTCAGCCTTGTCCGTATGTGTCAGATCTTGCAGCAGCACTTGTTTGCTCTCCTGTCTTGCCTTTGCTCTGACTTGGAGTGGGTGTCCAGTTACTGTTACTGTCATCTATCATTACCCCCCCCCCTCCCTCAAAACTCCCTCTGAGTCAGCACACAGAGCACTGCCAGGCTGCCCATTCATACCACTGCAGCACTGCTCATTAAAAATCATGTCATGCTCAAGAAACAAAACGACTTCTAGGTTTTAGAAGCTCATAGAAAACATTATGAGGACTTATTAACAATAAAACATTGCAATATTGTTCCTAAATGAAGAAGATAGAATATATGTAGTGTGTTTTTGACCTCTTGACCCTTTGAATACACAGGGAGGCAGTGTCTATTCTTGTCAAATATTTGTTTGAACTTCATAGCTTGTGACCAGTGAAGGTGGAATCCTTGGATGCTAGCTACAGCATTACAAAACTACAGCAGCAGTCAGCCTGACTTGCTATTTTTACATTAGTCACGTACACTTCTTCCCTTAAACCAGCTGCACCACTGCTCCTGGCACAGAAAGATGGAGTTGGTGCGAGGGCTCTGCTCCTATTAGCCACATGTAAGTCAAAACATCCAGCTCTGCATAAAGATTTACAAACAAGGATATTTGTACTGAGTTAATCTATAGTGCAGGTAAAATGAACAGCATTACACCCCTGCCAGAGGTGTACGGGGAGAAGGATGAAGACAGCACACTTGGACTAAGTTACAACCTTTGACAAGGCAACACTTTCCCTTTTCTTCTGGACTTTGTGTCACTGACAACATGGCTGAGAAACGCACTTCTCGTTGGTATTTTGGTGGTATCTCCTCAAGTGCAGCCACCTGTTTAACACACCCCTTGGATTTAATTAAGGTAAAAGATGAAAATAATTATTTTTTCATTTAAAAACGACTGAAGCACAAATTTTCCTTTCAGAATATTGAGACATTACGTATTGTAGACCTCATTAATCTGTCTCGGTGGTTTTTATGTGTGCATAGTGGAAAATGTCAATGGAATTATATTCTTTGAAGGTTTATTGCTCTCTCTTTTCTTGTTGACACTGACTTTGGAGTAGCTCGCTCTTTTATAGCCTTGATTATAGCATTCAATTGGCTTGTTTTAATGTTTAAGTGTGCGCAGTGTTGATAGAAACATTCTTAGAAGAGCTCTTCTGTTACACAGCTATCATCTACTTTTTATGATTTTCTCCTCATTTCAGCACTCTAATGGAATGTTTATAGCAATATTTAGAATAGGCAGTTGACGTTAACTCTCAGGCTGAATACAATATGAAAAGTGCTGTGTCATACAAATACACACTAATTGTAGAATTGCCAGTTTGTGAATTCCCTGTAATGTTATATCAGAAAAGACCTTTATTGTCTGACTTTGTTGCATGAAACAGCTGGTGAACTGATGTATATGTAAACTACCTTTGCTATTAAGAGCCAGAGGATGATAATGATGAAAGCCTGTTTCCAAGTGCATTTCCTTTCTCCAACTTCAATCCAATCAGAGGTGAACTGTCAAGGCCCTCTGGGCCCTCAGAGAAGGCCTAAGTAGCCTATTGTAAAACATGCATTTAACAGTCAAATTTTGTTTTATTTATTCATTTCTTAATTCATAATTTGATTAAATATAAATAAAATCTCTCAGAAAGAAAAAACACTTAAAACCTGCCTTTTCAGATTGTGTTGGGATATGAAGAGTTAAATGTAAGAAGCCAGTTTGTTAGCCCATCAGAATTTTTAATCTGTGTTGTTGCTCTTTATTTATATAGCACCTATTCACAACATGTTATCTCATAATGCTCTACAAAAAGACATGGTCTAGACCGTACTCTTTACACAGACCCCACATCAAGATAAGATTCAACACCATTTTATTTTAAAATTCAATATCATCCTATAGAGCACTTGGCATCATTTAGCAAAGAAAAATGTCCTCTAACACAGGCAGAAACCTTGAGCAGAACCAGACACATGTTTAATAGCCATCTGTTGTGGCCATGTAGGGATTGGGAAGAGGGATAAAGAGAGATGCAGAAAAAGAGAGATGGATGTCTTCGCTCTAAGTGGGAGCACTTTGTTAACACTTACTTTATGACAAGTTCCGCCTGCAGTCAAAAGCTAGCTTGTGATTTACCTGCAATCTAGCTGACAAACTTGCATTTCCAATGATAGAAGCTGCAAGCGAGTGTAAGTGAGGATATTCCACGCAAATTAGGGAAACTAGCGTCAAGATTTTAAACCCAAAATGAAAGCTAGAGACTTCCAGCCCAAGTCCCAAATAATTGGGGCACTCCTATACCAGTGTAAGAGGCCTGTATTTTATTTTTTTAGATTTCCTTTTTTATCCCAAGCCAAGATCACATCTTGAAGTAACAAGCTAGTTTTAAAGCCTGTGTGTATAGTGAAACAGGGTCCACTGTGTGGTTCTGTAATTTGTCTACGGTAGCCCTGGACCAAACTCTAGCTCTGTGAGAGCCTTTTTATGTCATTTTTCTGGTTAAACTGCAACGATAGATTCTTCCAATCACTTGTAAGGACCAAGTGCGATCTATTGACTGTAAATTGAAATCTTTAACCTCACAGCTGGATTAAACTAAATACTGCGCTCTGCTGCTCCTTGTTTTTTTCCTTTAATATTGCTTGCTTGGGGAACACAGCCCCGCGCTCAAGAAGCTAGAGACACGTTTTTGTTGTTTGATTACTTGCAATTTTCACATGCAGGGGGTCTTCACCCTCATTTAAAGTTTGACCGACCTTCCACACTGTCTCTATGTGGTCCTTTGCAGGTGCACTTACAGACGCAGCAGGAGGTGAGGGTAAGGATGATTGGGATGACTGTGAACGTGGTGAGGAGAGAAGGTGTTCTGGGTCTTTACAGCGGCCTCAGTGCGTCTCTGTGTCGGCAGGTGGAGTACTAATACATGCCTTCTTTGACTCATAGACTTATTGTTCTTCCCCCTCATGCTCAGTCTTTGATAGATTGCTTTCTTTTTTTTTTTCTCTGTAGATGACTTATTCTTTGACACGGTTTGCCATTTATGAGACTGTCAGAGACAAGATGCACAGAGAGAACAAAGGTCTCATGCCTTTCTACCAGAAAGTCCTGCTGGGAGCCTTTGGAGGTAGATGTGTTATCTCACATATCTCACAAGCAGCCATAACACTGTCACCACCTGACCCCCCCCCCCCCCGGCCTCTTCAGCTCATGACCAAAACAATCCTTACCTGATGAGACATGGATCCTACCAGACCTCTGGAGGTGTGCATCTGGCACCAAGATGTCAGCATTAGATTCTTGATGTCCAGGAAGTTGTGAGATGGGGCCTTCTCAGGCTTGTTTGTCTAGCCCATCCCACAAACGCTAGATTGGGAATACTGGAGGTCAAGTTACCACCTGGAGCTTGTTGTTGTGTTCCCCCAGGCCACCTTAACTAATTGCAGTGTCGCCCTGTTGATGTTCATGTGCCCAATGTTGGCAATTCAGGCAGTGGACAAGGGTCAGCATGGGCACCCTGACTGGTCTATGGCTTCCCAGTCCCACACACTACAATATGTGATGCACTGTGTTCTTTGACCTTTCTGTCCTAACAAACATAACATTTTTCAGCTAGAACTTCAGTAGCTGTTCTGTTGGCTCAGACCACACGAGTCAACCTTCAGTCTTACACACATCAGTGAGCCTTGGTCGCACATGACCCTGTTACTGGTTTATTGGTTTTCCTTTCTTGGACCATCAGAGTCATTTTTCCTGCTACCAACACATCAAGAACACACACCCACTGATAGGTGACGTTGTAAAAGTTATGGCTGCTTGGTGTACCTTAACAGGATCTGTGTTAGCATGTTTAAGTTGATTCAGTTGTATCATTCAATGTGTCTCCTCCACCAGGCCTTGCAGGTGGTTTTGTTGGGACTCCAGCTGACCTGGTAAATGTACGGTGAGTTGGATTTTGTTGTTATTTATGTTACCCCTTAACTATTTTGTACTTTAATGAAGTCTCTCAACTGCTGTCAACCCAGATGAAACCACAGCCATTTTCACCCTTATACTGTGTTGCACTATAGCTGAAGTATGGAGTTCAAAAACAGGCCTGAGGCACTAAATCAATAAATAAGTGAACAAGAATGCTGTTCCCCTCTCTTTTACATTTCACAAACATAAAGTTTGAGATTGTACTGAAAAGTTTTATTGAAGTTTGGGACTTGAGATTCAATTTTGTAGTCAACTGAATATTCTATAACCTTTCATGCTCCCCATTCAAATTTAATTGACAACTTCTCATTGAATTCAAAAGCTAGATAATCACTCTGAAGGCCATTCATCCTGACAGTTAATTGGCTTTGATATTTTATAATCTCCCACATGTGCAGAATGCAGAATGATGTCAAGTTGCCAGTAGAGCTCAGGAGAAAGTAAGTAAATGGAAATGAATCCTCATATCTTTTTATTCAGCACGAATCGCCTATGGTCACTTTAATTGCACGCAAATCCCCACATTGTGTTTTTTTTCTTCCTATTAGTTATGTTCATGCACTAGACGGACTACTGCGTGTTTGGAGAGAAGGTACTACCCATTAAATTTAAAGCAGAGCTGAAGTTTTATTCTCTCATGTTGAAATGCAAAAGGGAAATGTGACAGGGGAGCTGATAAAAACGGCACAAAAGATCAATTCGTAACATGTACTACATATAACAGTGTTCTGCCTGTTGGCATTATTCCACACGTTTGTTCACCTGATTATTCCTATCAAATATTACTGCTTAAGATTGTCAAGTCAAGAGCAGAGCTTGTCATATTCCTTTTTACATTCATTGTTTCGTTTCCCTTTTCAATTTGTAGAGGGGCTGAGGAACCTGTTCTCTGGTGCTACACTGGCCTCTTCTCGGGGTGCACTAGTGTCTGTTGGGCAGGTAACAACATCTACAACTATTAAATCACACAAATGCTGCTTCACTATATATGTTGCAGTTTGTGTGCACTTTGCCCTCTGCAGCTGTCTTGTTACGACCAGTCCAAGCAGTTGGTTTTGGCTACTGGTTACCTGACTGACAACATCCTCACACACTTCCTGGCCAGTGTGTTTGCAGTAAGTGAATCACCTCTCTCTTTTTGTATGATATCATTGAATTTTCCGCACTAAGACTAGGATCTTTCGTTATGTGCAGGGTGGATGTGCTACGATCCTGTGCCAACCACTTGACGTTGTTAAGACCAGACTGATGAGCTCCGAACAGGAATACAGGGTGAGTTTGCGCACATATGCTGTCTCTGCTCACTATGCGTTGAGGTAATTCTGGGAATTTGTCTGTCATGCATGTTTTATTAATTTGCCATGAAGGAGCATCACATAGCATTACATGTCTTTGTTTTTGTGTCTCCTCATTGCAGGGTGTGTTTCACTGCCTTGCAGAGACAGCAAAGCTAGGTCCAAAGGCATTTTACAAGGTGGATGCCACCTTCACTGCTAATGACCCAAAGACATTCAGTTTCACACTGTTCCCTCTTGTTTTAAGTGTTTGTATATTCATTGTGCAATTGCTGTTTTATTTAGAACATCTTTAGGCCTGATGAAATATTAACTTGATGTATTTTCAGGGTCTTGTTCCTGCAGCAATCCGTCTCATCCCTCACACAGTCTTCACCTACTTATTCCTCGAGCAACTGAGGCAGCGTTTTGGTGTTGTGGTTGTCGCCTGAGAGAGTTGTGAGAATACCTGAAGGGTCCCATGGATGATTTTACAGTGACATTTATTTTTCATGACTGCTTCGCCATTAAAACTTCTTTCAAATACCGCTAGATACAAGGGGAACCAATAGCAGTTCTCATATAAATATACAGACACAGAACATTATCTATAGTAGTAACAAAAGTTTAAATGACTGACATCAACACAAATCAGAGATGTGACACTGTCCTCCACAGCAATCACAGAAAATGGGTCTTGTCAGGTTGTTTTAACTGACAATGCACGAACACTTCACTATTTTGGTCCTGTTATGTGTGATAATGCTGTCAATATGAATTAACCTTGTTTCTTCTTTTCAATTTTGTTTAACTTTTTCTACTTGTTTAATGAATAATCTGTACAAAATAAAATAGTGTGTGTGACTGTCTTTTTTACTAATAATCTTGATTTCTTTTTTTGCCGTCTTTGAGAAGCAATTTATGCATCTAGCGTGAAACATGCTATAAAATAAAGTAATTTTTATGTTGATCAAAGGTGGTGCAGTGGTTAGCACTGTCACGTCACAGCAACAGTTTTAGATATAATTCCTCCTACTTCCCAACAGACTGTATAAAACATGGATGTAATCTTGGTGACATCATACATTGCTTTATGAGGCAGAGCTTGAACCCCCACACTGAATCAATCTCACTTTTGGTTGACCTAGCAAGAGGGAAAGAGGTGAAGTGGAGGCTAGCCCCTGGCCTCTTGACTAATAGCTACAACATGCCGTCAGCCAGTCAAGTCGGCCGTGTCCTTCATTATGCCTAATTAAGCAAAACTTTGTCATCGTAATATCTCCCAAGCAATATAACTCTGCTGTAAAAATGGACATTTTAAACAGGGTGTTAATCTGTCTCCTGGGCTTTTGGAGCTGTTTTTAGCACACTAGCTTTATTATTTAATACTGGAGGTTGCTGCTATATCCTCTCACAGTCTAAAGACATACTCACTGGGTTAGCTGGTGACTCTAAATTGCCATAGGTCTGTGTGTAAGTGTGTCTGGTTCAGCAGTGTGGTTGACCAGCAACCTGTCCTGCCTCTCACCCAGTGACAGTTGGGATTGACTCCAACTCCACCACAACCCCAATGGGAAAAGTGGTACAGATACTGGATGGATGGATGGATGGATGGATGGATGGATGGATGGATGGATGGATGGATGATATAAAAACCAGTGCATAGGATTTAGTGCCACCTAGGGGTGAGGCAACCAACTGAGAGCAACTCTCCCTATCCACACATGATGGAGAACCTTCAGCGTCGGTGCAACTTACCCAAATTCCTAAAAAGTTGGGACACTGTAAATGTTGATAGAAACAGAAATTGATGGATTGAAATTCATTTGCACACTATATGTAATTGAGAACAGTTCAATGACAACATGTGAAATGTTAAAACTGAGAAAAATGGGATTTATGAGTGTCATGTTTACTGTTGTGTTGCATCACCTCTTCTTATAAAACTCTGTCAACAATTGGGAAATGAGGTGACCAGTTTCTGGAGTTTTGAAAGTGAATTGGGTCTCATTCTTGCCTGATATTGTAATTCAGCTGCTCAAAACTTCAGGGTCCCCGTCATCATATTTTCTGTTTCATTAAAGGGCAAATATTTAAATAAGTGCCAAGTCAAGACTCCAGGCAGGCCAATAAAACACCCTGACCCTTCTGCTTTGGAGCCACACTGCTATAATATATGCAAAATGTTGTTTGGCATTGTTTTGCTGAAATATGCATGGTTGTCCCTAATAAAAGCACTGTTGGATGGCAGCCAATGTTGCTCCAAAACCTGTTTATAATGTTCAGCATTTATGGCGCTTTCTCATATGTGTGAACTACCCATGCCTGGACACTTATGCATCCCCGTACCAACACAGTTGCTGGCTTTTGAAATGGGCTCTGATAACAAGCCAGGTGGTCTGTCTTCACACTGAGGGCACTGCATCTGTGATTTCCAAAAAGAATGGGCTCAGGCCCGGAACGATTTTGCTGAAATTGTTTAACTATTTACTCATGCAGTCTGTCAAAGGGTGATAAACCCCTTCCCATTTTTACCTCTGAGAGACTCAACCTCTTTAGAATGTCCTTTTTGTACCCAGTCATGTTACTAACCTGTTGCAATTTGACTGTTAACCTGTTGCAAAATTAGTCAGAGATACTCTTCTAGATGTTTTTTTTTTAGCTACTTTTTTTAATTTCAAACTTTTTTAAATCATGTTGCTTGCCTCAAATTTGAAGTGAGCAAATATTTTATTCAAAACAATACAACATTTTGGGTTCTAATATTTGATATGTTGTCTTTGAGCTGTTTTCAATCAAATATAGGGTTTAAATATTTTGCAAACCATACAAATCTTTTTTATCAACATTTTTTTTTACAGCATTCCAATCTTGGGGGGCCTCTTTAGAAACAGATGATTCAGACGATTATATGCTAATGAAAATGTACCCATGAATGCTATATTCCAATTCTACCAATTGTACCCCACTGATCCTTCATGTTTTCTGTAAGAGTTGAAAAAGAAAGTTGTAAAGAAGATCATCCCATAAATGTACTAACATTAGACCTGTTCCACCCTTCAGTTTTTATACTGTTTTGATATGTACTTTGTACTCCTAATAAAACCAGAAGATGAACGAAACCATTTAGTTTTTTGTTCTTCCCATTCTGAAAACCAAAATATTTACTTTTATATTGAGAAAAAATATTTTCTTATATGTGCTGTAGAGCTGGCATATGATTCTGACATGTTGACGTTTTAAATAATGATTACTGTTCAGGCCTGAGAGAACATTTAGGAGTGCGCTTAGGAAAAATGGCTGAGCACAAAAGACTGATTTAAATTTGAAAAGCTGTCATGTTATATTTTTGTATCCCACAGCCTGGTTGATAATTAGCCTCTCGCTGCTGCACATATCCAGCTGCCTTGTCTCGGTTGAACAAGATTTGCATGTTCAGCATGTACTAGACTGCACAATGAATTTAATATGACTATGCTTTTATAAGAAGAATCAGCAGCTTTTATTTCTGAAGATACACATTCTGCACTCTGAGATTCTTGGAAAAGAGTAGAGAGTCTTGGCTCTGTCACATTGTGTGGATTTGAGGCTTCCTTTTATCATATTACTGTTCCAAAAACTTTTTTCCAAGTAAAACTGACACGCTCCATCCATCATGTTGAAGTTTAAAAGACACTTGATTATTTCCATGTTCCGTGGTTTCCTACAATTCAGATTTTGATATCAGTGTTTGAGTGATTTTGATGAGGGGACAGGGGTCGTGACCTCTCTACTTCTGATGCATTTTTGGATCTACTTTCCTACTTTTCTCTTACTTGTTGAATAATAGATGTCAAGAACAAATAATGCAAATGAGAATTTAAATTGCCAAATCCACTCCATAACATACATTTATTATTTACATTATGGGACTCACATTGGTTATGACCTGTAACAGAACCCACGAAGGCTCAGCTTCATGGCAAAACATCTGTGGTTGCAGCTGATTGAAAGAGCAGCATAATATTGTAGATAATGATATACTGCACCTCTATGTCTGAGCCTGTTCTGTATTATTGTGTTACAGGTACTCGAATGCTGGTAAAATACAGAGAGATAGATGCTATGTTGGAAAGCAACTATCAAGCTAACAGTTAATCATGTTAATGATACACACAAACAGTTCCATAAGTACATACCTTTGTTCTCCTTTTCTCCCTACGGATTTGTGTCTGGAAAAAGAAGTAGACAGACTAAATCATTGGACCAAGAGAAACAAAACTTGAGCTCCAAACTGCTCGTAAACTTTTACCTGGTTCATATCTGAAAGTGAAAAAACAATGAATCTTCACAAGCTTTAACATATCACTGGATGAAATGTTTGCTCTGTGCTAGAAATATATAATGATGTAAGTTGTTGTTTAATGAATTTTGCTTTGATCTGCTCCAAACTTTATACAACCTAGTTACTATATCTATCACAAGGTTATCCTCCAGTGTTATCTTTATCTCATTCACTCCAGAACTTTGGCCTAAACTGCAGCTCTGATGTTTTTAATACCCGCCTTAATAAAATGACTGGCACCTAATTTTGCCAAACAAAGTAACTGCTGGTGTTTCATAATTTTGAAACTGAAATTGTGAGAAACTCTTTAAGTCTCTTGCCAAGCACAACACAACCCCTCTCATGGAGAAACACATCACGTACTAAAATGAGTGTATTGAAAACTGATTTGATGAGACATGATCTATTCCATGCTGTTTGCATGGACTGATTATTCTCCTATGAACCTGTCCCATGAACCAGACGTGTAAATTGATTTTCAACAATACAAAAAAGAAAATTTGCAGCATTTAAATGGAAAGAAAACTTCTAAATTTATTGTATTTCCTTACATGTAATGCTTGTGTGTTACACTGAGCTACACAACGCTATGTGTTTTTGTGAAGCTGTTATTCTGGACAGCATGCTGACCTAAGGCCAAACAGTCAATACAGGCATGAAAGGCAACAAAGCAGAGATGAATAACATAGGTGTCTGGCAGCACCATTGCCTTCTTAACAGTGTTTTGCTGCATGTGTTGTGTGGCTCATCCTCGGATTGGAGATAAGAAGCCCGTGGATCTCATGTGCCTAATTAGGTTGCTCTAGGGTCTGCTATTTAAAAAAAAGCTTCTGAGCTGCGCTTATATACTAGGTTGGTGTCCTTCTGTGGCACTTCTGCTTCCCAGTAGTGACCAATAAGTCTGTTTTAAGTAGCTCTGTATAGAACATATTTTGAAACTTTTTTAACTCAATTAAAACTTACAAACAACTCAACAACTATTACAACAACAACAACCACAACAACAACAACAACACTAACATCAACCAAAAAACGATAGAAATGTAGCAGGGGCTCTGGACCAGGGGTGCATCTCGCTCGGCTGGAAGTGAAGCTTCCACCTAAGTGTCTGCCCCCTGCAGTATTGGTTAAAAACTCTGTCTCCCCCATTCATTTGAATGGGGCTGCAGTCAAACTTTCTGTGGCTTCGCAGACTCTGGCTGCACAATGGCTGCACCCTGGATTGGGTTTTTTTGGCTTCAGAACCGTACAACGGGAAAAGGTGGAGCAACGCTGTCCATTTTTATTTACAGTCTATGCTCTGGACCCTGAAACAATTGTGGTAACTTTGCGCACTGTAGCTCTGTCGTTGTTAAATAGATATCAAAGGTCCCGCCCCTTCTTGATTTTGATTGGGAGAATTGATAGAGAGAAGTGACATTGACAAGTGTAGTGTTGCTCCAAAACGTTCAACGATTCTCAACTGAGAGCTCTGTTAGCACAGTGGCAAAAAAGCAAACAGTCGAGTGCTCATCATGCTGAACTGCAACTAGTTTTGTATTGACAATAGGTCCTGCCAACAGAAATTGCCATTATAATTAGTGGACACAGGCCCTTAAATAAAAGTGCAAAATACCAGCTGTAACAGTGTCAACCCATGGGTCAAGTTTCCCATCTCAAAACCCTCCTGAACAACCCTGTCTTTCTGTTTGTTTGTTTGTTTTGATCATTTTCTTTTTTCATCTAAAGGTTGCAGGATCCCTACTTGTGCAAGACCTGATGGCACCACCTGCGTGAAGTGAAGACCAAATGATTCCAACAGGAGCCATAAATATTTGAAATTATTTGAAACAAGGAAAATAACCAAAGTTACATTACCCAGGTGCCTGTCTTTCACTGGATGAGAGCAGTGCTGACCCTTGATTTTGAAAAGAAAAAATGAGTGATGGCTTAGCATTATGGAAAAGTTTGTGGGATGGAGAGTGGGAGCCAGGCTTTCCTCCTGAGGTCTGACAGTGGATCCAGGCCTTCGTGCCTTCTCTCTATGCTCTGGCCTCCAGCCTGTTGCAGGCAGACGATCAGAGATCTTCATAGAAACCATGATCTGACACAGAGTGGGCGGATATCACAAAGAAAACACAAAAGAACTAGAGTTGTGTGAATGATCAATGGTCATATTTGAGAATTTGATTCTGAGATTCAGAGCCAAGCAGGTATAATATCTTGACCAGCCTCTCGTCTGTTTAAGGCAAATCTGATCACAACATGTGTTCTGTTGTACAAAAAAATTTGAATACTACTCTGTAAACTGGGACTTTGTCCAAATAAACAAAAGAAGTTGATTTGTGTGGCTCATTGTTGTCTGCATTTATCCCTGTCATCCACTAGAATCAAAACTTTAATTGGGAGGCTAATGAGCTCATTCAATCTGACAGCAAATTGTAGCACAGCGCTCGCAATTTTTAATGAAGATAAAAAAAGATCCTGCACGCTGCTCGTAAAGACAATATTGGTATAGTTATTCAGGAAGTCCAGATTATTCCTTTGCATATGATTTATGCAAGTTAAGGATATTGACTCACTGTTGCTCTGTCACAGCCCCCTTCAAAGGTCAACCATGAATCCTTCATCTAAAATAAGAAAATCTGCAGAATCAGAGACTGTTTTTTGTAAATCCAAATGGTCAAGGTCCATTTTCCTTGTCAGAGCAATTTATTGTTTACTTTGTTTTCAGTCCTTTTTTGTGTGTGCTGCAGGAAGAGAAATTACAAAAACAAATTGTGATCGGACTCTAGGGGTTTCGCATTTATCCAAATGTGAATAACATCAGTGGATGTAGAGAAGCTATCGGTGTACAAAGGGAATCTGATAGCTCACAAACCTAATAAAGTCTAGACACTGAGTCAGTGATGCTGAAACCCTCTTACCTTTGGTCCTCTCATAATGGAGACATTACCACAACAATAGAGGGGGAATAAAACTTGGTATCTATAATGTAATATGCCCATGCACCAGTGATCACTTGGAAGTTTAGTGTTAAACAGGAAAGGGTACTCATGCAGATCTTTACTTCCTCTGAACGTAGACCGGCCATTACATCATGCATTTTGTTCTCTCTTGCCCCCCCTCTGGGTATTTCACGATATTAAGATTCATTTTAGAGTTACAATAAATCACATGGATTTCTTGAACAGCATGCATGACCTGAAGATCAGGGCACACTCTGCATTGTTGGACTGCAGTGTTACACATGTTCTTACACACCAATTACTTGCAGACTTCTGACCGGGCATCCGGCCTTTATTGCCGCAGCATTAACCTGACAGCTGCTTACAAAGGAAATATTGTGCACTTCACCCATCACTTTTAATCCAAGCTAATTAATCAGGCTTTGTTAAAAACAATTTGGTGTTAAAAAACATTTTGGTTGTGTTGAACTGAGGTTATTTCAGTCATCAATGGGGTGTGACCTTATTATTCTAATTGTTGAAAATAAAGGCTGCCTGCTTGGTTCAAGTGGCTGGTTTCTTTGGAGAGGAGATAGAACACTGTGTGCTCTGGCAGCTGTTACACTGTGGTCAGTGTGGTCGAAGCGTTTTCTCTTCCAGCAGGAGATGTTTTCACGACCAGGGAAAAGATATTAGTGTTGTGATGCAAGAAAGTTTTCATTAAATGTTTCTGAATCAGATCAGGCACAATGAACTGGAATGAACTCCTCTGGCTCTCCATACAATTACCTATAGTCTAAGTTAGTACTGTTAACTTTTAATTAGTCTCAATGTGAATTAAAGCTGCAGGGGCCCTTCCCTCAAATATTTAGTGCATTGAACTTGAATTCCTAAATCCCCAGAAAACAAAAAAGTTTTAGAAAGTTTTAGTTCTGACGCTAAACAGGGGATTGTCACTAATTTCATTGTGATCCATAAAGAATGTGGTTGAACTTTTTTGAATGTGAATTATATAATGTTCTTATTCTTGAACAGTATAAATGCTACAGTACAGCCCCTTTTTGAGAAGCCAGCCAGAGCATCTTAATCTTAACTAGGCTATATTACGCTATGGACAGGTTCACTTTAGTCTAAGCCCCACAAAGAAATTACACCTGAAAATGAACACCAGTTTAAATAGTACAATAAGTTTTGATAATTGTGTGCATCATCCTTTTATCTGGGAGCCAGCCCTACCTGAAATGTCAACTCTACAATGTCATTAGGAATGTGAACATAAAAGTGTCAAACATGATGCAATTAAGTTAAACAATTGTTGGGTTCATTTTGCTATTCTGTCCCTTTTGGCACACCATAGATAGGCTGCTGCAGCTTCTTCATGCTTCTTGCTGCCACTGTGATGGCTAATTAGGACACCACTGCACTTTTGACTGACACATTTCCCTTTAAAAAAAACTCTCAGATGGATTAGTTGACAAATTAATAGCACTTTATGAAAAGACACCAAAGTACAGATACAGCTAATCAGACTGATGTCAGCAGGCAACTACATCATAGAAGCAGACAGAGCATTATTTTGTGTGTGACCTGTAAATAAACTCAAATCAAGATAACTGCTTTAGGCTACATTGTTAATATTATAATAAAAGTGTAAAAAATATATTTTTTAAAACATGATTAAAAATGTAAATAATTAGAATTAACTATTGAGATGTGGGGATTAATTGCAATTTAATAAATAGTTGTTTGACAGCTATTATGTATCCTATAAAAAAGAGTCAACAAAATAATAAACACACAACTGCTGACTTGCTGACACAACAGCATTAAAAAGGCAAGAAAGGTTGCTCTCTGCTTCTGTTAGCAATGATGAATTTGGCAATGACTATCCTCCTCTTGCATTCAGAGAATAATGTTAATTTGATGTAGATCTAAGAGATGTGTTAATATGATTTGTCTGGAATGTTTCACATTACCATGATATATTTTCCTTGATCCTCCAGCAGTTGATAGATTATGCTATTGCTATTATGACTTTTTATTCATAATATCTTCAAGTTATTTATCTAAACACATTGGACATTTTAAGGAATGTTAAATGACATGCTCTAAGGGTTTGCCTCATAGTTTACAACATTATGTTTGCAATTTCAATGGTGTGTGAATCCACAGGCTATCAAATCAAAATGTTATACAGTTTCAAACAAAAATTCAATTAATCTAAATGACTTTTATTTTGATGGGGCCATGTCTCAGACTCTAAAAAGGGTAATGAACTGTGTGTATATGCATCATCAGTTATATGAGAACCAATACAGCAGTGTTCAGCTTCACTTAAACTGTGCATTGTAAACTAGCTGACATTTATTCCAGATAGACCTCTAAAATAAAGGCTCTTTGCCAGCCTCCAACTCAGTTTTGTGTTTTGCATGAATGTGCCCGGGGACAGTTCTTTTTTCATTAACACATAAGAACAGTCAAATTTTGTCTTACGGCCACGTTATAAAACAGTTGCTTTCATTTATTTTTCTTGTATGTTTACCCCTGTGGCCAAATAGACTAGATTTAAAATAAACAGTTGGTAAAACCGATAAATGCACATTTCATATGACAGAAATAAGACCTGGCGTTGTTGCTAGTTGTCATTACCAACTTAATAAGTTTCCTCTATTAAACAGCGGAAGAACACAGTTAGTGGTAGATTGTTTTGCTCACATCTTGGCCCCAGAAATGGAAGCAAACCTGAAGGTGGCGGATGCTGGTCATTAGTCGAGCTGTGTGTCACAGACTGGGGACTGAACGTTTTCTGCCAACACTGTGACAGGTCAATAGGTCTCAGCTCTCTGTGAAATGCTGAGCTGCAAAAGGTCATGTACAGGTGAGGCTAATTTTAGAGCAGGCCTGCGTCTCTTTAGGAGTTTGGCTTGTTTAGTACACCGGTGAATCAGAGGACATAAATAAAGTCTCACAGATTCTACTTTATTGTAAAACTCTAAGGTTCTTTAATGTGCCTTAATTATTTTATGTAATTTTATTCTTTGCCATTGCATTTCAAAGGAAACTTTACTATATCAGCTGACAGCTACAGTTTGTCCTCTGTTACCCCCACCTCCATATAGGGCCTAAAAAAAATGATGCATTTGATTGTTTGATTTGGCTCCATATAAATTAGCATATCTAACATTTCCTATACTGTATGCATGAGTCAGTATTGTAGTACTCGGGTCCAGGACTTGGGCTTGAATCTGGCTCAAGTCCTGATCATCAGGACCCATGACTTGACATTCTGTCCAGGATGAACCCAAATAAGTGAGATGTCAAAGTTGCTTGGACCATAGACATATAAAGAGTAGACGCCGCATTGGCTGCTGGGGTGCAAGAAATACGGCCGCCATCTTGGTCCGGTCATCCTACCCATGATCCTGTAAACATAAACTGAAGCAGTCGAGACTTCAAGATGCCAGAGCACTGTGCGGTAAAATACCTATCATACATCACATATATCACATATCAGAAAATTCTATTACTGTTAAGCCCACTATGAATATTAAAGCATGCCAAACCATGTGTTTTGTATCATACCTACATGTATGTGTTTGCAGAAAAAAAAAACCTGCATGAAAACCAGTTTAGTATTCAGCGGGTCATGGTTGATTAAATGCGCTGACACTTAATTGCGCCTGCCAAACAGATTACACTGAGTGGAGCAGGTGACCGGACCAAGATGGCGGCCCCACGGCTCGTCAGCGCCAATAGGTAGTCGCGGTCGATGCGGCGTCTACTCTTTATATGTCTATGGCTTAGACTGTTACTGTTAGCAAGCTGCTAACTAATGCTATTAGCCCAAGATGTTTGGTTAGTTAAAAATCTGATGGGCTGCAGGTATTTTTGAATCAATTAGACACCTGCAGAGATCCCACACAACTAAAACAATGAGTTCATGAGTGTGGTGTCTATTTACACCAACAGGACCAGTCAGGATTTACTGATAATAAATGAAATATGTTTTCTACACATCCAAAAGGTCCAACACAGCCAGTAGAGGTTCATAGTTTGAAGTGAAACAACAACACTCTTAAAGGGATATTTCAGTTTTTTTTAAAGTGGGGTCGTATGAGTTACAGTACACTATTGCTCCTGCTAGCCACAATGCGTGCCAGTGAGCTCTTCCCCTTTAATGAGAAAATTCCCAGACGACCGGCAGGTAAGCTAGGCTATTTTCTCTGTGGATGGGGCCTCCAATTTCGCATAATTTCGCTAAAGTTGAGAAAATATGGTCCAGGAACTCATCACGGTTCAAATGCATGCGCCAGTAAAAAAAATTGGAGCTATTCGGTTTGCAGTCAGAAACCCCCTTTGTTTTGTCACTATTTTTGGACGCACCTTTCAAATCGGTGTTCTTCCGCTACATGAGCATGGATACAGGCCGATCAGCTGTTTGGATCAACAAGCACGTAGCATTTTTAGCAGACACTTTTAAGAACAAAAACTACAAACTACAGAACTGCAGCGACGATGACATGCCATTAACTGTGGACACAAGAGGATACCTCTATGAACCAGAGTTTACAGAGGAAGAACTCCAGATGCAGACCCAACATACCAAATAAGAGAGGGGAGAAAGTTCTGTGCTAATGAGAGAGCAGCAGAGATCCCACAGTACCTGGTTGTGCCAGTGCATAAACTGTGAGCCCATGCCAACGAACCCAGAGAGCTTCTGCTGTCAGGAGAGGGACTTAGTGACGACAATACTTCAGGACCTTTCTGAATCAGAGGATACCAGCGGCTCACATACGGCTCCAGTCTGCATCACTCGTCATCCAGAGTACCCTGCCTTACAGGAGGTTTGCTTGTTTGAACAGTCGGGATAAAGACAGGTATGTCCCATCTTTTAAACTTGCAGAAAAGTGAGTTTAATTCACTCTAAAGACCGAAATCACTACTTGATCCTGCTATGTGCTTGTTGATCCAAACAGCTGATCGGCGTGTATCCGTGCTCATGCAACCGAAGAACACAGGTCTGTGAGGTGCGTCCGAAAATACTACCAAAACAAAAGGGGCTTCTTGCGGCAAACTGAATAGCTCCAATTTTTTATACTGGTTCATGCATTTGCACCGTGATGAGTGCCTGGACCATATTTTCCTAACCTTGGCGAAATTACGCGAAATAGGAGGCCCCATCCGCAGAGAATTGTAGCCTAGCTTGCCGGCGGGTCCTCTGGGAATTTTCTCATTAAAGGGGAAGAGCTCAATGGCACGCATTGTGGCTAGCAGGAGCAATAGTGTAATGTAACTCATACGACCCTAACTCTAAAAAACTTACATATCCCTTAAAGGTAATTGGGACTCACTTGGACTCGATTTAGATTCCTCTCTGCCAACTGGAACTCAACTCTGGCTGGAACACTGGTGACTCGACTACAACATTGGTATCAGTCATTTGCCACAAAATACCAAATAAAGCAGAAGTGGCAACGTCTTGACCTACTACATTTTACTTACAATCTGATGCAGCAGCATTAACAGCTCTATAATTTCTTATACAATAATATGTCATTCAAAGGGGCCGAAGTTCTGAAGTTCCTTATTTTATTTTATATTTTAAAGCAACATTATGCAATTTTATCGTTACTCTTTACAATTTTGCACCCTCACATTAATCAGAGTGCATCCCAACAATTTCTATGAAAAGTCTGCTAAAGGACACTCAACACTGAACCCACTGATTTAATACTTTTAACTTGAAATACAGTATTGTGTGTGTATGTGTGTGTGTGTGTGTGTGTGTGCGTGCGTGCATTCTTGCATACGTGCGTGCGTTCTTGCGTGTGTGCGTGCATGCGTGCGTGCGTTCTTGCGTGCTTGCGTGCGTTCTTGCGTGCTTGCGTTCGTTCTTGTGTGCGTGCGTTCTTGCATGCGTGCGTTTTAACTATGTGACTTGCCAAGGGACTGCAGATGTAAATTAGTTTTAAGCTAACTCTGGTACAAAGCATCAAATAGTGACATTTATGTTAAATATTGTATATGGTCCCTTTACAAATAAATCAAATAAATACTAAATACTAAATACTAAATACTATCCAGTACGTGATGAATGTACTCTTATCTGGCTTCTTAGTCTCAGTGCACACTGAGAACACCAAAACTACTTAATTTTGCTGTCTTTGTCCACTCTGATGGTGTTTGTCGCATCTTTACTACCACTTAGTTGTAGTTTAGGTTAAAACGAACAGAAGTCACGTTTTATGCATATTTTAAAGTTGGTTTTCAATTGATTTATTGCAGTGTTTGGTTTAAATTCAGCCCCACTGCTTCATGTTTGATTCTGATGGTTTATCTAATGAGGTGCACTTTGTCTTAAGTTGCACCCTGATGTTGCCAAAAAAGGTGAAGGAATGCGCTCTACTCTGTGCCCGCCTGTTTCCCACAGTGGGCTCTTGATGACAGTCCTTCAGATACAGGAGAGGCTGGAATGGAGGAGATGATTGCTTTTGTAGCTGAACATCATCCATTGTCATATCCGGAGTTATTTGCATTTTATGAGCAGTCATGCTCGGATGACGGTCTCAGGGGAGAGAGCAGGAACAAGAAACTGATCCAGAGACAGGACTTTTGAGAGATGTGACAGGGACTGAATGAGAACACTGCCGGTGCTTATCAGGTACAGTCAGGGGAACATGATTATTACTGACTCACAGGCTAACATGGAGGAGATTTTGGACACTGCGATGACCCTGGCTCCGGCAGCTTAAGCTCTATAAATAAAAACCTGCACCGTCAGATAATAAATGCTCCCTAACAAACAGCCATTTGATGTGTAAAAATGTCTCAACATAAACAAGACCCTGTTTCGTTTTTGGACTTTCAGATTGGAAATCCCACAATATGCTATCCAATATCCTACTATAGCAAGTTCAAAGTAATTTACTGAGGTAGCTTTGCCAGTCATAACTTAGCTTGGAGGTACGTTGGGTTCTTCTCTAATCAGATTATTACCGCATCGATTCCCTGCTTCCTGTCTACATGTCAAAGTATCCTTGGGTAAGTTACTGTACCATCAGTTGCTCCAACGTTCTAGCCTACTGTGTTGGAAATGTGGGAACGATTCCTTGATCAGTTGTCAGAACTCTGGCTCAGGGAAAGCAACATGGAGGAATCAAAAGACCATCAATCAGCAAACAGTTTATTGCAAAATACTGTTAAAGGAATGACAAAGAGAGCAAAGTGGTGGCCGATGTCATTGTAGCTTGTCTTGGCTACAGTATGAGATAGAGTGGGGGAGCTTGACACCGGACATGTGATGTCGTATAAATCACCATAAGTATTAGGAAGACTAGAAAGGCCCCATAGAGATGCACTAAATTGACCAATTTCCATTTGGTCATGTAGTTGCTAGGTCAAGCTATCAGCAGATGACCACTTGGTCTTAACTGAAACCCTAACCCTTATCCTTACTCTCTGGATTGTAATACAATTTTGTCTAAGCAGTAATGATGCCCAGAGGATGACTTCTTCTATCTTTGGTCACCACTTTCCTTAAGCACACTTATGAGGTTATCATCTTTGATTTTGAGGAAAAGTGTGAAGGGATTTTTTTAAACAGGTATTTGGTACAGTGATTCAAGTTCCCCTGAGGAAGAACAGGTTTTTTTGAGAGAAGAGGGAGATTTCCTGAATTTGATCTAGGACAATCCACCAGTTGGAATCAAAGCTACAACCATTAGCATAAACTATATGTTGGACATTAGATAAATGTTAACATTCTTACAGGATGACGAACAGGGTAATCACTGCACCTGCTAAACATTAGCATATGACATATGATCGTGACTGATTCAAAACCGGTCCTCAGCACATCGTTTGTGTTTTGCACTACGTCAACTCATGTCTCACTCAGCAGTAAGAAAACACCAAAACATTATTATAGTGAAAGTTAAAAACACAAACAAACATGGAATGTACGTGCAGGAGGCAGGGAACATGACAGGACCAGATTTGATTGGTTTCATAATTTGGCTCCTGATGGCAGGGATTTGCTGGTGTTTTCCCAGGTTTACTCCGGCTGTAGATAGCGGCTGTTTTTGCTCTTTTTTAAGAACACAATGGGCCCGATCTACTAATGGTTTGCGTATATAAAAGCACATGCAAACTTGATAGCGCACGCAAAGCTGACGGACTAACTGGGAGCACCGAGGATTGCGTCTGTCAAATGAGCAAAATAGCACTCGCAAAACATATAGCGTGTTTGCCTTCATTAATATGCAGAATACATGTAGATCATCAGAACGCGCAAAATACTGGGAGGAGGAGATGCAAATGTAATCATTTAGCACACGCAATGTGATCTATCAAACCTGAAGCAGATAGCGTGCGCTGTATTTGCGTCTATATTTAGCACGTTTGAAAGGCAGGTGCAAACTGGCACAGCGTTACGCACACATGGCTGCGGTCACTGTAAAGCTCATCATAACATCGCTTTACAACATGCCCACAAAAGCTGGGCTTACAAGCATTACTACATGTTTTAGTCAATCAAACCAAGAGAACACAAAAATGATAATAATAAAACTACACAAATTCAAAGCAGTTCAGCACCACGGATAGCGACCGCATCATTCTGACACCCACTTTAACTTTTTCATATAATGAGAGCACATGAGGTCACTGTATCAACAGCTGTAAAGTTTAGTAAAATTGGCACAGCTGCCCACATCTTCACATACAAACAAAAAATCAATATGAACTAGGCCTACTCACCACTGTCTGGACGAGCCTTAAGCTCCACAGACTTGTCCACGATGCACTGTATGTCCATTTTCTTTGATCTGTCATTCTCAATAGATAACATGACATGTCCACTCCGTCTATTCTGTCCCATCGTGCTCATCAAAGGGTTCTTAGTTAGTTTTAACTTGGAGAATGAGCACTCACTGAGCTGCGCCAGGCAGCTCTGCGTAACTCCTCATCTCGTGCTTGCAGCAGTGTGTTGGGGTGAATTGCCTAAAACATGTTCACAGTTACATTTAAGCTGGTGAATCTTTGGGACAGTTGCTGGATGATGATATCAGGCATTAAAAATGTTCACCCAAAAGTTGCTCCCTGGGACAGTGAGGCGACTGTCTTCATCCAAGTAACGCATAACTTTTCTTGAGCAAGAGTGGCAGACTTAGCCTCATCAAATCGCTCTCTAAACTCCATCAAAACACTGATTGCGTTTTGGAGTAGAGTAGATGCGTTTATTTCATCGGCAGATCTTCTGTTTTTTCTCACATCACTCACCTTTTCACAGATGGTCTCCCAAATCGTGTTTCTAACGCTTAGATGTCTCTGCTGGAGTTCACCGATGTGTTTATTTCCCTCCTCCCCAAAGACCTCCAACTCCATGGCTTCAAACTTCATTTATCGCTTAAGACCACTCTGCTCTCTCAAACTCTCCATGGGGACAGCCGATAGCACACGCAAAATCCTCGTAAAATAGGGCGGTCCACACCACTTTTGCACTCGTTATCATTTGCGCACGCAGTCATAGTAGATCACCCGCAACACGCCCAGAAATAGCACGTGCAAAATTATTATTTGCACACGCAAATTAGCGCTCGTTATTTGGGATCTTAGTAGATCAGGCCCATTATGTATTGATTGCCATTGGGACATAAAGATCATTTTAACCAGTATAACAAAAAGTATATCTAAATCTGACAACCAAACCCAGCTTTAATGAATCATTAAGATGTTTCATATTAGAAAAGAAAAGGCACATGCTTAACTTTAATATAAGACTTCGGATTTGCCTTGTCAAATCTAAGTCTAATGTTAATTTTCTTCTAAATTATGCAATTACAGACTGTAGAGAACTCTTCCAACTCAATGAACTCTGCAATTTTCAGCTTCCAAATTCCATTAAATGTGCACTTGCATGAGCATATACATACTTTCATTAAATACTTTGATGAACGTGTCTTTCTTATCACACCACTCTCCCGTGGAGGGACTGAAAAAGGCCCATCTACTCCCTCCTAATCAGTCTGCTGCCCTTGCTGTGCTGCTCTCTCATCAGAGTCTCCAGTGTGTCAGGATTGTTTTTTTAATGGACTCTGGCCAGAGGAACTCAAACTGTAGACCATAACAAGGTAGAAAGATTAATTACATATTTGTAGCACCTTTCTCACCTTCACATTTTCCAAGAAACCTTAGCATGCATGATGTTGAATAAAAACAAAGTGAAAACATGCATAATCAAAGCGAGCTTCTAGCTGACAGGGCAATCATCTCATCAAGGGTACTTCTGGTGCCACGGCACGGCCTGCATAGTTAAAACTAGAGCCAGGAAGGAAAAACAGCCCAGAAAAAATACTGCGCTATCGTCCTTTAAACTCGTAAAGTAGGAAGCAGCTCAAAGTGTTTGGATAAGCTTTGTAGAAAGTACAGAGGTCGACCTTTAAATAATGAAATGCAGATGAGAAAGCATGAGATACTATCCAGATATTCCTGGAAAAACTGAAAGGTCAATTAACATGTTGCTCTGCATTTGGCAGCTTATAATTTCTGTGGCATGTGGAGATATTAATTAACGGTGGTTTTACATAGCAATGTTCTCTGTGCATAGTAGATTATAACTGTTTCAAAATGTTCCATGTGGGAATGTGGAGATTTATATGGAGGACAACATGGGAGACAATGCAAACAGGCCATTATGATACAGAAGGAAGCTCTGCTTAAAAAGAATGGAAAGAGTTTCTCAGTCATTTTATATCGTTGGGTTTTCCTGACTTCCACATTTAAGTGTCATATGGTACGTCTTTAAATCATCTCACTTAACAAGCATTGTTAACTTTTTTATTTTACTAAATAACCACGCCAATAGTTCTATATTTCCCTCACTTTTATTAAAACAGTGTTTCAGATTGGGTCATGAAAGATGACTGTGAAAAAGGGTTGTATGCCCTGCAGCCCTCTGCACATTTGTCTTGCTAATAATGTAACATGGCTCTAAATAAGGCAGAGATCTTTGGACAACTCTAAAGAAACTGACTCAGAGTTTAACATGCAGGATCAGACCTTAAGGTCAAAATGTTAAACCTGGATATAAAAGTCTGGTTTGAACTCATGGTTTTGCATTTCATGAGACTATTATCCTGTTGTATTGTGTAACCTTTAATACATCCATATTAGGTAAGTCTCTCTTAGAAGATGTTCATACAGTCAAAAAGGTTTGAGGAAACATGTTGTCTCTGTGTTTTTTCGTATCAGCACAGTTATGAAACCAGTTGTAATGTAACCTGCATGTTGCAAAATAGTGATGCAGAGCAATATGTCACATTTTCACTAAAAGCACATAGTTATTTCAAAACAACATCTTCTTACAATAGCTGCTAGTGCCTACTCAACTATGATTGTGGAGTTTTTTTTTATTTCCCTATCTAGGCATTCACACACTTTGCTTATGCTAGGAAATGAATGTTCCAATGATTTTTAATAGGATAACTGTGTATTAAGCATGACTTGAAACGATATTGTTGTTCCCAAACACACACACACACACACACACACACACACACACACACACACACACACACACACACACACACACACACACACACACAGGACTCTAGATGTGAATCTCAAGGCTTCTGTTCATTGTACAAGTATGTGTGAAAAAATGCATTTCCTTTTAACGTAATTTCGCAGATATCATCAGGTCTTTATGATTGCACCCATCACACCAAATATTCACAAAGTTTAAAGCTCCAGTGAGGAACTTCCATTCTGATTAGATTTGGGCATCCCTTGGGGACAAAGTGATACCTCTTATCTCTTTGCTGATTTTGTCCTTTCCATGTGTAGGCAGTTTTCTGACACAAAAATGTAATCCTGCTGAACCTTTGCTGTTGAAAATGTATAAAAAATTGGTTGTTTCTGCCATTTGCAGTTAATCTATTCTGATCACCTACCCTGCAGCAGCAGTTTTACAATGTTACAATGTTATAATGTCATTTAGCAGACGCTTTTATCCAAAGTGACGTACATACGAGAACAAGAACAACACAAGCAAAGATCTAGACAAGAGGAAACAAGATCAGTACTGGTAACAAAGTGCTTCAAGTCCATTTGGACGCAGGTACTGCCAAGCAGTGTAAAGGCATGCATTTTTTTTATTTATTTAAATAAGGAACATCTAAAATGAAGCAACCAAACCATTTGAGACTTTCCGTTATCATCATCAACAATTAATATCATCACAATAATGTACCAAGTGCTTGGGCTCTCAAGAGCTGAACATAGATTCCCAGAGTAGAGCAGGAAAGTGCGAGTCAATTGTAGCTGGACGACATGGTCTGCCACTGGGGACAACAGTGGAGAACAGTCTAGCTAAGTTTTAGATATGAAAACTAACATTATAGCAATCAACAATCTTTATCATGATGGTATGGTGGCCCTGAAGGGCAAAACACAACAGCATTTCAGGAAACACAACAACGTTTCAGAAAATCAATATTGTACTTGTTTAACTTTGTACTAGTACGCGCCTGCCACTGTATCTGTATGTACTTAAACATGTATGTACTTTAAGTATGTATTTAATCAAATTACATATCTTCAGTTAAACTTCCCAGAGTATACCGATTATTTTTTACCATGTAAACACTTTTCCCATGTAATCACATTCCCCTGAGAAAGGTGACCATCTTACACCTCCCAGTGAGGGTCAAAACTGGATGGCGTTTCCTTTTTTCTGTACACTACCTTTTAATACGTTATGCCCTGTTTGAATTAAAGGCTTTTTCAGCCTTTCCTCGACTCAAGCTGGTGTGCCTGAAGACAGCCCCCATGGCTATTGGATACTGTACTCCAAAAGCACAGTTCAAACTTGAGTGTGAGGAAAGTGTTTAATTTCAATCTCCCATGGACAGTCCACACCAGGATTAAAAAAAGGACCATTGCATTGAAAGGCAGCAGCGCTAGCCCGCACACTATGGGCAACTTTGCAGTGCTTGCCTCTTTAAGTCTGCTCATTTCACAATTTTTTTTGTAGTAGTTTATAAGCACAGCCCACATACATTGTGAGGAAAGAGTTTAATTTCCACATCTCAAAGGAAGCTCTTAGTGGGATTTGAACCCACAATCATCAGATTGAAAGGTAGCGGGCCTATCCTCAACACCACAGGGGTGCTTGGATGAGCTTTCTCTTTTATGTCTTTTCACGATTTGGATATTGTACTCCAGAAGCACAGTGTAAACTATAGTGAGGTTTTTTTTTTCCCTGCTGGAATTTGAACCCAGGACCCTTGAGTTGAAAAGCAACAGGCCTGTCTACTTTGCCTCATCTTGTCTTTTGAGGTTTTTCATTTATATCTTAATGGTACTTCAAATGCTCAGCTTGTCTCCTTTGTGATGAAAATATTTCATGTTTATTACCAACCAGGTCTCTGTCCAGGATTTAAACCCTTAACTATATCACCATGCAGTACCAAGCACCTCACCACCGGCCTGCGTGGCAGTGCTTATCTAACTGAAATTTAGGAGTTTTTATTTAAATATTTTATTGGGATACTTTAAAAGCACACGTTACACAATGTGAAAAAAATGTTTCTCAGTTTTCTGTAATGTTGCTGTGTTTTGCTCTTCAGGGCCACCATATAATGGTCTTGTTTATTTCTTAGAAACATTATTTCAGTATATTTCATAACCAGCTAAAAAAAAATACAGGAGCTTTAAATAACTTCTAAAATTGTCCAAAATAGTACGATTTTCCAGGTAACATTGACAGGTAAACCAGGAAGGTTTTTTGAGCTTGGACCCTGAACTTTTCCTAAAATATTTATGCATCAGAAAGCAGATGTATTCTATTACTGTACTTTGTGTATTTGGAAGGTTTTTTTTTAAAAAAAAAGCCACAAGCAAATGGAACTCCATAGAAAGTTTCCTGTAGTTATCAGCTGCCCTCATCGCCTGGTCACATCTGTCCAATAGCACTGCAAAGCGCCCTCATTGCTTGCCAATCACATTGCTGCTGCCTTTTTAAATATGGTTTTCTTCCTTCATGTATTTGTTATGTATGATGACCCTCCATTTCCCCATCACCGCCCAGTCTTTTAAGTTTCCTTCATCAGTCTTAGATAACGTCAGCAATCTCCACATCGCCGCCCTTGTTTTGTAATTTGATCAGTACCATCATCTCATCGGCCTGAGACAATATCATAGGCCAACACCTACACAACCACAGTGTGAACTCTACAGGGGGAAAGATAGCTCAGGGACACCCTTAGATCTCTCTATCTCCCTGTAGAGTTCCAGCGCCACAGAAACTCTGGCAATAAATCAATATCACATCATCTCTGTAAAATACCTTTGATCTTAATTCATTAACTTGGCCCTGATAGAAACCATTTAGACCTGCATAGAGGGTTGTCAGATCAATAAATACTGTAAAGCTCTGTGTTTAAGACACACTTCTAATACCTTTCCTCCCATCCAATAAGTTTTCTGCTTCTTATACTAGTGCAACCAATATACCAGTATAAAATGCAGAGAGAGGTATTATATTGTGTTCAGGTATTTTACCCAGAAGATGGCACTCAAAGAGGAAAGCTGCTGCTTCACTGAGCAAATCTCCCAGGATACATATGGAGGCGGATCAGTCACGATGGGTGAATCTTTATAACTCTTTACCTTAGGTCATAATTTAAAGAAAATGTTGATATACTTTTAAAAGAATAAGCTTTTGGAGTGCTGTTTGATTGAAAAGACTTCTACATTTATGACACCAAGTGACTTGTGGAGGGAGGTGGTGCGAGTCCCAGGGAATTAGTCAAGGGCTGTGTATATTTGTACCTTACAACTATTAATGGGACCATATAGGCTGAGCTCAACTACCGTAGGGGGAGTTGGCAGGGTGACGTTAATAGATGATACTTAAAAGAGCTACACATCTGCATAGAAACTGCATATTACTGAACACAATGTCATCTTCACACAGGAACACAGTTTTAACCATTTCCCCTCAGAGAGCTCTCGAGAAACAGATTGTGTCTTATACCAGTGTGGCCAGATTTTACATTACTTTTGTGTTAATCTAGAGGATGCTATCAAACCACTCACTAAACCTTTTAATAGTATATCCTTTCAGTCAATTCATTAAGCCCTCCAACATTTAATGACCAATTTAAAAACTAAGTTAAGTGAGAGGTCGAAAGGTACTCTCCATCAGAGTGTGTGATTATGTGATTAACACATGAAGAAGGTCTGAGCGGAGGTTTTAAAAATGTCGATGATCGCTCAGTGTCATTTAAAGCACTCTCACTGAATACTACCATAATGATAATGAAGGTCTGAGCATTGACGAGGAAACTATGCTTATGATTCAAAATGACATAGTCGAAGAGAAAAATCCATGTCTGCCTAACTTATGGCAGGTAACCTCTTCAAAGGTTAATCAAATGAGTAAAAGTACTTGCACAACTACAGATGTGCACACAGGCAAGTGCAGAAGTAGTTTTGTGGTCAGGAGGGCACAGATGGCCAGTGTCTGACAGATGTTGAAGTCAGGGTTTGGCAGAGTCTGACCTGACCATGACATCCCTCCACTCCCTTCACTGGACATGTTTGATCAGCTGTCGGACATTATCCCGCTCTTCCTTTTCCACTCCACAGTTCTTGGACAGCTAAATCCCACTCAGTCTGCAGTGAAGTGTGAACCACACCATTACCTATGCCAGCTAGTGCAGAAATATTACAACCTGTGTGCCAAAGATAATACCTGCCTCCCTCTGTCCCTTTTTCTCCTCCAGTCTTGTCCCCATCACTCTATATAACATGCCTCGCACATCTCAAGCTGTCACGACGGTGAACTATTTTAACTTCAGTTTTGTATTCAGCCATCTTTAGGTGAAATATAGAAACCATAAAGTAATGTTTAACAGTAGAAGGATTGTTCTGACCTGACAGTGTCAAACAGAGTAGGACCAGTTAGGAAAAAAAGAGGCAGCAACCTGGACAGATTGGAAGCCTGACCATGGACAGTTAATTGAATTTATATTCAATGATGTATTCTGTCTTTAAATTGTCACTTTTTCTTTTGATTTGAAATGCATACATCTTTATAATTGACCATCCAGGGTCTGCCACTGTCCCAAGGCCCAATGTTAGCAGAGCTTCAGCCTTCCACAACCTGGCATAGATCATGGTTAAGGATAGTCTATATTTGGACTTATAACACAACAGATATGAAAATCACTTTGAAAGGTGTTGTTTAGATTAAATGGTGAATGGATTGTATTTGTAGCACTTTCTGTGGCTCAGCTGTAGAATCAGTTGTCTCTCAATGGAACGTCAAGGGTTTAAACTCAGGTCCTGCTGTCAACACGCTATATTGTACTTGGGCAAGACACTTACTTCATCTGCCTCATCTGCACCCGGTGCCCTGCCATCGTTGTGTGAATGGAATTAGGTAGTACTAGTTAATATTAATGGGCTGCTGATAATAGCAGCCTCTAGCATAACTGTATGAATGAGACGTAACGTTAAAGCACACACAAAAAATTCCAGTTGAGTACATCTCATTTACTAATTTTTACAGGAAAACACAGATGACTTTTAGTTATTGCCTTTGCATCAGAACAGGACATCTCATTCATATGTTTCATGTTGTGGTATGAAAAATGTGGGATTATTCTATTCTGCTAATCAACAATTAGATTGTCTCAGCCTTTTTTTTCTGCCACGTTCAATTTTGGGTTTGTACATTTTTTTTTAAAGGTTTTGACTTTGTATCACTAATGTGTTAGCACTAAGTCAGCTGCAAATTCATTTATTCTGGCTTTGTGGAGCATCTTTTTTATAAGTAGCATGTTCCAGATATTACACTTTTTTTTTTACTTTTAGAGTTTTTTTTTGTATATGCTTTCATTCAAATTCAAATTGCAGAGATACAAATCCATCCCCTTTCATTTCTTGACATTTTTTGGCTCATAACGACATCATTTTTCTTTTATGTACTGAACATTCTAATGCTTTAAATATCCTGCTCAATTAAAATGCAATAATGTTATTGCAGAAAATGAGAAGGGCAATGGATTGCAATTTTTGAAAATAATAAAGATGGGGTGATGGTACCCAGAGATAAGCTTTAACTCTAATTACCCTAGATTTTACTTATGTGTATTTGGGATCATGAAGCATTTTAAACAGCAAGACGCCACATGGCCATTAAGAAGAGTAATTAGTATGACTCTGTCAAACTTTGTTAAACTGAGCTGCAATTTAGAGACCCTGCAATCTCTCCTCTCTCAAGTTAACTTAAATTAACTTCTGTTATGATAACTCTCAGACTTACTCTTGCTATATGCCTTCAAACTATCAAACTATCAAGCGGAAGAAACTGCAGTTTCTTGAGTGTCCGCTTGAGGCTGGCTCCGGAAGTACCGTAAACTACATACACACAAATTTTAAAAAGCTCTTCTTTACAGCAGAAATAAACACGTTTACAGCCTGATACAAAAATCGCATGTAGTCATTTCTCGATCGGCACACACTGTATGGGGAGTGAATTTTTTTCTAACACTGCAATTTTGAAGATATTGAGATTCCGAGTCTTCCAATGAGAGGCACAGCTGACTGTGGGAACACTGCAGCTGTTGGCTAGGAGGCTCAAAGCCCGCCTCTTTACATCACAATCACTCGACAGAAGTAAAATGGCTGCCGTCGACGATTGGCCTCAAAACAGCGCTTCAGAAACAGATGAGTGACGTCACAGATCCTACGTCCATATTTTATACAGTTGTAAGATGAGATTTTATTTTGGTCTAAGTATTTATATCATTAAGTCTTTAATGAAGTTTTAAAGACTTATGTTTCATATATTGCACTGCCTCTTTAAGGTTGCTCAGGGTGATATTGTTTGAGTTTAAGTAAATGTGTCACGAGTTTGATGTGCTGTTGTCCGATGTTGTTGAAGGGTCATTAAAGGCATCACGAGGCAGAGCAGAAGTTGTCCCGCGCTATTTCTTCCCCACAGCCCTGAAGTATAATTAATTAAGTTTTAAGTTAACGCTGTTGCAGTTTAACAGGTCTGAAGACATTAAACAAGGTACGGCGTTACACAGTCTGTGGTTTTACTGTTTGGGTTCCTATTTTCATAGTTTTCATAATTTTTAATGTTCCCACATCAATAAGTGACTAAGGATTAAACCCATGTGTTTTCCAGATCAAGTAAAGAGCAGGAGAGAACTGCTTGTTGCCCTAAACTTGAAAAAGATGAAGAAAAACTGTGTCAGATATGCTAACTTTTACATTAGTTCTTACAGTACACCATTCAATCCTTTCCCCCCTCACTTTCTGTATTATTTACTTTATGGTTTTGGCTTTACAAGTAAATGAAACAAAATATTACAGGCAATCACTCTTACTACAAATGTATGTATACTCAAATAAGCTTTAAAAATCTATAACTCCGAACAATCATTTTGAGAGAGACTGTTAAGCGAATTATCTTTTTTATTTTTACAATGCTTATTTTAAAGCAGCAAGACATGAGAGATGCAGAACTTGTTTTGTCATGCAAAACTTCCAGGCACATTACGTTGTCTTTATAAAAGGCTCATAAAAAAATCAGAATGTAATGTGTTTATTCTCTATTTCATGGTAAGGACTTTATGTGCAAGTTATGAGTTGTGGAAATAGCTGTTGGCTCTTTTCAATCTTTTCTTACGCTGCATGGTTTTCTTTGTCTTATTTTTAAATTACAGTTATTAAAGGCTGAGTATCTAGGATATGAAACTCATTCTATTACATTTAAGTTTAATCTGCAAGGCAAAGTAGTTACCATTCTCCCCCAGGAAAACAAGGTGGTACTTGGAGTGATTATGTGTGTACAAAGCTGCTGTGCATTCACTGGTATGTGTGTGAGAGAGGGCCCAAGTTCTGTCTGTGAGGCTTCTGGGATGATCCATGAGCTCCCAACAGAACAGATTGGAAACACTTAACCTTAGGGCAGTACATTAATGCCAAACATCCATACGGGGAAAGAGGTATCCAAAGATAACCAAGTGAGAGCATGCAGAAATAGTGTTTTAATTCTGTCTGGATTCAAGTGGACCGACATATCATATCTGAGTGTTTCCATTACGTTGGCCCTGCTTCACATGGTCCTCACACTGCCTGCTGATGAAAGCTGCTGTCACTGTAGGAACCTCTTTAGAGCTGACAGAAACTGTAGTTAATGAACATTTAATGAAATACTACATTAAGCAATTATTCAACCTGCTATGATTTATTTCTAATGTGATTAGACTTGCACATTATTCAGGGCTATTTGTTTTCTGGATGGGCTTGTATAGCTTCATGATGAATAACACAAATCAGGTTTTTTTCCGCCACCTCTGAATGAAGAGGAACTTTCTTTTCTAACAAAAGAAGTATGCTTTTTTTATTCAAGCTCCAAAGCTTACCATTCTGAATAAATGTGACTTCAAGCAAGAACATAGCAGCAGGAGAACGAATGCATGAAACCAAGAATAAGGGTGTTATGAATGTTTTTAGATTATAATGGGAACCAGTGACATTGTGTAATGGGAAACGATTGATTATAGGAAAAAAATGACAAGAAACAACATGCTCTGCATTTTCACTTACCATTACTGATCTGCTTACCTTCCATCTTCCATCAGCAGACAGATACAGTGTGCTACAAGCTGCTAAAAGTGCATATAGAGTCACTTTTATGTGGGCCTCAATTGAAACCAGTGAGTGAATTAACTGCTGTTGGCAAACTTGTTTGGTATATGACTTGATGATGTCATAGTATTTCAATGCACCATTTTCCCTTCACTGAAAATACACTAAAAGGGTATAAGATTGCAATTTTACAAAAATTCAACATGTTTTGGTCCCAACTTCCTAGATGCTGTAGAGGCCATTCGAACATCATAGGTACACAAACAATGACTTTAATAAACTTGCTTGTAAATAGTTACTGTATAAAAAAAAGAAACAAATTTTAACCTTAACTAAAATTCCAAACTGACTTTCCTGTTAAAGCTTACATTTCTATGAAAATGAACTGATTCTTTGTTGTTCTTAACGGGTCAAACCAAACTTATCTTGAATCATAACATCAACACCATAATTTTTTCACTATCTTTGGTCCAGATGCATACCATTAGCACTCCATGGTTAATTGACTTTTCCTATTTTTGGTTTATCTGCAGGTCCAGTACAAATAAAGATACGGTGCATTCTTAAAATAAGCAGACACAATGTTGGGTTATAAATGCTCTTAAACTGAGGTTTGCTTTTGTGCTTCATATCCAAGTCAATACAGTGTTTGCTTATGTTTGATAGTCTAATGGCAGGTCTGAGGTAACAAATGAGAATCTGTCAGTGGAGATGTAGTGTGTGTTGGTCGTTCCTTGCCAAGTTGCCTAACAGTTGTCTACTTAAGATTAATGAACTCCTTAAAGAAATCCTTTGTAAGTCAAATAACACTATATTGAACCATGCTTTGTTTGTCAAAGCAATTTGTAAACATTTGTTTTTAAAGGTGCTATATAAATGAAGTTAATATTATCATTATATTATTCATTCAGCAGACACTGCTCTCCTTTCTTTTTTCCCACCAGATTTTCTTGCTTTCCAACATTCACAGTCTGAGCGGAAGAATGCTGGCTCTGCTTTACCCCATGTCACAGCACTCTTCTTGTTCGGGCACCTACAGAGGTGACGATATGATGAGGCAGATGATAACTTAGTGGTCATTTACATGAGGTATGGTGTTTGTGAAATGAATGAAAAAATGTGCTACCTGCTGCCTGGATAAAGCAAATCTAATGGAATAGGGTCAAACAGTCTGTGTGAGGGATGGGATGGGTTCTTCATGATGCCAGAGGCTCTTTGTAAACAACATGACTGGAAGATGTTCTGGATAGAGGGAAGAAGACCTCAATGGACCTACCTGCTGTCTTCACTATACGTTGTGGGGTCTTGTGTTTGGATGTTGTGCTGTCCTGAATAACACCATGAAGCAGCTGGCTAGGAAACTCTCCACACTGCCTCTGTACTTTCAATATGCAGCACGAAAGTAAACCTCAGTTCTATACCATTTGTAGTCTGTGACCAACTTCTTTGCTTATGGGAATATTAGAGCATCATCAGGTAGTTTATTTACTATAGAAGATGCTATCAAGTTATTTAGATTGAAGGATGTTTTGCCATACAATTGAATAGTTTTACAGATGTTAGTTTTGTTCCTAGGTCCACCACATTATGTCACATTGGGTAAAAACAAAGAAGGGGGACCCATGTGTAGAACTATGAAGATTTATTAACAAAACACAAAAGGTCAAACAAAAACGTATTGCCACCAAACGTCCACAAAAACCATGGGAACACAAGAAGGTAAAAGAATAAAGAAAACTGGAAGCATGTAGGCAGGTTAAAGCATGAGAAAGACTCAATGATCCAACAACACAAGGGGGGAAACACAGAGGCTGTTTTCGAAACCGACTACTATACTAGCAGTACGTACTGGTTTGTCCATATTCAGTATGAGAACAAGAGCAAAATCTGCAGTATACCAGAACTAGCTGGATGTCGTACTGATTCGGGCAAATTTCTCAGTAGCCCTTGCATCCGACCAGTCTCCCTGGCGTACATTTCCCATAGTGCACAGCGCAAACGTTCTGCTTTTTCTTTTTTCTTTTTTTTTTTGACAGGGAGCACTCAGTTTTTAAGTGAAGTGAAAATTATTACATTCCATATAAACCACTTCTTAACTTTTTAAATCATAAGGGACACTACAGAAGCAGTTTCACGATCAGCTTGGCCATTGTTTACTTCCACTTTCCGAAACCGGATATCCATCGGCACCAGGCACACCACACTGCATCACAGATCAAACAGAACAGTCATACTACATACTACCTTCAAACGCAGTATACTGCATACTACATTCGTAGGTAGTATGTAGCAGGCCGTTTCGAAAACAGCCAGAGACTAATAACGCACTAGATAATGAGCAACGGTGTGGACACAACAGCACAGGTGAAACTAATCAAAGTGGAGGGAAACACATAATGACAGGAAGTAAAATTGAACCAGACACACAGGGGGCAAGAACTACAAAATAAAACAGGAAACACAATTGACTTATTTAAGAAACATCAGGGAAAATACACACACTCAAACAATACATCACAAGACATGGTTCACTTATAAACAACACAAGGACACAATGATATCTTATAATTAATTAAGACAAGGGGAAAAAAGAAATAAAACACTATATAGGTGAATCTACAAAGTAAGACAGGAAATCAAAGACATTACAATACAATGAAAATACAAAGCTAAACAAAAGCAACCCGTTGATTGATACAGTTTGAAACATCAATAACTGTTTGACAGATTAGCCAAGCAGTTGAAGCAGATATTTTAGTCACCAAACTACTACATTTGTTTTTACTTTGTAAAGTTCTCTGCTTATCAGGAAGAAAAAAAGTTAGTGCTAATTTACACATCTACATGCTTTATCACAAGTATTACAAAGTCCAGCACACCTCAGTCCCAATTTGTGTTTTGTGCTAATGTTACAATGGTAAGTGTTAGACTAAGTTATGATCATGGTGTACAAAGTAAGCTTTTCAAAATCAGAATGTTACGTAAGCTAGCCGATGTTAGCTTTTAGTGAAATTATTGCTTTATCCAGAACACTGCCTCAAAAAAAAAAGCAAGCATCTCCAGAGATTTTTTCTGAAATTGATGTTCAGAAAAATAACTTGAGAAGAAACGTATGTGTTGCAGGTCAAACTGACCCTTTTTAAAGTCTATTTTAGGCAATATAGTCTTCCAAACCAGCTAAATGCAGCATCAAAATCTGGGCAGCATGTGTCAAAAGAGGAGTCGTGTTAAATTTTCAACATCACTTAAAAAAAAACTAATCAAAATCAAAATTTAAAATAAAATAAACAAAATTTGATGTCATGTAAAACTATTTTATTTATATTTAGGGCTTTCCAGTGTACATTTAAAACGTTTTAACATAAATTTTCATGAAAATGGAGTGAGTTATCCTCATTGAACCATGATCTGTGAGAATTAAAGAACATCATGAACCAACTCTGGATTTAAATGGTTAGTAGTGGAGTTAAAAATTAGATTTAAAAATATGTGTATTGGGATTTTTGGGGGTTCTGACACTTTTGGATAATTGCATATGCCCCGGTTCAAATTGACTCAGGAACATTATTGCTGTTCCAGAGAAACGAACATAACAGGAGGGTTAAATACATGTGATTAGGCACGAAAATGGCTAAAGAAAATTGTAAAGGATCAATAACACAGTTGACAAAATCAGCCCATGTTTGGCCCTAGAGACAGCTGCTATCACCACCCTATACTGCAGTACACAGACAGCAAGAGAAATCAAATAAAGATGATTAGAGTTCGGTTGGGTTGTAGTGCAACAACCTTGCAGAAAATAATAACCATGTGGATGCACATATCCCTGTTGATTTGACACACACTGTTGAGGAGCACACTTTAGCACAGGAGTGTAAACACAGTGAGAAAACAATAGGCAGAGAAGCTGAGGTTGAAAGAAAGTGATGCTTATCTTTGACCAACTGAAACTACAGGTGAGAAATAAAATGTGAAGGCCTCAGATGGGCAGGTTTATCTTTTATTATTCTCAAGATTATAATCTAAGACATAAGAGGTCTGTTTGAAACTGAGTCTGTATCAAGAATGAATAATAAGAGAAACACAACATGGTTCAAGGCATCATAAGAAAAAATTATAGGTCTTCAGCCTGTGTGTTACCATGCAGCGTACCTGTCATACATGTGGTTAGAATAAATGAGAAGGCATTTATTTATTTTACTTAAAACGTCCTTCTGTGTAAGAGAGTAGACTGTTCAACTCCTACGGGTCATTACAAATGTGTTAGATTCTTTGTTTTCATCCCCTATCAGGTGGGATTTCATGGCAGTACAACTAGCATCATTATTTACTCACTGGGCTGATGGTTAAATTAATACGCAGAGGAAGCAGATTTAATCCCTGTCTGCTCATGCTCACTGGACCACTTTCTTCGGTATAAATTAGAAGCTACTAGAAGAGCAGGATGATGCTATTGCCTCAGGGTCAATGCTTGACAGTCTCACTAAGCATTCCAAGGCCAGACAGAAATTATGTGTCATATGGTCTCTCTAACTCTGTAGAAGGAGAATCAGTGAGGTCATGAAACCGTGAGCAGGATGCTGCATTTGGCCCTCCAGGAAAGGAAAGGAACCAAGGAAGTGACACTGCAATAAAAAAGGTCATAGTGAGGTTGTAAGAGTCCCATTATGGAGGTCATTCGGGTGTCAGACTGACCACTGCTCACATGGCTTATTGATTTCAGTAGGCAGGAAGATCTGTTTAAATCAAAGTGTTTTACTCAGTATTGTAGTTTATCCTATAATCAGCAGCACATCCACATCTGGCTCACAGCCTAATATGATGTAGAATAAAGAGCTGTGTGTTCAACTCCTAGGTGGGAATTCACTAAAAATGGATTGCGGCTGTTAATAGCACCAAGTATAGCACATAATTTGTCTCAAGGTCCACTTCCCAAAACAGATTGCTCTAATAATATTCAAGCGCAAAAACGAGCCAGTTTGCACCTGACTGTGACTGAGATGAGCTGCCAGATCGCCACTCTGTGCTGCGTAGAGCTGCGCTGTATGCTGTGATCCTGACGGCACTAAATCTATAAACAAATGTGATGAGCTGGATGGAGACTCTTGGTAAGGAAGTCCTTACCAAGAGTTGATTCAGGACAGTAGTTGTAACACACATTTCACACAATACAGCTTGCTTCCCCGAGTGAGCTAGCAAAAAGCAACTCGTTCAAATTGATGAATAATAATAAAATACTCGTAAAGCGCAAAGGCACAGCCAGTATTTGCAGAGGTTGAGCCTCAAACAGCTCCAGACTGATTCACCCCCTGATTATTTATTATAGTAATATTAATCTCAAAGTATTATTAACATATTTCAGGTACAGATGTGTAATTCTTAGGTCATCCAGAGGTTGAATTGTTGTTTGATCACTGAAAAGTTTGAGTGTAAAAACAAATAAACACTGTGGCGCAGTTAACACCAGCTCTAAGCAGACAGTAAATATTTCACTCTCACTGCGCTGTTAGCACCAGTGTTAGTGAATTAGGTGTTATTTGTAATGAGGCTCACTCACATTGAAAAGAGCCTGTTTTGCTCGAAATGAATGCATAATAGCTCGTACAAATTTTTGCAAACAACACTAGAGCACAAAAGTGCTATTTGCTCTGCAACTCAGTTTGTTGAGCATTTAACCCTATGTGCCTGCTTTGTGAACTAAACAATGTTTCAGCTCATTTGCACATGTTTAGCAGACGCAAAAGCCATGCTATCCTTTAGTGAATCAGGCCCTAAGTATGATGCAGCTGTAATTCAATATTCAACATTGATAATAATACAACTTTGAAGGGTTTTAAACGGCAACTACATCACAAAGGGGCTATGGATGTACTTAGCTTTCAAATTGGCAAGTGGTGCAACAAAACATCCAGAGGGGTGCTCAGGGTAGTCTAGGCCCTTCTTGAAACTGATTGTACCCCCTAGGTTCCATCCCAAATCCTGAACTGTGATTGACAAAAGCTGTTTAAAGCATGTTTAAATGTTGTATCTCTGTCGTGTTTTTAAGTGGTTAAAAAATGCAGCAATCTTATTGTGATGTCACGCTCAGGGTGGGAAGCTCAACATTTTTTGTCAAACTGAGGTCATAAACCTTGATAATCTGCCAAACTATGGTTATTTCACAGCTCCCTGATAAATGAGCAGTCACAAAGACAATAGGAGAGATTGTGCCATATTTTAGTCTAAATCACATATTTGACAGCCCATTATCATCATACATCAGAACACAGCTAACGTTAGCATTCAGCCTTTTAAATCACAGATACGATGAAAATGTTTTCACTTAATACAAAAATGAACATGTTACTAGTTCATCAAAGTGGTGCAAGATGGCGGTCTCTGTGGAAGGGAACTCGGCCCTATAAGCTTTAAACTAGACACTGTACCTTTCAGAGGCAAAGTGTTGAATCTCTTAGAACTGTTCACATCCATTTCAGAAAAAGTGATTTTTGCAATTTCCCACTACCTGCTTTATCTTTTATCCTTACTCTTTTTTGCATTTAAATGACGTCTTGACAAGCTTTATGCCTATAGTTGTTCAGCATCTCATGAGAGGCTTAGAAGGTTTCTCTGAAGAACCACATAATAGACTGAACCCTTTTTAGAGTAAGTGATTTATTTCTCACAGGGACTTTCAGCTTTTAAAAAATATAATGTATTTGACAGTCCATTACCTTGGCTTTTGAAATGGGTGAGTGTTTTACGTGACTAGTTTGTCCTTCAGTTACTGCAGGGCAAAAAGCATAAATTTCATATGTGCACATAGGGCATGATAGAGCAGGAATAACAACTTGTTATTAGTTTCCCTAATAGGGCTAACAGGCTCTCTCTACTAACTGGTCAACCTGACCCGAACCTTTAAAAAAAGACAAAGAGCTGTCAGTCAACCATATACTATACTTGTCCCTATGAAAATGTATAAGTCCCTTTGTTCTAGTTGTGCCAAAAAACATCACAACTGCTGTTGGATGACTTCAGAGACCCCTCCACCCTGTGATTCTGTAAAACACTCATTTGAATATCCATGATTGGCCAGCTATGGTGGGAAAAGGGCAAGGGTTTGAACAATACACTGTATAAAAAATAGTCTCTGTGACCTCTCACATTTGTTTCTGGATAGATGTTTTGAAGCTCAACAATAGTGATTGCGGAACTGGAAATGCTGACTTAGACTAGTGTGACTTTCAATCAACCTGGATACAGGCAAAGAGGTGGAGTTGAGGCAGGCTAGCCTCCTGGCAAACAGCTACAGCACCTTTATAGTCAACTCAGCTTATCCATAATTAAGTATAACTCCTACCATTTACCTTACAGAATGCATTCCCCCTCTCTACAGTGTGTATGAATAAAGAGATGAACTACATAGACCAAAACAGCTTTTTGAGCTATACGGTAAAGATGTTTATTTCTGCCCTTATCTCAAACCCTGATCCCCTTAAATGACAGTCCTACATTTCTTAACCATCTTCACCAAAAGCCAGGTGATGGATGGCTTTTTCATAACAAGCAGAATGTATTGCTCTTTTGTATTCATCACCTTATTTCAACAGCATATCAAAAAACTAGAAAGCTTAAAAGCTAGACAGGAGGCTGGAGGAGTACCCACAGCATCTATTTTGAAGCATTGAGCCGCTGTCCAAACTGCCATGTTTGACAAATTGGGAGTAAGACCGGGCTGGATAGGTCATACATTAAGTGTTTTTTTGTCATCACACCCGACAGTCAAATGAAAAGTGGGCTTTGAGTGCTAAAAGGAAAGTGTGTCCAGCCAGGTCAGGTGAGGGCCAGTTCCTTTTGTAGTGAAGGTCAGGACAGTTGGAGTAACCTCAGGGAGTTCAAAAATTATGCAACACGGAAAACCTTCCATTAAGAGCAAGAGGGGTTTTCAACACAGGCACTGAAAGAGATTCAGCAGTCTTTTGGGTGCTGAAATTTCTCTGGTTCTGCCTGAGGTGATGTTAGAGCCTCTCTAGGAAACTCTGCTGACTTAGCCTGACAATTATGCCTGCTGCCATTCCCTTAGAGAAACCACAGAGACTGTAATACCAGCTTGGCTTCTGAAACTCTTGGGACTGTTTTCTATTTGCCATAATTGCTTATTTCCTTTCACTAAGGCTTTGTAATTCAGAGTATAGCCCAATAGCACACAGAAATCTTCTTTACTGCAACGTGATGACAGTAGGGGCCACATTATTTACCAGAAATACCCAAAGGCACATGTAGAAAAATAAGTGAAATTTATATATATACAATGTGTGGCTTGATCATTCAATTTCAACCAGATAGGAAAACCTCAGAAGGAAAAACAACATCTCAGGATATCACTAAATTAAATAATACTTTCATCTATATATGTTCTACATGTTGCAGAGCCCTAGAGTAGTGTGGGGAAATCATTCCTCTTTTCCAACTGATGAGAACTTTCCTCTGGATCTCACCTTGCAGCCTCAATCCAGACTAAACATGGCTGAATCATTCTCAGGTTACTGTTTGAGTTGTTGTTTTGACGTAGATTTAAAAAAAAACAACAGATGTGGGATGGTCTGCTGACAGAGAACAAGAAACAAGAACAAATTTAATTCATGGCAATACAAGTTTGTGAAAGGCAGAGAAGGAAATGTCAAACCAAGCAGTAAAACATGTCAGTGGATCTGGATGAGGAGAAATAATCCCAGCCAAGACAAACGCCTTCATCACCCTGGCTCTGCTTTACCTAGAAGAAGTCTGCTCTTGAGGAGTGCAGACGCTTTTTTGCTTGCTCTTGCTTATGCTTGCATTCTTTTCATTTTAACTCTTTTTTCTTCACTGAGAGACTACAAGCAGTCACTCCAGGATACTTAGAAACCACTGGGACTATAATTTACTGTCGACAAAGTAAACAACTGCCTTATCTCGACATTTTATCGAAACTGCAAACGTGGCCTACTGATCGGCAAAAGCCTGTTAGCAGCTAAGCTAACTGGAACCAAAATGCCTCCTTTCACTGTGGACGATTTTCAGAAGATCCTTCAGAAAATTGCTGTGCTGGAAACAAAGATGCATCGGATAGAAGTGAATGTGGAAGTGAATGGACTATGCGGGAATGACACCACTCTTCCATGGGGTCAGAGCAGCAGACATGTACCTGCTAACACACGGCTAGTTAGCCCAAACAATGACACTCCAAAACAGGAGGACTGTGCAGTTGGGACCAGCTGGAACACTCTTGGCGCTAGGCCTAAAGATAAAACGTTTCCCACGGACATGAGAGAACGGATAACAGGCAGAGCCAAGCGCCCTGAGATTTCTGATGCGACTGGCTGGCCTGCACTCTCATCCAGAAGGAGTGCCGCCTCAACCCCCCTACCAAGGAGGAAACAGCCATGGACAGCAGTAAAAACTACTAGTAAGAGCAAACCTGTAGAAGAAACAAAGATACATTTAGAGAACAGATTTGCACCACTTTCACAAGATCCTGACTCTCCATCCCAGGACCTGAGAAACCCTGTGTCCTCGAAGACCAAGGGAAGTTACGAGACCAAATCTATAAGCAAAAGGCCGCAGAGGGAGCTGACGACTGGGCCTGAAACACTGATCGTGGGCGATGGTGCCGTGAAAGAGGTCAGTAGCCTCTGTGGCAAGAGAAACACCAAAGTCCTCTGCTTCACCAACGATTCGGTCTCTGACATTTCAGACAAAATTCTGGACATTGTTGCTGACCACACAACGGTGAAATCACTCATTCTTCACACTGGGGCCTTGGATGTTGTGAAGCAACAATCTGAGGTATTGAAACAAGATTTTACTGATCTGCTGCGCAAAGTCAGATCTGTTGATACTGTGGTGTTTATCAGTGGCCCTCTACCGACTGTCCGAAGAGGGGACGAGAGATTCAGCAGGCTGTTGATTTTGAACAAATGGCTCAAAGCTACATGTGCTGCTCAATCAGTGAACTTTATTGACAATTTTAATATTTTCTGGGAACGCAGACACCTTTTTAAGGCAGATGGATTTTGCCTCAACAAGTCAGGAGTAAGATTGTTCACTTCCAACCTATTTTACTCTGTGTATCACACACCAGCTTCCCTGGCCAAGGACAAGAGACAAGACAAAACAAAGCAGAAGATAAGACCACATTCTGGAGGAAAACGACTGAGATCGCTGAGCCAGGAGGAGTCTTCATCGCCGCCACCTTCACCCCCCCAAGAGGAGCGTCCTCCAGTGCCGCCAACTTCAACCCTGAAAAACTGAAAAAGTCAAGGCAGACCTTCTTCTCAGACATTATCTCCAAAAACAAAGATAATGCACGCGCCCTGTTTGCTACAGTCGACAGGCTAACAAACCCCCCTGTGCCAGTGGCCTCTGAACACTTATCTACCAAGGCCTGCAATGAATTTGCATCCTTCTTCACTGCCAAAATTCAGAAAATCAGACAAGCAGTCAGCACTACTGTACGAGGTACTGGGAATGTGTTATCTGTGTGTCCACCAAAAAACAACTCAATCACTATGACACAATTTAATCCAATAAATTACAAAAACCTACAAGATATAATACAGCATTTGAAATCCTCATCCTGCTGCCTTGACATTCTACCATCACCATTTTTCAAAAAGGTTTCAGACTGCATGACCTCGGATCTGCTTCAAATTGTCAACATGTCTCTTCTTACAGGTGTCTTCCCCCAGGCCATGAAAACAGCAGTAATTAAACCCCTCCTGAAGAAGAACAATTTAGATGCATCAGAAATGAACAACTATAGGCCGATATCAAACCTCCCTTTTTTAAGTAAAATTATTGAAAAAGCTGTTTTTCAACAACTGAACAATTATCTAATGATAAATGACTGTTTTGATGTCTTCCAATCAGGATTCCGATCACATCACAGCACAGAGACCGCTCTAGTCAAGGTCCTCAATGATATTCATTTAAACACAGACAACGGCAAAATCTCAGTTTTGGTATCACTTGATCTCAGTGCTGCTTTTGACACAGTTGACCACAAGATACTACTGGACAGACTTGAAAACTGGGTGGGAATCTCTGGTGCAGTACTAAATTGGCTTAAGTCCTATTTAAATGACCGGGACTATTTTGTGTCTATAGGTAAATACACATCTGAGCGGATGAAAATCGTATGTGGAGTACCTCAAGGATCCATTCTGGGGCCTCTACTATTCAACATCTACATGCTCCCCTTAGGTCAGATAATAAGAAACAACCAAATAAAATACCATAGCTATGCAGATGACACACACATTTACATCACCATATCACCAGGGGATTATAGTCCCATACAAACACTGAGTAAATGCATTGAACAAATCAAGGACTGGACGAGCCAGAACTTTCTTCAGTTAAACAAAGAAAAAACTGAAATGATTGTTTTTGGAGCCAAGGAAGAAAGGTTAAAGGTTACTGCTCAGCTCCAATCTGCAATGATGAAATGTTCAAACCAAGCCAGAAACCTTGGTGTAGTCATAGACTCAGACCTTAATTTCAGCAGCCACATTAAGACAATTACAAAGTCAGCCTACTATCACCTTAAGAATATATCAAGGATTAAAGGACTTATGTCTCAGCAGGATGCAGAAAAACTCGTCCATGCATTTATCTTTAGCAGACTAGACTACTGTAACGGGGTCTTTACAGGACTCCCTAAAAAGTCCATCAGACGGCTGCAGCTCATACAGAATGCTGCTGCTCGAGTCCTAACAAGGACCAAAAAAGTAGACCACATTACTCCAGTTCTTAGATCTCTACACTGGCTTCCTGTCTGTCAGAGAATAGACTTTAAAATCCTGCTGATGGTTTATAAAGCACTGAATGGTTTAGGCCCAAAATACATTGCTGATCTGCTACTACTTTATGAACCACCTCGACCTCTGAGGTCATCAGGTACTGGTCTGCTTTCAGTTCCTAGAGTCAGAACGAAACATGGTGAAGCAGCGTTTAGTCATTATGCACCACATATCTGGAACAAGCTCCCTGAAAGCTGTAGGTCTGCTCAAACTCTCACCTCTTTTAAATCAAAGATTAAGACTTTTTTATTTACCTCTGCCTTCCTATCTTAGATTATTTTAACCCACTTTAAATTAAAATTTTAATGTAATTTTTAATATATTTCTAATTTTCCTTTTCTTTTCTGTTTTATCATATTTGTCATTTTAATTATGTTCTTTTATGCCTGTCTGAATGTCTCCAATGCTTTTAATGTGTTAATGTAAAGCACATTGAGTTGCCCTCGTGTATGAAATGCGCTATACAAATAAAGCTGCCTTGCCTTGCCTTGCCTTGCCTTACCTGTCCTCTTTCTAACACCTTAAACTCCCTCCTCTCTGCTTTTTCTCTTTTCTTTTCTTTTTTCACATGGGGGTATGAAGGGGGGTGAGAGCTAGTATGCAGGAGGTTGGTTCTGGGATGCTGGAGCAGTTGAGCCTTCGGAAGGTGTCATGGGCCTACCCTGATGACACCAGTGAAGGGAAGAGCCCTCTTTATAACCTCTGTGATGGGTTCTCTCTGCCCATCCACCCCCAATCTGATTGGAATGTCTGGGTTATGGGGGACATATTCAATATCCATATGAGGGTGTAATGGGGTGTTTCTTTACTGGACACTTATCCTTTTCATTAGAGCACATATCCCAAAAAAAATATCAAGTCATGGTTTACCTTTACAGCCTTTGCAGTATCAGGATGCTTTTAATTTTGTGGAGAAAACATGAACTCAGCAATATCAGACACATTAACTGCTATCCAGCTACACACTAATAACAGTGCAGTATTTGATTGTTTTCTTTATTGTCTTGCTAAATATATCTTGTCCATCAGAGGGGAATTAATCAATGAGTGGCTGAAGAAACACTTACAACTCATGTTTCAACTAATATTACAACCTCCAGCCGTCAAATCAATCATGTTATTCATCACCTATTGGTTAAGTAATCAATCAGACTGTGCCGACACTTCCGACACATAATCGAGGAGCATTAGAGTCTTTATAAATATATCAGGGTGTGAAAGTAATTGAAGGAGCTGTTTAAATCTGTGCCAAATTGCCTTCCTGTAAATGTCAGGCCATTGGTTTTTTTTAGTCTAATAACAGTGACATCCTTATTTGTGTAAATTATTGGGAGTCTGGCAGTCTATGCTCAGCCTAATCTCCTCTGGACATTCTAAGGAAACTAAGTGCTTGAAAAAGCTTACTATTGAATAGACATAATGCTTGAAAACATTGAAGTGATTGAAATGTGTTTCCTTGTGTGTTAATGAGGCATCCATGATTTGATGACAGTTTGATACCACTCTTGTTGGTGCACACTGTTGAAAAGCAGCTTAGCTGAGAATAAAAAGCAGAATCAGCCAACCCTTGGTTTAAAATGTATATTTGCCTACATGCATCTTTGAAGCTTACCTGTTTAAACACTAGGAATATTAGGTTCCTCAATCACCTCACTAAAAGAAAGTCTTATGACACCTAGTTCATCTAAGGAGATGGCCCCCTTGCCTTTAGTTTCAGGTTTAGCATACAAGCGGGATTATTGATGTCTGTCCTATAATTCATTTCATCTGAACTTTTTATAGATCTGCTTTTTAATCTTGCTTTTGTACAATGACAAAAAAACAGAAAATCATTAAAGCAGCAGAACCATATGGACAGGCAGAATAATCCTAACTGTAACACATCTAAAGGCCACCATTCAGTGCCAGATTGCAGCCTCCATGTGACTCACTATGACAGGCTACAAGAGGCTTCACAGCTGAAACTGAATGTTGGTAGCTGGTTTTGACAAAACCTCTTTTGTATGTTGAGCCTAGCCTGACTTAGCTTGCCCAAACGGTGCACTGCTCAGCCCCTGGAAGTTCACCCTTGGAAGTAGGGGTGTAACAATGCATTGACCTGGATCATTTGTATTTTGAAATTCCTACCACTCCCCTGTTTTTCACAGTGTCCACCCAGGGGATTCTGCACATTTACACCAATACTAATGTTAGCATTACCATAGATGCTACTTGAAACTCAACACCTCCACGGCTGTGCCCATAGGAAAAGAAATTTAGAGAGGAGATCTCAAAAGTGTTTCATTTATGTCTCCTAGACAACAATGAGATCTGTTTGAAAGCAAAATGAGACTATAGCTTATGTCTCCTGTTTCTCATTCTTGCCTCCAGAAAAAAAGTTGCAAAAAGTCTCAGCTTAGTCTCCCTTTCAGTTCAAAAGGAGATCTGGTCCAAATCTGAAATGATTCTCAGGTATTTAAGTGTTGTGACTCCTTTTGAAATCAGGTGGAGAAATCAGGGAGCTCTCTCAATCTAACCTCATCCATTTGTTTTTGTTAGACTCAGTTCTTGAGTCTCAAGTTGAGCTCAGATGGAGCAAAGAGCCTGAGCTCATCTTTTCATGAACATTTATAGTGCCCTGCAAAATTAAGATTTCAATGTAATTGTCCACAAACTTACAATTCTCATTAAAACATTTGAACCACTTGCAAGATCAGCTATTTAGATGTAAAATGATCTCTTCTTTGACTTCACAATATGGTCCTTCCTTTAAAAGTCTGTTTGGAACAAAACAACTTCACAAAGATTTAGTGGATTTGAGAGAAACTGCAAAAGATAGAGATTTCATACCAGGTATGACAGACCATAATTTTAAAATATGGGCTGACCAGATTTAGCCAGATTATTACAATTAAAGGGGTGGATTCTTTTGGGCGCAGGTGGCCTAGCGGTCTTAGCGCCCCACATACAGAGGCTACAGTCCTCGTTGCAGGGATCGCCTGTTGGATTCCCGTCCGGTCGACCATTTCCTGCATGTCTTCCCCCGCTCACTACTCCCCACTTTTCCTGTATCTCATCAGCTTTCCTATCAAATAAAGGCAAAAAGCCAAAAATATATTTAAAAAAAGAGAAGAATATTAGCCATTAATGAGATCTCTCATTTAAGTCTCAAATAAGACTCATGGTCATGGTCTCAACTATTTCTCCTAGTGAATTTTAGGAGAAAGTAATGAGAAACGAATGAGAGCAATTTGAAACTTGAATGAGGCTGAAGTGAGAATCTCAATTTTGTCTCCAGAGACTTAGAAGAGAAAGCCTTGAGCAGTAAAATTTTCCTCTGGTTGGTTTAGTGGGTAGAGTAGGTCATCGATCAATCGGAAGGTTAGCAGTTCCATCCCAGCTCTGGCAGTCACATGCTGAAGTGTCCTTGAGCAAGACACTGAACCCCAAACTGCTCCCGTTGTTCAGCGGTGTGTGAATGTGTACAAATGAGATTAGCTAACACTTATGGTCCCTTACAATAGCAGCCTCTACCATCAGTGAGTGAATGTGACGAGTAGTGTGTAAAAGCGTTTTGAGTCGTCAGACAGACTAGAAAAGCGTTATATAAGCACAAGTCCATTTACCAAGTCCATTAACCTCTGGGTAACGGTGTATTTCGCCAGATTTTGTGATATTGGAAAATCTCATATTGTTATCCAAAGAACCAATATGATATTGTTTCATGATTAAACTAGTTCAGTCAGACAACTTACGTTTACTTAAGATAAAGTTTATTGCAGCATACAGTATTGTGTTTGGCATATGGGCTCTGAACCTCATTACTTCTCGTAGATTATTTAAATGCAGACATTTAGGAGTAATGAGATAGGACTAACCCCCCTCGGAGCCTGTAGGTGGATGCCGGGGAGGAGGTGGGAACGAAGTTTGCAAACAGCACTGAGCAGGACAGCAGGAGCACTTGCAAAGCAGAGGCAGAGACAGGGAGACTTGCAGCTTAAATAGACCGCCAAAAGAGAGGATGTTGAGATCAGCTGATAGGGAGGATGATGACGTGTCAGTATGAATGAGCGCAGCTCGAGTTGTCTGCCTGAACTAGCTTGCAGGCGGCGCTCCACTTATTTACACTCCTTTGACATTGAGATAAGGTTCCAGAGGAACGCTGTGAAATTTACCAAGCCCAGACAACATGGCATTTGATTTAGCAAAATAAACAAAAACAGCTGAGCCAGCGGTCAAATCTCCTGCAAGAAAGCATGGGGATTTTCTGCTTTGATTTGTGGAGTCACACCTCAGAGGACCCATAGAATAGTAAACTTTAAACAGTTCAACTTTTGTGTAGGACCTGCAGCCACTCAGTTTCTAACCTCATTATCCCTACAGTTATCTGAGTGGGCATAGATGCTATGGTAAGGAGGCGCTGCCTAAATGTTGTCTGAGGGAGAGGGTGCAGACAGGTGCAGATGGACGCAGAGGCTGAAAGACACCAAATAAAAAATGGCGAGCACTACAGAAGAACCTATGTCAGTTCACTACACATACAATCCAGAATCTGAGCCTTTACTGGAGGAGGGAACTGTACAAATGTTGCAGATACAGTCACAACAGTGTGTCTCTAACTGGTGTGTTGAAATTTGAGTGTTATTCTTACTGTCTTGTCTTTCGTGTGGAACTTGACTCTGCAACACCGAAGGAAAATCACGCTTTTATTGGAGGAGACAGAATTGAAAGTATTTTTGCATGCCTGTTATTACATCACCACAGGAGCCAACTCAATCTGCTTTGTTAAAACAAAACCTGGAGGTGGGCTACAAAAAAAATGCAGAGATTGGAGGGTCGTATATAGAGTCATGGAAAAACGTGTTTTTTATTTTGTGGGACATTTAATGGATATGACAGAGTGAGCCATATAAAGGTCTGAAGACATCCGTAGCCCCTGGTAGGATGCTTTCCAAAATGTCAAACTTTCCCTTCAAAAGAACATTTTAAATGCCATATTATTGTCAGCAGAAGCCCTTTATTCCCCTGGCTCTTTATAGCCACACTTCTGAGTACAGAACAGTGCATAGAAAGCTCTTCATTTAACCTTCCTCTGACAGAAGCTTTTGGTCATCAGTCTCATCCAGAACAGTGATATTTCTCTGAGCCATGTGTTTCACTCTGCTGTAGTGCTTCTGTTCAAACTATCACACTGAGATACTGGAGTTACTAATTTATTCTTTGTTTGCTGATGTAATCTGATTTATTTACTTGATTTAATTTAGCATGCTTGAGAGCAGACCATGCAGGGTGGTTCATTCAGACTATCAGGCTGAAGTAGGCGTTTGTTGGTAAGCTGAGATGGTCTTCTTCGTATTACATGGAGATGTAGTCGCTGCAGTAGACAAGGTTGTCTCGACCCTCGAGTGTGTGAACCCAAGGGACTTGGCCACACTGAGTGAGGTGATAACACAACCTCTCAAATGTAGCTAATGAGCTCTAACAACCTGACGTGTGACGCTTATAAAATAACACCCAAATGATGTCTGCCTGCCTCATTTCCTCCACTCCTCTACCTTCTTTGAAACGGTGCATTATGCTTGTTTATCTGAGCAGCATCTGAGCTGAAAAACCCTCTTAGTATTGCAACGTTTTTTTGTACATTGGGACAAAGAAGATAAACATGTTATTTTAAAGCTGAGTATATACATTTAGTCACATCTTTCTACCTGGTTGCAACTTTTCTGACATTTATTTGCTAACTATGTTGCACCACCAATGTCACATTCCATTAAAAAGAGGTAAGTTCATTGTGCTCCCAACATCAATAGACCAAAACCAATCTATTTCAGAATCATTTACCTTCAAAATGATCTACTTCTCTAAACTGTTTGTTCCAATGGTTTCCAATTAGACTTGAGATTATTTGTAAATGGATTGAACGCGTAAAGGGATAAATATATTTCACCTGTCTTTTTGTTATTTTCTAATAAAAAGTCCACACATTACTTATCTTAATTTGCCTAAGGAGAAAGTTATCCAAAGCATAAACATCAGTTCACTCAGCCAGGAAACCAGAAAAATCTGCAAGCTAATGCTGAGTTTGCTTGAAAACATCACAACATGGTTGTGTGTGATTGCTTATCCCACCTTTCATTGGGCTCAATGCAGGGTACACACTTGACAGGTCACCATCCTATCACAGTCACTCAAACCCCAAAATTTAAAATATCCAATTGACCTGATGAGTGTGAGAGGAAGCTACAGTACCAGGGGGTTACCCACCATGGGAGAACATGCAAAGTCCACACTGAAGAACCCCAGCCAGTAATCACACCAGCAGCCTTATTGTGGCACTTACAGTGGGGCAAAAAAGTATTTAGTCAGCCACTGATTTTGCAAGTTCTCCCACTTAGAAAGATGAGAGGTCTGTAATTATCATCAGAGGTACACTTCAACTATGAGAGACAAAATGAGAAAAAAAAATCCAGGAAATCACATTGTAGGATTTTTAAAGAATTTATTTGTAAATTATGGTGGAAAATAAGTATTTGGTCACCCACAAACAAGCAAGATTTCTGGCTCTCACAGACCTGTAACTTCTTCTTTAAGAAGCTCTTCTGTCCTCCATTCGTTACTTGTATTAATGGCACCTGTTTGAACTCGTTATCTGTATAAAAGACACCTGTCCACAGCCTCAAACAGTCAGACTCCAAACTCAACCATGGCCAAGACTAAAGAGCTGTCCAAGGACACCAGGAAGAAAACTGTGGACCTGCACCAGTCTGGGAAGAGTGAATCTACAATAGGCAAGCAGGTTGGTCTGAATAAATCAACTGTGGGAGCAATTGTAAGAAAATGGGAGACATACAAGACCATTGATAATCTCCCTCGATCTGGGGCCCCACGCAAGATCTCATCCCGTGGGGTCAAAATGATCATGAGAACAGTGAGTAAAAATCCCAGAACTACACGGAGGGACCTGATGAATGACCTGCAGAGAGCTGGGACCAAAGTAACAAAGGCTACCATCAGTAACACACTACGCCAAGAGGGACTCAAATCCTGCAGCACCAGGCGTGTCCCCCTGCTTAAGCCAGTACATGTCCAGGCCCGTCTGAAGTTTTGCAAGGCGTGTCCCCCTGCTTAAGCCAGTACATGTCCAGGCCCGTCTGAAGTTTGCCAGAGAGCATATGGATGATCCAGAAGAGGATTGGGAGAATATCATGTGGTCAGATGAAACCAAAATAGAACTTTTTGGTAAAAACTCAACTCGTCGTGTTTGGAGGAAGAAGAATGCTGAGTTGCATCCCAAGAACACCACACCTACTGTGAAGCATGGGGGTGGAAACCTCATGCTTTGGGGCTGTTTTTCTGCAAAGGGGACAGGACGACTGATCCGTGTTAAGGGAAGATTGAACAGGGCCATGTATTGTGAGATTTTAAGCCAAAACCTCCTTCCATCAGTGAGAGCATTGAAGATAGAACGTGGCTGGGTCTTCCAGCATGACAATGATCCCAAACACACCGCTCGGGCAACGAAGGAGTGGCTCAGTAAAAAGCATTTCAAGGTCCTGGAGTGGCCTAGCCAGTCTCCAGACCTCAACCCCATAAAAAATTTGTGGAGGGAGTTGAAAGTCCATGTTGCCCAGCGACAGCCCCAAAACATCACTGCTCTAGAGGAGATCTGCATGGAGGAATGGGTCAAAATACCAGCTACAGTGTGTGCAAACCTGGTGAAGACTTACAGGAAACGTTTGACCTCTGTCACACCGTCACCTGAAACTGGCTCTACTCAACACCCGCTCCCTCAACAATAAAAGCCTCATCTTAAATGACTTCATAATCAACTCCAACCTGGACTTCCTCTGTCTCACTGAAACTTGGACTATTTCTCATTAAACCAGGCCACACCTGCTGGATTCACCTACATGGACAAACCCGCCTTGAAGGGCGGGGAGATGGCATTGCTGCTATCTATAGGAAGGTCATCAAATCAACTCCACTTCACATCCTCCCTGTCAGCTCCTTCGAACAAATTGCTTTTAAACTCTCTGGTCCCACTCCACTGGTCACTGCCATTATCTATCGTCCCCCTAAGCCGAACCCCTCCTTCCTCTCCGACCTCTCTGATTTCCTAACCCAGCTCTGTGCCAACTCTCCTTCTGTTCTTCTCCTCTGTGATTTTAACATCAATATTGACAACACTGACTGCAAACTTGCCACAGAATTTTTACAACTGTTAAACTGCTTTAATTTTACACAGAACATCAACTTCCCTACCCATAACCGTGGACACACTCTGGATCTGGTCTGCTCCTCTGGTCTCAAAATTGCTCAACTCTCTAATCTAAAACCTCCACATCTCGGACCATCTCGCAATCATCATGGATATTGACATCCCCATTCCCATCCCAAGAAACACACGCACTATATCATTCTGAAATTTTAAGTCCATCTCCCCCTCTGCACTCTCAGCCTCTGTCACCTGTAACATATCTGCATCACCTCCCTGATAACCCAACCGACCTTGTGAACTACTACAACAGCACCCTCTCCTCCTGTCTTGATCATCTGGCCCCCATCAAAACCAAAACTGTCTCGTTTACACACTCCGCTCCCTGGTACACCTCTGAACTTCACCAAATGAAATCCCGCAAGCGACAGCTGGAAAGACTTTATAAAAAATCTAGTTTAACAGTCCATCTCCAATTCTACACCGACTTCCTCCTGCAGTACAAAAATGCCCTTAACTCAGCCCGGTCCACCTACTACTCACACCTCATACACTCAGGCTCCAAAAACCCCCAAACTCACTTTTCCACAATCGACAGACTCCTCAGACCCGCCAACAGCACCTCCACGTCCTTTACAGTCGACAAATGCAACTCTTCCATTTTCAATCATCAATTCATCCCTCAGCTCAGGATCTGTGCCTCCACCACTCAAACTTGCCGTCGTCACCCCCATCCTCAAAAAACCTGGACTTGACACAAACATTATGTCAAATTTCCGGCCCATTTCCAATCTTCCCTTTCTGTCAAAAATTCTGGAACGTGTTGTCTCTGCACAAATCAAATCCCACCTCAACTCTAGTGACCTGTTTGAACCATTTCAATCCGGATTCCGCACCCATCACAGCACCGAAACAGCTCTCCTTAAAATCACCAACGACCTCCTCCTATCTGCAGACTCTGGCCATCTCAACATCCTCATCCTTCTGGACCTCACCGCAGCTTTTGACTCCATAAACCACACCATCCTCCTCTCCCGCCTGGAATCCCACCTCAAAATAACTGGCACAGCCCTTTCCTGGTTAAAATCATACCTCTCCGACAGACAACAGTTCATCCATATCAACAACTGCTCCTCCTCCACTGCCCCTCTGTTACAAGGCGTCCCCCAGGGTTCGGTGCTTGTTTCTCTGCTATTCATTCTCTACATGCTCCCCCTTGGTCACATCATACACAAACATGGTTTCCATTTTCACAGTTATGCCGACGACGTCCAAATTTACATCTCCACCAAATCCATCACCTCCGCAACCCTCACCACACTCACTGACTGTCTTACCGAAATTAAAACCTGTTATGCAAAAAAACTTCCTTCAACTAAACTGCGACAAATCAGATATCATCATCATCGGACCCAAATCCCTCACCACAACCACCCAAAACTTCTCCCTCACATTTCATCTCTGACTCCATCTACCCATGTTAGAAACCTTTGAAAAACATGTCACTAACATCACCAAAACTGCCTTCTTACACCTGAAAAACATCGCCGACTCCGCCCACTACTCTCCTTCGCTGCAGCTGAAACCCTGATCCATGCTTTCATCACCTCAGGAATTGACTACTGTAACAGCATCTTATATGGTTCATCATCCAAAGTCCTCAATAAACTCCAGTACATCCAGAACTCAGCTGCCCGTCTACTCACTCACTCCCGTTCCCGTGATCACATCACCCCTGTCCTCCAAAACCTCCACTGGCTTCCTGTCCCCCAACGCATTCACTTCAAACTCCTCCTCCTGACTTACAAAGCCCTCCATCACCTGGCCCCCTCCTATCTCACTGACCTGCTTCACCCTCACAACCCCTCCCGTGCTCTCCACTCCTCTGATGAAAACCTCCTCTCCCCACCCATTAGGACCAAGCACTGAACCTGGGGCGATAGGGCTTACTCCATTGCTGCTCCTGCCCTCTGGAACTCCCTCCCCACACACATACGCAACTCCACTGACCTACAAACATTCAAATCCCACCTCAAAACACACCTCTTCAGAACTGCTTTTAATTGTTAATGTTTTTATTTCCACTGTGTTTCTAGCTTGTTTCTTTTATTGTGTCTTTTATTGTGTGCTATTTGTGAAGTGTCTTTGAGTTCTGTGAAAAGCGCTATATAAATAAAATGTATTATTATTATTATTATTATTATTATTGCCAACAAAGGTTATTTTACAAAGTATTGAGTTGAACTTTTGTTATTGACCAAATACTTATTTTCCACCTTAATTTACAAATAAATTCTTTAAAAATAACTACAATATCATTTCCTGGATTTTTTTTCCTCATTTTGTCTCTCATGGTTGAAGTGTACGGCTGATGAAAATTACTGACCTCTCTCATCTTTCTAAGTGGGAGAACTTGCAAAATCAGTGGCTGACTAAATACTTTTTTTGCCCCACTGTAGCCATAATGCAGCTCTGTTAATACTTTCATATTGATCCCACAATAGCATAATATTGATAAAGTGATTTCACTTTGCTTTATTGTTGTGGAAACACGAGAGGAAAACACACAGTTGGAGCTTCGTACACACCCACTTATTCACACACACTGCCATGCATGCTCCAACGGCGATGCTGGCACACCAGTGGGACGATCTAGTCCACCATCACACCTCTGCGATATTCACATTGAAAGCAAGTCGCAAAAATTACGTTTCTAACTGGCTGTGTGAAAAAAGGTATAGACAACCAACATGGTTGCTGCTGATGCAGAAGTTTTAACTTGGTTATCAAGTATGCTGTCAAGAACTGGCAATGTCTGATTTTTAACTTTGACTAACATCACTGTTTGATAATGAGCTGACGTGGTGTCCTTTTTAAAGTTTTCAACATGGAGACCAAAATATAAAAGTGGTTTCAATCATTTTCTAATCTTCAGATAATGATGTTTATGTTCTTATTTTTCAAATGTGAACTCAAAATAGATCAAGATAAAAGTAAATGCTGTCATGTTTACTTTGGCTAACCATGGAAGTGATGAAAAAAAGATTCATTTAAAAGGTCAAGCTTTTGATCCTTGCCTTATTTTACCTGCAGCGGTTCCTGAGGCGTGCTCATTTGATATCCAATCTATCAAGTGATTTTCTGTGATAGTTACCAAAATGTCAAGACTTGAAGGAACAACAATCTTATGGTTTTTTTGCCATCGTCCACCACATCCTGCTCTATTTGAGCAGCATGAAAGGAAACTGACAGAAACATCAAGGAAGACGAAAGAAGATCACGACACAGGGAAAAAAAGACAGTGCTCATGGCGATACACTCCTCCTCAGCTCAGTTCTTTCTCTGTCCTAACAATGTAATATCTTGCCTGTGGGCTCTGGGCAGCATCATAACTGTAAAACTAAGTCTTGTTTTGAAAGTCCTGCCAGTTCCAATTCGCATTTTCAGTAACTGTAAATGAGTCGATTTGACACCACCCCTTCCTCAGACAGATTGAGATGAGAAGTACTTATTTCCCATTTAAACGTCAAGAAGAATATGACAGCACTAGTATTACATTCACATCATGAATATAGATCACAATATACTGCACGTCACTTATGCTGGGATATAGTTAGAGGATGAAAGTGTTTTTGGAATTGAAAACACTAATGTAATCTCTCTTCATGTAATAATCTTCATGTGGACCAAAGCACGTCACAGAGCACTTACAGAGCTGACTTACGTAGTCATATTTGTATGCATCAATCAGTCGTATAATATTTATCCAGCTTTGTAAATTGGCAATAATGTGGATGTTAATTATTCATTCACAAATCTACTCCCACATTCAGCTGTGCCACACTGAGGATCCTGGAACTGCATCAGCCTGATAGCCTGTCAAAGATAAGAGGATGCAGAGTAACACAGTGGCTTTATCACCATTAAACAATCTGTTGTTCCACATCAGGACACAAGCCTACTACTACACAGGCCTCAGGGAGAAAACAAAGATCCCACTGTGTCTATTGACCCCCTCCACTTTAATATATTTATGCCTTGAGCCTTACAGTGTCCAGAGGAGATGTTGTTTGCACCCTGGGAAATAAGAGTGTTATACACATAAGTCTTAATTGCTAACAGCCATATTTCTATTTCTATTCCTATTGGGAAATCCCATTTCTCCAAGAGATTCATTCTCCCCTTTCTTTGTAGGGCAACAATAACACGCCATTTTATCGTAATGAGACGGTGGCGGTTAGATGGGATAGTTGACTCTTTTATAGAGCATAAAGACTGATGTTTATATTTTTTCATGTTACCTACTTGTTTCAAGCAATTACCATTATGAGAGAGCGCAAGGAAAGTTTTTGATGGGAGATTCCTGTGTAGAAAAGCTTTAAATGGATCTGGCAATCAGACGGCTTGTGTGCCTCTGGATTCTCTCTAGTTTACTGTGATTGTAAATGTTTAGGAGGAAGAAGTGTTGTGGCTTAAACTGCTCTTAACAGTGAGGATGTAGGAGTTGGCTACAACAGGTGTGATTAACTGAACAATTGACATGGCACTAAACTCCCTTGGTATTCTAGTTATTCATATTTCACCTAAGCTAAGAAACCAAGAGGCAACCTTGACTGGTGGAAAAATTGGTTAATTAAAAAAGCACAAAAACTGCAGCTCCTCAAATGTCCACCTGAAGCTGGCTGCAAAAGCCAAATAATCCCCATTAAGTCTCATGTTACACTGCCCAACTTCACAGATGAGATAGAAATGTTTGCAGTTTTGCACAAACATCATTTATTTGTAGACACTGTATAAGGGGTGATTTTTTCATAATGCACCTATAAAGATAGCCTGAATAGTAAGAGTTGGGACGGTTACTTGATGGACTGGTGGGCACTCTGGAGTGATTTGCTAGGAGGCTAAAAGCCTGCTTCAACTCCACCTCTGTGCCTCTGACTTAATTAATCGAAAGATAGGTTGAGCTGAATTTCCCTCATGGTGCCTTCCATTGTTGTTCGTCAAAACATCTCATAAATGTGTGATGTCACAGAGACGATGTCCGTATTTTATACAGTCAGGGTTTCAACCCTTGCCCTTCTTCCTGTCACATTAAACCATGCCTTGGTTCCTCCCCATGTTTATTCTGTATTAGTTATCCTTTGTCTCCCTTGTGTGTTTAGTGATCCATGTCTCTTGTCGTGTTTTCTAGTCTTTAGTCTGTTTACTGTTTTTTTTTGTAGTTCTGAATCCTTGTGTCTCCAGTTTAGTTTTACGTCATGCCCTTGTGTGTTTCCCTCCTTTTCTGATTACCCTCATTAGTTTCACCTGTGTCCTGTGTTTCATCCCTGTGTTGATTACTCTGTGTACTCTGTTTCCCCTGTTCCCTGTTGGATCATTGTTCGTCTTCTCTGTGTTTGTCTGAATCTGAATTTGTATCTGAGTCCTCTTGTTTTTTCTGTGGATTTATGGAAGTAAGTTTTAGTCTTTCTTCTCAGTTTTTGTTGTTAAATAATTTGTATTCTAAAATCTGCACTTGGGTCCTTTTTTTTTAAGTTTACCCCAATCTTGACAGAATACAACAAAAAAAATACAAAACAAAAGCAACTCATGACAATTAGGGATAAGTGCATAGGAGGCTACTGAAAAATAATTTATGTGCAGCTAAGAAAAGTAAACCTGAACTAGTTGATTTTGATCTGTTTGAACTGAACTTTGTGCAAGGTCTATTTTCAGTGTGAACTTGCACAACACTGCTTTTGGGATACTTTTAATTCTTGTTTTCTTTACTGCAACATTCTGAATATTGACCACACATCATTCCCAAGTTGGAGTCCTGTTTCACTTACATTGCAGTTTATTCTTTCACCATTTTGACAAAGTTTGATATGCACACACAATATATGATAAACTGTATACACCTGAACACAGTCCGATTTTACTGATTGGTTCCTCACAGCAAATATTACATGACTGTACATGACCACTTCAAGAGAGAATAAAAAAGAATATATGGATTTGGGCCTCCTAGAGAATACATTCAGACAGAACCACTTTGGTCCAGAGAGGGGAGTGACCCAAGCTGCTGGCTTCAAAACAAACATAGCTATGATCACAACTTGGGAAAAAAAATTATTTTATATGAATAAAGCAAACTTACAAATGTGACTGAATACCATTGACCTCAAGGTGTAGGACATCCTTTTGTTACTATTTCCAAACATTTATCCAGGTCTTGAAAAAATTTTTTTTTTACCTCTGTACATCAGCAGCCACAGTGTGTGTGTGTGTGTGTGTGTTTGTGTCCTGTAGTCCCAACCCAATTCTGAGCATTGGGTATCTACCTGCTCTATTACAATCCTCAGCAGTCGATGATGGAAAATAGCCCCCGCCTGCAATTTATTTTACATAGACTCAATACCTGCACCTGGCTGACGTGTAAAGACCCAGAGCTATTATCTGAGTGGAAAACATGTGGCTGTTGTGCTCTAATTTAGCGTTGATCTACAAAATGACACTGGGGAATCATGTTAAGAAAAGCTCCCATTATCAACCACGGAGCTGCGTCCTCCTTGTGCCTCACATCGGCATGACTTCTAGAAACGTCATGTGTTGAAATACTGTACATGTAAGAATGAGGCTGGTTCATGATTACCTCTGACCTCTGTGCTCCCTGTGAAGCCATTTATACTGCTTTATATCAACCAAACCATCAACTCATCCTACTGTAACACATCTACATATCTGGAATACTGAAAACACGCACATTCATACCCACCTGAAAATACACTTGTACATACATGCCATGAAATATATTGACAGAAATCAAATAAATCACCTATATCAACAAATATATACACAGAGACAGTACCAATTATAAATTAACATTGTGAAAATAGTAAAACATATACAGTCAAGTTGATTTAGTTCTGTTTAGCAACCTAAAGATGAATGAAAGCTCTGTGGGAGGCTTCCTTTTTTGTGCTCGCTCAGAAGCTAATCGCTAATTCAGCTTTAATTGTCACTTGAATGTTTATTTGGAAGGTGTTGTTCTGGTTTTCTGGTTCAGAGTTTTGTTCTCAGTATCCACACTACAGCCCCTGCAGATGCAGGAATAGGCAAATGATTACACACTGTCTGCAGAGTAAGATGCAGTCATTGGCACATGCCCCAGGGCTCACACATAGGATCCACCTTTGTGCTGGCACTGTATGGCATGAATCCTCTGCATATGATTCATACAACTTATTCTTGACGGTGTATTAATAAGAAAAGCACGCCTCCATTTCCCCCCATGGTAAAACAAAATGAAGACAAAATACTGCCTTGATGTAGGTTAACATATTGGTGACGTATTTTGGAGCCAATATCTGCACAGAAGCCTCACACCCCTCCTGCTAACCAAAGCTTTTACTTAACTTAAGGCTGGTTTATACTTCTGTGTTGACCCTATGCAGCAGTGGTCGACGCGGACGTGAGCACTACATACTTGTGCATCGATGTGTTAGTAATGCGCAGCAGAATTACATCAGTTCCCTTGAACACACATCTGGCATGTTTGTCTGTGGCCCTCGGCAGTACCCATGGGTTAGGAGCATATAAAATGATTGATCTACATTTTTAAACACTTTCTGTAAGTGAGTCAAGTGCTGATCATTTTAGCTTACTCATAATTCATCCCAAACCATCTGTTGACCTCTTTTAAGAGTCTATTTGGAATGTCCGAATGAGAACAGCTGCCAATTTCCATTAAACCCTGGATGGGGCTGTTTGAACAACACTGTGGTCACCTTACTTTATAAGGTAACAGAACGTTTCTTTGTTTTCTACATTTTCAAAAAAGTCAGACAAGAAACTATTTACACATATCAGAACACAGCAGAAAAAAATATCTCTTCCCTTGCATGTTTTTTTGTTTCACTTGTTTGGCCTTTTTTTGTATGCAGTTCAATGTCCAATTTGCTTCTTACCTCCCGTACCACACAAATACATTTAATACACAACACAAATTAAAGCAGAAGCTTGAGCAAGGACCCTGTGTCTTTTTTGTTTCTGTTGCTTTTTGAGGTTGTAGGGTTTTCTCTTATTATTTTACATGTTTTATCTTCCTCAAGTTGCTGTTGTTGTATTGTCCAACATGCAGCATGTTCTTTTTCACCATTTGACAAACATCTACAGAAATCCATTCACAAGGCTCACAGCACATATGACACCTCAGCGTGGGTGTCTGCTGAATCATTCTCCGTTTTCAGGCTGTAAAGGGGGCTGAGTGTCTTCCAGTGGCACCGATCTCTGACAGATGACTCTATCAGCCCATCTCTTCACAGCCACCCAGGGCAGTACGTCAGAGCCAGACGAGCGCTCAAGGCCCTCCGACTTCTTTCATTATTTTGTAATTCCCAGCACATTTCACAGATCGCTCTCCTCGTTCTCTCCTGGAGCCTGATGGCCCTGCACCTTCTCTGTGAGGCTGATGTCCTCCACCAGGGTGCAGTTACTGATGGTTCCCTCACTCCCACACTTGCTTTCCCCCTTGCTGTCTAGCATACCATTGTGGCATCCAGCCACAAGCATGAGCGTCTCCTCCGGGCTGCAGACCGGGGTCGAGCTCTTGGCGATGTCTGGCAGATGAGGCAGCCGGGAAACATGGTTCAGCAGGCTTCCTGTCTTTGTGTTAGGTGTATTGCTGTAGGTGTGTCGGTATTCCTCCTCAATGTTTCTCCCTAGCTTCCAGCGCTTCCACTTCTTCAAGATCTCAGACTGAACCTGTGGGAAGGACAAAGACAAAAGCAAACATTACTAATATGATGACAGGAGGAAAGTCAGAGGCTGAAAACTGTGTGTTTATGGTGCAAACAGGGAGACTCACTTCTTTGTTGACAAAGCAGTACAAGATGGCCACCAAGAGACCCTGTGGAGAAAACCATCACTTAGTCTTTCACTTTGATCACAGAGCTGGAGAACTAGCTGTGATGTATTTACTCAAATGACTCAACACTGACAGAACATGGGCTGTTTTCGAAACTGCCTGCTACATACTGGGTTTAAAAGTAGTATGTAGTATGACTGTTCTGTTGGATCTGTTCTGCAGTATGCTGGGTCAAGTGCTGCCGGATTTCCGGTTTCGGAAAGTGGAAGGAAACAACGGCCAAGCTGATCATGAAACTGCTTCTTAAGCAACTATTTATAATTTAAAAAGTTAAGAAGTGGTTTATATGGAATTTAATCATTTTCACAGCACCTAAAAACTGAGTGCCCCCCAACAAAAAAGAAGAAAAAAGAAAAAGTGGAACGTTATCGTGGTGCATTGTGGGAAACAGTATGCAAGGGAGACTGGTCCGATGAATACTGAGAAATTTTCCCAAATCAACATCTGGGTAGTTTTGGTATACTGCAAATGTTGCTGTTGTTCACATACTACATACTACATACTACATACTGAATTTTGGCCAAATCAGTAAGCACTACTAGTATAGTAGGCGGTTTTTCGAAAACAGCCTTGGTTTTAGAAACAGAAGTAATTAAAGCTCCTTCAAGGTACTTTTAGTTTGTGTCTGTTTAGCGCCTCCTGTGGACAAAATTATTCCTCTTATCACTTTGCTCATCTTGTCCTATGTGTAAGAAGTGTTTTCTGATCAAAATCTCACTCTTCTTTCTTTTAACTTTCAAATGTATAGGGTACTTTGAATATTTGCTGTGGAAAAAGTCAAATAAAGGGCTGCTTCTTCAGTGCGTTGTCAATCCCTGGTCTGACCCTACTCTTTACAGCAATTACGGCATTAGAACTTACAGTACAGGAATTGTCAACTGTTGCAAATAGTCTTGTTAACTTTTTTGATAAAGAAGTATCACTTTTATTATCAGTCTTTTGCATGAACAGATGAAAACTCCTAACACAAGCTTTAAACACTAGTGAATAGAAATAAACATGATGACAAGGCAGAAAACCTAAATCAGGTGCTGGACTGATTCAGCTGTTCCTTCCACCCCCACTTTAAAAACCATCAGCGGAAAGAGGCATGACTGAGCTGATGAACATGCAGTGATGTAGCTGTTTACCATGTGGCTCAACGCTTGCCTCAACGCCACCTGTTTGCCTGGATATAAGGTAGGTAGGAGGAGTCAGAATTTCCGCTATGGCGCCCGCCATAGGCTTCAAAATGTCTCTTCGCATACTAAGGGTGACTGCACAGAGACTACATGTATGTTTATACAGCCTATGGTCTTGTCTCACGCCCTTAGGGTCCAATTCTGCTGTAACAACCCACTTACTGTAGCCTATATTATCCCTACTTAAAACTCTTATGTCCTCATATGTGTTCTCTCTGTCTCTGGGGTTCTCAGGGTTCTCTCTATCTGTCGCTCACGTCATCAAGGCGAGTCTCCTGCTGTTTAGTAGTAATCATAACACAAATGATTCATGTTCCAGTAGCTAAAAGGTCAACATTGTTGTCACAGTGTGAAACCGCAGATTAGCAGCACAGACAGCTTATTGTTAATGTAAATCCTCCTGACACACTCATTAATACAGCACTGCTTAGTTGCCTGCAGACAGGGAAAGTCACAGATGCTCAGAAATTTCGAAGAAGCCTAGTAGGAACAACACTTTGACATGATGAGAGAACTTTTATGGTTTGGTTTCACTTTCTTACAGCATGTACTTTGGATTTGAATTTGATAAGCTTGACTAAATTGGAATTTAAGCTTCATCTTTCACTTTATGTTGGTATCAACTGACACATCAGAACAAGGATAGGTTTATTCTGTTAGGGCATGTCTTATCCCTTTTGTCCTGCAGTGCTCTGTTCTCATATTTCTCCCCCAAAAAACGCTCTTCTTATTTCATTTTTGTCTTAGTTCGAGAACAACACAGTGAATATGCTGCTAGAAGATGCCTCAACTTCTCATACTTCCTGATTTCACATGCCATATTCTCACTCAAACCACAGAAACCCTAATTCATGACTCAGCAAGCCACAGCTCGGGGACTTTTTCTAAATACAAAGTTGTCTGTTATTCATAAAGCAATAATGGAGAAGTTCTTTTGGCAGAAAACAACCTGGAAGGAGGAGAAGAAGAGGTCAATGAAGAGCTTTGTGAGACGTAGGCCAATGGTTGCCTTGGTGGACTCGTCTGTCACAAAGATGAAGACCACCTGATGGATACCCAGCAGAGGAATCAGGGTTAAGGTTGACTTAGCCAACCTAAGGTCACAAGATAAGAGACAAAGAGAGAGAAAACACTGAATAAACATAGGGAAGAATGTAATAATGTAAAAAAGGAAAAACTGCTTTGAGGTTTGATCTCACCTAAATTTGTAATCTGTATATCTCATTTGATGAGCTCGAAGTTTGGACACAAGAATTTTGATGATATGGATAAAGATAAGAAAGTTGATCTGTGAAAGACAGAGACGGAGAGGGGTCAGGTCTGACACACTAACATGAAGAGAAACAGATAGTTTTAAGAACAGAAAAACGATGTAAGATTAAAACATTCAAACTTTTCTAATGTGAAAAAAACCCAGCAGTGTGGATAGATTCTATGAGTTTGGAATCCCAAAGCAGACATGCATCTTTAGATTGTATTTTCTCCCTCTTCCTGTGATAATGGGTTAAGATAAGATAAGATAAAATAAGATAAGATAAGATAGATCTTTACTTGTCCCACAATGGGGAAATTAAATTTTATTATTATTGTTAGTCGTTTTCTCGAGTACCGACTTGATGTCAGATGAGCAAAATTTGTATCTCAAGATTCAAAGGTTTTTATTGTCAATTTTCACTGTATATATGAGACATACAGGAAAAACGAGATGCTGTTTCTCTCTTCCAGCTTTTAAATATCTAAAATTTAAATATAAAATACAATAAAATATAATAAAATACAGTTCTATAAAAACATCCTATGTACACATCTCTATAGTTGCAAAAGCACAAAACGACCAGATCAATAGGCTTAACTTGAGCAAGGAAGCATGGCAAGTCATGGTCTGACCCATCACTGAGACCAGCGTGCTGTTCTGTTTTCAATATCCCCAGAAAATGATCTTGTTATCATGACAAAACAGGTTTTACTGTCTCAAGATAATAAGATGAATTCATCCCTGTATTGGGAAAACTAGCTTTATTATCTCAAGAAAACAAGAAAATGAAGTCAAACCTCAAGTAACAACCACCAATGACTCATTATCACAGGGAAATAATAAAATATCTAGATGCATGTCTACTTAGGGCTACCGTACAATCAAAAGAGAGCAAAACACCAAAGTCTTTTAATGTTTCAAAAATGTAAATGTATTTTTTTTGCAAGTGTCTTAATCAAATAAATGCAATGAAATGTACTTTATGTTCCTCACTTTTAGATTTACCCAGTGTGGTCTGAAACTTTGACTTAGAGCTAAGAGAGCGCTTTGAACTGCTTCATCCAGAGGTCTGTGGGGTTTCCCACACTTCAAAACAGTGCTCTGCCTGCTTTGTGATGTGGTCGCCTGCTGACATCAGTCTGATTAGTTGCACCTGTGTGCTTTGCTGGTAGGTGGATCAAACTCAAAGTACTTTGGTGATATTATGACACAAAGTGCATACTATTTGTATGAGGCAAAGTTGTGTTACTGATTATTAATGACTGTTTATTGATTTATTAAGCATTAGTGTTAATTGAGAAGTGGTAATTGTAAAGCATGGAGCATTTTTTATTGGATTTGTTTTTTTATAGGCTATTTTAGTTAAATTTTTTGATAGTGGTTTCAAGTTACTGTCTCTTTAATATAATATTGTGTGATGCACATAGATCTGGATTTGGAGTTGCACATTTTTTTACTGTTTCTGTCGTGTCCTATTGTTTTTAGTATAGAATCCAGCATCATCTTCTAAATATTTGTTTTTGTGACACTTGAATAACACTGGAATAAATTTGTTGTGTTTTACACTCAACTGCTGTGTACTACCATAGCAGCAGCAGGAAGCAGGGAGATGCTGCAGTGGTTTTAGTACGGTGTGCCGAAAGGAACAAAAACAGCATGTGATAAAAAAAATGTGTTAATTTTGAAATAATTCTGAATCACTTTGAGATTACTGCATTATCACAGACAGCCCCACTTTTAATATAGTGACACTTTTAACGTTATTATGTTCAGTACACACACAGGAAACAACATGTTACCAGGGAACACATTCACTGCAGAATTCCAAGAAACAGTGGGTGTCTCTGTCTGATTTTAATCCATTATGATGTGATATGTTATCAACAAGTTTTTGCAAGTAATGTAAAGGAGCTGTTCCCGGTTTTTACATACAGTTAGTGGTCAGGCCATCTGTGGCAATTAAGACTGAGGAAGAAGAAAAAGTAACGAGCCAGGGAAGAAACCAATAAAGCATGAAGAGCAACATTTTCCACAATGCTCATTAAAAATATGTTAGTGGCATTAAATAAAATATAACATACGTAAAGTACAAAAATACGTCTGAAGTGAATATGTTGCAACATGCTACAGTTTGTACAGTATCTGTCTATTTCTGACTGTATTGCATTACATAATAATACAGAGTAAAGTTTTCTTCTCTGATGTGCAGTCTGAACATGAGACCAGGATAAAGAAGGAAACATGGAAATGGAACCAGCCGCCCAGTCTCTGCAAGGACTCAAACACAGGAATTCCTGTGAGATACAGGCCACTTAGCAGCACGATTAATGCATGGAAAATGCCGGGATGTCTGTGTTACTGGCCTGACACAAGAGCCATGACAAATAGCACTTATATAAAGCTCAGAACTGACTCCAGCTGAGCACACCCACTACGAAATGGCTTGTCACCACATGGATACTGGTTGGCTAAACTGTGTAAAGGGTAACAGTGCAAAAAATAAATCCATATTTCCTGAATATGAAAACCTTTGACTCTTAAGATAATCCCCCTGTGTGAGGGCTAAAGCACAAACAGTCTTTTATACGTCATGAATATTTGAGCTGTGTTTAATATTTTAGAATGAATGAAAAGGGAGAGAATTTCTGGGGGGGAAAGTGAAAAAAGGCTGAAGTGCTGGATGAGTCTCAGTGACACTGTGTACAATATGCCTTAAAAAAACCTCTGTGAAAGCTGAATTCAAATGTTTAAAGATAATAAAGTCATGCTAAAAACGTAAGGGTCTGTGCACTATGCCAAACAATCATTTTGCTTTTTGCAACCAGAGACTGAGCTCTCAAGAACAACATACAGACAACACACAAAAAACTTAAAGCCTCAGGCTCCAGCTGTAAAAAGCAACAGAGTTGTAACAAAGTGTGATGGAGAAGGGGCAAATTACCACAACTGCCAGCAGTATCGGAGAACGGATTATCCACCAATAATTCATGTTCAGATTTCGCTCCCAGCACCTGAAAAAGAGAAGCAGCGAGCGACAATCAAATACAAGAAACACCTCACATGCTTTTAAAGGCTGGCCTCCCCCGAGCCGAAGACATGTGAGAGACTGACAGCCAGACTGGTCCTCAAAAGCCAGAACACACAACACCATCATGGGTTTTTAAGACTTTACGTAACAACAGATTGTGTCTGCAGTTTAGGGAGCCTGGTCTCTGAAAACCCTCTCAGCCCAATCTGCTGCTAAAGTGTGAACACTACCAGACTATATGAGAAAGTTTGTCTGCTGAGTGCTCCATGAAATATTTATAAGGTGCTGCAAACAAATAATGCACAGACATGGTTTCCATATTTGGCATTGTGTGAAAAGTTACGCTGAAACTTACTCTAATTAGGTTTTGAATTGACTGAGCTGCTGTGCAATGTTCAAACATATAGGTGAAATAGAACTGGCCATTATTTTTACTGATATGAGGTGCTGTTTTGAATGCGAAAACAAAACAAGACAAAATTGGTCAACCAGTAAATACAAGAGTAAAAGAAAGAGATAGAGTGTGCAGTGGAAACTTACTCCTGGTTTTCATACAGGTATTTAGCTACAACCCAGGGCACAAGGAATATTAGCGGGGCACCTGTAGAGAAATGAGAGCAGTCTAAATGCAAAACAGTCATAATGTACAGCAGCATAATATAATTTTATATGCCTTAATTTCCTTCCAGGTAAAACATATCACACAGCACATAATAACCATGCATTCCATCTCACAAATACACGCTCACAGACATCCAACAGGCCAGCTCACCCCAGCCGATGCACAGGTAGATTTTAAAGTAGTTCCTCTCTGTAAACACAGTTATGACCAGGAGGTTGTGGAGGTAGATGCCTTCCACCAGCAGCCAGTAGCTGTTAGCCATAATACTGTACTGCATCATCACGACGGCAATTCTGCAGCTGATGGTCATCTGGGAGACAGCAGGGACATTTGTGTCTATAAAAATGGTTGAATGATCAAGTCGTCTTACCATGAACATTATTTAGATATGAGTGATCAGTGCTGCGGCAGATGGGAGCTCTGAATCCTCAGGCATTTTTCCCATAGCGATGAGAGAGCAACTTCAACCCCACTCTCAGCCAGCTGTGACCCCAAGCACAAACAGAGGCACTCTTCACATCAAAACATGTGGTTGACCCCTCACCCTTTTCACAGATACTTTTGTTAAGCTGCTACAGTCCTCCTGTTATTTTCTCTGCATAAAAATGCAGGCTTTAGATTTTTTTTGCTGTACTAAACTTTGCGTTGTAAGGGTAGAACATATCTCGGAAAGATTATTAGACTATTATCAGACCTTCTGATTAATTGATTAATCAAATTTTAACCGTGAGTGTTACACATTTATGCTAAGTGGCACATTTGCAGTATCTTATCTCCATATAAAATACTGCAGATTAAAGAAAGGTTGAATGCAACATGTCAGCTTCAAACTCTGACACTCTGTAAAATGAACATTAATGTGCATATTAAGAGTGGGCACAACTTGTTCTGTTATTATTAACAAAAAAAGGAGAATCCTCCATCGTTTAAGACAGTTTAATGTAACTTCATGACATGTTATGTAACATAATTATGAGCTTTTCATCTAAATACACCCTATATGCACTTGCAGCACACACTTTAGGCGATACATCATAGATCATTTTCACAAAGCCTTGAAGAACACTGCCTGTCATAGCTCAGTGTTAGAACACCACTGACCTCATTGTTGACCAGCAGCTCCACAGGAGGCATGGATGCCTCGGGAAATCCTTGTTCCTGGTCTCTACTAAGGTCATGTGATGTGTTGTTGGCCTCCAACAGAGCATCTTTGATGAGGATGGACAGAGCTCGCAGGATGAAGGAGGCAAACAGATTCATGTGGATGTTGTTCCTCATGCAATGAAGCTTCCTGACAAATGAGAGGGAACAGAATTCACTGCAGGTGTAATACGGCTTAGAATGAATCAGATTTCTGGAGACACAGTATTTTACTTTCTTACCACAGTTTGGTAGAGGACATAATACCATCAATTTGACTATGAAGGTAAAGTCAGTAGCTAGCTTGCTCAGCATGCTCTAAAGACTGGAAACAGAGAGAGTCCCTGACTCTGGCACCTCTAAAGCAGACTAATTAAAATGTTCTTTGTTCTGCTTTGTTTTCTCAAGTCATACAAATGTCAAGGTGTTGGTGAGCAATTTAACAAGGCCAGATTATGTGTTGGACTATGTCCTGAATGGGAACAGTTACCAGGCAACAAGTGATTGTTCAAGGAAGTCACTGCTTAGCAAAATTCAACACTTTGATATAAGTGTTAAAAAGTGACCTTTGTTTTTGCTATAAGTTGTATCTTTTTAGCTGTTCAGAGCATAGACTGTATGGTTGAGAGCCAGTCCTGCTGTTTCCTTCTTGTTGCATCTCAGTCAGTGGTGGACAAAGTAATAGCTTCATTACTTAAGTCAAAGTATAGATCCTCCTGGTCAAATATTACTCCAATACAAGTTAATACAAATACAAATTAAAAACTTGAGTTAAAGTACTGAAGTACTTGCTTTTAAAAATACTTAAGTATTCAAAGTACTTTTTAAAAAATCTCAAAACATTGTCTTTTCAAAATACATAATTGCAGTAAAGAATATATAGACGTACATTTGGTTACATCATGTTTATCTAGAAACCGTTACTTGAAATCTCTAAAAACTACACCATAGAATAAAAACAGCAACTAAGTTACTCAAAGCACAAACAACTTAGTTTGAAATGTTCATCTCGAATCAAACAAATGTTATGTAGCTCAATACGCTTTTTCAGGTTGGACAGTGAATTTTTGTACGTTTGGGCAGAGTGGGAAACAGGGTGAACATTTCAAATGATACGTATCATTGTTCATTTTAAAAACCTCTAACACAGGCTGAAGATCTGGTCATGGGTGCTCAGGTAGAGAATTATAGCCATCATTACCACCTCTAAATGAGCTGCCTGATCTGAGTGAAATTTGCTCTGTATTTGCTCCACGTTCAACGGTGGAGATGCACGATATACAGGTATGACTAAACAACTGAGACAAACAGAACTACACAAACACATTTTACTGTCTTAGGGATCAGATCTTAGAAAGGGGAAGGAAATTCATGAGCTGACTTCAAAGCTAAAGTAGTGAGTAACTAGAGCATTGATAGAAATGTAGTGGAATAAAATGTACAATAATTGTCTTCTAAATGTAGTGGACTAAAAGTAATAAGTTTCCCCAAAAAATAATACTCAAGTAAAGTACAGATACTCAAAAATGTACTTAAGTAATGTACTCAAGTAAATTTACTTTGTTACTGTCCACTACTGATCTCAGTGCTAAGATAAATTGAGCTAACAGGTTAGCTTCATATTAAACTGACAGACACAAAAACGGTATCAATCTACTAATCCAACCCCCCACAAAATACCAAATAGCCTTCCAAACACCAACTACCAAATACGCTCATTAACCAACTTTGTACGTAATTTGTCAGATAAAAAAAATTCATCCTGTGTGGACTTAGCCTAATGGTTAAAGTTGCACACACCCGTGTCGGAGCCGGCCCTGGGTTTGAATCCAGCCAGCAGCCTCTTTCTCGCACGTCAGTCCCCCACTCTCTCCCAGTTTCCTACTCTATCTACTGTCCTCCCATCTATAAATAATGATGTAAAAGCCCCCCCAAAATATTTATAAATCAAAAATACTGTGTTTAAAACAGAATTAACCATAGTTATTAGCTCCAGGTGTTTTCTTTTACTTTGCTAGATTTTTCTTTGAAATTATTAAACTGAAAATCATCTTTACCTGAAGAATATGAGGATGCCAAGCGCCAACACCAAAGCCACCAGAGATAAGGAATAACCCACTGTGTACATGATTCGAATATGGCCATAGTACTGCTGCAAATGAAAACACACTTAAGTCAGTTTTTTCATAATTTTAGAAAAGTAAAGCAGCAATTAAATATTAAATTTGTCTAAATGTCTAATGCTTTGCAAAAAGAGAGACAAGAGTCATTTCTTACCAGACTTGCATCGATGGAGTCACACTCGCTGGTATTCTTAGTAGTCACCCACTGGCCGTTTGCATCACATTCTTGATACACCATGCCATGCTTAACTACACAGACACAAAATTAACACATAATCAAACATAGCTGTTTGTGTCTCAAGGATGTTTAGACTCTACATTAATTCAGCTGCAACACAGACTGCCTCTACTTCACATCTTTTACCTTTATGGTACCACGGCAGATACCATGGACATGACACGCTGACTGTGGTGTTGGGGAGTCCATCAGGCCAACATGCATAATTGTCAAAAGTCCTGTTGCACACAGGGCCTGGAAATAAATGAAATGAGATATGGGTGAGAGTTTCCTGTACAATCACAGCCCTTACATGCCTCAGTGTGTGGTCTGGAGAGGTCTAACTCATGGTATACAGTAGCATTTATTAGAAATTAAGGCTGCTGGTGACCTTTATGTCATCCTTACAAATAATGGTCTTTCATCTCGACTCCAGAGTAGAGCCCAACCTTCATGACCTTGTGCACATGCCAAACCTTTCATCTTCTCCACAGAGGATGTAAACAGCACTGGTTGTTAGTGAATGTACAGGCAGAAGTTCGGATGTAAAAAGCGGTCTGTCCTATCACCTTTACACCTGCTAATTTAATCTCCCACTCAGGAAGAGGTGTATTAGTGCCGCAGAATGGTTTGATTTGTGTGCAGAATGTGTGCTGCTTAATGAGCCAGAGCAGAGCACAAGTTTTCTGACTGTAATTCACCAGCAGGCAGGATGTAAAGTAACTTAAGTGCCACTTTTGCCATGTAGTCAAACACCCTGTCAGTGGAGCAAACTGGAGCCAGTTTTCTCTTCGAGTGAAAGCAGAGTGTGTGGTGCGGCAAATAGAAAACTGGGGAGCAGCACGCCAAAGGGTTATACAGTGGTTTGAGCAGTGAGTGGAAATTGCTGGCCAACATGGTCTGGAGAAAATGCAGTTAGAGCATCTTTTCAAGCATGTGTACTTATTGTGGTCACTCTCTGTTTCATAGCTGTAATTTTTGTGTGCAGCAGGTAAATGATGTCAGTCTCTTATAAACACAATGTATGTCCAGAATGAAACAACAGTCAAAGTAAGCTAATAGCTTGTAAAGAATTGGGCAGCTAAGGAAGTGATGGAGACCAAAACTGAAGTAATAATTCTGAATACTGGACTGAATGCCACAAAATAGCAATATGGACCAAGGAAAGTGATGTGTCTACAGCTTATTTCTTAAAAACAAGTAGCAATATATTCTAAAGGTGCAACAATTCATTGACACACTAGAAAAAATAAATGAAAATATTATTTGCAGACTCATAGTTGGTGAGGTCATCGTGTGGTAATGCTTTTAACGTTGAATATCGTCTGGAGTCGATTTGACGAAGAGTGAGATATCTTGCATCCTTACAATCTTTGCTGAGTGTAACACAACAAAACTTAGCAACATAGCAGCAACTGATGCAACACCATTGGTGTTCTTTACATGATTGCTCTCTGGCCTTTAAATTGCCCCCGGGGACAAATTGAATTAAATCAATGCATAACATTTCTGAAGTCCAAGAGCATTTTACCTTCAAAGCTTTAGCGAAAACAGCGGCCTGCAAGATCTGTAAACTGGAACAAGCATGTCCGCTGTGTGAGCATTTGAGGGAAGGCACATTGGACATCTTTCTTCTTAGAAAGCGACATTCTGCTTAACAGTTCAAAGTTAGAGTCAGGCTGTGTGAGTTTAAGAACCCCTAACTTAAAATCTTAGCCTTACAACAACCCATATAACATCATCTTTTTCTCTCTTCATTACCTCTTCCCTCCCCCTCTCTCACCACTCAACAGAGTAACCACAGTACTCATTAAAAGTAAACCATTCATCTCACATTGAAGAAAATCTTTAATGGCAGGCTTCGAGTAGTGTAGCGTAGAATTGAAAAGCTGATTGCTAAATAAGAACCATTAAGTAATTAAGCAATTCATTGATTGATTTGTTGATTAATAATTTAAATGATCTTTAGAAAGTCTTTAGGAGCAGCTCTACTGTGCTCTGCTCACCAATGGTTGGTGGGTCTCGGCTGTTGTTGCGATCACACTCCTCCATGTACAGTGTCCAATTCTCCTTTAGCTTATCCAGAGTAGCGGTGGGAGACACCTAAGGAAGCAGGATAAGAGGAACAGGCAACAAAGGGTCACATGAAGAAGGCCTATTATTTACATATTTATTAATGTGGCTTAAGTGTTTCCATGACCTGTTTCTCTCTATAAATCTTTAGCTGTAAACAACCTGACCTTAAAACAGAGATATGATCTATCAAGAAGACAGTGGTTCACACTCTTTTGTGTTGTGTGTAAGAGGGAGATCGTGCTACTGTAAGGACACTGTAACACTCATTAAAAACAGGACAGCTTGTTTAAGCTTCAGTACTCTGGCTTGTTTCAGCGCTCACGTAACAACACCCACCCCAACACTGTAAAGGCCAGAGGCAGAGTTCAATGACTTGCATGGTGGCTGTCTTCCTCTGGGAGAAAGTGTGTACATGTAAGCGTGTGTAAGTGTTTACATGCGTGTGGGTGTGTGCTATCTGGACCCACCTGGATGCTGCAGGAGAAAATAAGCAATGCCAACAGGAAGAACAGCCGTGACATCACTTATTCCTGCTTGGAGCGGATACTGCGGGACAGGGAAGGGTTTTCACCTCATAAGGGGGCTTATCTACGCTCGCCACACTGTCTGGATGACACAGAGAGACACAATCGATCAAAGCTCATTGCAAACATTACTCGCTGCCTTGGCTCAACTTGGTTGTGCAAAACAAAAGGAGCAATACAGGAAAAAGGCTGGGTTGTATCCATCACACAACACTGCAAAGGTTTTAAGGCATGCAGAAGCAGCAAAAGTGGATAAAAGGAATATCAGTCTTTCTTGAAACGTAAATGGACTCAGTAAAGAGGAATATTGAACCAGACCTAAACAGTCTTATCTAAGCAGACATTGACATTGTTAGCTAAATGATGCAAGGATATACAAACTTAGACTGTCCTGAAACAGAAACAAATACATCCAGGAAACGCTGTTTTTCCCATCTGTGGGTGCACCTGCGGCTCAGCACAGCTGCACCCACTCAGTAAGTCACAGTTGGCTGCCGTCCTCCTTGATCGTCTCTGTCGCCGTTTGAGTGAGTGTGTCAGTGTGTGTCAGAGGTTACTCACCTGTGTGTGTCCACGGGTGCCACAAGCTCGCCCCGAGAGATTAAGACGAAGCCGGAGAACGGAACGAAATCTGAAACGTTTCTGCAAAAAACACCTTGACCATGGAAACATTTTTGGCTAAAACGTTTCAAATTCCATTCTGTTCTAGTCTCGTGGAAGGGAGGAGGTTGTGCTCATGTTGATGGGATTGGAATTTTCTTTTGTGTACCAGGGTAATGATATTACTTAAAGAGATAAGAGCACAAAGTGTCATGACTGATGTATTGTGTGTGATATATGAGCTTAAGAAATCTATTTCTCCTAAACATGTCAACACGCTTTTTAAGTCTGAGCCACCATTAGTCACAACCTAAAGGGCCACCCTATATAATGAAGCAGACTGTCAGATAATATCTACAGCAAAGAGCCATATTTTCTAAATGGCCTGTTCAGTGTAATGACCACAGGATGCAGTGAGCATTAGCTATAGTACAGACTGACTGATTGCTCCGGGCGCCTCTGGGATCAAAGCCTCTCTTGTCTAGTCTGATATCGGGTCATGACTGGTTCAGCTGAGATCACAGCACTGACTCTTTTTCCCTTCACACCATCAGAAATGTTCAAGTCACAAATCTGTTATTGTTTTCAGAAACATTAATGGCTCAAAATGAAAGAAGCATTCTTAGTCAGTCTTTCTTAGAAGATGGCTTTGAGTTCAAGTACTCCAGGTTTGCTGGGGCTTATGGTTACATTGAAAGCACATGCTCTTCAGGTAAATCTGATGCTTTTCACTTAAGTGATAAACAATATACAGCTAAACTATGTTGGTTACACCAGACTGGGCATTAAATTCTCTCCAACACCAGACATCTGTGCTTCAAATGTGACAAATATGCGTTCTTACCAGAGAAAGAGCTCAGGCAATATTCTGTGGGTTCATGATGTGTAAGCATGTGTCCGGGTGAAGAAGAGAGGCTCACATACATGTGAGTGAGCACATGCTTTTGCTTACGGCATGAGTGTGTGTGACGTCCCTGTCTCCCCTTTCCCACAAACACATTAAGAGACTAATTTCCCACCATAGCAGCCGGCCTGCTCCACTTTCTGCAACTTTGCACCAAGTAGGGGCAATGATTAACCAGACTGTAGGAGAGATAACGAAAGATAGACACATGGAGAGAGTTGAATGCCAAATTGAGAGAGAGGGAGAGAAGGGTTGATAAAGGGTGGCTTTCTAGTCCCTGATCCTATTTTAGCACTAATGGTCATGACACTGGCATAACCTTCAGGTGTCAGGTAGGTCATCTGGATGAGATAAATAAATACTGAGGGAGCAAAAGTTCCTTTGTAATGGACAGCCACGATTTGAGTAAAATGAGACATGTCCTCAACAGAAGTGTAAAGATTAACTGACCCAATTCAGTTAGCAGTTTAAATGTTAAAGATGCAAGTGTGCATGTCAGCAGAGCCCTGGATAGGGAAGCATGTCATATAAATTGGTTGATAGCTAGATCCAAAACTTGTCATCCAGGGTTTGCAGCTTGTTTTACATATTGGGCTTAGCATCTTCAATCCCATAAAACTCTGACATTTAACTTTCAGGAAGTACCGTTAGCTTCGTTAGCTTGCTGGTTAGCCTAAGGTGGTTTATGAGGAGAAAACAACAACAGGTCTAAAATCGTGAAAAGCGGTTCAAGGTGCTCTTCTTCACAAATTATGTCATGCGAAATATGCGAAATATGCTTAAGAAATGATCCCAAACTCTTTGCCATTATGCTATGAAGAATAACAAAGAAGACCAACAGTAAAGATAATCTCAGCTCATTACATGACTTGCCAAAACGTGTTCTAAAATGCTAGCATCAACAAGCAGCAGCACAGACCCAATTACTTAACATTTCTCCAACCAGTTTACCATGTATGGTTATCATGGCACCTACAGCCTAATCTTTGTAGGGTTTAAAGCCTTACTGTATAGTTGGTGCTACACAGCTCACATCTCTGCTTTTTACATCCCCTTCCTCCAGTCATTCTGTTTTTGTCCCTTGTGAAGATACTTCTCATCCCCACTCCTGGTCAGACTATTTTAAACACATCTCGCACTCCCGCCAGTGTTGAAGTTTGCAGGCTTCTATGTCAAGTGGTTGCCAATATGAAATGCCAACATTCATTTCCTCGTTTTGTTTAATTTTTTCTGGCAAAAAAGTCTACAATAGATTATGGGAATAAAGACAGCCAAAGACAAGCATCACTGGAGCTCACACAGGTGGAAGCTGCTGCTTTACATCCACCTCAGCCGATGCTCCCTTCACCTTCCCATCCCTCCTTGGTTGGAGGTTGTGTCGAGCCTTTCCCCATCAAGAGATGGAAGGAGGAAAACAAATGGCTTGCCGTTAACAAAGATGGGTTTATTGATGGGATGACAGCCGGAACCGTAGAAAAGGTTAAATGGCAAAATCAGTTAACATGGAAAGTGTCAGTCAGATTTAAAATGTGGAAATTGTAAAACAAGAGGATGAGAGATGGTTTAATTTGAATAGGGCTCAGAAAATTGTGTAGCACTGTGGTGGAAAGCCAATGAGCAAAGATCAAAGGTAACAGAGATGTGCTTCTGCACTGCCTACACCATCTGCAAGAATGACCTGTCATTGAAACTCCAACCAGTCTGACATCCAACCATAATTATGTGATAATTACTGCTAGGTGAATAAATGAACTAATTAGGCTAATAGACATATCGGCTCAGCTTTACTGTGTTGAAGATATTAGAATTATTGTTCTGAAGCGTACCAGAATGCATCAGATTTTTGGGAAAACATCCCCACAGTCTTTTTCACAATAATCACACACTACTAGTAGATCACTTATGGCCTCTTTGTTGAGGGTTTGACAATAAAGGGGCTGAGCTGACTGGTATCCACTGTGGGTTAAAAACTTACTATTGACAGTACCCTCTACACCCCACCCATAAGAACTTAGAACTAGCTGTTAAATGCATTTGAGTTTTATTGCAGGATATCAAGCAGACAGCATATTCACCAGTGTGCCCCAAGTCAAACAAACACTGTCTGATGCAGAACGAGCAGCAATAACAGATGACGCCGAATCACACAAATTCTTAATTGACTATCACAGAGAAAATCCAAGAGCAGTAAAAACGTTATCTTTGTATTTTTGTGTTATTATTTTAACACATCAGCTCACCCTGAGTCCTCAAATACTGTGACTAATCGTTAATGCCACCCTTGAATCCCCAATCCTCGTTGGTGACATTTACACCTTTCCTACACCCTCATTAAAATTGGACCCATTAACATCAGTCTCACATCGCATATGTGGCATTTTTGCACCCTGACTCATGTTGTATTTGCATACTAGTAGACATAACATTACCACATGCCCCAAAGCTGGAAACAAAATGTCCTTAACTGAGCATTCAGTACTTGAACTGCTCCCTTCTCCAAACATAAAAGTATGTGGAGGGTTTTGTAGACTCACCCTGAGGACACTCATTTGAAAATCTATCATGCTTTATTTACGCAGATTTGTCACATCCAATGTGTCTGCTTAGATGCCTTCAATGCAGTGTGACGGGAATCACATCGGCCATTTGGTGAGAGCCAGAGTGGAACTAATAGGCTGGAAGGTGTGATGCCAATTAGGCTTGTGAACTCTGTTGTTTGTGATATGCTGCGAAAGCCAGAGCCAGCTGTGGATCCAGACCAAATCAAGGTCTGATGGAACATGAATTGTTGAGTCCTGCTAGCTCTAAGTTCAAGGAAGTTACCTCAAGCTTTTAATGCAACTGTTGAACATCTGATTTAAGAGCTGAAACTGCTGCTGAGAGTCACAGAGAGGAGGAACAGAGGGCTCTCTCGAGGTGTGTGGGCCTGTTTTATTTGGAATTCTTCATACTGAGACCGGCTGAAATGTTTAATCTCTGCGTTGGGATGTTACATGATGCTTATCTTTGCCTGAGAATCATTGTATTGTTGATGTTCCACCTTGGATTTGAATAGATTCAATTGAACTGAAGCACAAAAGGTCATCCCCCTTTTGCTTGAAAGAATAGTCAGCTAGTCATTTATTTTTATTTGTGTGAGAAATACACAGGGAATGATAAATGAATGGCGTGAGTTCCCTGAATGCTGCAAAAACATAAAACTGCTCTGTTTGTTCAAGTGCATTTTGGATGGCACAACACAATGGCCACTATTACTCAGTTGTTTGTTCGAGAGTACTTACCATTCATTCGGTTACTATATAACAAATCAAATTACAAAAGAGAAGTGTGCATGCATGAATGCAGGCGGAGGGAGCGGCAAGGATTGAAAACAAACCTCTTGGAAAACACAGTGGCTGTCCGGTTCAGAAAATGCCCCTGAGCATCAATCTATCATGCAGCTCTACAAACACAGAAGCCTCCTCCATCACTCATCTTGCACAGCATGCCGGACATTGGTGAAGCCTGTTTGTCTTCATCAGCGTTGAAGCAGGGGGTCACTTGTGTAGCTTTGTTTCAGACATACCTGTCAGATATATTCAGTGAAATACATCATCGCTAAACCAAAAACGCAGCTTCTACTTTATGTATTCTTCCTTCTTTACATGATCTGACTTCATATTGTAAGGCAAAGCACACCATGCTTGTAAGCGCCATTTCTCAGTGTTAAGGACGTTTATATTAAGTCTAAGTATACTGTTATATTTGCTGGTTTATATCCTGTTTTTGTACCTGTAAGTTTGGTGTCCTACGCGGCTCCAGTAGTCATGTGACTAAGAGACAGGAAGTGACGTGTTTGTATGAAGTGTTTTTCTGTTGTTCTCAATAAATGAGTGCGGCGGAGCTTCACGGTTGTTTTACCGTATGCGAGGAGGTCACCGAGCCGACTCAACGCGTAAAACATTGTCATGTCGTCACTCTAGAATGGTTATATTAATAAGTAAGCAGTAAGTAGTAGTATAGACACATAGTTTGCAAAAGAAGACAACGATAGCCATTACATTAAGTAAAACAACCCGCTCTTCAGACTGACGGCGGCCGCCATGACGTCCACAGAAGTAAACGGGACACCGCAAGAATAAGAGTAAGACCACTTCGTGAGGAAATAAGACAACAAGGAAGTTTTTGGTCTTATTAAGATGACACTCATTATGAAAGCCGGCCGTGCTTTGTGTCATAGACCACTTTCACGGACACTTGTTGAACTCGAAGTTGCGTAAAAAATCCAACATGGCGGACGACGACGCAGAAAATTCCAGAGAAAGAACGCCGAGCTGCGGCAGCAGGGCGGACCACAAGAGGGCGCCAAAGTACACCGAAAAGGGTTTGGAAGAGCTACTGAACAGGCATATAAATGCAAGACGGTCTAAACTGTCGCAACTAACATCAAAAACGAATAAAATTGATGGACTTATTAAAGATAGCAAAAGTCCAGACATTGTTGATGAACATTTAAATGAATGCTCAAAACTACTGAAAGACTTTATTCAAGCAAATGATGATGTACTGTTGCTGTTACCTGATGTGGAAAAGGAGGCTGATCAGACGTTCTGGTTCAAACAAAAAATTGAACACTTCACTAAACTTATGTCAGAAGTTGAAGGATGGGTAACTACCACAAGGGAGCAACATCAAGAAGATGTGAATCCAGAGGATAGCGTGTCTGTCACTGATGCACCAGCAGAAAGGAAGTCTGGCTTATGTGAAGCAAGAAGCGCAGTTACAAGCAGTGCATCAAGGTCATCCAGAGCTTCATCCAGAGCTTCATCCATATCATCTGTACGACAGAAGGAGCAAGCAGAACGTGCAGCTTTGATTGCACGTGCAGCATCCCTGAAGCAAAGACAGGCATTAGACATTGAAGAATGCAAGTTAAAGGCAAAGAAGGAACAACTTGAGATTGAAACAGCTATTGCTGCTTCAACAGCCAAAATAAAAGTGCTGGAAAACTGTGAGTATGAAAGCTGCACAAGTGATGCAGTTGTGTTTCCACAAACATGTCCAGCAGTCAATGAACTGCACAACAACCAGCAGCCAAAAATAAAGACTGAATATACTGAACAATTAAAGGTAACTGATTTCCCAGTTAAACAAGAAGATGGAATACAGCAGACTGATAACAGTGACAATTCAGTAAACCTGTATGAAGTGATGTTGAAACAAAATGACATAACTGAGATGTTAGTCACTCAACAGAAACTGTCACATCTGCCCCAGAGAGACGTTGTTGTGTTTAGTGGTGACTCACTTGAGTTTAAGTCATTCATGAGGGCGTTTGACCATACTATTCATGACAAAGCTGATAGTGACAGTGATAGGTTATATTACCTTGAACAGTTTACCAGAGGTGAACCCAGAGACTTAGTAAGAAGTTGTCAGCACATGAGTCCTGATCAAGGCTATAGCGAAGCAAGAAAACTGCTAACTTATCACTATGGTAACGAACTGAAAATTGCAACTTCTTACATGAACAGAGCATTTAACTGGCCACAGATCAAACCAGATGATGCTAGAGCTCTTCAGAGTTACTCATTGTTTCTCACTGGATGTAACAATGCCATGCAAGACATTAACCAGCTTCAAGAAATGGAGAATCCCACTAACCTCAGAATCATACTGTCTAAGTTACCGTATAAGATAAGGGAAAAGTGGAGAGTGTCTGCCTTTGACATCCAAGAAGCAAGTGGAAGGAGAGCGAGGTTTGCAGAGCTGGTCAGATTCATAAACAGGCAAGCTAAAATAGCTGCAGATCCTGTTTTTGGTGATATAAAAGATGCTGAGGACAAGGGGAAACCTTATGCAAATGTGAAAACTACAAGAACATTTAGACCTAAAGGGAGCGCATTCGCCACAAGCATAGCATCTACTGAAAATGACAAGTCACATGAAAATGATAAAAGATCATCCAGCTGTGCTAGTGGTGCTTTCCAGAAACCATGTATGTACTGTGATAAACAACATGCACTAGTAGAATGTCACAAAATCAGAAAACAGCCTTACAAGGAAAGGCTTGAGTTTATTAAAGGTAAAGGTCTGTGTTTCGGGTGTTTGACACCAGGACATTTGAGTAAAGACTGTAAAAAGAGAGCGTCATGTGAACACTGTTCAAAGAAACATCCAAGCATGCTTCACTTCACGAGGGATGAAAACAGTGACACAGTTGACAGTACCAACACCCCTGAAAGAACTACTGCAAATGAATCGACACATGTATCGGGTGGAACTTGTGGAGCCACCGGGGCCGGGAAAGACAGTCAAGTTTTGGCAATCGTGCCAGTGTGTGTTAAGTCAAAGAAAAGCAACAAGATTATAGAGACTTATGCATTCATGGACAATGGAAGCCAGGCTACATTCTGTACAGAGAAGCTAATGAGGCAGCTTGACATCGAAGGCAATAAAACCCAAATTCTACTGCGCACTATGGGACAAGAAAAGCTAGAGCCAAGCTACCATCTCTCAGGATTGGAGGTGTGTGGTTTGAAGGAGAACATTTACATCGACTTGCCTGAGATTTACACCCACAAGGATATTCCAGTGTCAAAAGAGAACATTCCTTTACAAGAGGATTTGGAAAAGTGGCCACACCTTCATCAAGTCCAACTGCCGCAGATGGATGCAGACATTGGTCTTTTGATAGGATGTGATGTTTACAAGGCTATGGAACCATGGGAGATCATCCATAGTGTGGATGATGGTCCATATGCAGTTCGCACCATCCTAGGCTGGGTTATAAACGGTCCTCTCAGAAGAGATGACAGCCCAACTTCATGTGAAAGTGAACTCAGTGTTTCTGTGAATCGCATTTCTATTGTCAGTGTAGAGAACCTGTTAGTGCAACAGTTCAACCACGATTTCCCTGAGAAAGCCTGTGAAGAGAAACAAGAGATGTCACGAGAAGATGTTCAGTTCATGGACTTTGTTGATGAAACAGTTACAAAGGTTGATGGGCATTATAGTGTGGGTCTCCCTTTGAGAAACAAAGATGTCAAAATGCCAAACAACCGCAGTGTAGTTGTGCAAAGAGCAGAAAACCTGAAAAAGAAACTTGTTAAAAACAAAGACTTTTACAGAGAGTATCAAAGCTTCATGTCAGAGTTGTTAAGTAGAGGCTACGCAGTTGAGGTGCCAAAAGTAAAGACAGTGTCTGAAAATGAGAGAGTGTGGTACATACCTCACCATGGGGTGTACCATCCTCAAAAAAGGAAATTACGAGTTGTTTTTGATTGTGCAGCATCGTACCAGGGACAGTCACTGAATGGAGAACTTCTGCAAGGCCCAGACCTAACAAACTCATTGGTAGGAGTTTTGACAAGATTCAGACATGAACACATTGCTTTAATGTCAGACATAGAAGCTATGTATCACCAAGTCAGAGTCCCACCAGAGGACAGTGATCTTCTGAGGTTCCTCTGGTGGCCAGATGGAAACTTGAATGAACCTCTGCAAGAATACAAGATGGTTGTGCACCTGTTTGGGGCAACATCCTCCCCCAGCTGTGCAAACTTTGCACTTAAGAAGACAGCTGAGGATGCTGAAGACACAATGCCACGTGCTGCAGTTAAGACTGTTTTAAACAATTTTTATGTAGATGATTGCCTTGTGTCAGTGTCAGATGAAACACAAGCATGTGCCATGGTCAAGGACTTAACAAAGTTGTGTGAGAGTGGAGGATTCCATCTGACAAAATGGATGAGCAACAGCAGAGCCGTCCTTGCATCCATTCCGGGAAAAGAACGTGCAAAGGAAGTTAAGGATTTGGATCTCAGTCATGATGCTTTACCTGATGAGAGAGTCTTAGGAGTCAACTGGTGTACTGAGACAGATGTATTTAAGATCAGGATAAATGCAAAGCACATGCCAAAGACAAGACGTGGCATTCTTTCATTTGTAAGTGCTACATATGATCCTTTGGGGTTTTTATCACCTGTTATTCTTCCAGCAAAAATGATCCTGCAGGAGCTTTGTGGCATGAAGATCTCCTGGGACGAGGACATTCCTGCTGAACTGGCTAAAAGGTCACAAATGTGGATTTCGGATCTCACCAAACTTCATGGTTTCGCAGTGGAGCGGTGTTTGAAGCCGACAGGATTTGGAACGATCACATCAGCACAGTTGCATCACTTTGCTGATGCGAGTGAAAAGGGGTATGGAGTTGTTACCTACCTTCGCCTGACAAACAAGAAAGAGGAAGTTCACTGTTCATTCATCATCAGCAAGTCGAGAGTGTCACCTCTTAAACAGACAACGATTCCAAGACTGGAATTAACAGCAGCTGCAGTCGCTGTAAAGATGGACCTGCTCATGAGAAAGGAGTTACAAATGCCATTGAAAGAGTCTGTGTTTTGGACTGATAGTACTACTGTTTTAAGGTACATCGCCAGTGAAAGTGTCAGATTCAAAACTTTTGTTGCAAACAGAGTTTCACTGATCCGAGACAACACAAAGACAAGTCAATGGATGTATGTAAACACTGAGCTGAACCCTGCTGACCATGTGTCGCGAGGTATGAATGCAGACAAATTTCTAAAATGTCAAAACTGGACTTGTGGACCTGAGTTTTTGGCAAGAAACAAGAGACATTGGCCAGTTTCTCCAGGCATGAGAGAAATACAGAACAATGACGTTGAAGTTAAAGCAGCAGTGAGTGTAAATGCTACTGATGTGCATGAGAATCCACTCAACAAGCTCATATGTCATTATTCAGAGTGGCACAGCTTAAAAAAGGCAGTATCTTGGATGCTGAAAGTCAAACAGTTGCTTCAGAAGCTGAGCACACATCGCAAGTTTCTTCTCTCACAAGCAAGTGACAAGTGGAGTCTTGAAAAGAAAACTGAGATGATTAAGAACCAAATGCAGAAGTTCAGATCAACCTTTAAGGGGTCTCTGCTTACTGCTCAAGATGTAGCAGTGGGTGAAGTTGAGATTATCAAGTTTTGTCAAAGTCAAAGTTTCAGTGAGGAACTGGAGAAACTTCAGAAAGGTGAAAGGGTTAAAAGGAGCAGTCACATTGTCAAACTTGATACTGTTGTGCACGATGGGATTTTAAGAGTTGGAGGAAGGTTGCACAAGTCTTCACTGCCAGCAGAAGTTAAGCACCCTGCGATCCTTCCTAAAGGTCATCATGTGTCCATTTTGATCCTCAGGCACATTCATCAAGAAACAGGACATACTGGAAGGAATTATACTTTATCCAAACTGAGAGAAAAGTTCTGGATTCCACAAGCAGACTCTGCAGTTAGGAAAGTACTGTCCAAATGTGTAACATGCAGAAAGACTTCAGCAAGACCTGGTGAACAGAGAATGGCAGATTTGCCACCAGATCGCCTGGTACCTGACAAACCTCCATTCACTAATGTGGGCGTTGACTATTTTGGGCCATTTGAGGTCAAATGTGGGCGAAGTACAGTTAAGAGGTATGGTGTATTGTTCACATGTCTCACTGTTAGAGCCATTCACATTGAAGTAGCACATTCGCTAGACACTAACTCATGTGTAAATGCATTAAGAAGGTTTATAGCTAGGAGAGGCCAGGTTTCTGTCATGAGATCAGATAATGGTACAAACCTGGTGGGAGCAGAAAGGGAAGTGCGAGAAGCAATTCAAGGATGGAATCATTCTAAAATCTCAGAGATGCTCATGCAAAAGGGAATCTCATGGATTTTTAACCCACCCGCTGGGTCACATTTTGGTGGCATCTGGGAAAGGCAGATACGTTCTGTGAGAAAGATTCTTGCCCAGATCCTGAAACAGCAGCCCCTTGACAATGATGAAAGTCTCCATACATTGTTTTGTGAAGTTGAGGCTATTGTTAATGGCAGGCCGATCACAAGAGTTTCTAATGACCCCAACGATTTGGAGGCGCTTACGCCTAACCACTTACTTCTTCTCAAGAGACATCCGGTACTACCACCTGGAGTGTTTCAAAAGGAGGACTTGTATGTGAGGAGAAGGTGGAGACAGGTGCAGTACCTTTCTGACATTTTTTGGAAGCGTTGGACCAAAGAATACTTGCCGCTTTTGCAGGAGAGGCAGAAGTGGTTCATACCAAGGAGAAATCTGAAACCAGGAGATGTTGTTCTCATTGTTGATGAGAGTGCCCCCAGAGGTTCTTGGTTGATGGGAAAAGTTGAAAGGACACTTTCTGATTCAAATGATCTTGTCAGACGTGTGTTTGTAAAGACTAAAACTAATGTTTTGGAAAGGCCAGTAGATAAGTTATGTTTGTTACTTGAGATGGATGAGTGAGTAAACAAGTTAATCTCATATGTGCTATACCTGTGCTTAAAGTCTAGAGTTTAGCATACATGCGTGAGTAATTTGTGTTTTGTTTAAAAGTGGATTTGTTACATTTGTTTTTTGAAGTTGACAGATGAAGATGCTTCTGTTTTGAATAAGTCGGATCCATGTCATCCTGGGTGTGAAGTTAGAATGCCGCTTTGATTTGTTTGAATGTAATTGTTATGCCCTTGCAATTAACAATTAGGGGCCGGAATGTAAGCGCCATTTCTCAGTGTTAAGGACGTTTATATTAAGTCTAAGTATACTGTTATATTTGCTGGTTTATATCCTGTTTTTGTACCTGTAAGTTTGGTGTCCTACGCGGCTCCAGTAGTCATGTGACTAAGAGACAGGAAGTGACGTGTTTGTATGAAGTGTTTTTCTGTTGTTCTCAATAAATGAGTGCGGCGGAGCTTCACGGTTGTTTTACCGTATGCGAGGAGGTCACCGAGCCGACTCAACGCGTAAAACATTGTCATGTCGTCACTCTAGAATGGTTATATTAATAAGTAAGCAGTAAGTAGTAGTATAGACACATAGTTTGCAAAAGAAGACAACGATAGCCATTACAATGCTCATACCTTAGGGCTGCAGATGTTACACTGAGCGTGACAGTGCTGGATGAGAGCCCCACTATCTGATAATGGGGTAAAGGAGAGGTCAGATGAGATGGAGCATCATGCTGTAACACGCTCTGTGACTTCTCTTCAGCAATGAAGATGGAGATAGCATACTTATCTGCCATTGTGCAAAGGATCCATCAACTTCAGCTATTTGACTTCTCCAAAAGTGCCTGGATGAGTCATTTGTCAGATGATGAATCAGATCATGTTTTCTCCTTCTGTGTAATGTTCTGTGAATATTATCATCAAATCTCAACTGATTAAATCTCCTACAATGTATTGTAGTTGTTGTCCTTGTGTGCAATCTGATGTGCCTATAATTGCATGGAAGCCTGTTTAAAACCTGATTTTCCAAGCAATAGCTTTATTAAGGTGTTTTCAGGGGAATACTTCTTGAAAGCGTACAAAACAGCAAATTGCAAAATCAGACTTGAATATAATCAAGTACAACTTGTGCTTCAGGTTACTATGATTCAACAGGAAAAATACTTCCAGAGAATTTCATATTTTTGATAGATAAATAAGATTATTATCTATAAACACACTTTGAATCTGCTAGGCAGCCATGAAGATCATAATCAAACAAATCAAAGAGGAAGGTTTTTTAAAGTGCTCGATGAACTATTCAGGTGACAATCATCAGATGATCAAAGAACGTTTTCAAATGTTAATGCAAGCACAGATATGATGTAGCAGAGCCATACTCTACACCCTGCTCGACTCAGTTGTAATGGTATGCTGGACTGACTCATTTCCACATTGAGACAGGGACATCTAAAGGCTGTATTTAGATATGAATGGTTTCACTGGCTTCACCTGTGTCTTTTATCATTTATTTGAAGCATCGGTTGTTCTGTTGAAATGTGCTACTTTGTTGAAAAATGCCGCCACAGCACAAATCAATAGCAAAGGCTGTAAATATCCCTTAACAAATAATGCTGCTATGACAGAATCTCGTCATATAACACCACTGCTCACTCTATTTACATTGACAGAGTATGGGTACCATGTCTTGGTACTTTTTTACCAAACCTTTATCTAAGATTTCAGGAGAGGTGTATCTCAGACACGTCAAGAGAAGCAGTGTATTTATAAAAAGGGATTGAAGAACTACAGGAAGAGAGCCACCCATACTTAACATCACCCATAGTGATAAAAAGCAAAAAGACATTTGTACTTTACTTGGATTCTAGTTCTCAGAATCAACAAATTATTACTGAATAGTATGTTTGTTTGTTACTTTATCTCTAATAGGAACTGTCACTGGGACTGGCTAATATTTATGGCCCCAGAGAAAGCTGCTGTTCTTCAATTGTAGAAGAACTTCCCCCAACAGTTGAAGTTTACTTATTTGCGATCAGTCTGCAAAACAACTGTACTTTAGCCAGTAGAAATGAACAAACACACAAGGAAGTAAACCCAAAAATATCTTCACCAATTCCTGACAGAGTTTTGGAGTTTTGGGGTTCAACAGACTGTGCTGAAAAGAAATGGATAAATTGAACATTGGTACCCTCACTCAATCTCTGTTTGCTCACCAGTTGGCACATGCTGGCAACTACACAGGGATCAGAATTCAGTTGAGTTCACTTCACAAGACCTCAAAAATCACAGCAGTGTCCTTTCCACAATCGATCTTATCCTGGATGTGCCTGTGAGGGCAAACATCCCCAGTTGAGGTATGTTGTATATCTACACTCCTCACTCTCCAACAACAAAATGACTATGCATGTTGTGGCCTAATTTGGTCAGTCCTGTCTGTGGGATTTGGTTGTCAGGTCTGCTGGATTTATTAGGGGATATGACATGCACTGCTCTGCAAACCGTTTGCTGCCTGCTGGCATTTGTCTGCTGACTGGTGTTTGGGAAGTGTGTCAAGTCCAAGGTTTTGCTAACCCTTTGTCGTTCACCCAGACCTCTACGTGTTACCTTCTCCACATCTCAGTGAGCATAATTATTTGGAGAAAAATGGTTGTTAAGGAATCTTTTTTCTACTCTGCAGAAATGCAGCACAATAGGGCTAAAACTGTTTTCACAACTGTGCCTTTTGGAGATGTGTTCAAACAGCCAGTGGGATATTTCAATTCACTGAATATGCAAGTCAAAAGTGCCAGCAACAACACTTTGCAATAATTAAATGGAGGACAGAGAATAAAATTGGCATCACTAAATCTTGTTACATTTTTAATGGTTACCCTCCTCAAAATAGAATGTTATCGGCTGACTGCAATGGTTATAAATGAAAAAAAAAAGCAAGTACAGTTGCAGTGAAAGCAAAATATTAATAGTAGCCAACAGTAGAAGTGTTGGATTATTCCTCACCTGTCTCCTCTCCCTGTTTTCCAAAGATGCTTTCCCCTTCAAGGAGGAAAACATGCAGTGTATTTACAGCATCCACTGCATATGTATAGTATTTGTCCTTCATTTTTTACAGCGACTGTAGCATGGATTGAGTGGTTTCTCTCTTGTACAAAAAACATGACGTAAATCATAGCATGTATGGAATGTGGCATAATAGTGTGAAAGCCATAGCTAGAGTAGGACCCCCATGGTTGTATTCCAAAAGTTGTCTGGTTTTCATGTTTGCATCACCAATTCCACTGAGGAAACTGCAACCAATAACAGGTGCTATCAAGTGGGTGCTTCCGTTTGGTGTATGCCTGGAATATTGATCATCTGTACCATTACTTTAATGCTATCTATTCTAAGAAACACACATTTTAACACCTACTGAGATAAACAAGCAACATGTGATACATTGATTATGATGACAGATAATAGTGGTAAAACACTTTAGCCCTGTGGTTGTTTTCACAAATGTGTCTGGTTGCATGTTTGCACCATGAAACATCACAAGGAACAGCATAAGTGTTCCTATATTAAAAAGGAAAGGCTATACCACAATTGTTTACAGAAGATACATAACATCAGAGATGCTCTCTCTCTCTCTCTCTCTCTCTCTCTCTCTCTCTCTCTCTCTCTCTCTACCTCTCTCTGTCTCTCTACTTCTATAGAGCTTGGGATTGTCAGCAGACTCTCTCTACAGCAGAACCAACAGGTACGGGGGATTGAGTGAGGGGAAATTGTCCACTAATCTACCATGGATTGGATTGTTCCCTCGAACGAGTAATTATGAACCACAAGCCAATCCACTGTCTAGACATCTGAATACTTGTTTCACATAATGAGATGAGCGTGAGGTCAAAGTGAACTTAACCTTTGACACACAAAATTCTTTCTTTGTTTGTCCAAAATTGCAAGATACTCCCTCTTGGAGTTGCTGAGATATCTTATCACAATAATAAGACATTAATTATGATCAGACAAGTCTTACTCAAAAATACTATGATATCAAGATGAAAGTGGCCTTTGACCTTTTGGATAAATTAAAAGGCACACTTAATCTCTTCTATTTGAAATGCTTAATAATTTGCATTGATTCATGAGATATAACTTGGGCAGTCAAAATAACACATCATTATGATTAATTAATCATGGGAAAGACAAAGAGCTGAAATTATCAACACAGAATAATCCCACCCTGACATCACTGCTCTTCCACAGTCAGCTATCATCCGTGATGATGGAAGCTCACCTCTGTCTCCATTCTTCCCGTACCCGTTGCAAGTCAGATTTGCTTACATCCTCCAATACATCCTTCCTGTAACTGCATTAACTCAGCTTTCCTTTTATTAAAAACCTACTTCTCTGGCTGTTTAGGGGTTTGAAAAAACTGTCAGTCATAGGGTGTCATGTTTTTGCCAATTTTTGGGATTTAAGAAATCCTTTACGACATAAATCACCAGCTGTGAAAACTAAATTGTGAGTAAAAACTTCACTTTTGCAACTTCATAAAACGTGCTGCAGATGAAGGCAGTTAATGTAGTCAACATAGTCAGCATGTATGAGAGAGACCAACATAAGGGGTAGCTGTGTAAAGAAAGCAGAAGTGCAAATGTGTGTGGGGAGGACTGAAGGGCATCGTATTATAAACTGAAAATGAAAACCTACAAGTTAAAAAAATAAAGCACAGTTGAAATGGGACAGAAATAAATAACAAAGAAAGAGCTTCACTGCAAAAAAATTAAATCTTACCAGGTTGATTTGTCTCATTTCAAGTGATATCTCCCATTACACTTAAGGCTGGCCATATGGTAGATGGCTGTCTAACATGAGTCTGGTTCTGCTCGAGGTTTCTGCCTAAAAGCGAGTTTTTCCTTGCTGCTGTAACTTGCTAAATGCTTGCTAAAGTGCTTTGCTCATGGTGGATTAAGATGAGATAAGACTGAGTCCTGTCTGTAAGATGGGACTGGATCTTATCTTGTCTTGATGCTTGGTCTTTAATAATATAACATAGAGTCTGGTATAGACCTGGTATATTTGAAAAGCATCTTGAAATAACTTTTTTTTGTGATTTGGCGCTATAGGGCTAAAGATTGATTGATTGATTGATTGATTGATTGATTGATTGATTGATTGATTGATTGATTGATTGATTGATTGATTTCTATAAGTCACACTGACTACAAATTTTCCTAAAACAAGGACTTAACTGACTGTAATGAGTCAAAATGGCCTCTAATGCAGCAAGTAAAAGTCTCTTCACCTATTTGTTGAAATAAGATGTAATACAACATTAAGTCATATTTTTGTCTTGTTGTTTCTTAAACTGGGACTCGCATTTGGGCTTGTCAGGTTGAGGCTTATATTAAGTATAATGGCATATTATAGATAGAAATTATTAAACAAACATATTTGTAAGATTTGAGATTTTTGCATTACCAAAAGTGTGTTTTTAGCAAGTGTCTCCACAGCCTGCATCTTCTACCTTTGACCCCCTAAAGCAGGGGTGTCAAACTCAAATACACCGAGGGCCAAAATAAAAAATTCGGAGCAAGTCAAGGGCCGGACTGGTTTAATGTTTATTGCAAAACTTATTGAAATTAACTTATTGCACTTATTGAACATTGAATTAGCAAAGCTTAAGTTTTTGCCTATAAACATTTAAAAAATGAAAAATATGTTGCATTCATTTCTTATTGCTCAAAAATACCCTGTGGTAGTGAGAAAAAGTGCAAAAAGGAAACATATTTTAGCTCAGTCTGCTGCTCTGTGATGCACACTAGTCTAAGCCAGATACTCGGCATCTCATCTTGGATGCAAGTTCATCAATGTTTGGGGTCAGGCTCTGAGCTGTGAAGGTGTTCATCAGTAAGACGACTCCTGTGAGATATTTTGTTTAACTTCATCAAAGAGAACAGTTGTTCACACAGGTAGTCTGGCAGCACGGAAAATGGCTCAAGTTTTCTTGCAGCATCTGCGTGTCCCACAGGCGCTGCTTGGCTTTAAAAGCCCTCACTGTAGCGTCTGTGATCCCACGGCCCCGCCCCTGAAGCTGCAGGTTGAGCGGATTGAGATCGATTGAGATGGCTCGTGATGTCACACAGAAACGCCAATTCACACAGAAACTTTGTATCACAGAGCTCTGTTGTGTCTTTCCCTTTGCTCTCCACGAATTGACAGATCTCCTCACGCAACTCGAAACACCTTTTCAGCACTTTTCCTTGGCTTAGCCATCGCACCTCTGTGTGATGGGGCAAGTCACCATATTCTGAACCCAACTCCTCCAGAAAAGACTTGAACTGGCGCTGATTTAAACCTTTGGGTCTTATGAAGTTAACTGCTCATGTTATGGTGCTCATCACATGTTCCATTCTCAAGGCTTTGCCACACAGCGATAAGTGATAAACTGTAAGCTCACCTGCGCTGTTTTCTTCCCGCATCTTCTCCCGGATTCTGCCCACTAATCCACTCTTTTGCCTGCACTTCGCGGGCGCTCCATCCTTCGTCAGTCCCACATGTTTATCCAAAGGCAGCCTCATTTCATTTACAAATCTGGATACCTCTTCAAAGAGATCTTTCCCCGTAGTTGTGCCATGCATTGATCTTAATCCCAAAAGATCCTCTGTTACGCACATGTATACTCAGCCTCCCACCTGTCTTGAACCCCCCTGTTTTCAAAGTCCACCTTTCGTTTAGTCATTTTTGGGGGAGAGGGATAGCTGAAAGTTGACTGCAGGTGACTAGCTTCATAAGGCTGATGATGAGCGGAGTCGGGTCACGGCTATCGCGTGCGGGCCCTCGATTGACATGCAGTGCATTGTGGGACTTGTAGTTTTAGTGGTGCTTGCAAAATACCATCGGGCCAGCTCTATAAATAATTTGATATCATCTCGCGGGCCAAAGAAAATGCCACTGCGGGCCGGACTTGGCCCGCAGGCCTTGAGTTTGACACATATGCCCTAAAGTAAATGTCTCCATTCCCGAATAACTGTGAATCATTGTGGATGTTTGCACTAGATTTGCACTGATTCTGTTCATTTGTTCTAGCTGTATAACGCTCACAACAATGGAGGAGAAGGACAGACTATCTGCAAACATAATACCTCGGGCCACAGCTGTTGATGGCATGGAGGCTTACAAACAGGAGAAACAGTGATTGAGATTTCCACAGCTGTGTTATGTGTCTGTTCTGCACAAAATGTTTGTTACTGACCCTGGCACAATGTGTGCGAGCTGTGTGTGACCCACCTGTGTCACAGCTCCACTCGCGCTCTGAGCTCTTTTTCATGTGCCGATTATTCACGTGTTTTGGTAAACATTCACATTTCCTATTCAGAGGTGATGTGGGCGGGAAACAATGATAAACCATTGTGTAACTTTAAAGATGTACCTGTATTGTGTGAATGTGTGTATGGGCTTTTATGTATTTTACATGTGCATGTGTGTGGGAAGTGTTTTGCACTGGCGGGTTGATGTTTCATGCAGTCTTTGATGAGGTGAGCAGGATCTGTGAACTGTTCCTGCTGTGAGGCAACAGAACCCCTTCAGTGAACCTGTGATTAGATTTAGTGTTCACTCTTCTGCACTGTTTGTGCTACTTTTTTGGCTCAGCTGATCGCTCAGTTAATTTTAACAGAATAAAGATTCTCTGCAGAAGATGCGGTCAAAGATAATTATTCAGATGATAAAATAAATGAAAAAAAAAACTACTCAAAAATCTAATGAGCCTAACTAAAGTGCAGAACAATGAACAGCACAAAGCTAGTATCAAACGAGTTCTCGCCTTTTCTAATCTCTTCACACGATATTATGTTGATGACATGCAGTGAGTAAAACATATTGTCAGAAGACAGCTTTTCAATGTTTTGTGTAAATCAATAATGTATAAAATAAACATGCTATTTTGTCCCTTTTGGCACACAGTAGTTAAGCAGCCGTCATGGTAACACCACTACACTTCTGAATGGCTCATTTCACTTTGCAAAACTTTAAGAGAGCTCAGTTGACAAGTCAAAAGTAATATGCACTTTATGTCAGTATTAAACAGAATTCAGATATTACCAAAAAACTGTAGGTTTGAGCTAACACCTGCAAGCTAAACATACAGGTGCAGCTAACAGACTGATATAAGTGGGCAAAGCCGGCAGAGCACTATTTTGGAGCGTGCAAATCTGAACAGACCTGAGGATGAAATTAAATTAAAGAAGCTAGAATTGCTCAAATTGTTACTAAAAACTTAAAACATTGAAATATTCAAATGTAGTGATTTGTAGCGATCAAAATAAGTAATCATTTGCCACCCTGAATACTTTATCATCCTAATTTTCCTAAAGGTTACCGATCAGTTTGGTGCCTTAACCTAACATTGCAGTCTTTTTTATTACCAAGTGACATACGTTTAATAACTTGCATAGCCTCCAAACTGAGGTTTGTAGAGATGCTGGGGATAGGTTCAGGTTCAGGTTACTTTATTCGTACCCATAGGTAAACTTGTTTTGCAGCCAGTGAGATGTTAGGTCGATACAAAATTACAAGATAGACTTTAGACAGAACAATCTACTTAATGTGCAAAACATACAAAAAATATCCTAAAACTAATCTAACACTAAAAATGGTAAAATGAATAGACATGATAAAATGATAAAATGATAAAAGTGCTAAAGGTTCCATTTAAAAAGCATATCAGAAAACAGTCAACCAATAAAAACGATAGAATCACATGAATAAATAAGACAATCTGGGCTCAAGTCATAAAATTGGGGGCTGACTGTAAGAAAAAAAAAGCTATTGTTTGTTCAGCTCAGTAATAGCAGCAGGAACCAAGCTTTTCTTGTGACTCTGTGTCCTGCACCTTGGGACTAAAAAACGTCGTCCAGAGTGAAGAAGCTGGAAATCACTGTGCAAAGGGTGTGAGGCATTATTTAAAATAGAGGTGGCTATCTGCTGTAACTGATTAGTGTACAGGGATGCTGTGGATGCCTGTGGCTCACCAATCAATTTGCTTGACCATTTAACAATCTGGTTTAATGAGTTCCTTTCCTTTAGAGTGATTTGGCCAAACCATGAGACTAAAGAAAAGGACACAACAGATTCAATAAAAGCATGGTAGAACATGGTCATGATTGTTCGATCAATGTGAAAGAAAGCTAGTTTTCTCAAGCAATGCAGACGCTGGTGAGCCTTTTTGCACACTGCTGCACAGTTTTCCTCAAAGTTCAGTTTCATGTCAATGACGGTCCCAAGGTATTTCTAAGTTTGCACAGACTCGATAGGCTGATCCTTGATTTGAGTCACTTCACTCATGTGATTATTCCTGCTGAAATCAATAACCATGTCTTTGGTTTTAGAAATATTGAGCTGGAGGTAAGACTCCTCACACCACTCAACAAACTGATCAACGACTGGACCGTGGCTGGTTTCATTTTCATAGAGCAGACTAACAATGACAGAATCATCTGCATACTTTATAATGGATCTATAATGGATATGAAGCATAAGACACCCTTTAAATCAGGTAGTGCAAATGATAGACAATTATGTTGGCTTTTCTTTGTTGTTGCTCAATATAGTTTTTAACAACTGCATCTAGATTTAACTACAATTATTATAGTATATCATAGTAATACTGAAAAGTCAAAGCATGGTCTTTTAGATATTTAATAGAATTTTAACTGATCAGGAGCTGATAACAGCAGGACAAACTGTTAATACACTTTTTTACCACTTATTTTATTACTGCGCATTGACATTTCTCCTAGTTAGACCTCCGGTCTAAAAATATGAGTCCAATGCGGAAGTGCTAAAAACTGCAGTTCATCGAGGATCCGCTTGAGGCTGGCTCTGGAAGTACCAGAAGTCACATACACATGAATGGGAAAAAGACGATCTTTACAGCAGAAATAAACATGTTTACAGCCTGGTACAAAAGACGAGTGTAGTCTGGATAGCTAATTTCTCGATCGGCACATACTGTGAGGTGGGTGAATTTTTTTTCTAACGGGGCAATTTTGAAGATATTGAGATTACGAGTCTTCCAATTAGAGGCACAGCTGCCTGCGGGAACACTGTAGCTGTTGGCTAGGAGGCTCAAACTCTGCCTCTTTACGTCACACTGGTTCGACAGCAGCAATATGGCTGCAGCCGACAATTGGCCTCAAACAGCTCTTCAGAAACAGATGGGTGAAGTCACGGATCCTACGTCCATATTTTATACAGTCTATGGTTCAAACATAAGAAAGACAAGTCCTCACATCTTAAAAGTTCTTATGGTTTAAAATGTAAAGCTGTCTGCATTCTGTTACTTTTTTGGTGAATAGAGGTGACTCATCATCCTCTCTTCACAGCCATCAGTTTCCTCCTGGGATTTTTTTTTTGTTGTCACAGTCAAGACAGTTTGACTCACATTGTTAAGATTCCAATTACACAGAGCAAACTGCTTTGTTTAAGAGAGAATTATACAGATTATGAGTCAAGCCTGGCCCATCACACATCATGATACCTCTAAGCACCGGTTTGCAGTTGTGCTATAGCCTCCAACCAACTTGAACCAAAGCGATTCACCTGACAACATGGGTTTGAGACAACTATAATAAATGCAGACAGGCATAGCTGCACAAACGGAGCTGTCACAGGGATGCATGGTAAACTTAAAGCTGTGGCACACTCAGCGTTTCTGTGGTAACCCACCTGCTCCAATATAACTTCCATGTTCAATTTAAATCTCTACAGCTGTGAAGCCGGCCTACACAGAAGCCTCAAACACGGCTCATGTATGTGTCATGATTGTATAACATGTGCCAGCTAAGAATAAGAGACAGAGACACACACTTTCTTTACTACTACATTACTGTCTCTACATTTGAGAAGATAGAGCACTATTATTACATTTGAGAGGAAAATATCGTTCATCTTACTCCAATGTTTGACGATCAGAGACTAGTCAGATTAAATTAAATTGTTAAAACTGAGGTTCAGGAACAGGAGCATGACCCTATCTCTCTCTAATTAAAATGTGTCTCATTAGCTCTTTTATCTGTGCCCTCTAACCTTTGGGTACATGTGTAAGTCTGCCTACCCCTTTTCTTCTATCTCAGTTCTCAAGACCCCCTCCCCTACAAACCCTATTCCTTTCCTCTGGAGTGTTAATTAAGGAACCAGAGGAAGCTTCACCAGGAAGCGTTTTAAGACATGCCCCCACCCTGAATGAGTTTCGGATGCTCCAGCTACCTTGACCCCTTCTCATTTCACTGTGTATTACTCCATATGCACTACTTTTCACCACGTGAAGACCCTTTCACTGCTCTCCTTAGAGAAACACTCAGGTGACTCTAATTAACTCTGATTAGACCTGTCATCAAGAGGAAGCTGGGTGAGGTCTGCTTCTGTCTCCAGGAGGTTGATCATCTTGGGAATTGTTGTATCCATTGAAATTATTCTATAGGGTGAATAGTCTATAACTCCTCTGAGAAAAGAGCACCATTTATAAAAAAAAATGTTTTACCCAAATGTTCAAGAAAAGTAAAGCAAGATAAGTTGACCCTCCCTGACCGATGCAACAGAACCAACAGAAAAGTGATGAAGATGTCAGTCACACGCTTAAACTGCTCTGAGAAGAGGTCAGATATGTAGATACAAGAGAAAACACCTGCATGCATTATTGTTCTTTTGACTATATTTCATTTTATAAAACTGTATGCATTTACAATAATGGGACTTGGATCAGTATCAACATTACAATTCTGCAGATACTTTAATGCATTGCTAGTAAGAGAAAGACCCTTTGAAATATATAATCAGCAACAACATCCACTCTTCTTGTTGTTACTTCTGGCACTTGTATTACATTTTTCTGGTACTAATTGTGGTCGAACTTTTACACAGTTAGCCAGGGTTTCAGTCAAAACACTCATAAAAGACATGGTTTGTAATTATTATGAAGTAGCTTGGGATTACTGCAGCTGCTGCTTCACTGCCAACAATAATCTCGCTGATGTGCTATGGGAAATCATATTCACAGAACTGGGAATACAATGAGATTCATCCATTTAATATTGGCTACCACTAACGTTAGCTAATGACAGAGTTGTCTAACCTGTTTTCTTGCCTCCACGTGGGATAGTACAGGTACACAAAGTCAGGAGAAAATAACACAGACTTTTAATATTGTGGCTCATTTGATGCAGACTGGTTTTGTATTATAACATAGACTATTTTAAAAGCCATGAAGTATTCCTGCTATTGATAATAGCAATTTCTAAATCAGGAAAAGAAACACAAGCAAGCGAGATACTGTATATAACCTCAATTAGATCAGCTCCTCACAGCTCAGAGATCCAGTCAAAACCTGCCAAATAACTTCATTCCAAACCAGCGAGTTGTAGCACAAAACTTAGTACAGCGTGTCAGAGTTGTATATTGGGACCAAAAATGACCTCTTTATCACGGTAATAAATCTTCCAGTGACATTCACACCAATTGCCTGAGATTTGGTGTAAACAAGAGAGCAGGGGAGCAGAGCCAACGCAGCAAATCCACCTGTCAGCACTTGCAGGGAAGCATGACATCTGGAACACACTGATTCAGCTGCTGGAGAATACAGAAACAGTCCTTTAGCTGTGAAATTTACTGAAAGCATTGTAGGTGCTAAAGAGTAACAGCCTTTTAAATTGACTCTATAAATGTCAAAAAGTTGCCAACAGCTCTGTGATTTAATGATGCATCTTTAGTCCATTATAACTTATATAAGGACTGGAAGTAAAACGATGTCTCTTTTAAAGTCTCAGCTGCCTTTGTCTTGAAGCATCAAGCTTTCTCATGATGCTATTATACTGTACAGCTACCCTGAGTCTTAATGAGGGCTTCAGTTCAGGGGGTGAAACAGCTGCTTGACAAACAAACACTGTTATCAAACCCAAGACAACATGATAAACCTGCCTAATTAAGTCCAATGGGGACAAGATTTGTGAAGGAAAATAAACAAAAATGTAGATAACAGAAGGACGAGAAACAACTTCAGACATCTCTGAATGTGCTTTCTCACCGAGCAAAAAAGAAAATTAACATGCATATCACACCAAATCAAAGTCAAAAGAAACTCACAAAGCAGCAGAGGTCAACACTTTGCATACATGTCAGGAAACTGAAGAATAGCATTCACTCATTTCAGGTGGGGCTTTTAAGAAACATAAAAATTAATATGTAACACAACAAACAGTAAAAAGAGACAGATATGGAGAGATTACCTCCCAAGAATGTACAGTTACTCACTTGGCTTCCTCTTGCTGTGGCCACATTCAGAAATATTCCCAATTTCTATTCACACGCACACACACAAAAAGTAAAAACATACCATGCGTAATATATGTGCTCAACACTCACCAAGCTCCTCCTCTCTAATCCCCTCTTTAATCTTTATGAGGTTACTCCAACAAGACCTGCTGAATTATGAAAGGGCCGCAGTGATCCCGTCACCATGTCTCCCTTGTCTTCGATCACACAGCTCTATTGTATGTTGAGCTTTCATGGATGCGGGCAGCCACTGTTTATGTGCAGTAATCCCCTGAGCTTCTCTTCTCTGCTCCGTCACTCCGCCATCAGCCTGGATTTTATCAAACACTTGGAGGAAGGGGGGGGGGGGTTGCCAATACATTTAGATTCTGAATTTCTGAAGCCTTATGGAATATGACATCTCAGTCATAATAAAGGTAGACTTCAAATTCTACTTAAGTAGACTTCAAATTCTACTTAAGTAGACTTCAAATTCTACTTAGCACTCATAATCAAACAAGGCAGCATCATGTCAAATTAACTATTAAAAAAAACAGAGAGGACATCAACTCAGTATGTTCCTTTTGCAGCCAATGTCTATGTCAAATCAGTCACTGTTTTTATGCTGCAGAAAAGAGGAGCCGTATACCTTGGGGCATTACAGCAGGTATAGCACATTCAAACCTAATATTGGTTGAATCACTGCTGCTTGCTTCTTGTTTGGTGGTATTATATATGATTGCCACCAAATCCACTGAGGAAACTGCAACCAATAACAGGTGGTATCAAGTGTGTGCTTCAGTCTAAGGTATACTTTGAAAGTTGGCCATCTGTGCTGTTACTTTAATGTAATGTCTTCTAAAAAACACACATTTTAACACCTACTGAGGTGAACAAGCAACATGTGCTTCATTGATTATGACGATTATAATAATCCGGTATAGATATGTTTAACGCTAAGTACATATACTGCCATTTCAAGGCAGGATATTTATACCCCCTGTACATCTTATCTGCAATGTGAAACGCAAAGCTCACGATTTGTGGCGCATCTGTTGGCATCCTGGCAGGAACTGTTGTTGAACATCTGAATGCAGTCCATGCTCAAGTTTAAGTCTAAGTCTGAGTCATCTGTGCTTAAGTCTGAGTCAAGTCTTAGTCCTGGACCTGAGTTCTACCATGCTGCAACAACTTAATTGCTGTGTACATCTTAATAAATCATTACTAATGATCCAGCAAACAAGTAATACTCTACAGACAGGAACACTGTGTAATGAATTTCATACGTCCAGTACATTTTGTTTCTAGAACTTCACTTTTGCATTAAGATAATTTGAATTCAGGAGTTGTAATGCTTGTACTTGAGTACTGACACTTTTGTAAATGATATAAGGTGTAAAATCTATTTTCCATTCTGGTATTCCCTTAGGATTTGTTGATAAAAACAAAAAGATAAGTTGCTTCTCTTATCTTTTAAGTTCAGAGGATGTTGTGAATTACTTTACTGTCCGATACTTTCCCTTGCTGCAGACTTCTACAGTGGTGCTGTGGTACTGTGAACAGTCTTCACAGTGTTAGTGTTCTAGGCCACTTTCTCAGCAAACTGAGATGATAAATGATAAATAGCTATAATCTGTCGATGTGCAGACACTCAGGGGGTTTAAAGCTGTAAATGGTGCTGCATAATTTGTTGGTGTAATGGGGGACTTTCCCACTGTGAAACATAAACTAAATGAAGGTGATTTGTCTGGATTCCACTGGGCTCCCACAGCCCTTCTTTCTTTATCACTCGTATTCCTCCTCTGTGTTATCTCACTCCATTTCCCTCTCTTAGCATCAGTATCATCCTTAATCTAAATGAACTCAATGCGTCACTTGCCTGAGAAAGCAAAGCAACTTATCTGCCGCTCCATCGTCTCAGTTATACACACATTATGCTCACTCACCCTCTTGCTCATCTCACCAACACAGACACACACACTTCCTGCAGACTCATGCACTTAATATAATTGGTATTTAAACTTTGGGTCTAATTTGTGTTTATTGCGTTTCTTTTATACAGAGCAAAGTTGTCGCCCTTTAGTAAACTCTATCTGCTTTTTAGCAACAGCTTTACTTATGTGCTCCAGTGTGTTCAACTGCAAGTTGCTGCATAAGCAGCAAAAAGCCTATATGAGCCGCAAATAAATAGCTCTCAAGTGTCAGTTATTCTCCCATGAAGAGCTTTAGGTTCACTTGTTATGACTGACCCCACTTATGAATGAATTACCTGCCAAAGTGTTTGGGTCACAGCAACAGACGTTATCCACACGCAGAACAGAGAGCTGATCTATGAACAGACACTGTGTGTCATCAAACACTTTTGGCATGGTTCATTTGGATCATTTAATTAGGCACTCCAGACCTACGGTTTATCATTTTCCATGTCTGTACATTAGTGATGGTGAGTGATGTGGTTTATAGAGTGTAAGTTGACATATCCTGCCTCTCATCACTGAGGCGGAGCAACGTGCGCAGCACAGCGTCAACATCTTCAGTCATTCATGAGAAAGTGAGGAGTGCAGCAAACAAGATCTTAGCATGTCACATGACAGCGAGCAGTAGAATAGTGAGTAAAGTAAGCACGTAGAAGCCCACAATGAGTTAAGACTAATGATGTGAGGAACAAATTCAGAGTCCATACATGTCAACTCAGAGTTCTGTGCATCTGTTAAACAGAAAAATAACCAAAAGTGTGGCCATAAATTACTGTTTGGAAAATTCTGAACTTCTGAAGTCTGTGAAACTTCTTATGTCTTAAATAAAGAGGTATTAATTATCAGGGCGATAAAAATCTAGGAGATAACTGAAAAAAGTCATTTACACTAGACACTAGAGCCAGTACATTTTTGTCAGCTGTTCATAAATGATATATTTTCTAAGATACTTCAGTTTTGTTTACAGACAGTTATTTTCATAAATATTAAGGAATAAATGACAGACAACAGAACTCTGGGTGCACACCTATTTCCTGAAAAACGTTAATCCTAAAAAACAACTATGGCAACAACTGAAAAGGTGCCAGAAACAGGTTAAAAAGTAAATGTTTCATCAAACTCTATTTGTAGATGATGATGAAATGTTGATGTTTAGACCAGATTTCACCAGGAAATCTACTGCTGCCACAAGATTCATCACACACACGTATGAACCAAGTTTTTCACGTCATAACTCATGTAATTTGCAGGCAAACTGACTGTGTTCCAGATCATCAGTCACCAGTGAAAAAAATAATGATCAAGTCAGAGGTTTGATCCCACAACCTTCCTCATGGTAGTAAAGTGCTCTCCACTGTTAGTCATTTTGTCTATCTACTACATGATTCTGTAATGTGTGAATCACCTTCATCAGCCTCCAAGGTTCTTACAAACTCTGAAGCGATGAGCTGATGAGCTGCACAAGAGTACTGAAGGTAGTCTAAACCTTTGACACTTAAATACTTGTCAACACTATGTGCTTAAAAATAACACAATCTCTGTTAGTTTTTTTTTTTTTTTTTTTCAATAATGGCACTGAAGCTGTTGAATATAAAAAAAGATTGATTCTTATGTTTTCAACATGAAGCCCATGTGTGCAGGCAGCGGATTGAGCAACATGGAGTTAAAGTAAAGAGCGCCAGTAAAGAAAAAAAGCAGTGATAGTAAAAGTGTGAAGCTACTTTCAGATTTTTTTTACAGCAGATATGGGCTAAAGGTCTTATAAATACATACACCTCCGCACAAAAGTGAAGGAAGATGCTGGATTTTGCTGAAGTTGCCTTTCTTTCTGCTTGCCGTGTGTCTCTCTGCTCCTCCCTCCATCACAGCCTCAACACCGCCGTTTTCATTCACAGGTTGGCAAATACCAACGTTTATTAGGACATTTTAGTGTCCAATAATGACACACATGATAGGCTCATATTCGTTGAAGACACTAAGAGCAAAGGAGAGACAACTCTTCCATCCTGTAGACTGATGACAGAGAGCTTCACAGCACTGCACATTGAATGACACCCATAAAATGACCACATTAGTCAGAAAATGACTCTGTGCAGATTACTTTACCACCATATTTCAAACAGTTGATGACTGGATGGATGCCGAAATTAGATCTTGGACATCCAGACCTGAATTCACCCTGTTTTCAACCAAATTTCAACTTTGAAATCCTAGTGCTTACTGGACCGTATTTCAATACCTTTATTGGGTCAAACAGACATTATACAGTGATAAATTGGTGTCACAGCTGCAGCTGTGTCAGCCTGCACAAAACACGGCTGTCAGCTGGTCGTGTAATGCAGGTAATGCAATCAGCAAACAGAAAGGAGTTAGGCAGTAAAATAGATGAGCACATAGTTGTGTATACACGCACGCACGCACGCACGCACGCACGCACGCACGCACGCACGCACGCACGCACGCACGCACGCACGCACGCACGCACGCACGCACGCACGCACACACACACACACACACACACACACACACACACACACACACATTATCCTGTTTGTCTATACTTGCAGGGACCACAGACTGACAACATTGACTTCCAATCTACTGCCCCTCTACAATCAATTTTACAGCCACACAACTAAACACCAGAGGACAGGGATACAAAGGGACTTGGGATTAAAACCTGAAAGATTGAAAGTGTATCTGGCTCTTATGTCTGCAGATAAGATCTGTCATGCTGATAGCTAAAAGTCTGAGAAAAAAGCCATACTAGTTGCAAGACACTCTGCAATCCAACACACTCGTGTGTAGGGAATGAAAACTTCTCCACAGCAGTTGTGAGCTTGTGTGTTATGAATATTTGATTTATTTAGTTTAAGACAACGCAGCTCAGGGGAGGGTGAAGGACATAAAAAGGGGGAGACAATGTTTAACAAGAGAGAGCACTGTTGGAAGGAGGTCATAGGCATGAAACACAACAGAGGAAAAAGAGAAAAACTGTGTATAATTCATGCCTGTTAATTCAATAATGCTTCAGTTACTGGTAAACAATAAAGAATCAACATTAATCTGAATTAATCTGAAATAACTTCTTGTTGCAGTCTTCTATGTAGTATTTGTTGTTACCACACAGAAAACATGCAAATATGAGATACTATACAGTTTAGTGGGTATTTTTTTATGTTTTCAATATAAGTTTGGAAAATCATACTTTGGAAACTATTGTGTTGTTCCTGCCATAGCTTCAGAGATCGCTATTTAAGTGTGCAACAGCTATTGGATGTATGCTAACAAGTCTGTTACACACAGGCCAACTGTGGTCTCCTGACTTTTTTATTATAAAACCCTGTTTGTGTTTGTCATTTTGAGTATTTTGTCTGAAAAACGTTGGGATGTAATGCTTTGAAACTTGAATTGATTGTTTGAAGTAAATTGTTGAAGTGAATACCTGCAAACAAATGGTGTTTCCATCCACCTCGACTGTGCTTTGTTTGAGACAATAAGCTTCATAGAACAGCCTCTCCAACACTTTCTTTTTTTTTTTAAGTTATATTTTTTGGCTTTTAGACCTTTATTTGTAGAGGAGATGACAGTGGATAGGGTAAGAAACTGGGAGAGAGTGGGGGAATGACGTGCGGGAAAGGGCAGCAGGCTGGAATCAAACTCGAACCATCCACTATATGGGCGCGCCATTTAACCATTAGGCTAAATCCGCGCCCCCAACACTTTCTGATGTCGTATCAGTGAAGGACTTCATGCAACACAGTTGTTCCCACATCAACAAATCCTAGCCACCCAAGCATACTTTTGGCACCCCAAGTATATACCAGTCATTTAACATTTTGCCTTTTTTATTTGTAAAAGATCCCCATCTACAATCAGTGATTCATATTTTAACCTCCCTAGTGTTAAGGCAATAATTGGGCTGAGATGTCTCATGTTAAATATAAACCTACGTAAATTGTTGTTCTAACGCTAACAGTATGGGCAGCTGGTCGCTTCTGATGACATTCTGCAAGTTGTGTTATTCTGCTATAAAATGAAGAGTATTGTCAAAAATTCTGACACAGAGAGAAAAGAGAAACAGTAGGAGGTGTGGCAGGGCACACTGCTGTGCTGTAACAGAACTGACAGAAAGTAAGGTGAGAAAACTACAGTCTTTTTTTTTTAACACTAGTGATATTGCTTTTTCATTATTGACAGATGGTGATAGCAGGTAGGCTGATGGCTGATAAATAATGGCGATATTACATAGTTGTTGTTGGTGTTTTTTGCATTTGATAAAATACAACTATTTAATATTAGAAATATACATAATTACACGCACATTTCAATATTATATACGTGGTTATCTTAGCCAGTAACATGTTTAAGATAGATTTTAAAGCTTGGGTTGGTAGTCACGGAAAACTAGCATGAATTTGAATGTAGCATTTCCTCAGGACTCCGTCTTACCCCTCCCCTCCTCCCCTCGGAGCTCCTCCAAAACGACGCCCCACTCACAATGCAAGATCGCCGCTGATTCGCAACCATATGATCGTAACTGACTCAAAACCGGTCCTCAGCACATCGTTTGTTTTTTGCACTAGGAGGCGGGCAGAATGGCAGGACGGGATTTGATTGGTTTCATAATTTGGCTCCTGATGGCAGGGATTGGTTGGTGTTTTCCCAGGTTTAGATAGCAGCTTTTTTACCTCTTTTTTAAGAACACATTATGTATTGATTGCCATCAGGACATAAAGATCATTTTAACCAGAATAACAAAAAGCGTATCTAAATCCGACTACCAACCCCAGCTTTAACACAGATTAAATTAATGAAATAGAAAAATACACTTAGTTATGCTATAGATTTGAGCATAGGCTAGTTATTTCTAAATGTCATCAACTAATCAGACGATCTCACATGGACACACAATCAAATGAATTAAAGAACAAAGCTAAATTAATGTATAAAATAACCTAATAATATAATTAATAGATGGCATAATGTAATATATATAAAAGCACAATGTCCATTTTTCAGTATATTCAAAGATCCTCCACTACTGTTGCCCCCTCCCCTCCACTGCAATAGGTACAGAATCATTCTGTTGGAAATACTGAAACCATTTCCTTTTTTATTCTGAAACAAACAATCAAATACTCACACACAGTTCATGCTCTAACTGGCCAGCTGAGTACAAGTGATAAGGTAAGCAGCAGACAGTCTACCTTATCCCACTAGCTTACTGACTTTGTCGCCTGGATTGCAAGACTAAAAATAGCACACATGTAACTGTATTCATGTGCAGTGTTTTCACCAGTTTTTTTTTTCAATATTTGCTCTCAGTTCTTTGAGAGCCACTTTTAATCTCTGACTACATTAGACAAAACATTGGGAGCATAAAATAGAATTTAGTGCTATGTTTTTAGTAAGAACAGAAATGCTTGTGTGACATTATTTATCACGTGTTACATAATAAGACTTATGATAAACAATGGAATGAAACTAATTCAAAAGTAAGAGTGAACACACACTCTTGTGAAGAATAGTAAAGAATAGCACTAACAGCTGCCAGGGTCACATATGTCAGTGAAGCATACACAAATTATTCTGTTCTATTCTTGACGAGCCAAAAGCAATATTTTAATGTTTGTCACAGGTTTCTGAACAGACGGTTGATTAAGTCACTAAAACCAACACCAAAGTAAGTGGGCATTTCTTGTGCTATTCTGACAGCACACTGCAGGGAGTGTGTGTTTGTGTGTGTGTGTGTGTGTGTGTGTGTGTGTGTGTGTGTGTGTGTGTGTGTGTGTGTGAGTGAAACGTGTAGATGGAGGTCAATGTCTCCTGCCTGTGTACACAGCATTTGGAGGCCCTTTTCCAGCCCTGCAGGTCAGAAACACCCTGACATCAGCAGTCTCTTCAGTGACGCAGGAGGACTTGTTGTTTTTCTACTCCCACTAATAATCGCCACTACTGAGGACTGACGAGAAAAGCTTCATTCATTGATGGGTAGCAGACAAAAAAAAACACAATTGGAATGTATTAGTCTGACACAGTCTGCAGTTCAAATCCTTAAATATATCCAGCTTTCATCCCAAACCGTTAACCTTTTACAGTGCTAACCTGAAGCAGCAGTGTTAGCCACTGTCACCCTTTGAGGACATTTGGTTCTGTAGACATTTTAAAAAACTATTGCAATGCTCTGCCAAGTTTTTAATTTTCACACTGAGTTATAAAGGCCAGGTAAAATGTTCAAAATGTCAAAACAAAGATCAGTCACAGCTGAAACATTTGAAGTTATTAGATACTCTCACAGAGGGTTAAAAGAGATGGGTGATGCCACTCATCAATGATAACTCCCAGTGTTATGGTGGGTTTTGTGCAGCTACTCAGCTGGCACAAGATAAGAGATTAAAAACTTCATGAGTAGCATCATATGTATTATGTTCTACTTGAAGTGAAATATGCCGTTAATTAAACAAAAGGTTTGCACGTCCTGCACACATCCTTATTCATGCACAGTTCTGATGTTATTCCACTAGAGAGAGAACCGGACCTTTAGAGAAGACATTTTACACTCTCTCCTGTGGTTTCTGCATCCTGCGATTGCTCACCATGCATGAACTGTGCTCAACCCACACTCAGTGAAAATATATCTCATGTGGGGATGGGTACCGAATTCGGTACTTTTATAGGTACTGACCGAATTCCGTCGGTACTACCGAGTACCGACTCACGTAAAATCATGTTTCTGTACCTGAACGCATCTTTGTGACGTCTCTGCTCTCTGCATCTGCGCGGGAGCGCGCCAAACGGAGCCTGCATCTGACGGGCGCGCGCACTCACCCCGAGGCAGAACTGCATGAGGATTAATTAAGTTTATTTTATAGTCTATGGTTGAGACGGACTGTCTCGCTCCGACTACCTAACCCCGTTTATAACTGTTCCTGTGTGCGTGAATGCCCTACAAGTAAGTTGTGTGTCCTGTTATTATAAAGAGATGTGGAGAACTGACTTTTTCCATCCGCAGGCATTCACGTGTGTTCGTTGATAAACTCCCAAAAGAGCAATTAGACGCCACGAGCACGTGTCAGCTAATATATCTAATCACCTATATAATCCTGTTTCTGTTCATTTCATGTTAACTTCAATAAATATGTTAAATTAAACAAATTTGAGATTTTTATATTTTTTAAATTAATATTTATTACCACATAAAAACACAAAAGTACCGAAAATTGTTACCGTTGAGTACCGGTACCGATTCCCAGGTACCGGGTATCAGTACCGTATCGGTTCAAATGTAAAAGGTACCCATCCCTAATCTCATGTCAAAATCCACATATGCTACTACTGCAACCATGCAACATGTGTGTCTGCCAGAGTGGGAGGAAACATAAGCCAAAGCTCCTCCTGCAGTGTTATCATTTTTTAAAAATATATTGGCATATTATTTAGTTACAGTCTATTTGGAAAATGATGTTAAAAGCTCAGCTGTATGCAAAACACTTAACAAGTATGCTTTGATCAGTTGAGTGTCACAATCCTCTCCATGAGCCATGCTTTGGTGCTTTTGTTGTTCAGTGTTACAGATTTTCACACTGTTATGATTCGACTCTCTGTTCAGAGATAATTGTGCAACAAAATGACTATTATCAGACCTTTTAGATATTTTCCGACATTTTTATGTGGTCAATGATAAGTCCTTTATTTTACATGTATGTGTGTATGTGTGTTTGTGTGCTCTAGTCTAGTTTAAATAACAATCAGCACCAAAAAGGCCTGTAGTTCAAAGAAAGCTTTATCAGCGAGAATGAGAATGTTCAGAATATGACACTCAATTCATTTTGTCTTCATTTTCTGTTACCGTAAAGGTTAAGTTTGTCACCTGAGGATCACTTTTACAGCAAACTACCATAATTTGAAGCGTACTATTGCTTAAAGGTGACATATCATGCAAAATTGACTTTATAATGGTTCTCTACCTGAAATATGTGTCCCTGGCATGTCTACAAACCCCCAGAGAATGAAAAAAATCCATTCTGACCCTGTTTTGATTTCTACACCTTTCTATAAATGTGTGTGAAACGAGCCGTTTCAGACTTCCGTGTTTTTGTTACGTAACAACAATATCCGGTCTGTCAGGGAGTCAGAGCTCGGAGCTTGTTCAGCCCATAGATTGTATAAAATAATACTGAATCCCCCCTCCGTTTTTCATTACCTGCACAAATGTGTGGTAACAAGGAGCTTAGGAGGGAGGCATGCTAGTTGTAGGCTGTCTTAATAAACACAAAGGTCGGTTTTACTCCCCACGTCTGCAGATTTGAAGATCTGGTGGATGATTTTTATTTATCATGTGCTAGCACTAGTTAGCATAGCTACATAGCTAGATGTCGTAGCTGTAGCTGTGTACCAAGACACACGTCTACATACTGACAAATAAAACAACAAGCAACACAGAATCTGTGACCAATCCTTCAGAAAAGGTCCCGCTGCCTTACTGGCAGAGGTCAGTTTTACTCCCCACGTCTGCAGATTTGAAGATCTAGTGGATGATTTTTATTTGTCATGGATAAGTGCTAGCGCTAATTAGCATAGCCACATAGCTACATGTTCATAGCTGTAGCTGTGTACCAAGACACACGTTGACATACTGACAAATAAAACAACAAGAAACACTAAATCTGTGACCAATCCTTCAGAAAGGTCCTGCTGCCTTTCTGGTAGAGGTCGGTTTTACTCCCCAGGCCTGCAGATTTGAAGATCTAGTGGATGATTTTTATTTATCATGGATAAGTGCTAGCGCTAGTTAGCATAGCCACATAGCTACATGTTCGTAGCTGTGTACCAAGACACACGTCGACATACTGACAAATAAAACAACAAGAAACACTAAATCTGTGACCAATCCTTCAGAAAGGTCCTGCTACAGGCGCCTCTCCGTCAGGATCAGATTCTGGATCAGATTCAGAGGGTTGAAGTAACGTGATCTCTGAGCAGCCGTGTATATTCAGCCAACATGTAAACATTAGATCAATGTGCTGGAGAGCTGAGGCCACACCCACTTCCTGAGGGGGCGTGGTCAGAGAGAAAACAGAGTGTTCTGAGGAGGACTGAAGAAGAGGGTTTTTCAGGCATGCCAAAATGCGTGATATGTCACCTTTAACATGTCAACACAAGATCATATATGTGGAAATAAACTCTGTATGACATCAGTTTGGTCTTATATCACAGATCAGCAACAACATAATGAGCACTGTCAAGTGATGGAAATATCTTTGATTATCTTGTTACAGTGGCGCCTGTCAGTGGGTGGGATATGTTAGGCAGCATGTGAACATTTTGTCCTCAAAGTTGATGTGTTGGTAGCAGAACCAATGTGCAACAAAATGGACAAATGGGTCAGAACATCTCCAAAACTGCAGCTCTTGTGGGATGTTTCTAGTCTAAAGTGATCAGTATCTGCCAAGAGTGGTCACAGTAAGGAAAACTGGCATCTGGGTCATGGGCTGCCAAGGTTTATTGTGCGTGTGAGGAGTGACGGCTGGCCAATGTTGTTCCATCCAATAGAAGATACTGGCACTCATATTGCTGAAAAAGTTCTGGTTCAGGTGTCAGAACACGTGCTGCAATGGGGCTGACCCCTGTCCACCGATAAAAGCACCTACAAACAGCCTGTGAGCATCAGAACTGGAGCCTGTTGGAACAGGCCAACAAGTTCAATGTGTCAAACTTGGTCTCCAATTTCCCCAAGATCTCATTCCAATCTAGCATCTGTGGGACGTGCTTGACCGAACCAAGCCTGATCTATGGAGGCCAAACCTAGCAATTTACAGGACTCAACAGATCTACTGCTGATGTTTTGATGCCAGATACGACCCCACACCTTCAGAGGTCTCGTAGAGTACATGTCTTGTCAGGTAAGGGCTGTTTTTGTCCTGGCCCAACGAGAAGTGAGTTAACACAACATCAGACAGGGGGTCGTATTATTGTGGCTGATTGGTATAAATGACTGAACATGACATATTTACCATGTTGTTGATGTCTTTTTAGTTTTAACGGTATTCATGTCAAATTGCTTATAACGGGGTTGTGGAATCAAGAAACAAAAATAACAGAGAGAAAATAATGAAATATTTTTCTAAAAAGAGTCAACAGAATCTCACACTTATTGGAATGCAGAACCACAATTTGTTAGTAATTTGTATTTGGCTGAAGAAAAGTTGTCATGTGACCAGAATGCAACCCAAAGCCTGAAGCAAAGGCATGGTGACGACAGTTTCCAGTTGAGCAGTTGTTGAGATAAAGCGGCTGTTGTTTGTGCTCTGTACTGTGATAATAGGCCTTGTTGGGGAGCAAAAGGGAGCTACACTTGACCCTCGACTCACACATGTTGAGAGGGAGGAGGGGGTATTTTTAGTGCCTCACAAACATGGTCTGAACAAACAGAAAATGGCTCAATAGTGTTACCTCCTCCAGGGTTTACAAAGCAGTTCAGAGAAAAGCACTTTTATTTTTCAAACCCTCTTCTGGTATCGATTCTGCAGTGATAAATCTTTTTGTTCCAGTCTCCACCCTGCATGGAAATGCCTCTGTGTGCGCTGAAGAGGAATTCACTTCCCACAGGACACATAGGTTAACTCCCCCACTGAGCAACACATAAACTAAACATGAACACAACCACAACCTTTCAAGCTTTCAAACCTTATCCACAGCTTGAACCCTGCACAGCCACGTGCACACGGCCTCTGTTCTGTCAAGACTGCAGTGTGTAGGTTGGTCATTAGCGAGTAATCATATAAGCCACTTTAGGCATGATTGAGTGATTTATCTTCAAGCTGAGACAGCACTAGTGATGTTTCCATCATCCCAACCCACCAACTAGTGTCCGGTCAACATGACTTATCTGAGTGCTGGAAGATAATTCCAGTCGTGACCTCCAGAGCAGGAGGTTACATACCTCAATCAATTTACTTCAAGTTAAGCTCTTTCTGAATTTAAATGGCAGGTTGATTTTCTGTAGAGTGTTATACACCAGGGACTCTTAAATGTTAAGTGATAACATATGGGAGGGCGCACTTCATTTTGATTGGCCTACGTCCTCTGAGATCAAACATCAAAGACAATTAGCTCTCCCCTTCCACTCCAATTCCTCGTTCATTTTTTGTAATCTGAGGCGTTGACAGTTTAACATTCATGACTGCAGAGTACAGCTTTGATGTGCATTACAAAAATTCCTCTGCAAGGAAAAAACATTTAAAAAATCTGTACTTAATACAAAATCCTACCCTGCTTATATGGGGTCACCCACAATTCTCATTTCAGCCCATAGACTATATAAAACATGGATTTAGTCACAGTGAACCCATTGGTTTCTGAAACACGGTTATGAGTCAAAATACCAGTGCCACATTTCAAAATACTAGCTAAACCTAACTTTTGATCGGTCCAACCACAGGCAGAGAGGTAAAGCTCAACACGCCTCTTATTGTTATTTGTTTTACAGGTAGATGTTCTTCCTCAGGCCCTCGGCCTGCTGCACCTCCACGGGTGCCTGTTTTGGTTAGCTGCAGGGTTATCAGTTTCGCCCCTTAGCCCAGAACATCTCCTGGTTGCGGGGCAGTGAACAGGGACGTCTCCCTGACACTCCCTGCAGCTAACCTTCTTCAGGAGGTGCCTGCTTCTCAGCCATAGCCAGAAGCTTGCCTTTTTGGCCTCCTCTGAGAGCTCCCTGGTTGCCTTGTGCAACCTAGCTCCTGACACCCAAGTCTTTGAGTAGCAATGTTGTTGAAGCTCCAACAAAGCCTCTAGCCCCCACCTCCACTGGGTAGAGCTTTACGCTCCAACCTCCTTCCCTGCACTCTGCCACCAAATCTGCATATTTTGCCCTCTTTCTCTCATGGGCAGCCTCCAACCCCTCCTCCAATGGCACTGTGAGCTCCACAAAGAGGGCAGATTTTCCTGACCATAGGACCAGGTCTGGCCGAAGGGTGGTGCTGCAGATTTCTCCTGGAAAGTGGAGCTGTCTGCCCAAGTCCACCTCAATGCTCCACTCCAACCCTGGTGTTAGAAGCTTGGGTTAAACTATATTAAAGACTTCTATATTTCCTGTTATCAAAACTGATAAGTAATAGGCATATCAATCCTTGTACAGTGTGTAATGGTGAGTTCCTTCCTCTGCTTTTGCAGCCGGCCTCAAGTGGACACTAGAGGAACTGCAGCTTTTTGTAGTGGCTTCATTTTTCAAAACTGGAAGATGCTGCCTATTTCATCCTGACTTTCTGTTTTAGCTACAAATAGCACAGACTAGAACATAGAATAAGCCATGTTTCCATTGCGTTTGATTCCCAAAATATGGTCCTAAATGTGTTTAACCTTTCCTTGGAAAGTTATGCAATTTTCCAGAGTATTCCCCTTGGTTGTGTATTTCTGGTCTTGCTCGAAATATTGGCTACATTACTTGGCACTGTGCCCATGATTTCTGGAGGTACTGGAATGTTTCAGTGTCTGTCAGCTCCAGGTGTGAAGTTTTGGATGAATTGAAAGCAGAGTGTGGGCAAAAAGCTCTGTCAGCATTCATATGCTTATCAGACATAGAGCATAAATGAGACATTTGTAGTCCCAAATATTCAACCAAATATGAACAGACGACCTCAATTGTCTTGTGAGGCCATGTAGATATGTTTTGTGCACTGAATCAAAGCCCTATTAAAAAGAGGAAGCTACATGCATAAGGTATATATGTTGCCACAATCAATTGGAGAAACAAAGCATCTGCATGTTCTGTCTTTACAGTGAAAGCATGTCAGCAGCCTTTTACTGTTCATGTACACTGTGGTTTGAGCTCTCTGTACCTCACCTGCCCTGGTGACAGAAAATAAACTAGTTTTGAATGGAGAGATCAGAATCTAACAGGCTGCTGTTGTGCACTTTGGCTTTCCGTTATTTGCCTTCAACAAACAGGCCTACTTTTTCACTTGATGTGGGTCAAGTACAGAAAGCTGCAGATGAATCAGAAGCCTTGAAAATAGCATAAACCAAAACTACATCAAACTGCAAGCTAGTGTTGCTAGTTAATACATATGGGACTTTACATTAAATCAGGTCTTACACCATTTACCCTAACCTCTTAACGACACAAGACACTGCAGCTATGGTATAGTGGTAGAGTCGCGCAATTGGAAGATCACGGTTTGATCCCATGCCCACAGCATGCCCTAGTGTCATTGGGCTATGCACTTAAACCCATACTGACCCGGTGGCTGTGCCAGCGGTGTGCGAAGGGGATTAGTTAACACTGATAGGTGCTTTATATAGCAGCCTCTGTCATCAGTTTGTGAATATGGTGTTAAGAAAGGAATGTGATATGTAATGTGTAAAAGTGCTTTGAGTGGTAAAAATATGAAGTTTGATATAAAAGATAGCTGATATACCTTTGAAATGACAGGGTGACAGCACCCCATGTGTAAAAATAATGTTTGATCACCAAAATAACAATGCAGCAGTATGAATTGTATAATAAATTCTGCTCATATTTAACTCCATTCTCAGCCTGATTAAGTATAATGTTTAGACTCACACTTTAATGTCTTTCTTTCTTTCTTTCTAATTTGTGTGGTAATTACTTCAGAATTACAGACAGTAAAAGAGTTATTTACAATGTTACAATGTTAAAATACAATATTTCATGCTTGTAATCTAGTACGCCCCAATGCATCACACAGCGTCTCTCCTTACGCATTAGGTAGCGGCAAGATGTAACATTAAGAGTGGTTTAAATGTGGTTTAGCAGACTTCAATGATAGTCACCACTAGTGATGGGCGATATGACGATATATATTGTACATACGATAGAAAACTGTCTATCGTGTCATTTTTCTTCTATCGTTTCTATCGTCGTTTTATCAATTAAAGTGAATCTTCACAGCATAGGCTGTACTGCGACTGTGGTTTTGCGACATTACGCTACTTTACGTTAGTCACGTGGTACCAAACACGCCGACACAACAACACCAACAACAACACATGCAGACGAGCAGGGACAGGTAAACATGGAGGAGGACGGCTCAGAAAAAGTTCTATCCCAGTCACAATGGACACATACAGAGTCCCAGGAAGCTCAAATCGAGCTTGTGCCGAAAAGAGGGGGCACGTCTGTGGTTTGGCTACACTTTGGGTTCAACGCGTCTGACACGGAGCAGAAAACCGCGGTTTGCAAACTGTGCCACAAGGTCGTTCCCTCGCCTGACGCCAACACAACAAACCTCTTCTATCACCTGCAGAAGAAACACGAGAGGGAGTACATAGATGTTCAAAAGTTGCGTTTGAGCAAAGAAAGAAGTGAAACAGGGCCATGTCGGACGAAGAACCGCTACTCCACTCAACGGAGCCTGCAGGAGTCTTTTGCACGAGGCACACCGTATGAAAAAAATTCATGGCGCCATAAACAGCTCAATGATGGCGTTACGCGTTTGATATGTAAAGGTGGTCTCCCGATTGAGCTGGTTGACAAGTCAGTGTTCCGAGAGCTCATGAACTAGCCGATCCACGGTACAAAATGCCCAGTCGGAAGCACTTCACTCGAGTCGAGGTGCCTCGTTTATATGCTGAACGCCGGACTGAAGTAGCGAGGGAAATCAACCGTGTGGCACATTATTCCCTGACAACTGACCTGTGGACGAGCCGACAGACAGAGCCCTACATGTGCATAACTATCCACTTCATCGATGACGACTGGACCCTCTGTTCTCGCTGCCTACAGACGGCCTACTTCCCAGAAGACCACACAGGAGCTATGATAGCCCAGGTACTGTTGTTGTTATACTGCTCTGACTTGAACTACTATTTTGATACCTCCACCTGCCTCTTTAGGGCAATAATGTTAGGTACTGTTGTTGTTATACTGCTCTGACTTGAACTACAAAGATAAAGATTGTAGAAAAAGCAAATGTGGAGGCTTTGGTCGATCCGCCGCTCTGCCTTTTTTGTATATTATATAATTTTGCACTCCTGTACAGCAATCCAATTTGTGACATTTTCATGTCACTTCCAAATAAAGGGAGAGGAAAAAGTAAGCAGTTTCTGTAGTATGTTGTCCAAAACGTTTTCAAGTTATTCTGTGAAAACTATGTCGTTACGTATATCGTGGTATATCGTTATCGTGATATAAAGTAGTCCATATCGTGATAGAAGATTTTTTTCATATCGCCCACCACTAGTCACCACTACAGACATAGAGCATCTGGCCAGTGATGGGCCGGTTCAGAGCTGCTCTGTCTCTTTGCTGCCCTCCATTTCTGCTTCACTTTTCATCATTTATTACAGTTTTCTTTCAATCTCTGGTCATTCAGAGACTCAGTTTTTACAGTTTAGAGTCTGTTAAGTTGTCACCTCAGCAATGCTCGATCTAAATGGTTCTTAAAGGTGACATATTATGCTCTTTTTCATCAAAATATATTTGTCTAAGAGGTCCCCAAAATATGACTTTAAAGTTTATTGCTCAAAAAAACACTTTGAAATCATTCTTTTTCAGCCCTGCTCAGAACAGGCTGTTTTCTGTGTCTGTGCCTTTAAATGAGAATGAGCTCTCTGACCACGCCCCCTGAGGAAGTGGATGTGGCCTCAGCTGTCCAGCACGTTGATCTAATGTTTACATGTTGGCTGAATATACACGGCTGCTCACAGACCCGCGTTACTTCAACCCTCTGAATTTGATCCAGAATCTGATCCTGACGGAGAGGCGCCTCCAGCAGGACCTTTCTGAATGATTGGTCACAGATTTTGTGTTTCTTGTTGTTTTATTTGTCAGTATGTCGACGTGTGTCTTGGTACACAGCTACGAACATGTAGCTATGTGGCATTGCTAACTAGCGCTAGCACTTATCCATGAAAAATTAAAATCATCCACTAGATCTTCAAATCTGCAGACGTGGGGAGTAAATCCGACCTTTGTGTTTATTAAGACAGCCTACGACTAGCATGCCTCCCTCCTAAGCTCCATGTTAGCACACGTGTGCAGGGAATGAAAAACAGAGGAGGGGTTGAGTTGTATTTTACACAGTCTGTGGGCTGAACAAGCTCAGAGCTCTGACTTCCGTTACAGACCGGATGTCATTGTGACGTATGAAATACACTGAAAACTGAAACGGCTCGTTTCAGCACACATTTACAGAAAGGTGGAGAAATCAAAACAGGGGCAGAATGGATTTTTTTCATTTTCAGGGGGGTTTGTAGACATGCCCGGGACACATATTGGGTGGAGAACGATTAAAAAGTCGATTTTGCATGATATGTCACCTTTAAACCCCAACCGTGAACAGTTCTGACGCTAAATTAGCTTTGGTTCAAAAACCTCACCAGGCTGCAACTGTTGCAGGTAAGTCCCTTCTTCGTGTTCTTGTACTTTACACTGGTGTTCCAGTTCTGTAGCAAACGTCGTTCACAACACTCAACACAATATGATTTTTTGTTGAAAGATATCTCTGTGAGACTCTATCCATGGTTTTTGATTATCTGTCCTTACTTTGTAAATGTGAAAAAGATGCCAGCTGTGTGGTATAATATCTGAGCCATTACAGTTTTCTCTCTTTACTTTATTAGGATAGCTAAAATAATGTTCTTATTGGCATTGACATTAACAATAAGAAGGTATTAATCTAAATTAATCGAAAACTTAATTTCTTCTTTTATGAACAGCACCCATTAAAACTGTCAGACAGTGAACTCTGAACCTGGTGGGACATTGTAATCCTTAAAACACTCCCTGTGAGACTTTCAGGAAAGGGTTAAGTGAAGGCAGGGGTTGAATGATTTAAGTATTTTGGTGTCTGGTTAATATCCAGAAGAATGAGATGATGAATCTGTTTGCTGTGAAGCTCACAGAGCAAAGCTCTTAGAGAACCAGGCATGAAATAAAGCATTGTTTCCAGAACCCTGCATACCTGGCTCTGGTTTATTTCCTATCTTAGAAAAGGTTTTTTAGGTTCATGAATCAGAAAACCAAATGATGTTCTGTTTTATGACCGTGGCAAGACATTCACTTATCAAATGATATAGTAAAACAAATCTAAAACACACTGAGGAAGTGAAAGCTGAAAAGCTGATTACTTTTGAGCAGCCCTGCAGAAACGATTGAGCCTGTCCACCATGAGGGCAAGTAAGGCTCTTTCAGCCAGTCGGAGTGATTAATCTTGTCGTTTTCCTGCAGAGCAGGCAACATCAAAACATTGTCTGGATTTGTTCGCAGGGGCAGGAAGGTAAGCTGTTGGCAGCCACCCAGTAAGTGATGGAATGTGCTACATTTTATTTCTGATACTGGTCCTGAGTTTAGAACATGGAGGAAAGGCAGCAGATGCTACCCAGAGACCAAAGAGCAACGTTAGGACACTGCTCAGATGGGCCAAGAGGGAAATGGTAGTGTAGAAACAGGAACACAATATGCTCTGTGCTTGTGTGGCCTAGGAAAACTAACAGTGTACGACAAGCAGCAGGGCTGAAACTACAAATTACACAGAAACACTGATGTGTGCTGGCTTATTTATGATGCAAAAAACTGTTGGATTAACACCACCAGTACTTGCTCAAATGAGGACACAATATCATTGACTACACCAGTCCATACAACAATTGATGACTTATTAGCCTGAAAATCAATTCACCAGAAATCAATTAATCTATCTGAAATTAAGTTTTATTGCTTTGCCTGCATGGATTTATTATTGGTCAGACTGGCAATGACGGTGTGGAGCAGAAAGGAATGATTTTTGGTTATTTATCAAATGATACCAGAAAATAAAAACAGTGTGCTTGAGTGAAAACAATATGACAATTCAAAGTTAGTGCAATGATTTCAGTGAAACCACAATGTTTACTGTAAGAAAAGCATCAGTTTCTATTGGTAACACTAGTGTTGTCCTGCAGGCTCAGTAGAGTAATGCTGACCTTAAAACAAAATGACAGTTAAAATGTTTTTTTAAAGTAATTGACAACTTTCCAAATAAACAACATCATGAGAGTTTTGCTAATGTTCCTAAGAACTAAATCTGAACTGTTTCTGGGCATCCTTTCTCTTGTCTTGGTGTTGAATGGTTTAATATTATCACAGGAATTTAGTCTTCTCTTCTCCAAATAGTGTTGTTAAGGAAATGCAAATTGTCAACAACTAATGAGTACACCTTTGCCAACATCAAATAGGAAGATGCAACTAGCAAAAAAAACATGAAAGAGAGGCAAAAGACTGTGGAGAGGAGATACTGGTGGAAATGTGTAGAAAGCTTGAATGCCTCTTTGATGGGTCCTCCCATTTGAACTGCAATAGAGTCAAGAGTTAAAAATGATTGATTATTTGTATGTGCTCTGTTGTTGTCTGTACCTCAGTACCATTGAAAATTAGGGTTCTCCCTCAATGTGTTTTCCATGGATTTAAATAAATAAAAATCCATCCAGTATCTTGACCGCATATCCCGTTAGGGGTCATGGGGGGCTGGAGCCGATCCCAGCTGGCTTTGGGCTGAAGGCAGGGTACACCCTGGACAGGTCGCCAACCTATCACAGGGCTAACACAGAGAGACAGACAACCATTGACTCGCACACTCACACCTACGGGCAATTTAGAGTGATCAATCAACCTGGTGAGCATATTTTTGGACTGTGGGAGGAAGCCGGAGTACCCGGAGAGAACCCACGCATGCATGTGGAGAATATGCAAACTCCACACAGAAAGGCACCTGCCCGGCCGGGGATTCAAACCAGGAACCTTCTAGCTGTGGGCAAAAGCACTGAGAGTGAATCTTGTGATTGCTCTTTAAAGAATAAATAAGAAACAAATCAGTGATACAATTTCATTTCTAAAGAGCTTTTCTTGAAGAGGTTTCTTTAAATCTGACAGTTGCTTTGGGCTCACTGTTAGGGTGCACTTTGGAAGATTTCATTAACTCTAGACATTATCCATTTAACCCTGCAAATGCTGGAGAGTAGGAGAGCAAAATAACCCACAGAATTGTGGCTTGCAGCAACATGGAAGTCGATGTCTATTTAATAAGCTGTAGATATTTCCTGTCACTACGAGAGGGGGATTGGTTCAAACCCTTCCTATTCAATTGTGTATGTTGAAAATGTGTATCTGTATATATGTGTCTATATAAACACAAGAAAGACAGAGTGAAGGTCTTGCTACCTATGCATGGTTACAATATTCTGATTCTGATTCTTATGATTCTGACATAGAGGTATGTAATTTCAGGTTTAAATGCATGTTTTGTTTGTTAACGTGCACAACACATTATATGTGTGGGCTCACACACAGTGCTGCTAGCTGGATGGCTCAGAGCTCAAAGTGGAGCCTAGGCCACATCTAGATGGACCCTCACAATCCATAGTGACAGCTCTTTGTAGTGGAAGCTATTCTTAGCGCTCCTGGGTCCCTTGTGGAGGGTCGGTTGAATTGGAGCATGTAGAGCCTTACAGGACGTCAGTGCTCACTTGATAGGTGCTGACACCCATTCTTCTTTATCACACCTGTCCATAGCACCACCACAGGCTGTCAAACAAGGTAGGATCCCCCGGTTATCTCTCTTTAGCTTGGCCTCTATTGTTTGCTCTGTCGGTCTATCTCAAGACTATTAAGATCATTGTCTCTTGTCACTACGTTTTTCTCTTTCAGTCTTGCTGATGAAAACAAAAGCAAGGGAGCAAATGAAGAAAAGGACAAATCCTTGGTGTTCCTCTCCTCTCGTCTTCTGTCTCTCTCTTGCTCTGGCTTTTGTGATGACTCATTATCAGAAAATCACAAAAGCCAGAGCTACAAATATGTAAGTCTGTCCTCTCTCTCCCTCTCTGAAGCTGCAAGTCTCTCCTCTGTTAACCTCCCTTTAACCTCGGTCTTGCAGAGTGTCTATTATGTGCCGCACTATATCATCATTGACCAGCAAAATGCTTTAGTGTTAGATAAGAACAATAAGAATGTTTCTTCTCCCCACCTCGCACCAATAACTTCACAGTCTGTTCAGAGAACATAAATCAAAAAGAGCAAGACAATTGATGCCAAACAGTGTGTCTAACAACAGCCAGCACACAGTGCACATCTATTCAGTATTTATACTGAAAATCCATTCATCTCTGTTGCTGCATTCAATTTTTATTCCAAGTTGTTAAACACTAACACTTACTAACACAACTGTAATTTATGTAAAGATAGACAACATAACAGCTCCCCAAGAATCAATCCAAAATAACAGGAGCTCCCCCTACTGGCTTGCTGCAATACAAGTCCACCCCCTCCATGTTAACAGATGGTACATGGATCAAACTCTAAAACCACAGTTTATGTCAGAGGTTTTTCCTAAACATGATTTAGGAAACACCGGAGTGTTTACTTTAATAATAAGCTGTATATGCATCAGTTATTTGATGCTAGAAAAAAAGGGATTAACACCATTACTGACACTATCACGAAAACAAGTCACTGCACTTTCCTAGTGTTGTAGTACTCGAGACCGGTCTTGTCTCGAGACCGGTCTCGACGCCGCTTATTTCAGGTATCGGTCTCGTCTCCGAATCGAAAGCATTTTTACTCGGCCTCGTCTCGGTCTCATCTCGGTCTCCGACTGGGCTGACTCCGTATTTTATATCAAGACCGGTCGAGAACACCACTGGTGCACTCTGTGTCCCTGTAATTACTGTTATGAAACTTAAGGAGTCAAAAGAAAGGCAACAAAGACAAAGCCAAACCTTGTTTGTTGCTGTCAATAGTATTCAAAGCAAACTTACAAAAAATAAACAGAAGTCTTTTATTTTGCTAACTCTCATAATGATTTTTCATTGATGTATATGGTCTAGGTCTTGTCTCGGGCATGCCCTGCCTTGGTCTTGGTCTTGACTCGGTCTCGATCCCTAAATGTCTTGGTCTTGTCTTGGTCTCGGTGCACTCTGGTCTGGGACATGTCTTGGTCTCGGTTAATTTGGTCTTGACTACAACACTACACTTTCCTTTCCGCATGTATGTGATACAAGACTGTGCTGCTGTGGACAGTGTTGTGTGTGAACATGCTCAAATGAGCACATTCATTGAACGCACACTCATGAGAACTTAGCACTGAAAAGATCGAATTACAACTAATGAACAAGAACGTGAGCATAGTTCAGCATGGAGACTGTCAGCGACCGCTCACATTACTTGAGAATCCAAGAGGTGTCCAGAGTTGCCGAGAGCTGTGAGCACTGGATTTTATGGCAGCCATAGTCAGATTTACAGCACCCAGCCGGCATTTAGCATGGCTTATGCTGCGAGCAATCACGATATAGTTAGCCATGCTGATGAAGCCAGCTGTTGGTAACATTTGAAGGAGTTTTATGAACAAGTCAGATTCCCAATGGGCAAATGACAACCATCTCAGCCGCATAGCGAAGCTAAGCAGTTTTTTCCTGTGTATTAGGGTGTTAAGATCACAGCCTTTTTTGCACCATGAACTTAGTTCAAATGTAACAGGATTAACTGAAACTGAACTATTAAAGGTGACATATCATGCAAAATGGACTTTTTAATGGTTCTCTACCTGAAATATGTTTCCCTGGCATGTCTACAAACCCCCCGAGAATGAAAAAAATCCATTCTGCCTCTGTTCTGATTTCTACACCTTTCTGTAAATGTGTGTGAAACGAGCTGTTTCAGACTTCCGTGTTTTTGTTACGTAACAACAATATCCGGTCTGTCAAGGAGTCAGAGCTCGGAGCCTGTTCAGCCCATAGACTGTATAAAATACAACTCAACTTCTCCCTTTTTCATTACCTGCACAAATGTGTGGTAACAAGGAGCTTAGGAGGGAGGCATGCTAGTTGTAGGCTGTCTTAATAAACACAAAGGTCGGTTTTACTCCCCACGTCTGCAGATTTGAAGATCTAGTGGATGATTTTTATTTATCATGGATAAGTGCTAGCGCTAGTTAGCATAGCTACATAGCTACATGTCGTAGCTGCAGCTGTGTACCAAGACACACGTCTACATACTGACAAATAAAACAACAAGTAACACAGAATCTGTGACCAATCCTTCAGAAAGGTCCCGCTGCCTTTCTGGCAGAGGTCGGTTTTACTCCCCACGTCTGCAGATTTGAAGATCTCGTGGATGATTTTTATTTGTCATGGATAAGTGCTAGCGCTAATTAGCATAGCTACATGTTCATAGCTGTAGCTGTTTACCAAGACACACGTCAACATACTGACAAATAAAACAACAAGAAACACTAAATCTGTGACCAATCCTTCAGAAAGGTCTTGCTACAGGTGCCTCTCCATCAGGATCAGATTCTGGATCAGATTCAGAGGGTTGAAGTAACGCGATCTATGAGCAGCCGTGCATATTCAGCCAACATGTAAACATTAGATCAACGTGCTGGAGAGCCAAGGCACATCCACTTCCTGAGGGGGCGTGGTCAGAGGGAAAACAGAGTGTTCTGAGGAGGACTGAAGAAGAGGGATTTTCAGGCAGGCCAAAATCTGATTTCAAAGTGTTTTTTTGAGCATAAACTTTAAAGACATGTTTAGGGGACCTCTTAGACCAATATATATTGATGAAAAAAGCGTGATATGTCACCTTTAATTCTAATCTGTGTGAACTGAGCTTTGAGCTACCTATTTTTTAAAGTGAACTTGCACAACACTAGCTGTGAATGTGCCAACCTAAGGGATCTTTTTATTTTCATCCGTCAGTTTAATGGGAGTTTTAGTTGGCAGAAGGGGTTAGACATCGTTACAATGGCTCTACCAGCTGACCTGTTCTGCTCAGACAAGCTCCAGATGAAAAAAGTTGTCAGAGACAGTTATTAGAAGTATTTTGGCTCCACTTTTGTATGATGGGAGGAGGTGGCAACCCATGGTCCATCATTATATCTTTACTTGGCATCTTTGACCATTTAAATAAGGCAGTAAAAAGGTTACAGGGTTTAGGGGCGCTGGTGGCCTAGCGGTCTAAGCGCCCCACGTACAGAGGCTACAGTCCTCGTCGCAGAGGTTGCCTGCTCGATTCCCGGCCAGTCGACCATTTCCTGCATGTCCTCCCCCACTCTCTACTCCCCACATTTCCTGTACTATTCAGCTGTCCTATCAAATAAAGGCAAAAAGGCCAAAAATATAACTTTAAAAAAATAAAAAAATAAAAAGGTTACAAGGTTTATTGGGTGTACACGCAAGAACTGTTAAGCTACTTAAAAGAAAACATTGTGATGTGGTTGAAATTTCAAACCAAACCCTGGTCCCCTGGGTGAAAGTCTTCCATTGTTTGACCCATCCAACAACCCCTATCCCCCATCCTGAGCGAGACTTTGTCTGTCTTGTCTCCTGATGTGCTGTCAGCTGTGATGAATGCCTAGAGCTGTTGCTCTGAGCATGTACTACAGCATCTCCATTGAAGGTACAGTGCCTGACAGACTGGTGCTGAAGGGGACCTTATGCAAATGTATGTGACACCAAAGGGGCGTTACAAAGTGCTTGGGTTTCATTTCCTTTAAACCTGAAAGAGAACGGGCTGGTCCTTCTTTCTTTGATGTATCCTTCACTGAAAGTCTTCAACAGATTAGCTGAATATTTACAGACAGAATGAGTCTTGTCTAGGCAGATTTATTATCCAACACTCGACTCAGTCAGTAATAGATCAGGGATGAACAGGAAAAGCAAATGTTTGTGAACAAGGAAGGCCCTTAAGTGCTTTGCAGCCAGCGCTGTGATTTATGTCTGTTTATTTGGGAGGCATGGCTGAGTGAAGCTTCAAAGGATATCACCATCTTATTAAATGTCCTCGATTAAGGTCTGTACAAAAGTCAATGGTATTGTGGCTGTATTTTAATTTTAATTTTTGGCTGTAGGTAAATCGACTGCACTTCTGTTGCACTTTTCTGGTCTTCTGACGACTAAGAGCACTCTCCCTGTTACCTTTACCCTACCAGACAGGCAAAATTCACATAAATTTTAACATCTAAAAAGCAACTTTTACTTGGTTCATAATGGTGCTCTTTTTAAAAGGTACAGTATGTAGAAATGGGAACATTTAGCTATATTTAGTGATTAGATTCTAGATTGAAACGCTGCCCTGCTCACCCCTCCTGTCTGTGAAGCGACAGTGGCTTTCAAGGACAAGAAGCTACTGAGTTCATGCTAAGTATGATGCTCCACTTGTCAACTATTTACCATCAAAAACTTTTATAATAATTTTTTGGGCACAGCGGCAACCTATCTCTTCTTCTTTTTCTTTATCTTCCAGCCACTTCATTCTAAGTAACAAACACGTTGTACCAACTTTCCTGTTATATAAGTCTTATTGTTCAGCTTCCTCACTTAGTAATAGCATAGTTCCTTATTCAGTTTAAATGTTCTTACAACAGCAGAAAAAATTCTATCACAAGTAGGTCTGTTTCACTTGACCCACACACTGCCTTTCTTTCAAGATAATAAAGATTAACTTGTCCTGATTATTGAACAGTGTAGAGCCCATCCTGCCTTTCTATAACATTTTAACAACCATTTAGAGACAAAGCCATAAAAATGTGTATGAAAGGGGGAGTGGCAGACTAATAAGGCATCCCGACTTTTAAGACTGCTCCTTGTGTATTTACTTGAAGTGAGCTGTAAGCATCTTATTACTCAGCTCTGGCTGACTGCTCTGATAACTAGTATAAATACATGAATATCCTACTTTAAAGGCCACAGGGCCTCAACCTGATGAAGCACAAATCCACAACACAGCATGAACTCACACATGAGGTTAAAACTGTATAAATATGAAATAAATCAAAGGTCACTATTAAAATGATGGGTCTGTCATGTTTTATGTGTATTTGTGGACAAAAATCAGCCACAATAACTCAACCAGAGTTTCCAGCCACACGAACATGCTAACTACTCAAGAAAAAGATCAAAGCTGACATCACACTTTGATTCAGGTGCTGTTGTGCTCAAAGCATAACAGTTCAGAGCCAGAGAGGGAAGAGAGAGCAGAGTTATTGAATATCAATGCACGTTTTTTTATATGAACTTAAAGGTAAAAGAAATTCTTCTCCAAAGCTGATAAAGCTGTGAAACAGAGGACTGGCCCTTCTTTGACAGATCTCTGCAAGCTAGAGCTGAATAGTCTCATAGGGCATACAGTACTGACAAACTCTGGGGGGATCAGAAAGCACTCTCTGCTTTCAGTTGTAACCCCTTGAGCCTTGATCTCAGGCACAGCTATTAAGCTGGGGAGCAATAGACAATGTGCTGCATGCATATGAGGGTCGAAATTCACATAATGTATTTCAGCATGCAACCACTAACTCTAACACTAATTTGATCCACATACATTATGGTAGTCTTGACCAGAAATGTTCACCCGGCTGATCATAGTAGCACTTAGAAAGCAGAAGAACTGCATTAATATGTGTTTTGCATGCATCGAAGCACCTGAGCCACCCACTAATGTTTGCAAATTACCACCAGAGACAACATACAACGAAGCATCGCTCATTCATGTGGTGTGCACCTGTAAGCCCTGCAAGGCTGATGCATCTGCAAGCCTGCATCTCTTATGTCACCAGCAGATGTGTGGTGGTAGTAATGAATTGGTTGTTTAGTTATGTGAGAGGTGTTTACTTACTATATCCCCGTTTAGTAACCACAGCCTTTACAGTCATGTTAAGAAGCAGCAAAAGGGACAGAGGGCCCACATGTGGTTTTCCAATTATAACATGATGCTGCCCAAGTGGGTCTTATTAGGATCAATATCACTGCTGGACAATTATCTCCCCAAAGGTTTACATTGTAGTCAGTGTCAAAGATTTCACAGAGAAGCACTCGTGCATTTATTATTTTTAATGTACAGCATAGAGAGCTAATGGTTCATTTGCTGTCCATTGTTTCGTGAAAAAATAAATGAATACATTTCAGATGAATGATGATGATGAATATTTGAACTTGTGCACACCCTGGCCTCAGGTGTTTTATGCTATTATTTTTTCCCACATCTGTGACAGAAATGTTATTCTTTGCAGGAGGGTAGAATAACTTAATTAGTTTTTCAAATAATGTCTGTTGTTGTTCCAGAAACCTCCATTAGTTTCTGATGTCCTGTTTTGTTTTTGTCAGAATAACAAATTTATTCTAGTCTTTAGGGATTAGTTTCAATGTGACTGAGTGGTCTGAGGAGTTCACGACTGGCCTTATTAGGCAGTTCACACTTAGACCACCAAAGAAAAAAAATTGCAACACGAAATCGTAATAGTTCACTTCATTTGCAAAAGTTACCACATGGTTACCCACATGTATCCTGATATAGGTCTATTTTTATTCCAATTAAATAACTAATGTTCTTTAAGAACTAATGTCTTTAATGATAAATGAGCTTGCACAAAGCCAGACAGATGTCTGCACCTTTCTGATACATTGTGTGTTCTCAGCTTTTGCTTAGATTTTTTTAATAACTGATTTCATCAGGACTTCAAGCCCATTAAGAGTTAGACGGGCATTGAACCGAAAACTGACCACGGGCACATTACATTGGACGGTTTAGAAATAATGTGTTTTAACAGGAGCGATGAGCGACTATATACAATTGCAGGAATTTAGGGAAACGGTTCCATATATTATACTGTGCCCCGGCCACCTCGAAAAACATCTCAAGCCCGTTGACCAACAATGCATTCGTGGTTATTATAAGCTTGAATGACGTTTCTTATTTGCCTATATTTCAGAAATATGAAGTAGCAACTTTATGGAGAGTTGTGTTTTGTGCTAATTAGATTTAAGCCTATCTTTAGTTTTTTTTTTTTTTTAGATTACTGTGTAAATGATGGCATTTCAGTTCACGAGAAAAAACGTGAAGATGTTGTCGAAGTGCATGAAATACACAAAACCAAATTACCGAAGACAGCCCGGGATTCCGCTTCTTTCTCCAATCCGTCCTCCACTTCTGCTCATCTTCTAAATAGCATCTGGCAGATTATATTTCCTCTCAGCTGAGTGGCTCCGTTAGTAATCCAACTTTCAAAATGAAATTACCGCCTGCTTCGTTCAGTTCAGAAACAAGTCCTCTGTCCTCTCAGCGACTGCAAATAGAGTTGACTGTTTCGGGCTTCAATGAAATGAATCAAAGGAGCTGAAATCAAAGGTAGTAAAAGGTTTTTATCGGTGACTGTAGTTGGCTGAGTGAGCACGAGCCACACCGCTGTTAACTTGCGCTCCTGGTACCCGTGTGACGTAAAGGGGGGGCGTCTAGCCCAGGACTGTAGATCTGTGTGTGTATGAAGAGGTTTGTTAACCAGCTTGATTCATAAATTGTCAGAATTCTTACTATCAGAGTTTGTTTAATGAATCAAATCTGATCTACTTACTTTTTCATATAATAATATTTATACCTTATTTGTCTCTGATTTTTAGCCATTAAAAGTCAACAATTACCTTGATCTTAATTAATGTGGGCTTAAGGTGAAGATTCATTCACATAAAAGTTGTACATTGAAAACAGGCTTGGGCTTTTTCTATCGTGTCTACATAAGAGGAAACTGATATTGGTAGATAAATAAACTGCCTCAGGCAGCCAGTTAATTTAGCCTAGCATAACTGCATATTGAAACAGCCAGCTTGGTACCAGTCCCAATGTTACCAATTTTGCCCACTAGCATCTTCAAAACTGATATATAATATTTGTTAATCCATACAAAAAGTGTGGTTTTGTAAAAAAAAAAATTAGCAGTACGATTAATTCCCTGTATCAACCAGAAACAGTTGCCAGGCAACTAGTGGAGACTCCAGGAGTACCTGTTCAGACTGTGTATTTACAGCTCTATTTTTGAATGGCTTATTAAAGGAAACACATGTCACATAAGTAAGCTTCATAGTTGCACTTTGTAACCCTGTATGTTAACACAAACACTGTTGCCATGTTTCAAGATTTGAAACTAAGCTTAAGTTAGCTGGTTATAGCCATAGACTGTATATAATATAGACATCGTCTCAGTGACATCACCCATTGGTTTCTGAATATTTGTTTTGAAGCCTGTTAAATTTTTTTTTATTTTTGCTGAAAGTTGGGCTTTTCAGAATGGTTATGTATGGGGCTTCTGAGGCTTCTGGAGCCAGCCTCAAGTGGACACTTGAAGAACTGCAGTCGTAACCCCTTTGCATTGGCTTCATGTTTCAACTTTGGAGTTATAGCTTGATGTTTAGAACGAAGATGTGAGGGTGGTAGTTAATGATTTTACCATCAAGTATTCTGCAAGAAGGTGAGACTTCTTCCTTAGTAATGCATGATATGGGCTGATTTGTTTGCACAGGTTAGCATAATAGCCTCTTACTGTACCAGGCTAGTAGAACAGTATCCAAGTCTTTGAGGGTTTGTATTTAGTGATTTTGTTTAGACAATGAATGCTATTAAAATAAGTCTGTTTCATTATCTATTTTTGGTCCTCTTCTCCAGCTTCATAAAAAGTTTATAAAAGTTGTGAGAACTTTGCGTAGCCCCGTTGTAACGCCTCGTATTGATTAGCTTTCAGCTGACATTTCACAAAGCTGTTTTGTGATTTTACCCTAGACAAGGCTATTTCATACTCTATAGTGAGCAGAACTAATGCATGTATTAAAGGTGCAGTTCTTTGCAGAAAATGATTAATTTAGCATGATCACTACTGAAATGCAAGCCTGAAACAGTGAGTGCTTTTTAATCTGATTGTATGCTGTAGGCAGAAAATCTATCATATAATTCATGTGGACTGTGTTGTTGGGTAGGGTGAGATGGATGTGTTCACCGAGGACTCGACTGAGTGAGAGCTACTGAAAATGCATGAAATACTGTCAAAGTTACCGGAATGAATGGAGGAATTTGGATTTTCACACCAACAGGACTCATATAGTGTGGTATTGCTCAGTCTGGGGGACATTTGTGGTTCTATAGCTAAATAAACAATTACCTTGCCTTGCAGTGGATCTGATTGCATTTCACATTGCATCAAAAATCTCTTCGAAGACAACATGAATGAGGAAAATGAGATATGGACAGTTGTATTTTGTTGTATGCTGTGAATCTCTGGACAAAACACTTGTTCTCTTGGAAAACATGCACACACACATGTAATTTTTAGCATGGACTTTGCTCATAAACAAGTTTCAAGGACCCTCTGCATAAGTCAATAAATCCTACAGGGCAAAGCAATGATCTACTGGAAAGATTTTTACTTTACATGTAATATTGTTAAACACATTGACCTTCAATTCATAATAAATGTTAATGTAATGTTTATTATGTTTTACGACCTGTTGCACAGGAAAATGGTGCATTTGCACAACATGTTATACTATTTAACCTTTTTATGGCTCTTTTCCACATCAAAAGTTTTGCTTTACATTATTGACTATTTTACCTTTTTCCTTTTGACATGCACTCTTTTAATCAGTAATGTGCCTTAACAGCTATTGGAAAAAATGCTCTGCTTTTACAGATGCAGATAATCAAATCAGCTTCTGTGACTAGTTCTTTGTAAAAAAAAAAACAAAAAAAAAAACAAGATATGCAATACTGCCTGACTGAGCGTTGATGTTACAACTGCCTTGAGCTCTCTGAAGTTCAAGTGTCACATATGATGCTGCAGCAAGCATCAGCGCCTCTATTCAAAAATGCTTTTAAATTAGGTGAAAGTAATGAAAAGTTCAGTCAAGAGCCGGATGTGCATTTTCCCCCTCATGTCTTAAGACATCATAACACTATCTTAGTAAGCACAGTAATACTGTATACTCGATTTCTGACTCATATTACAAACACATCTTGCTTAACTATAAACAATAAAAAATAAAGAATGCAACCACGATAAAGTTTTCCCCTAAGAATAAAAACTGTACATACTAAAAAGGATTCTTGTTGTTAATAAAAAAAAAGGACCTACAGTGTTAACCAAATCACAGTACCTTAACAATCCAACAGAGGGTGCCAGTGGCACAATGCCAACACAGCGAGGCACTCGGCTGAATAATAGTAACAAGATGCACCAATATGTCACCCTGAAAACTGTTTTAAATGCATAAGACAACACATTGTGATGTTGTATCGTTTATCAAATCTCCCTCCCCTTCATTTTCTCTTCTTTCCTGCAGGCTGCCGTCTCCACACCCCTGTCAGCACCACAACACAGGCATCTGACAGCACTGTAGTGGGCTAATATTTGAAGAGAGATTAGACCAACTGCAAAAGGCAATGTAAACACTGGATGTCTAGTTCAGATAATGATAATGTTTTCTTGATCTGAAGCCTCACTAGGTTACAAAAGCAAACTCCAAAGCCCATATAACAGAGTAGGTTTCATATGGCTGCAGCAACTGTTTCAGTCACACAAAAAGCTCAAGTGTAATAGCTCCACCACACCCTCATGCTCCAACTGCTGTATTTAGAGAAGGTAAAAATAACTTCAATTGTTGTCAAGGTATTTGTTTCCCTAAGAATAAATAGTTATAATGGAGATCTAACCAGCGGGACACACACCGCTCCAGAGATTAACTTGTGCTCAGACAAGGTTGAAATTCTCTGCTGCACATTGTTTACAGTGCTGGGAACAGTCAGCACTGAGGTGGGATAAGGTCTAATAAAGCAAGCTGGCAGTGGGAATAAACAGGCAAGGGTACAGTGTGGTTTGTGTTTGGGTCGGCTTGGGTTTGCCCTGCACGCTCCCTCAGAGACGAGTTAGTGTTCAGTGTGTGGTCACACTCTTTGAGTCTGGCTATTAAACTGACATTTGGCAGGATAGCATATTCCAAGCAAGACAATGAGATCAGTGCACTGTGGTATTGAAGAGCTCTTACAAATTCTGAACCTGATTGAAGGCTTTTGATATAATGGACTGTTTGTTAATCAAACACGGTGGTAAATTGTAACATTCAGGTCTATATTCCAGTTCATTTCAGGGCAGATGATATTCTTTCTTTCTTTCTTATTAGGAAGTATCAGCTATTCTTCTTTGGGTCCAACCTGAGGTGAAATTACATCACAGCAAATTTAATCCATATTATGTTTTATGCTTCACTTCCTTATTGGTGAACTCATTATCTTATATTGTAGTAACAAAGGGTTTCATTCCCGTTGCAACCTCCTTTGTTTAAATGAAGCCAATGCCAAAGTGGAAGCGCAGTTCCTCGAGTGTCCACTTGAGGCTGGCTGCAAAAGTCCCAGAAACTTCACATCCATTCTTAAGCCTGATTTATACTTCTGGGTCGCCCCTATGACAGACATAATGCGCAGTCCATGATGCGAAGAAATACTAAACCAAAACGCTTGAGAGCAGTGTGGTCTCTCTGATAGTCGAGTAGCCTTTTTCCAGCCCTGCTACGTTTTCTGTTTACTTTTTCACAGTGATTCCGAGCGTATTATGTTAATTTAAAGCTGATACAAGTTGCTGTTTATCATACATTAATGATTACAAGGAAGAATAGAGATGACACATCGGAGGAGATAACACGGCTGATGTGCGGCCGATATGTGGGGATCCCGGAAGTGCTGTAAAAGCAGGAAATACAATGCTGCCGAGCGGACCAATCACAGGGCTTGCAGTCCACTTCGATTTGACGCATAGTTACATATTGGAGGAGGCGCGCGTCAGCTACGTGAGTAGACCACTGCGTAGGTACAGGAGCTATGCAGACTTTAATAGAGCATCATTACAGCAAAAAATAAACATGTTTACACCCTGGTTCAATGAACATTCAATATCCTGGTTCAATTCATTATAACTCATTGGTTTTTAAGATGTTAAGTTTTGGGTTTTGGCACAATTAGAGGCACAGCTGACTTGACTGCCAGGCAGGCACATCATAGCTGTTAGCGAGGAGGCTAAAGGCCAGCCTCAGCTCCAGCTCTTTTCGTCTTTCCATGTCAATTGTAGGTTAGTTCGAGGCAGTATTTCCAATAGGCTTCAAAACTCACTTTAGAAACCAATGGGTGATATCACTGAGATTAAGTCCATGTTTCATCTGGTCTTTAGTTTTGATAGAGGGAGCCCAGTTGTTTGTACAGAGGAGGCTCCAATTTCACCAAGTTCACGGTGGGCCAATCTAAAACTACTTGTAACAAAACTCATAATCTCTTGTGTCATCTTAGAAATTATCAGCAATTCATCACAAAATTACAGATAAAGGAACAGTTAAGGTATGCACTGCAAGATCATTTAGTGTTTCATTGCTTGCAGTCCAATACATTTTTGGTTCAGGTCCCTCAGGTCCATGCTTAACACCTCTTTTACTGTTTAATGGTCCCACTGTTTCAGCAGCTGTATAAAACAGAATCATCTGAAAATCAATTTTGACCATTTTGACTCTGAAAGGAGAGTCCAAGAGTGGTGGAAGAACAACTGCAATGGCATGATGTCAATGATGTGAGTGATGGAGCAACACGTAATGGAAAAGCACACATACTTTTCCAAGCAACTTGAGGCAACATATGACCGACCAATGTGTGTATGTTTCCATTCATGCCTTAGTGTGTGTTCATGCATTGGCCTGAGTGTTTTGCAGCCAGATTCCCATCAGCAGCAGCAGCAATGGCATGGTGTTCAAAGAGGAGCTGATAGATGTACAGTACAGTCATGCTAAAAGACTATCAGCTCTGTTCTCACTCTAATACCTCTGACAGCCAGCTGGTCAGGACATTGCACCCTTGGGGGAGTCTGCGACATGTTCCAGTGTTGGAAGTATCTTTTATCAGACACCATCTCTCTTTGTGAGAGTAGTAGTGAAAGTAAAGTAGCACTCTTTAAATGCAGGCTGGGTTACTACAGGAAGAGACAACAAGGCTGAAACAGTCCATTTTTGGATATAATAATTGCTTTCTAAATCTTCTTAACAAAGAAAAGTTTGCTTTTGGATGGAGAGCTCTGTAGTCACTAACATACCAACTCTGACTGTTTAGAATTATTATGAGAACAGTAGCAGGTGTTTATTTCTGTTGGCTACAGAGGCACAATGGAGCCCAGCAGCCCATGTCCCAGAGTGTAAAAATAGCCATTCGGTGGATGGCCTTATCACACTATTCACACGACTACTGACCAACAAAGATACCCTATTTGCAGCTTGTCCCTACAGCTTCACACATACAGCCATGCCAACTCATCATGTACTAAGAAGCATCAATGCAGCAGTCCGAAAGTAGTTCTAAAATTTTTGTTAATTCAGCATAAAGTGATTGAAGGTGCTTTCACACCTGTAGCTCATGTGCTTTGATCTGATTAAAATAACAAAATGCTACATAGTGGTTGAATTTTTCTCTTGGGTCTTTTTTCTTGTCACTGTAATGTAAAGCCAGCCAAAGCACACGTGATCGCAGATCATTGCATCACAGCCTCTTTTTCCCACCATGCATTAAAACCAATACCATGTGAGCTGGTTGCACCATGCATTATGGAGGAAAGCTCCAAGATGCCTACTACCCTTAGCCAGTAAACTACCAACCGACTTTTAGCAGTGAGAAGGTTAAATACCTCATCAACAATTTCAAATGTTGGACTCCATTCACAAAAATACGATAGTGTTCAAACCAAGCAGCAACCTCTGATATCAAACTATAAAGCCCATATGGAAGTGTTATAAACTGCAGTTTATTGAGAATCCGCTTGAGGCTGGCTACAGAAACACCGGAAACCACACAGACACTAATTCAAAAAAGACAATCTTTACAGCATTAATAAACATGTTTACAGCCTGGTTCAAAAAACAGCTTGGCTCGTAGCTAATTTCTCTATCGGCACACACTGTACAAGTGGTGAATTTTTTTCTAATGCGGCAGTTCAGAAGATATTAAGATTACGAGTTTTTGCCCAAATTAGGAGATGACTGACTAGACTCCCGGACGGGAACGCATAGCTGTTGGCTAGGAGGCTCAAACCCCACTTCTTTATGTCACACTCTGCCTGGTTGAGTTCCGCATTTCCAATATGGCTGCCGCCGTAGATTGGCTTCAAAACAACGCTCAGGAACAGATGGGTGACGTCACGGATACTACTTCCATATTTTCTACAGTCTATGGTTCAAACTTGTGAGTTAGCATGAACCAGAGGGGCTTTCACCGCTCTGCCGAGCAGTGTTGCACGAAGGAAGAGAAACTACAACAGTATTATGTAAAGTTATGACACCAGCTTGGTAAAAGCTGAGGTTCTAGTGAGAAAGCAGGACAAATCTCCCTGGTTAAATAATGCTGTCAAAATTCTCAGAATTAAACCAGTTGTTGAACCATTTAGATGTTGGGTCCTTTTGCAACATATAGCACTAGCTCTTTTGCTGATGTTGAATCAGATGAAGGCAGTGAGTAACAAGTAACAAGCAGCTATTTGTTCCATTTGCTGGGTTGATTGGTCTAACTGAAAGCGAACAGCTCCGGGCCAAGTTAACCAAGACCACCACTTCTAGGTGATCTCGGCCTGCTTGATTTGCTCTGCGTCACAGTGCAATGGCCTTGTTCACATATGTGCGAATGATCCGAGCCATTTGGGAGAAACACCCCCTGTTTCTCTGAGGACAACTTCCATAAAAAACCCAGGTCTTATTTTGTACTCACCCTGACTCTGCTTTCTAGATCCTGCTGGTCTTGCTTCCCACCTCATGTACAAACCCTGCCCTAATTAGATCCACCTGTGTCTTGTTATCCTGTGATTGTCTGTGCATACATTCCTTGTGTGTTACCTATTGTCACCTTGTTCCACCTAATGAGTTTACCTGTGTTATGACTATCACCAGTCATTTTGACTCTACTTTTTTGCCTGCTCCTTTTTGGATGAATTGCATGTATACTGACTTTGGACTGAACATCAAATTCAAACCGTTTTGACACATTTCCTTGTGTGAGCCATGCATTTTTGGTCCCATCATTCTGTTTCGATTGGTAGACAAACAGCACATTTAACAAAAAGCATGATGACTGATATCAGCATTTTAAAAATTTCATTGAAATTCTGCCTGTATGCAGGAATGCCTCTATAACTGTAGGGATTAATTAGAGTCAGAGATGGACAAGCACTTTTGTATATCTGACAGGTTATCACTCCTACTTTGTTGTGCCGCTTGAAACAAACAAATTATTCTGCAAACAGCTGCAAACAACTATTGTGTATCCTGTCATCAGTGCAAAATGAAAACAATCAAATGCACTGTAAGTTGTGAAAATTGTTTGTCAGCGTGTTTGTTTTAAATATTGCTCCAAAATGCATTATCCAACAATTAAAAACAGCGAAACAGCAATTTTGAAATCAGCCCACACTTGCTGTATTGACTTTGACCATGAACATTTCCTATGTTATTAAATTAATCACTCAACCAAACACAGCTTAGCCACTTCCTAATCTAACTGGCTCTGTGTGAAAGGCATCTAAGATAATTAACTATGTGTGAAAAGTGGAAAGAGAAGATAACTGTGCAAACAAAAGGAAACTTAGGAGGTTGTTAAAATATTGAACGATAAACCTATTAACACTGTCCCTCAAAAAGAAGCTCATGTAATACACACATTGATTAAAAATAAATCCTTCTTAAGAAACGTATTTGTTTTCAGCTGTAAGCTGCTCAGCTCTGACTTGATAATACCTTCAGCACACTGTGTTGTTGAGGTGTCAGGACAAGTCTGCTCTATCAGATTAACTTTGATTTCTTGTAAAACATTGTTCTTGTCCATGGACTCTTCAAAAAGTTGATTATTATTACATGATCTTAAAACAGGACAACCTTTTGCCTAACATTTCCATCTTTTTAAGGTTTTCTTTTGAACAAAAATCTTCTTTCTTTTGTTTACCCGACATAAATCAGTTATCTGGATTGATTTCTTTATCAAAAATCCCCCACATTTGTTACACTGAAAGTCAAATCAGGAGCTCATTCTGTCTCACAGCAGTTTATGCAGTTCCAACCCTGAAAAGTGTTTAATCACATCCTGTTGTTTGATTCCATAATTAATCCCATTAAGAAGAGTGAGTGCTAAATGAAACTCTGGGCTGTTGTTTGTAAGCTGCCTGAAACCATAATTACTGTGATGACTGCCTGTTTCGATTGGCATAATTGTAATAATAGGGGTGAAGCTGATGGGAAGTCTATGCACTTCTTATTTGGCCACAGGCCACGCAGCTTCACTGTAATCATCAAAATCCTCTTTAAAAGAGTCAGTTACTTCTCATCACATGCAAATGTTTGTTCATTCTCCAAAGCACAGCATGGGAAGTTAACTCTGACACTCATACCAGGACAAATTAAAACAACTGCCATGCTGAGGTTTGTGGTTGCTTCATGTTTGTTTTCTTCAGTTTAGTTGAGTCTCTTTCATTCAGCTACTTGTGCGTTTTAATATCCCTCGCCAGTTTCTGCATGGTTTTAGCAACCTGGTGATCTGGAGACCGGTCAGTCATTAACCATGAATCTAAAGCTCTATGCTCTCCATATTAAGAGTATTCATGAAAACATGTTAACTGATACGAACCTTTTTGCCACATTGTCAACTGGTAGAGGTGAAATCATAAACTTCACAATTTTGTTAAACTTTTCATGGATTCCTTTTATGTGACGTGTTATCAGGTTGTCCCTGGCTTCACTTTTTGTATTAAGACTTTAATAACTGTTATTTGGACCAATCAGAATCAAGTATTTAACACAACCAGGTGATTTGTAAGAAAGTTGGGTGATTAGCATAGCTAACACATAGACTGTATAAAATATGGACATAGTATGCGTGATGTCATCCATCTGTTTCTGAAGCGCTGTTTTGAGGCCAATCAGTGGCAGCAGCCATATTGCTGCTGTCGAGCGATTGTGACATAAACAGGCGGAGTTATAGCCTTCTAGCCAACAGCTACAGTGTTCACGCCTGTCAATCATGTCAGCTGTGCCTCTCATTGGAAGACTTGTAATCTCATTATCTTTGAAAGTACCACATTAGAAAAAAATTCACCCCGTACAGTGTGTGCCGATCGAGAAATGAGCTATCCAGACTACACTCGTATTTTATACCAGGCTGTAAACATGTTTATTTCTGCTGTAAAGATTGTCTTTTTTGAATTGGTGTGTACGTGGTTTCCGGTACATCCGGAGCCAGCCTCAAGCAGATCCTCGATGAACTGCAGTTTTTAGCACTTCCGCATTGGACTCAGATTTTTAGACTGGAGGTTGCCGCTTGAACTAACACTGTCACAAATAACCCGAACATCATGAGAACCCAACAGCAGAAGAGCCCAAGTAACACAAGAGCCCAACAACATGAACTGAGACCAAGGGGACCAATGAGGTATGGTGATATAAGCAATTTAAAGAGATGGAAACAAATAATGGAAAAAAAATAAACAAAATAAAAACATTACAAGGATAAAGGAAGTAAATAAATTAAAACAATAATTCATGATAATAATGGGGAAAGCATTAAAAAAAATAAAAGCATTAAAAAAGATAAAATAAAGAAATACAATAAATAAAAATAATAAAAAAGTTCAATAAAAAAAACTATTCCAAAAATACTTCTCTTGTTTTTTTTGTCCTTTTCCCTTACTGTGTCCAACATAGCCGGTTTATGATTGATGACTTTAGTGTTCTTTAGTGTGTGCCCTTTTCAAACATTTTCAGCTTTTTCTCCAGCTCCCAACCGCGACAACACTCAAAGGTCAATTTCATCAATAACAGAAAAAATGGGCTAAAATCACAGTTTTCTAGTCATATTGTCACCTGAAGAGTACTCAGAAGGGTTTTTAACTCAGTGTCTGTAAGCAAGTGTTCTGAGCTCTTTATTTCTGCATCTTCACGTGCCTTTAATCCAAATGTTACCACAGAGGGGCTGGTTTCCTTTCTAAATCATACATGTACGACTGTCCTGTCCTTTATTCGACTCTGTTGCTCCACCCAAAAACAGAGTCGAATAAAGCACCCCAGCCATGGCTAACTGAATCTATACATAACTTAAAGAGAGACTGCAGGAGAAAGGAAAGGAGATGGAAAAAAACAGGCCTACAAGTATGCTATGAAATCTATTAGGACGCAAAGAATAATTATCATATGGAAAGTTAAAGGAGCAAGGACATTATTTCTCCTCACCCAGATCCACTGACCTGTCTTAACTGCTTCATTATATATTTTGACAAAATGTGTTTTCTATTTCTGAACAGGAGAGATTTCCGCACAGCTACATAAGAGTCAAATGATAATTATGGTCTTATTATACTGATTCAACTGGAGTGAAAAAAGTCATCCTGGCTGATACCACATATTGTATTCTGCCTCCTGCATTTTAAAGTAGTACATATAATTCAGTATATTTGAGACAGGAAATGTAAGAAAGCAGGAGAGATATCCTAACAGCATGATTTTACAATGTGCTTATGTAAGAGATGACTCATCCCTGTGACAATTATATGAACCATGGAGTGGACCAGAACAATGTACTGCGTTTCTGTGCTTTAAACAGATTATTGTTAAACAAAGAGAGATTCATCCAAGATTAGATTTGACAGGTTTGTATTTTTTATGTTTTTTGTCTCATTTAATGTCATTCATATTCAGTCTGGCTTTTATGTAGGGTTTAACAATTTTATTACCTACCTTTTAATATAATATTGATTTAAATGTTGCTTTATTTTTTTAGTAATATTAACTGTTATCTTATTCTATTTTTATGTATTTATTCATTCATTTATTTAATTTTATTTATCTACTCAGTTTTATTGATATTTTTCAGCCTTAGTTTTATTTTTCAACTCTTATCCTTACCTTTTAAATCTATTTATTTTAACTATTTTTATTTCTTAAATTTGATGCTTTAACTTATTTTAATTACACATATTTTATTTTGGTGTGCATTGGTCTCTATTTTATTTTATTTTTATGTTGTTCTTATTTTTAATTTGTATTTTTATTAGTTTTATTATTATCATTATTATTATCTTCCACTAAAATGTCTTAGCATTGTTTCTTTTCTGCTTCTTTCTTGTTTTCAATCGCTGTAAAGCACTTTGGGTTGCATTTTATTTGTATGAAAGGTGCTATATAAATAAAGCTTGATTGATTGATTGATTCATATCAATCAGTCCTCACGTAGATGTGTTATTATTGTACTTTAGAGCATTTGTTGTACAATCCTACTTCAGTTTATTGACACAGCTGGTAAAAAAGAAGATTTTGTATAGGTGTTATTCTGATTTGACAGAGGCTGGGTAGACATAAAATATTAAACTCTCACTTTTCTGTGCAAGTGAGAAATTTTACTATGATCATGTGTGCAGACGACTATTGAAAATGTTAAATCAACCTCACTTCAAATCCAGACAGAATGTATGAATCACATTCAGACTGTGGACTGACTTTAAAGAGTTGCTCTCCTTACTGATTTATGTCAAATGGGACAAAAAGTCATGGGGCGTCAGGAAAATGTGTTCCATAATTCACCTAAAACAAAGCTGGAATGAAAAGATAGTGATGCCTCAAGGGTCTGGCTTTATAACTATTGACGTACAACTCAAATGTGTGTGTGCTTAACCCCAAACACTTCCTATCAGAGATGTTCATTCTGGTAGGTAAGACTTCCAGGAATCAGCCAAAATGTTATTTGAATAATAGAAAGTTGACCAGGCCATTCTAAGGCCATTCAGGGGAATTTAATATTATCTTATGTCATGTGTGACGAAATGAAAACACAGACCTCTACTGCCCCCTCATATCAAAAACAGTCAAAGCAACCAAGTTAGACTACCACGCTCAGTGTGTCTTTTTCTATCTGGTCATTTTCACATCATTTAGACGATGAATCAATGTGGCTTTCGTCTTTGTTTCCTCACGGGAACAGGACATTGGGTTCTACTCACCCAAGCAGCACAACAATGTAATTAAGCACCCAGTTAAACAATCAATCCCAATACACCCTGACACATGCTCACAAAAGGTTTTACACAGTGTCTGTTTCCATATTTGGATGTTAAGTGATGAACGCTTCAGAGGGAGTCTTTGAGCTCTATTCAAGCAGCTTGATTTTAACAGAGAGTGTGGGTGTTTTTAACCAAACAAGCCTTCACACTGCTGACATTTGTTTGTTTGTTCTCATGCACCTGTGCTCATTGTATCCTGTAACAGAGCTCAAAGGATGAAGTGAGTGAGGATGACACATATCGCTCCGGGAAAGCCGCAGCATCATCAACAGACCGGTCCCATGATGCTCCCCGAATCCACCTGTCAAACCCAGTCTGACAGCCCAGGAGAGGGAGTACTCATATTTATAACCTCTGGCACAGTTTTGCGAAGGTGGAGGACATAAACAACTCCCTGAGAAAACAGAATAGGTCCGTACAACAATACAGAAATGAACAACAAGTAAAGGTATGACATAAGTACCAGAAGAAAAAGATCAAAAAGGAAATGTACCCAAAGTTTAAATTAGCCTTGGCTGCTATGTTGCATGATAAAATGATACTGTTAAAAGGTGTGCATGGATGTTGAAGCAGCATTGTGATGCTGTGGCTGTATAAGATGGAGTCAATTTTAACTTCTTTAAAGGAAGGTACTTCGGCCCAGATCTGGGGGTTTGGCTCCTTCAGTGGTTCAGAAAATTTACCATAGGTTAAAAACATTTAGCTTTTTTGGTGAAGCTGCTGAAGTAGTAGAGGCATCACAATAACAATGCTTTAACTAGTGGTGTATCCCCCTCAGGACATCAGAATCGCTGTAGATCCTCCCCTTCTGGTCAACGTCAAATCCAGGACACTTTGGAAACTTATAAATGACTCCTGAAACAACAAACACTAATGTTTGACCCACACCGCAACACATTTACATCGCTGTTTAGAAGGACAATCCACACCGGTGAGTAAAAATTATTTGAATTTTAAAATGCTCCACAAGTTGAATAGATTTTACAAATTGACTAACTTTAATTGTGAGATTTTTTACTAATTTAAATACAATATATAGTTTTGTAGTATCAACAGTGTAAACCTGAAAACATAACTTTGCTGATGAAATAGTTTTGGATAAATTAGTGTAGATAAGTTGAGTTTGAGTGAGTAGCCGTACTTGGTTCACCTCTTGTAGAGTGCAACTTTAAATTCAGGACATGTTGGAGACAGACACACTGCTGAACAAAGCTTCACAATCCAACAGCTATGAGTATTTTTAATGCTCTTCAGATTTCAAAGTTGTTGTCCTTTTTATATCTTTAAAAAGAAAAGCTGCACTTGTCTGTATTCCTGTGATAAAGCTACTTCTTAATCACAGTAATACATTCAAGAAACACATAGGTACAATGGCATCACAATAGTGATACAATTCTAGGGAGTTCTAAACAGTGAGAAAATAGTACAAACTTTAAATTATTAATTTTCAATAAAGCATGTAATATAATCAGATGGCATAGGTCTCATATTGAAGTAAAATCTCTGCTTTGAATTTTAATAAATGCATGCAAAATATACTTAATTTACTTTATGGAATTCAGAAACAAATTAAGCGCTCCAAAACACTGTTAAATATTCTGTTTTGTTTATCTCTTTTCTGTAGATATGCCTGAAGAAAATTACGATTGATTAAATCTGCCACCTCCAAGGACAAGCATCTTAGCAAAGAGCTTCACTCATCCACCAGTGTGATTAATCCCCCAGGAGTGTGCGTGTGTGGCCGCAGGTTAGAGCAAGCAGTAGAGGGAGGTGAGAAACACCATCCACTGAGGGAGCAAAGGAGAGAAAGGTTCACCATTAAACCAAAATAGGTCTCTTGATGGCTGTACAAGGAACGATCACAGCCTCTGGCTCCAATAGTCCATTCAGTGGAGGGAGGGAGCTCAGGTGTGCAGTGTGTGGAGAGACTCAATATTTTAAAGAGATTGTGTGAATCAGTCTGACTCAGAGCTGCTGGTAATAGTCATTGATGCAAGAATGAAATGTTTGGGTTGAATTGCAAAAAATTATTCCACTTCTGCTCCTCCTGTAGAGACTGAAGACATCTGGCTTGACATGAGGAGACATTTTTAATCTTCGTGTCTAATTCCAATAACATATTCCACAAAACAAACTATCTTTAAATGTATTGGATGGTTATTGTCATCTTTAGTCAGACTTGCATATTAGGTTGATAAACGCCACACAGGCTATAAAAAGCACCTGGACATCCAGATTTCTGCCCTTAAATACATTAGCATTCTTTAGTCTTGTAAACCTTGTGATTTTTAATGTGAGAAGAGCTGCTCTTTTATTCTGCTGTGAAGGGGTGGGGCTTTTAGTGAGAGTCCCTCAGGTGAGTTAGATGTCCCTGCATTCAGGGATTTATGTTCCCCGAGGAAGGCCTGCACAGACACAATAACAAAAAAACAACCTGAGGAGTAGCCTGATGATGTTTTTGCTCTCAAGACTCTGTGTTCACTTTGCTCTGCGGCTGTAGTTTAACCCACCTGAGAATAAACTTCTCAGCAGAAGGAGTCTGTATAAACATTATGACATGAAAAAAGCTATGTCACTTGTTCTTGTCTTTAAAACAAGTAGGTTTCATATTGATAAAGACTGAGATTTTAAGAACCCTTATAAATGATGGCTGAGTGAGCATCTGAGTGAAGTCAAGAAAATTATACTGACATCAGTGATCACCACTTTTTTTTCCTCCTCTCCCCTCAGAGTCCTGTTTATTGCAATTGCATGATCATGGAGAGAAATGCATCCTCAGAACTCAACTCCACCTTTCTCCCAACGCCATTCCCCACCAATATCACCACTAATGTGAATGCCACAGTGAAGCCCTTCAGTGTGTTTGACGGCTGCGATCATCAGGTAGAGGGCATCCTCTTCGACCTGACCCTGCAATGTATCAACGTGATTATTGGAATCCCTGCCAACATACTTGTCATAGCAATCCTCATCCAGAACCGCAAAGAACCCTCCACCTCGGACATATTCCTGGGCTGTCTGGCCTTTATGGATGCCTACTTTGGTGCCATGACCCCAGTCAGCTTCCTAAACCTTTACGTCTGGCAGAGCAAAGAGGTGTGGTCCGCCCTCAAATTCTCCTACGGTGTGAAAGACACCACCGGGCCGTTGTTTCTCTCCTGTATCTGCTTAGATCGCTTCATAGCTGTGCTCTTTCCTATCCTGTTTGGCCAGCTTAAACATGTCAAGTACAGGTTGAGCCTTTCAGTGCTGGTCCTCTGCCTCACGTTTGCATATTCAGCAGCAAAAGTTGTGGGAGGTCTCCCTAACTTTGAGAAGGTGTTCACTGGTGAGATCCTGGCAGCATTTACCTGGATGGTTTTGTGTAATGTTAGCATCCTGTGGGCCTTGAAGAAGTCACGTGGTGCAGGGAAAGATGAGATGCATCCCATGAAGAAGAGGGCCTTCAAGATGGTGCTCTCTATCCTTTGTATCATTGTGTTTAACTACCTGCCTCCTGTAGCACTGTTCCCCTTTGAAGACTACTACCACCCTGATGTGTTCCGCTGCTACGTGCAGCCTGTGGGTTTCTCTTTTCTTAACATCAGTAGCACCATCCAGCCACTTGTCTATTTATCACGTCTGGAAAAGGTGCCTTTCCTTCCAGAAAGTTGCGTGAAGATGTTGTGCGCCCATGTCTCTGCTAAGAACAACAAAACCCCACCTGCACAAAACCAATAGGCCTAGCTTTGGGAAGATATCACACATTTAACCTTGTTAATATGTATCCAAACCTTATCTCTAAAGATGAGCAGTGAGTAAAGGAAAGAAATACTGTGACACATTACACTGCATTAACTGGGGTTACTAACTTAATTTTAATTTCACTATTTCTAAATGTGTGTTTTCATTGAATAGGTGATTATATAGAGTTACAGGGGTCACCTGTATTTGCATCAAGAATGAGTCAACGAGTGCAAAATCAACATCTAATTTAATGTTTCATAAACTGTTTGCATTGAAGTTTAATTTATTTGAACAGCATTTGAACAGTTTATGTGCTCAAAGCAGTCCCCACTGTAATGAAATCCTCCATCATATTTGTATGACTTTGGCGCCATCTTGTGTACGAAAAGATGAATAAACTGCACTGTACAGTCTAATCTCTCCTTTAATATGTACCCATGTGTCTAATCAATGAATGTGTCTAATCAATGAATAGTTGCTTTCCTTACCTGGCTAAATTTACATGCTGATTTGTGTGTTTGTGTGTATAAAGTGTATGGTGCTTTTGTTCGTGCCCAGTTGAAAATAAGACGCTCATTACCTGTGAAGGAATTAAAGGATACCTGCACAGCCGTATCATTCATTTAGATAAAAGATGAAGGCAATTCAAAAAGGATTTTAAAAAAACCTATTTGCTGTACACCAACATCCAGTTATTGAGCAACCTACACTTTTTAATATTTACTTTACAGCTTATTTTAAAAGTGCATTCCATAACAGAACATTTTAGGAAGTTTAACAGGTATACTGATTGCCAGAGCCCTCAATTAATACTGAAAAGTTAATTATGTATCAACCACTTACAGTTTAGTCAGATTAGGACATATATTTGTTCTGGTTTTAGTCAAGATTATCAGTTACCTCCATATGCTTCACAACCTGCACAGCAATCAAGTGTTGCCCCATGATAAGAAAATAAGTGCTGTTTTAATGGCTCTCTGGCATTTGTTGTAATAGCCAGATGAAGATTGAAGCAAAAAAAATGAGGGCTAACTACAAGCCTGGCTCCATCTGAAGGTGTTACACTTCTGTTTGAGCACATATTAAACACAAACATGTGAACTTAGAAGGAAGAGTTTCTTGCCAGGCTAGCTAGCTCTATCTTCATACTATCGGCTAAGCTAGCTTGACTCTGGCAGTAGCATCACACATGCTAGCTGTATCAATCTTCTTATTTAGCTTTCAGAAGAAGTGCACAAAAAATGTTAGAGTACTCTCTTAAGAGGAAGAATAAACAAAACAAAACAGTGTGAAAATGTTTTTTGACTTGCATCAAGAATACATTGTATGTGTTACATGGGAAAACTTAATATTACAGCCTGCCAATAACTTTTTTTTCTTCTTTTGCATTGAAACAGAATTAAAATCCTGCTTTCTCAATAATGAATAAACCATTAATCTACTTATTGACGCAGCATTGTGATAAGAACCTTTTCTGGCATTATCCTCAGTGGGTGACTGCACTGTGTATAAAAATATGGAAGTAAAGATTCTGTGAATGTTGTTGTAAATGCATAAATCAGTGTGTCACCAGCCGGGTCACAAAAAGATACTGTCCCTTTGTTGTAATCCAGCTGCACTTTGACTTGTTTGGGGGGTTTTGTAACTGTCAGTGTGGTGGGCGGCGAGGTCATTGCTCTGAACTCTCCATCCCGGAAACACAAAGTCCAGAAGCCGTTCTCAGGCCGAGCAGAGACCTCAGTGTTCCTTGGTACAGACAGAGAGGCCACGCCCAGCAGCCAGTCCTGATTACTTCCTGTTTCCACGACCCAGTGGTGGCTTCCTGAACCCAGCGCGGCCATGCCTACCACTTCAGCACTGATGTGGAAGCGCTCTGGGTTGTCAGGGCAACAGCTGGCCTGCTTTGAGTAGTGGAGGGAAGTGAGTTCGTCGGACAGGATGAGGCAGGGGTGGGCTGTGTTTGGGTCCAAAGTCACTGGGACTAAAAGACAGGAAATTAGCCATACTTTAAGACTGATAGGTGTAACTCATTTCTAACAGTTGTGTTGTTTTGACCTCTAAATCTAAAGAAAATTGAAACTAGTCATACTTACTATAATCTATTTGGTCCAGCATTTTCTCCCAGACTGTGTATTTGAGGTTGCCAAGATGCTTAGTCACGTCAATCAGTATTCCGGACATGTTGTCTGTACCGAGCGATACACTTTTCTCTCTATGAAAAGGACAGAAACTTTAAACTGAGACAACTCACCAAAGCTAGACAGAACATATACACACATAACTTTGCTGGCCTACCTCTCCTGAGTGTCTTTGAAATTCTAGAGGGGGGGGGAAAGAAAAATTCACAGTTATGTTGGAATGTTTGGGGTTTAAAACTAGTTAATGATTAAATAAATGATGTTTACTGGACTGTTGCTGACCTTCAACAAGACCATTTCCTCTTCCTTCAGCTGGTCCTGTATGATTGAGATGATCTCTGTGAGGTTCAGCACTTCTGCTGACAGTTCTTTCATCTTATCCTTCATCCCTGCAATCTTCTCCTCTTCTTCTTTTTTTACAGCTGCTATCCTGGCTGACTCCTCTTCATGGAGGACTTGATGGAGCTGCTCGAACTGGCTTTTTATCCTTTTTTGAGTTTCACGCGACTGAGTCTGAGGAATATAATCACACATTTATGGACACTGTATTTGATCAGATGTTTGCTGCCAATAATGCCAGGGCAATTTGTTAGTCCCTGTCCATGCCTGGCAAGTGGTGAGAAGCAGGATATGTATTTTTAGAATACACAGTTAACAGTAAAAGCCACATGTCACAGTTTCTCAGGTTACCTTGATGTACTTAAACATGTCGGTAGAGGTTGTGTGGATTCTTTTGAGGTTGTTGAGTTTGTCCTGCAAGCTCTTGAGGGATAGAGACAGTTCATCCTGAAAATAAAGAGGGCCTCAGTCAGAAATTAGATAGCTTAATAGAATCATGTTAGAGCGCTAGGTGCTCCTTGAATATTTTGAGCTCAGCTGGTTTAAAGGTAACAATCAGGACAGACTTGTAGAGCCACATTCTACCTTTAGGTGTTACCTTGAATACTTAAGGTTGGCAAAAACAGCAGAGTCAGTTTATTAGGTTGATGTTGCAATATAGGTCAAGAACACATTGATCTTTTATTCCTTACCTTGCAGTCCACTGCTGCCTCTTCTATAGGCGAACAGTCATGAGTTTTGTGCAGTTTAGAGGACTGACACACCACACAGATGGGCTGTTTGTCAACCAGACAGAATAGTTTCAGCTTCTCTCCATGCAGACTACAGCTTGTCTGGTCTTCCACAACTATTGAGCTCTGCCTCCTGACCTCCAGAAGAGCTTCACAGACATTCTTCAGAGCCAAATTAGATGGGGCACTGGACTTGGACGCTCTTTTTCTGCACACTGGACACTCACGTAAGCCGTTGTCCCAACAGCGCTTCAGACAGCTCCTGCAGAAGCTGTGACTACACGCCAGCAAAACAGGGTCTGTGAAAATGTCACAGCATATGGGGCATGTAAGATCTTCCTCTGGGAGGGACATTGTTGTCAGATGAAAAGGAAATCCTCAGTTGAAAACAGCGTAAATCCTCAGGTTAAGAGTCCTTATTCAACAACATCATTCAGAGTGCCCGGTTAAACTCGTCTCCTGAAAGACACAGAGCACAATGACTGCTCTCTATTGTTCTTCATGTGAAGTAACAAATGCTCTTCTTGGTTTTCCTGCATGACTTCTGTGGGAGTCACTGAAATCAGGCAGCCGGGTGAAACAACACTGTATATAGCAGTGCTGGGAAGCAGGAAATACAGCCCCATTGGCCAGTTGTTGGATAGCCAAAAAAAAACTGGTTGGTAACTTGCTGCATGTTTGGAATGTCATCACTCAGGGTACGAATGAATGTCTCACAGCTGACAGCTATGTTAATAACTCAGGGTTGGACGCTATCAAACATGTTATTAATTCATGTTGGAAGTTACTTTTCAGAAGTTCATGAGAACACAACTTCATACATTAGTGAGTTTGTGAACCATAGCAGTGTTACTTTGTTGTGTTGACAGTATGGGTGACCCAAACTAGCAAAACCAGGTCAGACCAACTGTGAATATTTTTAAGTTCTGTGTAACTTCACCAACCCACAAGACACTTCAGAACAGAGAAACATGTTGTGGATAAAGATGTTACAGATTATCGGTGAAACCAGTTCTGATTGTACACACTGTGTCTTTTGTGTTAAGTCTTATTTCTATGCATGTGATTTTGAGGACAACAGGGCTTTGTATTGATGATTCACTCAATAACGCTACACTAACACTGCAGGCAAACACTTTCTCATATATCTCTTGTTCACTAACAGAAGACAGCTGAATGTTAAGGAGGTGGAATTTAAAAATAGATTCAAACAGTGAACACCTGCTCTGAAGGCACATTTCAGTGAGCCTGAAGGGTCTGCTTTAACACATGTGGAGGTGGGTTGTTATTCCAAGTGACAACATGTTAGACAAATGTAATCTTGAATGTGTCCTGGAGTTGAATGTAGAAATTCAACAATATGCAGATACAGTAAGTGTCTGAATTTCAGGCCTGGGGGTAGAGAACTCTTGGTGTTAATGTTTGTTTTTCTCTTCTCTTTTCTCTTTTGTATGATGCCTTAAAAATAACATAATTTAACTATAAAAACTGAAGTTAAAGTAGTGATATGATACTTTAACTACTTTTTAATTAAGGCATAAAAAATGAATCAACCGCCTTATATGAGAACCTGTCGGGCCTTTATCGTGTCTCTTACCAAAGCTGGCCATCAAAGACAAAGAGTCTGAGTGTTCTGTTGTTCAGGGGTGTGTTTAACCTCCACCGCGTGAACTGTTATTACATTAGCTCGTTATGTTTTATATTAAAATGGGTCAGAAGAAGAAGAAATACCCTCCAAGTTACAGGGTCAATACAGATCAATGACAAATGTTTTTTTATATCAACTGCCATTAGTTCAGTCTATCATCGTATAACAATTCTTGTCCCCCTCTACCATTATAAAATAGCATTTTTGTACAAAATGTATCACTTTTGTTTGTACCCAGATAGTGTTTTTCTGCTTAACTGCACTAAAGGCACAAATATTATTAAAATAACTTTGAAAAGAATCCTCCTATATTGGATTCAGACAGCTGTTATGGCACATTTTATGCTCGGAACAAGGGAGTTTGTTTGCCAGGAAGAATATAAATTTTGTTCCCCATCATTTTCATTTAAAGCCCAGAATAGAGAGATCTGTTTTGGCTGGAATAAAGAGGACAACATTGTCATATCACACAAACTTACAAATTCTCATCTCATGCTTTTTTGGGCTTATTTTAATTACTCTGAAGCTTCAGCTATTTTCTTGAACATATGGGCACAATGGAGACTCATTAGTTATCAAATTTCTTAAAGCTTCTGTGAGGAAATGAAGCTCAAAATTCAGACAGGAAGACTATACCCTGCATGCTATTTCACAGTTTATTTATTTTATTTATTTATTTAACCTTTATTTAACCAGGTGAGTTAATTTAGAACCAATTCTCATTCGCAACAACGACAGTTCATTTTACTTCATTCATTGTGCTCACTCCTCTACACATGCGCACTCACATGTGGTCATCAGCTGTTCTCATCACCTGGAAATACCAAAGCAGTGTAATACACCCTCATTGTTAGCCAATCATTTTGCTGCTGCCCATTTTAAATATGGATCTCTTCCTACAGTTCATTCATTCATTTGATGTGTCCTCCACCTCCCCATCACCGCCCAGCTTTGGCAACTTCATCAATCATGGACGACATCAACTGCCATATCGCCGTCTCTGCCCAGTCTTTGCGGTCCTTCATCATCATCAGCCTTAAACGACTTGTACCATCTCATCTACACCACCAAGTTTGATCAGCTCCTTCATGTCATCAACCTCAGACGTCTTCATTGGCATCACCTCCACCACCAGTGTCTGAACTCCATGGGGGGATAGGTTTTGCTGCTGCTCAGGGCAAATACCCTTCGATCACCCATTCCCCCCCTAGCATCCAGAGGCCAAAGAAACTCTGACAATAAATCATGAATGTTTTTTGGCATCTTATGCAACCTCATAAATTAAACATCACCCAAGATTTTTAAAATAAATATAATCTTTACTTCACTAACTTGTCTCTCCTTCTGTTCTGATTGAACTTTATTTGTGTACATTTTGGTGTCCCTTGGGAACAAAGTGATACCTCTCATCTCTTTGCTGGTCTTGTCCTTGACATATTTACAATTTTAGATGAATCATTGCTGCTGATTTTCTTGTTGCATATGGTCTTTTGGATGGTGCTTTTTTCCACCATAAAGGGGCATCACTGTTAATTTCAGCCATTGTTATAAATGACTGAAAACTCCTCAAAGGAGCTTCAGGGCTGACACTTATTCTCTATCTTGGCTGTCATTGAAATTACAGAAGAAATAAAAGTTAAGAAAACTTCTTAAACAGGGACTAGTACAAATATCAGAGTGACTAGTACAAATATCAGAGCAGGCTCTTGGCGCTTAGCTCTATATTTTTCACATCAGCAATGTGCTTTGAAGGTTTGTCCTCTTCAAACAAGAACTAACTCTATCAGTGTTCCTCATACTGTGGGATAATATTAATTTAATACATAAAACATCAAGTTTCAAGCGTTCTCAGGACTCTTGTTTCAGTTTTGTGAGGTTGTCCTTTCAAGCCATGCCTAAAAGATGATGTTTAGCCCTTCTGATCTAAAATTGGTTAACTTTGTTTCAAAGATGACTTTGATACCAACACTTAGTTATCCGTGTGTGAGTATGTGTATTGCTTGTGGATGTGTCTTTGGGGATGGTGTAGGTTCACACAGTCCATGAGAATAATGAGAATCATATCGGTAAGTGATGTAGAGCTCCTCTTGCCCTATCGGCCAACTCCACGGGTCCGGGTCCCTCCCTTTCTCCTCCGCTCTTTGGTTTCCATGGAAATGACGTCAAGTTGCACCACCGATTCAACCCAGTAGACGCTCTAGGAGGCGGTGCAATAAATCTCACTCATTCGACGCAGGAACTACCATCCTGTGAGTCTCCTCTGCAGTGATCCCGTCTTCTGCTCCACCATCCTCGTCTCCATCCGTCCAAAATGCGCGAAATTGTGCATTTGCAAGCCGGTCAGTGCGGAAACCAGATTGGAGCCAAGGTATTCCTCTTGTTTTAGTTTGCTAGGCTGTTGTGATTTGTGTTGCAGGCTCTTGCAGAGTGCAGCAGAGTGCCGCTGAGAGGAGCAGTCTAATCCATCTTCCAAGAACTCTCTAACTTGATTGAGCTAACTTGAACATCGTTGTGATATTCACAAAAGTTTATTTAAACATAAAGGATTCTCTCAGTGATATTTTCAGCAGGGCTTAAAGTGGGCACAAAATCCGTGCAGCCATAGATGAATACAATGAACCACAAACTTAATAAGCTTAAGCTTTTCATAAGCTTTTCGTTTCTCTGAGTTTTTATCGAGTGCTGCAAGCGATTATATAGACGATTATGGCAAGAAATAATGTAACCATTGTGCCACTGGAGATCAGCTCCCCCTCCCCCTACACTTTTATGACCTATTTTCACCTATGATTCTTTACAAGACTATAGCATACAAAACAAAAGTGTATTTACTACTGTAATAATTGATTAGGTTACTTTAAGACCAGCTAAATTAAATCTATAGTAATGTGGTCTATTTTTACCTCCCACAGTACTGTGTGTGCTTGTAGGATCAAAGATAATGTTACTTATCAGATTATTGCAATCAGCTTGGTTCCTCCTGAGACTGTCTGCATTTCAGACTAATAGATTGCACTCTTAACCTGCATCACAGAATGAAACAGTCCTGCAGCTGATGTTTAATAATTATCCTCCTTTAAGGTATAGCTTCATTTTATTCAGGGCTGTTGGGAAATTAGTATCTCAGCATATTAAATTACTTTTATCTGAAATATTTTTACCTTAGGCAAAATTAACATCTGTCTCTCTCTTTCTCTCTCCTCTCCTTCCACATCCGTTTCTTCCTCAGTTCTGGGAGGTGATCAGTGACGAACACGGCATTGATCCCACTGGCACCTACAGTGGAGACAGTGATCTGCAGCTAGACAGGATCAGCGTCTACTACAATGAGGCCTCAGGTGAGTTCTCCTGCTATGTAGAGTGATTTGCATGATGGTAAAATTGACTAGAGGTGTGAAAAAATATTGGTACAGCAATATATCGCGATACTTTGAACTCCAATATGATATTGATATTTCAACTCTTAATACTGATATTTTTGTAATAATAAAAATTCACATTTTAGCTGAGTTGGAACTAAAATACAACTTCAGAATTTAAAAACAATAAAGTGGAAAAGTTGTTTTCAATCAAATAGTTTTGACTTAATTTGTCCTTTCAATTTTGAGTAATATTGTGTGATTTACATATACACCATCCCTATTTTTTCTTAGTTTACGGTGTAGAATATCGCAATATTGTGATATCGTGATACTATCGTATCGTGACCCAAGTATCGTGATGCGTATCCTGAGGTTATTGGCAATACTCACCCCTAAAATTGACAATAATTACTTTATTGTTCTATTTTTTCTGCTTTCAGGTGGAAAGTATGTGCCTCGTGCCATCTTGGTTGATCTGGAGCCTGGGACGATGGACTCAGTCAGGTCTGGTCCCTTTGGGCAGATCTTCAGACCTGACAACTTTGTCTTTGGTAAGTTGTGGTTATTAAATGAAGATGCATCGCCCTGTAATAACATCAGATCAGATTTCCTACATCAGTGAACTGTGATTTGATAACAGGTCAGAGTGGCGCTGGAAACAACTGGGCCAAGGGTCACTACACTGAGGGAGCTGAGCTGGTGGACTCCGTCCTGGACGTCGTGAGGAAAGAGGCTGAGAGCTGCGATTGCCTCCAGGGCTTCCAGCTCACCCACTCCCTGGGTGGTGGCACTGGCTCTGGCATGGGCACCCTGCTCATCAGCAAGATCCGTGAGGAGTATCCCGACCGCATCATGAACACCTTCAGCGTGGTGCCCTCTCCCAAGGTGTCCGACACTGTGGTCGAGCCCTACAACGCCACACTCTCTGTCCACCAGCTTGTGGAGAACACAGATGAGACCTACTGCATTGACAATGAAGCTCTCTATGATATCTGCTTCCGCACACTCAAACTCACCACCCCCACCTATGGAGATCTCAATCACTTGGTGTCCGCCACTATGAGTGGGGTGACCACCTGCCTGCGCTTCCCTGGCCAACTCAACGCTGACCTCCGTAAACTAGCCGTCAACATGGTGCCATTCCCCCGTCTGCACTTCTTTATGCCAGGATTTGCCCCCCTCACCAGCAGGGGCAGCCAGCAGTATCGCTCCCTCTCTGTGCCTGAGCTAACCCAGCAGATGTTCGACGCCAAGAACATGATGGCTGCCTGTGACCCCCGTCACGGCCGCTACCTCACTGTGGCCGCAGTGTTCCGGGGCCGCATGTCCATGAAGGAGGTGGATGAGCAGATGTTGAATGTGCAGAACAAGAACAGCAGCTACTTTGTAGAATGGATCCCCAACAATGTGAAGACTGCTGTCTGTGACATTCCACCCCGTGGCCTCAAAATGGCTGCCACTTTTATAGGCAACAGCACAGCCATCCAGGAGCTATTCAAGCGCATCTCCGAGCAGTTTACGGCTATGTTCCGCCGTAAGGCTTTCCTCCACTGGTACACCGGTGAGGGCATGGATGAGATGGAGTTCACTGAGGCTGAAAGCAACATGAACGACCTGGTGTCTGAGTACCAGCAGTACCAAGATGCTACTGCTGAGGAGGGCGAGTTTGAGGAGGAAGGAGAGGAGGAGGTTGCCTAAACCTTGGTCTATCAAGCTCCAAAACCACATTACATATCCCATCCCCCAAGTCCGTCCCTTTCATCCCTCTTCATCATAAATCAAAAGGTCTGCCTCGCTCTGGAAAACTGTTGCCACCTAGGTTGCTGTCGCTTTAGTGTTAGACTTTAATGCTAACTGTTACTAGTGAAGATTGGTTAAAATGTTTTCATATGCTGTGAATGCATTGAACCCTTTACATCTTTCCTGTGATTGACTTGAAAAATTCTGAAGCTAATAATTCTAACTGTGAAGCTTTGAAATTGGAGGGTGATTAAAATCTGATAAAAAAAGATCTATTTTAATGCCTCTGAGTTTATATTAATGTGTGATCCTATGTTATTTCTGCACTTATGTGTCTGATCAACAATGTGCTGACAGTGAAAGTATCTCTCTGTTGAAGGTTAACATGTAAGAGGGTCACAAGGTCCACAAAAAAACATTTGTGCCATTCAAATTAATCTAGTTTACTTACATGACTGTTGATGTGGCAAGTGAACGCAACATACAAAGCATAATGCTAATAAAGGATGACAAGACCAGAAAAATTAGAAATATTTATAATCGTGGATAAGCCAAGACTAACCTTGCCCAGACTATAAGAGTGGTAAAGCCTTTAACTGTCTCATAACACCAGAAATGAAACATCCATATATATCACACCAACTTTAACACTGACTCCTACATTTGCTATCAAAATGGGAGAGAGGGGGGGGTTTTCATCATAAAACCATAAACGCTGAATTCTCAAAATGAGTTCCAACTGTGGAAAGCCCTACAGCCCAGTCATGTGACTGACTGTAATGTAAGTGTAACAATGAACAGTTTGAACAATTAATCTTTGTGAAACTAATCCGGCTCCTGTGATTAAGAAAGGAAGGGTCTTTTTCAGCAGCTTTTCATACATAAGTCCTGTGATAATAAGGTCCGGACTTTTTATACAAGCCCTGCCTGTTCTGTGCTCAGCTCTGCTGTAGATAAACTTCCCTTATCAGTGGGATGTCTCCCTGAAAAGAATGTATTTACCCACATAAATCTTAAAAACTGACTCGCAGGCAACCTAGTTTGCATGCCAAGACCTTCTTGTTATATGCAAGCAACCTCTGCCAAAGTCCAAACTTAATGAGATAAAAAAAATATTCAATATTTTCCTCTTGTTGCAGAAAGTGAATGAGCTGAGAGCAGCCATACCTCCAATCATTTTACAACTTTATTATTTTGTTAACTAAAGAAAATGAACCCATGTGCACCATGTCAGTATGCAGAAATTGCAGCTTGGCATCCAAAGTGATTGTCCAGCATTGATAGATTTCTGTATAAATGACTATAATTGGTGATGATAGTTATTTACATTTAGAAGCTGTTGGTGTTTTTAGTAAAATCCCACTCTAAATCCTATTTTTTTCTTTCTCTTGCTCTTAAAATGTCAGAACATCATGGAGGTTTGACCAAGAGACTTGAACAATGACTTAAGTGTTTCCGTGACATTACCAGGTACACTCTAACTTCTGGGGTTAGGCTATCAGGCCTTCTTATCTACCTAACTGTTTTATCATACTGGGACTAACTATGATAGTACAAAGTCATGGTCCTTACCTCTCTTGTAACCTTGTCTTGATTTGGTTTTGCGAATGGTGAATATCATACTTTTAGAAAGGAGGATTGTCAGGGATCTTTCAACACTCACAAATAATTGAAGTACTTCACAAACTTTTTTCCTATTTATTTGACAAAAGCATAAATAAGTCTTTGACATTTAAAAATACAGTATCTGCTTGATTAAGATGCATTTTGCTCGGCTTGTTTAGCTTTGAAATAGTTTGATTACATGTGGAACCTGGAGTGTAAACAATCTTTTGTTTTCCTTTGTGAAACTGATCACTAAAATCCCGTTTTTAAAAACAGCCTTTTCTGAACTAAACAGGCCAGCATTTTGATAAGATGGCAAAAAAAACAGTCTTTCAATTTGAAATCAGACCAGGACTCTTAAAATAAACAGGAGTTTGAGGTAAAAGATCAGAATAGACAATGTAGGTGACAGTGATCCATAAAAGAATCAATTAAACCAAGTACAGGTACATGGTTGATTGTACATGAATCAACATTAACAAGTAAAATAACTCAAATTATCAACTGGGATAAAATACTGCTGGTCTGGTTTCATTTATGTTGAAGAAATGTTTGAAACCTCCTTGAAGTGTTTCATTATTCTTGAAATCACTGAGATCCACACATCCAGGTGTGTTACATGATAGCGCCATTCTGGAACCGTTTGATGCTTGTTGAAATGATGGTGGTGAGCACACTTGGCAACCTGTCTCTCCATAAATCTTGGAGAGATTGTTCTTTCATTCACCAGAAAGACGGACCCTCTTCACACAGTTCATCTGCAGTGCAAGTCTTTGCTGCTAGCGTCAATGCACAACATCTCATATGAGTCTTTCTTCTTTTGGTAACTTCAATGCATCTGGTGCCGCCATACTGCAAGTACCAGACTGTTCTTCAGCACTGGGTCTATATGTCCCTTCAGTCTGTCTCTTCTTCTTCACCACACAGAAGAGCCATAAGACAACAGCCAAGACTATGGCCAAAACACCCAGGGTGACCGTGGGGGCAACAATAGCTGCAATGTTGGGTCCCTGTAAATGGGGAACACAAGATAGTGATTCATCTGGTGGGAGTGGATAATATCAGATATATAACATTTGAAAAGTTGATTACTCACCGTGGTATTATTGGACCGGGTTTCACTTGCAAGACTGGTATTATTTCCTGTGAAAAGAGAAGAAACACTGTGCTAACAATGCAACCTCTTCATATTAATTTTGAGTTAATCAATGAGTGTGTACATAATGCGTAGTTTGTTATAAATAACTTTCAAAGCTGTCCATTAATGCAAGAGTTGAACATTTACTTTAGAAGCATTTATTTTTCTTTCAGGCATACTGTCCACAGACCAACACTACTTCCTGTTCGCACTCCACATGCATATTCATTGCTTTTTTTAGCTAAATCTTCCACAAGCTAGTGCTATCAAGCTACTCACAAAAGAACAGCACAGATGTTTGTTTTAAAATAGTTCTCCTCGTTCATAGACAGTTCATGCATAAATGTTTACACTTGTTAAATGTAAGACCATACAACCTATTTCAGCTCTGACCTCATTCCTAAAGTAATCTGGTTAAAGTTATAGGTATTGTTCTGCAGTTTGGGAAATAATCTAGTTTGCTGGACAATTTTCAAGGCAACCGGCAGAGAGGGATTTAACAGTCTTGGCTGAGATGTGGTAAAGCATATACCGCTTTTATTAAATGTCCATTTAATTATTTTATGTTTTAGTTTTAGAACAGATCACACAAACCAGATACAATGACTAAATGCTTATTTATTGATCTTTAGTCTGTTCTACATTAATAATGTTTCAGTTGTTCATATTTTTTCGTCTTTCCCAAATCCAACACCAAATGTGACACCTATACTCTTCTAATATACACACATATAACGAAGCGGCAACCTCTGGTCTCAAACGATGAAGCCAATGTGGATGTGCTATAAACTGCAATACATCGAAAATCTGCTTGATACGGTGGCCCTGAAGTGCAAATCACAACGGCATTTCAGAAAACAACGGCAAATCAGAAAGTTGTGTTTTTTGTTTTACCGTAGTGTTTTTTGATTTGCCGTAGTGTTTTTTGATTTGCCGTAGTGTTTTTGATTTGCCGTTGTGTTTTTTGATTTGCCGTTGTGTTTTCTCATTTGCCGTAGTGTTTTTTGATTTGCCGTTGTGTTTTCTGATTTGCAGTTGTGATTTGCACTTCAGGGCCACCGTAGCTTGAGGCTGGCTGCGAAAACACCGGAAACCACATAGACATGAATGGGAAATGACGATCTTTGCAGCATTAATAAACATGTTTACAGCCTGTTTCAATAAACGGCTTGGCTCTACGAAGCTAATCTCTCTAATGGCACACACTGTACGGGGGGTGAATTTTTTTCTAACGTGACGCTTCAGAAGATATTAAGATTTCAAGTTTTTGCCCAAATAAGGACATGACTGACGTGACTCCTGTTCGGGAACACATAGCTATTGGCTAGGAGGCTCACACTATGTCACACTCTGCCTGGTTGAGTTCCACATTTCCAATATGGCTGCTGCCATCGATTTGCTTCAAAACAGCTCTCAGGAACAGATGGGTGACGTCATGGATACTACGTCCATATTTTATACAGTCTATGCATATAACCAACAAAATGTTTAATTTAGTAATGTCTTCACATTCTCAGTTCTGTTGGTCTTTTTTTTTTCTTTCTCTAAAATATCTCAACCTTCAGACCTCCAGCTGTTCCCAAAACTGATTGTTCTATATGTTTCTGATCTCACATGTTGTCATGTTTTATCATGTTTTATGCACAAGGAATAAAAATGTAAAAAGCAGCATTCCAGGTACCCTGCTAGTCTTATGCTGTTTCCACAGATTTTATCCATGACCGACCATGTGATTACTCAGGGACATCTCGTAGCTACAAAGTAACTACTTGACCAGGAGGGCGAAAGAGGAGAAGCTCAGGAATGCAGATTGTTGGCTACTGCAGTTATACAGTCGGCTGAGGCTAACAATGACACTTTGAAGTTGAAGCACGTAAATATGAGAAAACAAAACATATCTAATGTTAAATTTGGTTGAATAAGGCAGTAAAAATAATCAATGATCCCTTTAAAAGCAGGTTTTACTCTGGGAACTCAAACTCTTCACCACAGTTTTCTGAGTCAATCATTCACCGGGGTAAACAGTTAGCAAGGACATAAGTTCAACTTGATAACACAAAGTATGACTTAAGCAGGGGGCAGCTGCTCAAGAGAGAAAGCCACATATTAAGGAACTGTATCATCTTACATATGTAATTATGGTTGACTTACCCAGACTACAAATATATTTATTCTCAAATGGAAAACTGTTTTTTTTTTTACATTTATTTCATGGTCCAAGCTTCTTATAACATGCTTACAAGCAGTGAGTGTTTCAGATTTACTGTGGAACAACCCCTGTCTTTTATTCATCATCGCCAGATTTCCTGGTGTATTTGTGTTCATGTGTTTGTGTGTCTGTGTGTGTGTGTGTGTGTGTGTGTGTGTGTGTGTGTGTGTGTGTGTGTGTGTGTGTGTGTAGGTGTGGTCAGATGTTTTGCTTGTGAGGGAGTGTAGAAGATAAAGGGATGGTTACTGACTCACCCCATACAGGATTATTGCTTAGCACCAGCAGTAAAACACTCCCCACCACGACTCCTCCAGGTATGGCCATCGCCTCTGGACTGGCTGCCATCGCTTCCTTTGGACCAGCAAGGTCAAGTGAGGGCAGACTGAGACTTTGGAGTATCAGCTTGGGTCCATTTCATTAGATCCAACATTCAGTGTGTGGACTTCATCCTTGGTCAGCTGGGGACACATTGTTGCAAAGTGTTAAGACTGTTAGTTTGAGATTACTTTAACACTCTTAAAAGACTCCTTTAATATGAGGCTGGGTCAGAAAGCTTCAACCAAATACTGAGTTACACTGTCTGATGTTGAATCATTGTTAAATCTGCTCCTGCAGCAGGAAAATATGTGAGAAATAGCCCATTGATGCTTTAAAAGCTCAGACCATTCTCGTTTCAATTTGGAAGATCAATAGGGCAGAAGAAAATGTGCTGTGAAGATTTTTCTAACCTTTGATAAGGCTGTGTCCAGGTGATCGAAGCAAAATGGGAAACATCGAGCAGGTGGATTCCTCTCGCAGTGCTTCCGCCTCACCTTGTCAAAAACGAAATTGCAACAAGATGGTTAGGTCCAATGAAAACGACAGGTAACACACAAGACAACAAATGCGTTACAGGCTACTTGTTAGGAGTACAGAGTTGCCATCCTCGTCGGACTAGCCCTTGGTGTTTTATGTAAAACAGTTTTTTTCTCATCCACTCTTCAGATCGCCATTGGTCACATGGTTCAGTTTCGTGTTACATTACCTGAGCGCACTGATCCACCTGCTGCAGCGCAGACAGACAGTCCTTTGTCGAAGAGAAAGGCGGTTTACTGAAGCACAGCACCCGATTTCTCCCGTTACCACTCAAAAAGACTTCTTCAAGTAGATGATGTGTTACCAAAACAGTGTCTTTAATCTAATTTATGACACATTGTTCCTGTTTATCTCCTAAATCTTGTTGAAACTGAACTTTTTTGAAGTGGTTCACACACCAGGTTGCTCCCACTTCAATACAGTGTTTGACTGCACTCTCTCCAGCACCTACCTAGCAACCTGTGTGATCGCGCTGGAGTCGGCGTGAAACAGCGCCTCTCTCAGGTTTCAGGTTGCCCAACATGTGAAAGGATATCGACATTCCTGAGATATTTGAAGGATGAATTCGGCGGCCAGCTGGTCCAATGGGCTCTAATCCTCACATAATCTCTCTTTCTCCGACTCAGAGGGGCAGAGAAATGTAGGCTGCTTTGGGCCTAATCTGGTGGTCAGATAGTTTTCGTTTGGACAGTGTGTGAGGGCAGTGAGGCGTTGCTAAAAGCAAAGAAATGCAATGGAAAATTACTCCGTCTTTTTAATAGAGCAGGGAATCTGTTTGAGTCTGAGGAGGGGCAGCCAAACATGTGTATATATTTTTACGACCTTCTGCAGTATTTCAAAAGTGAAATATCCAGGAATCATCTCACTACTGTCTCCAATGTATAAAAGCAAGTTGGGTATTTTCCTATTGCATTTTCTATTCATATATCAATTAAATGCAATGCAATTGTATCAAAATCCTTTAACTCAGTTGCATCTGGAACAAGATTAATATCCACTTTTAAGAAATGGATGACAGAATTACTGTCAGACCTATTCATATTTGCATATTTGACAATGGTGAACATATCACAAAAAAAAACATTTTAAAGATGAAGTGTTCATTTTAGTTCTTTGTACACAAGGTTGTCAGTCTGTTAAATTATATTAATTAAGTTGAGAAACGGGTATGGACGCATCACATGTTCAGTGACAGTCAAATACTGACTTTGCAGTAAATATGACCTTTGTGATATTCAAGGTTAATTTGCAAGTTTGAACTTTTGCATATCTCATAATTTGATGACACATGTTGACAGGCTTATAGTGATATGTGCCTGTTATTTACCCTTCCTTATGGTGGGATAGTGCAGTATTTTCATTTTATTGTTATCATCTGTAATGATAAATGCTACCCAGGTTTTTATGTTAAACAACTGGCATTAAAAAAAAAATCAAAATACCTGAATGATATTTGACCAGGGAGTTGATCATCCCAAGGCGTAGCCCGCGTTATTAGATAATCCCTAACTTGATTTAGAACTTTGATCAGTCTTGAAATCACTTTTCTTTTAATAGTAAAAAATAATAATAGTAAGTGATGTAGTGTTGTTTGCCCATGTCTCTCCAACCGAACCAGTAGGGGGCGATAATGGCACTCTGCGCTTTCTTAAATTATTATTATTATTTTTTATTGAACATTTTACAAAATTACAAACTCTCAATGAGGGTGGTAAACACAGATTACAATCAATTACAGTGCAATTAACAACAAAGGAATCATGAAAGTAAAACAAAACAAAGTATTGTAAAACAACAAATAATGTGCATCAGGGCTACTGAGTGAGTCAGGCATCCAAAAACAATATAAAGCAGAGCAGAGGAACAAAAAGAGGCAATCAAAGTTCAGCGTAACAAATAGTTGGTTGGTTGGTCAGTATATAGAAAACAGTTTGGGACAAGTGGACGTCTCATTTCAAATTACTTTTCTTGTTTGGCTGTTATAATAGTGGGAAAAGATAAGAAAATACATATACTATACACGTACACACACACACACACACACACACACACACACACACACACACACACACACACACACACACATATATATATATATATACACACAAATATACACATTCCTATATATACACATGTATTACATATACATATTTTAAATTAAAATAATAAATTATGAACAACGTCTAAATATATCTTGCTTTTGCTTGCAATTTTGCTTGTCCGTAGTTTTTTCAAGGTCGAAAAAAATAACTTATTATGCGCTTTCTTAAATCGGGGTTACAGGCCTGGCAGCAGTTTCGCACCGGGCACACTTCTCGCTTGCCGTACGCGCGGTGAAGCCTGGGTAGGACAGTGAAAGCGGCGGGAGAGCGACTCGTACATCTAAAATAGAATCTACTAATTTAATGTTGACCGTTCACTGATCGAGTTATGTGCGTTTAGTCGCGTAATTAAGCCGTGCCTTTGGAGAACACAAAGGCGTTTAGCAGTGAATATCTTGGACTTTGAAACGCTTGTGTCGTTGTGGTTTCTTTTGAGCGGTCCCGGGGAAACGGTTTTGAACGTCTGTTTTTGGTTAGCCCGTTATAGCACTTCAGCAACAATGGCGAAGGTACAGGTGTTGAATGTGGCTGTCCTAGACAACCCGAGCCCCTTTGGTAACCCTTTTCAGTTCGAAATAACCTTTGAGTGTATGGAGGACCTCCCCGAAGGTAAGTGCCACCATCAAAAAGCTGATGTCTCTGTGTATCTGAAGCCAATACAGAAGCCTCTTGTCTGTTAGAGAGATTGCTAACTGCTAACGCTAGGTTGCTAGCATTATGTTAGCTAACTCAACCACAACAAGTCATATTTATATGATGTTATTGAAACGTAAGGTAATCAAGACAGTGTCACGTGGTGTACACATTACCGAAGTTGTTCAAAAGTCAGATCTGTGAACTTATTACTCTTAACGCAGACCAATCAAATCTCAGTGATGTGTTGAAATGCATAGAAAACATCCTCACTGTCACTTCAGTCTGACTAGGGTTGCAATATCCGGGAATTTTCAAAGTTGGAAACTTTCCATGGGAACCAACGGGAATAAACGGGAATAATCAGGAATTTATGGGAATAAACGGGAATCAACCGTGAATTTACTAAATTGAAGGATGGCTCTTAATATGGAACTTAAATACAGTTGGGGAAAAATATTTTAGCATATTCCTGACTAAAACATGCAGATTTCATGTAAGTACAGTTGAATATATATGCAGAGCCATCATCAACAAAGCTGGACAGTGACACTGAAGAGGAAGAGTCGGAGTTGGATGTTGAGGAAGTGGACATGGAGGATGTTGATGAGACCCAGGAAGAGCCCATTGCCTTAAAGGGTTTAGCAAAAATGCAGAGGCTAGGCTTGAGAAGCTTGAGGGAAGATGCTTTTCTATTTGCATGTTGAATGGGACTTTGTTGGAGGGAGAGGGGCTCTTTTCATTTAACATTTTGAATGGGACTTTGTTGGGATTGCATTTTTGTTAACTTTTGAATGGGTTGGGTCAGGGGGATGAGTAATATTTAACTCAACATTCATGTTTTTGTTCTTCAATGAAATAATTGATTGTTCAATTTAATATTTAACACTTGATAAAGTTCTACCTACAAATACATCTGTTTTAATTATATAATTTTGGATGGATGTCTGCTTGTGACAAAACATTGGATTGGATATGATACCTTTCCATTAAATTACCCTCAATTCCCAGGTAACTCTCATAAATTCCCATAAATTCCCATGGAAAGTTTCCAATTTGGAATATTTCCAAATTCCCTAGCTTAACTTCTCATGGAAATTTACCGAAAATGTTCCACCCCTTTGCAACCCTAAGTCTGACTCACTCACTCCTCCTCAAGCCTTAATACCCTTTAAAGATTATATTGTTAAAATCAAGTATCAATAGGAATCAATATAATGTGTTTGGTTTGGACACAGTAAAGTGCAGTTTAATGTGGCTTTGTTGTATTATTACAGCACTTTATGTTTATTGTAAAAAAAATGAAGTCAATACTTTCTTAATGTGGGCTCTTTCTGATTGAATTTACTGTTACAATGAACCAAATATTTACATTCATCACACAGAGAATGGCTACTGCTGAAGCACAGTAAATACATGGCCTTCTGTATTTTTCAGTCCTTAATTGATTTCATTGATTGGTTGGCTTAATGTCTCTGCACCATTTAGACAGCTGTTCTTTTGATCATGAAAAATAACTTTCTCTTGTTTGTTTGTTTGTTTGTTTGTTTGTTTGTTGTTTGTTTACAGACCTTGAATGGAAGATCATCTATGTGGGCTCGGCAGAGAGTGAAGAGTATGACCAAGTTCTAGACTCAGTCTTGGTTGGTCCAGTACCAGCTGGGAGACATATGTTTGTGTTTCAGGTGAGTTCCACAAACTAGAATGACTGAAATAATGCTTTTGAACTAAATTTCTCAAACTGAGAACACTTGTTCTTCACAAACTTGGTGGGATGAAGATCGCCTGTTCCATTCTTTTCTTTCTTTTGCATTAACTTTTTTTATTTGTACAGTTCTCCCTCAGTTATGCCCAATTTTTTATTGTTCACTAAGTCATTTGACAGACAGAGATGGCGGACACTTTCTTGTCTCTCAAACAACCATATGTTCCCTTTACGGATATATTGTTTCAATGTGGACACATCATTTTACTAAAAAACTCAAATAGGGAGATGACTTGAATTACAAGCTTGTTTCTGACAAAGAGAAATAACACGTTTCATGCTTGTGATATTAATTTCAACAGAGATCAACGTCTAATTGTTTTTCTGCACTCTAAATTGTTATTTTAATTTTTTTGTCCTTCTACCTAATACATTTTTATTTTAATCAGTTACCTTCCAAATAATCTGTAAAGCATTGACATTTAAATGTATCATGTTACAGTTCACTTACTGATACTTAATGAGTCAAAATAAAGTGATTTTTTTGTAATCATATTTCTATTAAGTCTCTGTTTGAGAAGCAGAGTTACCTTAAAGAAAAGTCGGTCGAGGCAGATGACTGTCTAACTTGAGTCTGGTTCTGCTCAAGGTTTCTGCCTCACCGCTGTAACTGGCTTAATACTGCGAGGTGCAATTCTCGTGGTGGAATAAGATGAGATAAGATAAGATAGAGTCCTGTCAATAAGAGGGGACTGGATCTTACCCTGTCTTTTTGTTTGGTCTTTGTTAATAATTGAACATGGAGTATGGTCTAGACATGCTTTGTTTGTAAAAGCATCTTGAGATAATGTTTGTTGTGATTTTTCCCTATACGAATAAAAGTTGATTGATTGATGTATTCAAAAAATGCTTCCTACTTCTGTACTTAAAAGTGTTGTGTTTCTTTTAACAGGCTGATGCCCCAAACACTGGATTGATCCCTGAAAGTGATGCTGTTGGTGTAACCGTAGTGCTCATTACCTGCACATACCGTAACCAGGAGTTCATACGCATTGGTTACTACGTGAATAATGAATACACAGAACCAGAGCTTCGGGAAAACCCACCAATCAAGCCAGACTACACACAGGTCAGTTGATGATAGATGGTTGTACTTTATTCTTACCAAACTGTGAAATTAAGATTTCTTTATCCAATGTTGTTTTTTTTTTCATAACTTAATTTTACTGTTTTGAAATGAAACTTTGGTAAACAGTATCTCGTGAACAAAGTAAACCGTTTGGACTGGTTAAGATGAAGAAGAGTTTGGAAGTAATTCTGCAATACAAAATGAACCATGGTCAAACTCCACTCAGCTCATTTTGATTTATATAGCACCTTTCATACATTCAAGCATGCAGTCCAAAGTGCTTCACAAAAGAAGAGAGACAGAAAACAACAGCAACAGATAAAATGATACAAGGCTAAAACAAGATATAGGAATGTGACATAAAATCAAATCAAATCAATTCAAATAAAATAAATTGATTAAATAAAGAAAATAAATACAAGAAAAAAATGGTTTTAAAAAAGAATAAGATAGAATAAAAATGATGCCAAAACAATGGTCATAGAAGTAATAATGCAGTCCAGAGCTAAAAGGAAACTACTCAAAGCCAGACTAAAAAGGGAAGTCTTAAGTTTACTTTTAAAACCATCCTGGTTCACATGGTACTGTGTGTGCCTCATATACCAAGGATGAGTTCTTGTTCCAGTTTGCTCAGTTTGTGTTAAATGCTGCTCAGCAGTGTAGGAGCACACTCCATGTCTGATTTAGTGTTTGTCACTGTCAAATGTCTGAAGTGTACCATTATGCTTTTTAATCACTTTAGGTCATTGTTGGCCATGTGCAGTATTGTAACTGCTCTTCTTTCTTCTTTTTTCTTTTTCTTCTTATGTTGTTGCTCCTATTTTGTTTTGTTTTGTTTTTGTAGTGTCTTGTAAGTCCTTATGGGCTGGGCACCTTTTCGGTGCATGACATGATGAATAATAAATAAGCTAAACTAAAGTAAACTAAACTAAACTGAGTGTATTGTTTTTTTCTTTGTTATCAGGCTTTGGCTCATTTGCTGCCCATCAAACTCCCTCTTCAACAGCTTTCACTTACATGGCAGGGCAAAACTGTAAAAGATAATACAAAATCCTTTATTTTTAACTGGTGGGAAAAAATACTTTTCTCTACAGTAACCTTTTAAGAACACATACTTATTAACCGCACAATGTAAAAGCCTGAACAGAGAAGCATTTTTTTCTAACGCATTATAGAACAGAGGTTTTCATTTTTGTGTGGCCTATCCTCTGGCACAAAAAATGCAGAGATAAACCTAACACATTCCTTTGGTTTTATAGAAAATACTGAATTAGAGTAAGAATGTTCTCTGGAACGTATTAGTTGGCACCTATGACTTTTGCTTCATGATGATTGATTTGAAGTTATCGCATTTTAAGAAGGTTGACTTCAGGAATTAAACTTTTCTTCACAGATTCAAAAGTAGAATATATTTTACTGAGTGATTATTATAGTTGCTACATTGAGTTAATGTAGATAGTTATACATTTTTTCAAGTGATATCCATTGTTTTTATCAGTACAATACAAACCTTTGTACTACTCTTATCTATTGGGTTGACGTTTCCTTGCCCTGAGTCTTGGTACATAAGTGGGATTTGTTGCATAATGGCAGTAGCAGTGTACATAGTCCTTAATGAATCCATTCACTTGTCCAATGTACTTAACTGTATTTCCAACTTTCTCTTTCAGCTCCAGAGAAATATTCTGGCATCAAATCCACGTGTTACCAGATTCCATATAAACTGGGAAGGCTGTGCAGAGCGAATGGAAGACTCTGAAAATGTTGATCCCAGTTCAAACTCCATGCTTCCTCCATCCTGTCTCCCAGGCAAGGCCCCACCCCTGGGGCTACTACCAGATAACTCTATGGACTGCTTATAAAGAACAACCCCACCCAAAAGGTGATAACTCAAAGCACCAGACCCTATTTTAGATGAATGCCTGTGGACATTCTAGTGTGGAAGTACAGACCGACATCTTTGCCTTACAGCTGCCTTCATGTAATGGAAGCTTGTCAAAACAACCCCTCGCATTGGGCTTAAGATCAGTTTGTTCCAAGGAAGATCATGAACATCTCACATGTATAAACCACACTTGCAGACAGGGAGTTTCTTGCCTTGATGTTAAATGCAATACTGAAGTTTTTAAGCTCTTAGAAGGGAACATGTTACGATTAAATGTTACAGCAGAATACAACATAAAGCTGATGAAAGCATACCTTCCGTTCCTCTGTTGAAATTACACATTTAAGAGGATTTCAGCAATGAAGCAGTGAGCAAATAAACGTCAATATGTTGCTGTAAAGGAATTTAAAAACCTGCTGTTATAGGTGTTCTAATTTCTGTTGCACTTAAGTCTTTTCACACTTAGATTTTGGAGCCTAGCTTTATATTAGCTATATTATATCCCTCTGTTTTTTCGTTTTGATTTTACTTTTCAAGTTTATGTTATAATAAAAAAACTTGTATTTGTAATGAGTCAGTGTATGGATTTGTGTTTGAGAGTGACAACAATTTTCCTCTAAATGCTTTCTAAAGGTTCAGTTTCTTTGATTCATCAGCATCAAGAAGAAGACAAAATTTTAAAATTATTTGAATGCAATGATTCTACAGAAGAGGATTAGGGCCTCTGAAAAATAATAAAATAGAACTAAGGTCAATTTAAAAAAAGATATATAATTAATCTAAGAAAAAAAGGCAGAATTCTGACTTTTCTCAGAATTCTGACTTTAATCTCAGAATTCTGACTTTAATTTCATAATTCTGTCTTTAATCTCAGAATTCTCATGTTAATCTCAGAATTCTGACCTTTTTCTCAGAATTCTCACTTTAATCTCAGAATTCTGACTGAATTCGGTCATTTTTCTCAGAATTCTGACTCTTCTAAGAAATCTGACATTTTAATCTCAGAATTCTCACTTTAATCTCAGAATTCTGACCTTTTTTTTCAGAATTCTGACTTTTTTCTCAGAATTCTGACTTTTTTCTCAGAATTCTGACTTTAATCTCAGAATTCTGACTTTAATTTCATAATTCTGTCTTTAATCTCAGAATTCTCATGTTAATCTCAGAATTCTGACCTTTTTCTCAGAATTCTCACTTTAATCTCAGAATTCTGACTGAATTCGGTCATTTTTCTCAGAATTCTGACTCTTCTAAGAAATCTGACATTTTAATCTCAGAATTCTCACTTTAATCTCAGAATTCTGACCTTTTTTTTCAGAATTCTGACTTTTTTCTCAGAATTCTGACTTTTTTCTCAGAATTCTGACTTTAATCTCAGAATTCTGACTTTAATTTCAAAATTCTGTCTTTAATCTCAGAATTCTCATGTTAATCTCAGAATTCTGACCTTTTTCTCAGAATTCTCACTTTAATCTCAGAATTCTGACTGAATACTGACTTAGATCTCAGAATTCTGACTGAATACTGACTTAGATCTCAGAATTCTGACTGAATACTGACTTTAATCTCAGAATTCTGACTTTTCTCAGAATAATAATGAAAAAATAATTTAACCTTAATTTTTTTTCGGTGGCCATAATCCTCTTCCATTATGATTCTACTCCTTAATAAAGCACATTTATAATTATAAAGTTAAACCCAAAGTTCCAATCCGAATTTAGGTTTGAGTATCCCAATATACTTTCACAATTGACTAAAAATAGCCTGCCTTTACGTCACGACCAATCATAGATCGGAAAGGTATACGAAGTGAGTAGGGTAATAGTTATGGGTTTAAATGATTCCCCAGCAGATATGTTGATGTTTCAAAGATGCGTTTGAGTGTCACCTGTGCCCTGCATGAAATTCAATCACAGAAATACAAACTGCAAACAGTTAAGAGAAACAAACAGTGAAATGTTTAGGCGTATCGGATACCAGCAAGTCCAGAGGCTGGGACGAAACCATCTGACTGACGAATCGTATCAATGCAATGTTTGTATGCACTGACGCTTGGCCAATCAGAATTAGAGGTATAACTTCTGTCGCCAAAGTGTCCGAATATGTAACCAATCGGAGCCAGCTAGAGGCGGGACCCCTTCCGATGGATGACTGGAGTTTCCCTTACGGTCTGAAGATTAATGGAAGGGGTCTGTTGATCTTAGGAATCGGCTATCAGATGGTCGGTCCCAGGAAATCTGTGCACTTGATGCCTTGTGTCGAAGCGAATGGGGACAGATTGATTTAAATAAACCAAGCGCAGCGAAGAGGAAAAAAAACTGGACAGCACTTTTGTTTCCCAGGTCTGTCTTGAAAAGGCCTGCGAAGATAGCACCTGGTTTGCTCAGGCCAGGATACGACTTCGAGGGACGCTACAAGCTAGTGCTAGCTTGCTCGGTACATTGACGGAAAACATTTCTGGGCGACCCGTTTAATGATCCGGATTGGATTTTGGATGGACCATATAGTCTCTGGACTTAAAGCACACTCGAGTGACATGTCAATGAACCGATGCTTGGTTGAAAATCGACGCCCCAGAGCTAACATCCACTAGCCTGTCTGCTAGAGTTAGCTGGCGTACTAGCCTAGCTTAGCGTTGGTTTGAGCTGCAAACTTGAAGATCGCTTGGTTTTGAGTTTTCTGAGCACACTGGAGAGGTAAAGGGGGAAATAAAGTTATAATCGTTAGTTGATAATGATTGCTGTAAGCTAGTAGCCAATTGACAGCTCCATTTAGCCTAGCGGTATAGCATCACTCAACGATTTGCAAAGGAAGACTCAGCTCGAGCCCAGGGACTCAACCACCAGCCTGCCATAATGGGCAACACGCCCACCGCAAAGAAGGGCAATGAGATGGAAAGTGGTGAGTACCTTTCAAAACGTATCAGCTGCAGCTAGCTCTGTCATAGTGTCTGACCTTATACTTTTTTGTGTATTATTGGTAGCGAGATAATACATGTACAACTCAACCTGTACAAAAAGCACGACGGCCCGGAGAGCCGTCACACTTGGATCGCATTACTGTTGACATGCTATCCTCATATGAAGAAGCGATTTTGCAGAATACACTAAACTTATAGATGAAATCAATTAAAAGCAGTAGTTGAAATGTACATAGAAAGGTCAGCCAGGCTGTTGAACTGTCCACCTAGCTCATCTTAGCTAAGCAGCAGTGGATGCTGTTCTTTTTCTCAGTCTGTGGAAAAGCTCGTGATTAAAAGCCCCAGGTTATATTCAGAGATTCAAGTTAGGATGTCAGCAACTAACATTATACAACAGTCATAGGATTATTTTGTTGCTCATCTGTTTATGTTGTTTTCCTCCTTACACAAGTAATGTGATGCTAGGCTGTAACGGCATTGCAAAACTACACCCTGATGAGAAGTTTTCTTAGTTTTTTTTTTATGTATGCCAAAAAAACATTTTGATCTTTGTTTACATCAAAGCAGAGAAGCAAGAGTGGGTATCACACATATCAGGATGGTAGTGTGAGCAATGAGTTGTGTCTTGGTGTACTGTGGACCCTGACCGGTCTTAAATACTGTGTTTGACAGTAACTGAACAAAAGGGAGTTGGTGGTTAATAGAGGAGGAAAAGCCACCAGGAAGGGGTCATATGATGCATGAGGGTGATCCTCTCCAGGCAGAAACTTGGGAGTTGAGGAGTCTCTTGAACATCATGTGATGAGCAGCATTTAGAACAAGGGCACTTGTATGTGTCACTAAATGTGGATGGGTGTGTGCATGCACAAAGGAAGAGATGCTCTACTCTCCCAAAACGTCTTGTGTACTCTAAACTTAAAAAAAAAAATTCACAAGTTGTCAAACATCAGATTGGGACAATTTGTATAGCTGTATTAATAAAGTAAATAAAGATACAAGCTAACTGCAATGAGCTAATAATATAACAATTATAATCAGTAATGAAATGTTAAGTCAGACTTCATCCTATTCTCATTAAAAAAAGCTTTTGGATCTAGCCCAGATGTTAAGGTTTCCTTTTCCCTCTCAGGCGTTTTCTACGGCTGATCTCTGGCCCTTAAAGTGCCTTCGTCCTCACAACACATTTTATGATTTTATCCACGACTCTATAAATAACACTTGAGAGTGCAAAGTCTGAACAGGTATCTGCAAAATGAGTGTCAGGTCCTTGTTGCTGGTAGAGACTATGTGTGAAGAATGGCCTCTGGTGCCTCTGTAACATTAACCCGTCAATAGTAGCACTCATAACAAGATCCACAACTTTCAGGTGTTATGGCACTGAACCTCATGCTGAAGGAGTAATTCAAATTAGGCAATTGTTAGGTAAGATGCAGGGAAAGAGGAGGTCCTGCTGGTGGGAGGTTTGTCCACATGCCATGCTACACATCCTTATCAGTTAAATCACAGAGGGTCCACCCTGATCCCCAGAGACAGGTGCAGACCAGGGGCTCTGAGCCCACAGGGTGGAGCATTATTTTCCATAGAGCAGCTACAGATTGAGGACAACACCAAGGTCTGTTTTGGTTTCTGCGGAAAAGGAAAGAGATTGTAGAGAGTTTTTTTCAGGTATGAAGTGTCTGTTTTCACTAAACTTTCCACGCTGGAGAAGAGAAACCAGGAGCCGCTCCACTCGACGACAGAGTTGATTTCTGGCGTAAAAGAGGAAGCAGGGCGGACACTGTGAACTGCAGCAGGAAGTTATGGAGCGAGGAAGGTCCAGCCCGGGCTGCACACAGCTGGTCATCGCCTCGAGTGCACTATAAACTAAACATAGCCGGCCTGGATAGCCCGAAGCTTTTGCTCTTAAGACGCCTGTTAATATCACATATTTATTCAACATCGCATTTGTTAAAACCACTGGATATACTGCAGTGTGGAGACTCTGCTCCGGCTATCAGCTTGCTTCCTCCTGCCTTGTATAATGTCTGTTATTCACAGACTGGCAGGAAGGCTGTTTCATCGAGCTGGGCCCTGTCAAGGGGACACAGGCAGTGGAGACGGCCGACATAACCCACCACAAGAGGAGCTAGAGGCTTGCTGCTGGAGTGAGTTTCATTTGGAGCTGGGCAGAGGCATAAGTCAGGGATGGAGCCAAGGCCAGGATATGTCCTATTAGCTTGGCTCGTCACTGGCTAAGCTCACACTCTCAGGTTTACAGATAGGGAAGCTATTTGTTTTAGTATTTCTTGATTGTTAATCAGATTCATATCTGCACTGAGTGGGTTGTATTTCTATTGGTTTAGGTGGAAGGATGTTAATATTGCATTGGTTGTACTGGTATTTATGGCCTACAGCCAAACTGTATGTATGTTCTTTTATATTAATATACACACAGAGCAGTGTGTTGTTGTCTACTGTTTTGCTTCAAACTGTTTAAAGCAAAGTATTTCTCAGTGGCTGTGGAGGTGCCTGTTAGTGAGATATTACTCTCAGTTTTACACTGTTACACAGTGTAATAATGAACCAATACACACACACACACAGACACACACATTTCATTTTGTTAGAAAACTCCATTGTCCTTCTCACTGGGAGGCATCTTGTAAGTCTAGCTGATTGCACGAGTGCTGGAGAATATTCCCCTGCACTCCACACTCACAGCCAGTTATGACACAAGTGATTGTTTTATTGAATCTGTTTTTTATATTGGACAGATAATGAAGCGGCGTCCTATCAAAATGCAACTCCCTTTTCTATAAATACCCATGTGGTTCATGTTCATGTTCATGTCCTGCCCCTGCTCTGCCTGCAGCTGGTTGGTGTAACAGGGGCAGGTTTGCGTTCGGATCGTTCATCACTTCCTGTCTCTAGAGGGACTTTGTTAAAGGCCTGCACTGATTACCAGTGGACCTAACTGTTGAGATGCCAATCATTAACCTTTAGATTAGCTTACAGCACTGAAGTGGGAAGTTGGCAAGCTGATATACTGCCAGGGAATGTTCCTAAGATGCAATCCAGCAGCAAGCAAATCAAAACATGAAGGTGGATTTTAATGGTTTTAAAAGGAAGGGCAGTTTCTTCTTCATTTCTTGCAAAAACGGCGGGAAGGTATTGTTGCCCTTACAAGCAGTGTACACATAATCATCTGTCCTCTGCAACAAGTAAAGCATACCGTAATGCCATGATATAGAAATCGGGGCTCTCAGTGGAGCGTCATTAACATATCTAAACATATCTAATCAATCCTACACTGAAAGCCAACATGGAAACCCGTTGGCAGGAAGTTAAACTTCAATCAATATTTACATTAAAAAAATAACATAGGCCTCGTCATTTATCTGTTCTGTTAAACAGGTTAGCCAGGGCTGAACCAATCGTAACGCCACACTGAATCACCTTGGATTAGAGATGCAGCAAATATTCGGCCACCGAAAATTCACTAAAGTGTCTTCTAAGCAAAGAGGATGAGACGGACCACGGAGTGAAATTATTGAAAAGCAACTCATAGAGTCTGTCAGCACACGTTTCACTGAGATCTATTCGGATCCTCTGCTCGACATGGCGACTGTAGTTGACCCACGTTACAAAGTTCATTACTTGGAAGTGGTAATAAAGCAGCGCGCACGAGAAATGATCCAGTAGGGTGGATGTGGAGAACCCGCTTGGAGACGGAGAAGCGCACAGCGCAGAAAGGAGAACAGAGCGCAGAAAAAAGGACTTGTCTCTCTGAACCAGATGAGGGACATGCACCCTCGATGTCTGATATGTTCAATACACAGTCAGAGCCATAAATGCAATGGTAGGGGAGACCAGGGACAGTTGCAACATTTTTGACATTTCTATGACTTTGAGCTCTTTTAACCCAGTGTGTTCAAACTGCTATACAAACTAGCTGCAACTTAACTAAGCATGTGCAGAGTGAATCAGATGATTCCTAACTTGTTCCTGATTGGGGCAAGTGAAAGTGTTACAACTGACCCGTGTTATAACTGTCCCCGGTCTCCCTGCTAATAATTGGCATAATCTTTCTGTGTTTCGGTTTTTGGCCTTGGTTTCCTCATTTTCTGTGTTCAGTTTCTGCCAAGAATTTTCATTTTGGTACATCCTACCTTGGATTGTTCGTGTTTTCTTTAAAACCTTCTCAAAAGACTGTGGCAGTGCATAGTCCAGGATGCAGTGATGGTGACCTTCAAAGGTGTTTGGAGGAGGAGTGTTTTGGTGAAGAGTTTGCATGAGGGATGGTAAATACAAGCATTAAAATGACAAAATCACCCAAGAACACCTGTGGACCTGCTTTGAAGTACAGTCCACATCTTTGTCAAAACTGACCATGGCTGCATGCATGCTGCTAGCTAAGGGGTTAGCGTGAGCGCTGACCACGGAAAGATTTGTCTCAAACAGGATTAAAGTCTAAATCTCAGTTGTCACACGAAATACACAATTTTAACTGGAAAACTTGACACATTTCTAATAGTGAATACATGCACTTAACCTGTCCTTCACATGTATCTGAGATGTGGTGAAGAAATACAAAGGTGTGTCATAACTAGGGATGGGTACCTTTCACATTTGAACCAATACGGTACCGATACCCGGTACCTGGGAATCGGTACCGGTACTCAAGGGTACCACTTATCGGTACTTTTGTGTTTTTATGTAGTAATAAATATAAATATAAAAATATAAATTTTTTTTAATTTAACATATTTATTAAATTTAACATGAAATGAACAGAAGCAGGATTATATAGGTGATTAGATATATTAGCTGACATGCTCGTAGCGTCTAATTGCTCTTTTGGGAGTTTATCAATGAACACACATGAATGCCTGAGGACGGGAAAAAGTCAGTTCTCCGTCTCTTTGTAATAAAAGGACACACAACTTACTTGTTGGGCATTTACGCACACAGGAACGGTTATAAACAGGGCAGGTAGTCGGAGCGAGAGGGTCCATCTCAACCATAGAATGTAGAAAATAAACGTAATCCTTCTGCAGTTCTGCCTCGTGTTGAGTGCGTGCGCCCGTCAGCTGCAGGCTCCGTTTGGCGCGCTCCCGCGCAGATGCAGAGAGCAAAGACGTCCATCCGGTCAGTCTCTGACTTTATTACAAGGGGAAAGTATGGAAAATCACCTACTCTTCCACTCACTCACTCACAGTCACAGGGATGCGTTCAGGTACTGAAACATGGTACCATTTGATTTTACGTGAGTCGGTACTTGGTAGTACCGACGGAATTCAGTCGGTACCTATAAAAGTACCGAATTCGGTACCCATCCCCAGTCATAACCATCATCCCACATTGTCAGAAGTACTGCACCTGAATTGGCCTGTAGTAAAACGAACCAATCTGTTCTTACCATAGCATGTAAAGTTATTTCCAGCAACTTTTGTCAGCAACTTCATGCTCACCACACACAGAAAGATAAAGCCTCTGACAGTATTGAGCTGATGACTACAACTGACCTCTCAGCTCTTACCTTTACAGAAACAAAATACCTCACAAGCACTTCTCTTTGCTCTTTGGCTGATTTCTTGTGCACCACATGGGGATGTCTGCTATCTGAGCAAGGCCTTGTGTAGACTGGGACCTGATTTGTTGCGCTTCACAGCTAAATGTCGGTCAGCTCGCCCTAATATAACCCCTCTGTTTTTGCGTCAGAGTGGACCAGTGAGGCCCAGGGGAGAGATGTATGATTGATTTTTGGAGGATCGATTCAGCACTGGCACTACATAAACTCTCTGGTGCATTTGGACTGAGGGAGATATTTTTTGCTGTGGCTGTTACGTTTCTGCTTGCTTGTGTCTCCCCAGAGAAGAATGTTATAAAATGTTACTGCAAACACCAGGATTGAGATGGTGTGACATCTGATTGGTTTTGCTAATAAGAGAAAGTCTTAGTTGCATCTGGATGTGTCTGTTGTATCTCAAGGGTCCTTACTTAGGCCTAATTTTCCATAGAACTTCCTCTCTGGGTTGGATAAATATACCAGCTAGTGTTTTATGCCCCTCCCCCTGGTGATCATGCCCCCGTTTTGATCAATATATAGCCGCTATGTGTGCACATGCGTGTGAGTGTTTGCGTGTGTGTGTTTGACATGGGAGGGAGCGGCACAGAGTACTTTGAGCACAGAATAAATATTGATACAAACCAAAGCAAGGGTCCAATTGATCTGTGAGTGTAACAGGAACGTCGCTGCTCTCCATGCTAATTTTGACCACACACTGGATGTAAATGCCCCTCTCTGAACTTTTCAAACGAACGGTAAAAGCAGGGAAGATTGAAGACCGGACACCTTGTTGGCAAGGACAGTTGACTGGCATCTGCAGATGAGCGGGGCTCCTGAGTTGACCAGAGTGCTCTCAGAGGGGGAGGATAGGTCATGAGTCAGTGACTGCGAGAAAGAGGCCAAGGAAGAAGAACAGGGGAGACTTTTCAGGGCTGATGTGTGACAGGAAGAGCTCCAGAAAGCATGCAGGGAAGAGGGAGTCATCCTCGCGCTCAAGTGAATCAGGGTCGCGCTCGGCAGATGGTGCAGTGCCAGAGGTGCCCATAGTCGTCCCAGATGGTAAGAAATTTGGGGTCAACGGATTGTTAAGGGGGTTGACATTTAGTTGATCACCTCACCTGCATTTCTTTTGGCTGCCAAGGAAAAAAAAAGTTGTAATATAACATAAAGTTTCTGTCTACTGCTACAGCAAGGCCCACATCTTTCATTTGAGCACCACCAGCTTGTATTAGAATGTTCAATTTGTGGTTCTTGGTGGTACATTGTGAGAGTTGATCAACACACACTGGAAATGTTTTCTCCCTGTTGTCCAGATTCCACCGCTTTTTGTGGGACCAACAGTCCTCTTGACATGTTTACACAAACTTTGGTCTTTGCTGCTTAGAGCCTGCTTTCTCTCATCCTATTGTTGGAGCTTCTAGTCTTTGGAGAATTAGCAGGAAATCACGTTATCAGGATCAGGAATTAGCTTTTGTGTAGTTTTTTTGTTCGCATGTGTGGGAAGTGCTCAAAAGATTTCAACTGAATTTTTTAAAAGTAGCTTTTTGTTTATAACATTTCCATAATATTTATCTTAGTTGTCTGGTTTGAACACACCCTAAAACACATGACTGTACAAAGTCATTTCACATTCTATGTACTGTCAGTATTGACTGCTGACTGGCTCTATTTAAACTCTGCTGAAGGCGTCAATAACTGGGCAGATAGATATTCCACATTATCCTGGAAAGCTTTGCATCACTCTTGCTGGCTTTCAGTCATTAAATAATTAGTTTAACATTTTTCAGGAGTTAATGTTAATTTATGTTATTCTTACTTCAGTACAGTCGTGTTTATGAATGTTACATTTAATTTCTAAGCATTTTAAGCAGAAAATTACACTTTCTTTACTTTACTTTAGCAACAGCACACTGCAAATTTAGGTCACTGTCCCTGTTTTTAAAGAATGTTTATTAGCAGCTATGACTAACATGGGTCTCAGGCTAATAGTTCTAAAAGCTATACTCCCTCATCTGCCTGGACAGTTAATGTCCTAAAACAAGTCCACAGACAGTGAGGAGGAATGAAGAAGGACTGGTTATCTACGTGTTCCCACAGAGTCCTGTAATTGGCCCCATAAACGTGAGGGCAAGCGAGATGAACAACTGCATCTGACACAATGTGTGCCAAGCTGTCAAAATCTGTTACAGCATATGTGTAAGTCATAAACTGTTCATGAGACCATGGTAAAGGTTGGTTTTAACAGGCCATGATTACATCTTGGAAATGGTTCATATTTTTCCAGATACATATATTTTTTAAACGTATTCCAAATCACAAGCAGAAAACCACTGACTGAGGTCTAGAGTCCACTTCTGCAAATTGGTTTCTTTTCTGAGAGTAAAGTGTCAAGGTCAGCAACTACGTTTGGGAAAAGAAAATGTTGTGGTGGTTGATATACATTTTGAATATTTCATAAATAGATTGCTCTGTGTGGAAGCTAAAATGCACTTCAAGGGTTTGTCAAACTGTAGGGCTGCAGTAATCAATTATTTTAATAATCAAGTGTCATATGAGTTATTTTTGCAAAAAAACGACTTATCAAATACAAAATATTGCACGCTCGAATTAAATGTTTACCTATTGCACTGTGACAATGCAAATTTCCCTCTCATGGGTTTAACAAAGGTTTATCTTATCCTGTCTCATTAGGTGACCTAAATAGATACACTTTAAATCTATTGGACTGGCACATTCTTTCACTGTGTTGATGAGATCCCCTGTAACTGCTGATCTACTCACTGCAATCAAGTTAAAATATACCTGCAGCATCTGAACAGAAAACAGCTAATGTAGAGACAAACTGCCACACACACTTGTGTTCCTAACCAGTAATTTAAATAATACCAAAAGAAAAACCCTTTCTTAGCTAGCCTTAACCTCAGCTAGAAACACATATCTATGTTAATAGCTACTGCTAACATGCTGTTGATGGCATCTTGTTGTATCCAGTGTTTTGGTTTATTGTGACCATATTGACTGGCGACTTTTAGACAAGCAGCAACCTCCAGGCGAAAAATATGAGTCCAATGTGGAAGTGCTAAAAACTGCAGTTCACTGAGGATCCGCTTGAGGCTGGCTCCAGAAGTCCTGGAAACCACATACACACCAGTTCAAAAAAGACAATCTTTACAGCAGAAATAAACATGTTTACAACCTGGTACAAAAGATGAGTGTAGTCTGGAGAGCTAATTTCTCAATTGGCACACACTGTATGGGGGGAGAAGTTTTTTCTAACGCTGCAATTTCAAAGATATTGAGATTACGAGTCTTCCAATAAGAGGCACAGCTGACTTGATTGACAGGCGGGAACACTGTAGCTGTTGGCTTGGAGGCTCAAAGCCCGCCTCTTTACGTCACAATCACTCGACAGCAGCAATATGGCTGCCGCCGACGATTGGCCTCAAAGCAGCGCTTCAGAAACAGATGGGTGACTTCATGGATCCTACGTCCATATTTAATACAGTCTATGATTTTAGCCCAATACATCAGCGGTTGACGTAGTTCATAAAAAAAATATAAATGGACAACCAAAAAAAAAAGAACACACCCTATGACTACAATGGGACTGAAGTAGCCAGTTAACAGAGTCACAAATTAAGCACTGGTCCACTCTTTGGACAAGATGCATCATAGTTTTCAATTGAGCTGTTGCAGCTATGGCCAAACTGCTTGGCTAGGCTGTGAAAGGCAAATTCTATTTTACAATAAGACACTGAGCTGTGCTTTTTTTGTTGTTGTTTTTGTTTTCTTTTTATTTCTTGTCCGTTTTAGCATTTTTGCTAGGGTGTATTCTTTTTTTCCCTCGCTTTTCTTGTTCCTCATCCTCCATGGTTTTGTAGTTTGTGCTCAAAGACTGTATATTACATGGATGTAGCCTCAGTAATGTTGCCCTATTGTCAGCAGTCGCCATATTGGAAATGCTTACTCAACGTAACTTTCTGTTGACCTAGCAAGAGGCAAAGATGTGGAGCTGAGGTGGGCCTTAAGCCTCCTTGCTAACAGCTAGGCCGCCTGGCCGTCAAATCAGCCGTGCCTAAAACTCTTAATATCAAATAACAATGTGGGTTCCCCTGCTTATACAGTCAGCCTCAAGTGGACGCTCAAGGAACTGCAGACTTTTACACTTCAGCATTTGCTTCATATTTCAAGACCTGAGGTGACCGTTTATCTGTGCTTTACATCCATGTTACAGTTAGAGCAGAAGCTAGCACGTTGTGCCAGCGAAATAAGCATCCGTGCAAAGCACAGAGCGATGTGTGTACTTATCTGGATTTGAACAAAGCTGCGAGGTTAACAATTTGCATTGAAGCCTTATAGTAATCGAGTAACTTGACTTATTCAAGGAATTGTTTCGACCTGTTAAGCTGTATGGGAACCATGACTGAACTGCAACAACAAGTCCTCACACAGGTCTTCTAAAGGCTCTGTTTTCAGAGGTTTGTGTATTTTGCACACCCCCAGCTGATGTAGGTCAGTAACTGAGGTTAATACTGACCTGTCACAGATAAACCAGTACTAATAGACATATAATACATAAAACAAACATTGGAGTAATTCATGCAGAAGAATGAACTCCAACTTCATAGTTTGTGAGACATTTGGCTGTGTGCAGCCCACGAAGCAGAGCACCACAGCCACATTTGAATAAGTTAAGTGTGTCACTATGTTAGATTTTCTCATATAACATAACCTTTTACAAACAAATGAGCCTCCTGACGACCTTTGTATCATCACATGTGGGAATGAATTATTGCAAAGTTTATTGTGTACTGTTATGTTTTCACCCCAGTTTTAAAATCACTTATTGGTAGGGTTGCAAAGGGGTGGAAAATTTCCATGGGAAGTTAAGCTGGGGAATTTTGGAAATATTCCGAATTGGAAATTATGGGAATTTATGGGAAATAACTGGGAATTGAGGGTATTTTAATGTAAAGGTATCATATCCAAGCATAAATATGTTTTTTTATAAGCAGACATCCATCCAAACTAATACAATTAAAACAGATTTACTTGTAAGTAGAACTTTATCAAGTGTTAAATATTTTATTGAACAATCAATTCTTTCATTCAAGAACAGAAACATGAATATTGAGTTAAATATTACTCATCCCCCCGACCCAACCCATTTAGAAATTAACAAAAATGCAATCCCAACAAAGTCCCATTCAAAATGTTAAATGAAAAGAGCCGGTCTCCCTCCAAAAAAGTCCCATTCAACATGCAAATAAAAAGTGCATGTAGGGGGCGTGGTCTCAATAGCCCTGCAGTAAGCAGTGTGTTATGTGCATGTGATTGTGGAATAGCATAGATATTCAACAATACTTACATGAAATCTGGTTGCTTTAGTCACGATTATGCTAAAATATATTTTCCCCAACTACATTTAAGTTCCCTACTAAGAGCCAACCTTTAGTTTAGTAAATTCCTGGTTTATTCCCGTTAATTCCCATGTAAAGTTTCCAACTTTGGAAACAAAATTTAGGTGAAAATGAATGTCCATTCAAGACAATGCAACCATAACAGGATTCTTGCTTATAATTCTGTTAATTGGCATTATATGAATTTTGATTGATTGATTGATTAATTCCTCCAGGGTGTGCCCTTTTGGGTGCATGTGGTCATTCAAATCACATGCTTGTTTTGGTGCTGCATGACTGGAAGCAGGAAGTGCTACGTGCAGTTCTGTACAGTCCTCAGAAACACCCCCATTCCATAGCTATGCTAAAAGAAGGACAGTCTTACACACAAGCCTCTCAGGTGCTGCTTCTGAGAACGAATCCCATCAACATTATGTTGGCACTACCATTACTCATACTGAGGATGATGAGGGTGAAGTCAAGTTTTTGCCTCACTGAACAGAGCTTTCACTGTGATGGCTATAAAGGTCTTTAATTGGTTGAATTTGATCGTAATTTAGTCCGTTTAGTTCTCCTTTATGCCTTTGAGACAAAATCTTCAATGTTATGTTAAGTGGCTTTCTTGGATTATTTTCGCCACTCTCTTAGAAACCTGTGTCTTGAAATGCATCCAGCAAACAGGCCCCTCATCTCTAGCGATCTAATCTCTACCCTGTAGCTTCTTTAGATTTTAACGGGCCTTGTGACGGCCTCCATCAGAGGTACGTCTTCCAAACAGACTTTCTTTTCTTCATCAGGACCGCCTGCTTTAGAAGGCTTTACAGCTGTGTTAAATATCCACTCTTGAAATGACAGACCCTGCTGCAGGGTGTTTTTTTACACCTCTCCAGCGGCTGACTTGTCCATTCCAAAGCAAACTGGTTATGAGCTTCTCCTCGTCACATATTTTATCGTTATACGTCACAACTTGTACTCCCCGGCTGATCAGACTTTCTTTTGTATTCAACTTAAGCTTAAATGTCAAACCACGGCATCTCACAAGTGGAAAAAATAATTAAGCAAGACTTGTTTTGTATTTGATCACAGGACTGGCCGTAAAGCTGTGTATTATTTTTCAAATACAAAAACTGCTGCATTGATACCTTTAATATATTTAGATGAATTACAATCGTGTTTGAACTCCCACATTCTTCCAGGTGTCACTTCTAATGGCCTTATCATCCACCTAACATCACAGAGAAGACAGTCAAACCTTATAAAACCACTTTTGACTGTTATCATCTGATCACTTTTGCTGCATCTATATTCATGTACACAAAGACACAGTGTGTCTCCCTGAGGGAATTTAATCTTTTATTTTTTTTTCTTCATTTGAATTGAAAAGCATAAACTTTGTGGTGCTCTCTGGTTCTTAATTATAACATCATGCTACCCATTGTACAAATCATTGAAATCACTCTATTCATCAAACACTTTGTTTCTGATTACAGTGAAGGAGTTTCTTCTAAAAGCCAAAGAAGATTTCCTAAGGAAATGGGAGAATCCAGCACAGGTGAGGGAGAAAACATAATGACTCCTCTATTGATCTTTAAATCATACTTTATTTATTATGATTCCATCAACATAATTATAATAATTATGACAGAAGTTGTGCTTATGTTTCACATGCATGCTTAAATGCTATCAGGGAAAAGTCCCACCCACAAACAAATCAAGTCTTTATTCAGAGGGCCAGTGCACCCTCTGCTGGGCTGTTTTGTTATGTCCATCATGTATTTTTCTATATATGCTGTCTGGAAAGTACATTTAATGTAGACCCAATTAACAAAATTAGAACTTGTCTAGCTGTCATCAAAACAACAAGGACTCTGATTAACACTTTGTAATGACATGGTACATTTTCTGTTGCTTATTCTAAGGGGAGGTGGAGCACTGTTGTGGAGCTGTTTGGCCGTTTTGTAGCCTCCCCTCTAATTGACGTCCTGTTTTTTCCCTCCAGCAAACTGCGGCATTGGATCACTTTGATCGTCTGAAGACCCTAGGCACTGGATCATTCGGTCGGGTCATGCTGGTTAAACACAAAGAGTCGGGCCAGCATTTTGCCATGAAAATACTTGACAAACAGAAGGTACAGAACCGTAAGCCAGGGTTGATATAAGTGGATGCTTGTCTTGTGTGATTCAGCTTGTTTCTTACATGACTATGAAGTTCCTTTGTAGAAATTGTATTACAGAGTATGCATTGCCTTGGACTTATTCTTGATGAGCGTTTATATGAGCAACTTCAAACTTAAAGGACAGGCTAATATAAATGTTCTACAAGTAAACAGAATGGAGTTGGCTACAAAGGAGAGATTGATTTCACAGAAAAATGCACATTTATTGAACCTCATGATCTTAAAATTAGAAAAGTCAGACCCAGTGTAAAGTCACAGTTATCTGTAATCAACGGGGCATGTGACTGTGACAGGATCCACCGTCTTTGCAGCAGAACAAGTGCATCCTCTGATGGTGAATCAATCGCAGAAAGGCACAAGGATCACTTTGTTGTAGAAATTGAAATACACTTGAGTGGCTTTCTTTACGACATGTTGATGAAGTATTTATCTTCTTTTTGGTCTGAATATGGAATTTTGTCTTTGTGTTGATTGCAGGTCGTAAAGCTGAAGCAGATAGAACACACACTGAATGAGAAACGTATCCTGCAAGCTGTCAGCTTTCCCTTTCTAGTGCGACTGGAGCACTCTTTTAAGGTATGCATCAAGAAGATCATCAGGATGTTTAAAACAGATCCATGTTGTGTACACATGTTTAAGTAAGACTCTGCTCCTCTCTCTTCAGGACAACAGTAATCTGTATATGATAATGGAATATGTGCCCGGAGGTGAAATGTTCTCACACTTAAGGAGAATCGGTAGATTCAGGTAAGCTGACTTGAAGGTAACTTCTGAATATTTCTGTGCACCAGTGGGGTTGACTGTAAACACGGTAGCTGATTTCTTTTGCAGTGAACCGCATGCTCGCTTCTACGCAGCCCAGATTGTACTGACCTTTGAATACCTTCACTCACTGGATCTCATCTACCGAGATCTCAAGCCAGAGAACCTGCTCATTGACCATCAAGGTTACATACAGGTAAGGATTCCCCTTTTTTTTTGTCCCCCTGCACCATCAACTATTCTGTTTCATTTGTGATCAGTGTTCAGAGCTGTACATTTTGTTGTACACAGGTAACAGATTTCGGATTTGCAAAAAGGGTGAAGGGCCGAACCTGGACACTTTGTGGGACTCCTGAGTACCTGGCACCAGAGATCATCCTCAGTAAGGTAGGTTTTCAGCTCAGCTCTACGGTTAATATCACAAGGGTACAGATGAGAGTTCATTTGGGAAACTGTTTTATTGTTACAAGAATTCAAGTGAAGGCAATTTTTTTACAAAAACTATCATGTATGAGCATTTTTTGTTTAATGACCTTCCTTTTATTTTTCTCCTTTGTTTGTATCAGGGTTACAACAAAGCAGTGGACTGGTGGGCTCTGGGAGTGCTGATATATGAGATGGCAGCTGGTTACCCCCCCTTCTTTGCAGACCAGCCTATTCAGATTTATGAGAAGATTGTATCAGGGAAGGTGAGTACGAAACTATGCTTTTTATATTGTTGGATGTGGTTTGATTGTCAAAGTGGAATCTCTTGAAGAATATACAAATTGTCCTTTTTGGTTTGCAACTTTCTTAAAATCCCTTCAACCTTGTAATCAGTTCATGTGTAGGCTGGTGGGGCGAATATTTCACTGACCCTGTTTTGCTCATGACACTATTTCATCATCACTATCATCATTAGAGGGAGAGAAATGTAACTAATCTTAACTCATCAATACATCCTTTTTATAATTATTGTTTGATCAACTTAAACAAATTATTTCCAATGTCACTGTTTGTTATTCATTTGTCTCTAAGTTTTTTGTAAGATGTTTCAATTCCGATAAGGGTACACATGTTTTAAATATTGTTTTATTTGGGCTGAAGATACCAATATGTTGGTTTAATGTCAAATTGAATTGTGGAAGTTTTCTCAAAATCTATTTGTTTAGAGTTAAGTTAAACAACTTCATGTTCATATTATTTAATCTAAGAACAAACAAAGTAAAATAATAAACACAAACACTTGATTGATTGTGACAACATGCTACCTTTAACCAAACAGGGAAATTTGAAGTGCAGTCACAAGTTGCAAGTTGATAATATAATAAAAAACAATGAAATAACTATACAAAGCACTTATAATACTAAACATTGGCACATACAGTAAAACAATAGCAAGAACAATATTTCAGATTATGAAAAGTTAATGAAAATATTGAATATGAATCTTGTACTTCCAAAGTAGCTGGGTGCTTGTCTATAGTGACTCTGGTAGTGAAATTACAGTAAACTCGCTGAATTCAAGAGTCACCAGCATTTCTGTATCATGTTTATATGTGGTTTCCTTTTTGCATGGTACAGTTTTGGCCTGCATTTGTGGATCTGACAACAAACTGATCACAGACTGGTTTTTGGAAGTAATTTTCAAGATCATGCAGCGACTTCCTCGACAGAGTCATGTCTGCTTTTAATGCAGTGCCGACTGAGGGTCCGAAGAGCCCGGCCATCCAGTACTGTTTTTATGTTTTACAGAGCTTTCTCCAGATTCTGACTCTTTTGATGATATTATGTACTGTAGACGACGAAAACCCCTAATCCTTTGCTATTTCATGCTGAGGAACATTATTTTGAAATTGTTGAACTATTTGCTCACTCTGTCTCTCACAGCGTGGTGAGCCTCTTCCCATCTTCACTGCTGAGAGACCCAGCCACTCTAGAATGACCGTATTACACCCAGTCATAATACTAACCTGTTACCTTTTGCAAAGTAATCTAATTAGTTGGAAGAGATTTCTTCAAATGTTTTTTTTTTTAGATTCACAAACATTTTTCAGTGTTTTGTTGTCTCACAATCAATCAATCTTTATTTATATAGCGCCAATTCACAACAAATGTTATCTCAAGATGCTTTGCAAACAGAGCAGGTCAAGACTTACTCTTATTTCTCTGTTCCAACTTTCAACTATTTTTAATTCAACTTTTAATTTATGCAGTTTCAGCATTAGATATGTTGTCATTGCACAACTTTCAAATGAATACAGGGTTTATATGATTTGCAAAACATCAAAATCTGTTTTTGTTAACAATTTACACAGCGTCCAATCTTTCTGGAATTGGGGTTGTACATGCCAGCATGTCATCATCAGTTTTTGGACAGTGGTTATCAGGCAGCTTGCTTTGAATCAGTTACTGTTCATCAACATTGGAACCAAAAAAGTGTCCTCAGTTATTCTGAACATTGCATAATTATTAACATCAGGCTGCCCAGCTTCAGCATCTGCCAACTGACCATCATCTGCGGTATATATGCTCGTGGTGGTTTGTCAGCTTTGATGAGAAAAGCAAAAACAACTTGCACCAATTAATGCATCGGAAGAGTTAAACTGAGGTAGAACAGTGCGTACAAGCAGGTATGTCACAACCAGGAGAATCACATCCATATTCAACATTAGTGGGCACAGTGTCATTTTCAGACCGTCTCCCTTATAACACTGCACCCTCATGGGATTAAACACACACTCACGCTGCTTCACTGTTTGCAGGTTCGCTTTCCCTCTCACTTCAGCTCAGACCTGAAGGATCTGTTGAGAAATTTGCTGCAGGTGGACCTGACCAAGCGCTTTGGCAACCTCAGGAATGGAGTCAATGATATCAAGGGCCACAAGTGGTTTGCCACCACTGATTGGATTGCCATCTACCAGAGGAAGGTAATGGGCTAGTCTTTATAAAATATAATGAAATGCAATATAAACAGAAAAAAGGCTGGTGTTTTGAAATCGGAAGGGCAGATGAAAAGTAATACTGGTAAAGGAAGATGGGTTTGATGAGACGTCGGCCAGTAGAAGTTTCTTTTGTCAACATTTGTAGCTTAGGGTTATTTCTCACCATCTGTGCTTCCTCTGCACAGATGATAATATGTTGGAAGCCAACAAAATAATGGCTAAACACTCAAAACGTGTGTTACCCTCTTCCGTCTTTACATAACAGCTGTTGGATTTAGCAGAATTACAGCACAACTGCAGGAATCTGTGGTGGACTAGAAGTAGAACTAAGTCCTCTTTTATTTGAATTCACTATACGGGGACAGATGGACCCCCATTTTAATTTGGCCTGTTGTTTGTGTGCAGCCTTATTCACACTTTCTGTTGTCAGTGGGTTTTTCACCATAAAAAAGGAGCATGCTATGATGAACCATCTTAAACCTTGGAGTCATCAGGGGAGGCTGAGAACAATGCTGCACACAGAGGGATCCCCCAACAGAGCAGTGAGGCATGTAATGAGAGTGGACAGTGTTCAAACAAAGGTTAACTGTTGAGACAACATACAGTCTAAAAAAAATGCTATAAGCTTTTAATGTAAAGAGGAGTTTTGTTCTTATTGTAGTGATTTGTTATCCAGTAATAAACTCTTTCTGCCTACACATAATGCAAATGAGTTCATAGAAGGGATATTTTTTCATGCAGTTATAATTCATTATCAGAATTCTGGAAAAATAATCTCATCAGATGAGTTTGCTTCAGGGAAATAAAATGACAGCACATGATCACTAATTTAGTCCTACAATGTGACCTCAAGATTAATTACCTAACAAATCCTCAAAGAATGCTATCATCTTCCCTCCGTTTAACATTTAAGGAAAGACTTTGGAAACAGTTTTCTCTCACCATGAACAACTTTGAATGAATGTGTTCAAGCTTCTCATGTGGAGCGTATTCATTCAACATGCAGTAGGTAATGGTGAATGCCACAGCAGCTTTAGTGCTCTATGTCTGAACAAAGTGCATCATTCTGATGATTTGATTGTCCTGTGTGTTCCAGGTGGAAGCTCCCTTTATTCCTAAGTGCAAAGGCCCTGGTGACACGAGCAACTTTGACGACTACGAGGAAGAGGAAATCAGAGTCTCCTTCACAGAGAAGTGTGCAAAGGAGTTTGCTGAGTTCTAGATTCCAACCATGAGTAGCGAAGAGACAGAGAGAGACAGGTATTTAGAAAGTCAATGGGGGTCAAAAAGGAAGGAAGCGCTAGGGTGGACTGCTAACTTACTTATTTGTAACGACGACAACAATGTAAAATCCCCCAAAAGGAAAGGTAGACAAAGTGCAGAAAGATCCAACAGAACCAGCAGTGTTGCCTTTTCTGATTGTTTCTCAACTGTTACCTTTTCATTTTATTTACCCCTCTTGTGTTTGTGGCAGGGGCTTGAGGATAGCAGGCATAGGTTGTGGCTGTCCAGCTATCCTTGTATCTTTTCTGATGGTGTAATGACATGTTTTCAGTCTTTGCAGGTTGAGGCAGTGATTCTCTGTTAAGGTACTGAATCTGCTAGGCTCCTTTTTCTAACAGACCATCTCTCCAAGCTTCTCAAAGAGTGATTGTTGTTTCTTGTCACCCTGGTTCCCCACCTCCATCTCTGTATCCTGAATCTGTCCAAGCAATACCAAGTCCAACAGATGTGCCTATCATAATGCCAACTGGTTGGAAAACTGTGTCGAAAGCATTGGCGCAGAGCTTTGGCCGTGGTGGCATCAGCCCTTGTGCCCGTTTGGTTGAAAGCTTGAAAACACTCTGCGCCTGCCTTTGTCTGCTCAATGTGGCATGATTATTGGGTAGACGATGCACTCGCTGCTTGCAGTCGAAGCAGTGGTGACCTCTTTGATCAGAGTGAATAGGATTTATCAAAGTACACTTCGTCTAGGCCTTACTCCACGTGAGGACCTGTGAGAAATGATAAACATGAGGTTTGCATTGAAGTCTGTCTTTCTCTTAGCTGAATTTATTAGAGCATCTTAAGAATCCTATTGGTGATCATTTTGTCCTTTTTATGTCGATCTCTGTGCTTGTGTGTTACTTAGTGCTCAAGGGTGGGTTTAAAAAGCTGTGATTTAGCAGCAACTAACATTGTGATCACACTCCTGACTATTGTTTATTTAAATCATAGTACATTTATAATAGATTTCTCTATCTTTACTTATATGTGTATCTGTATATAAATATAGATATAAATAATGATAGAGAATACGATTTAATCCATCTTTATCTCTTTTTCAACTGTGTCTCATAGCTGTGAAACTCGATTAAGATTTCGTAAATAAATAAATAAATAAATAAAGAGACAGATATGAACTCTGCCAAATTTGCAAACTGAGAGCATTGCAAAGTTTTCTGTCTGTGACTATGATGGTGGTGGATTCAAATACGCAAAAAAAAGTAGCAAAAATGTCTCAACAAAGTGTGCATGTTATTTTTGTACAAAAATCACTTTTAAAGAAAGCTGGCAGAGCATCACCCTTCATTTGTGCTGAGGTACACGACAACATGGATAAAATGCTTCTAACTGTCAAGGTGGACTCTCTCTCGGAAGCTCTGTTTCGATGAAGATGAAACAAGACCCAGTTAAATGTGTCCAAAAGTTCTTCTGGGCTGCGTTCATTCATTCATTCAGTTGTAAGGTAACAGTTTGCAGATAATTTTCACTTAACTTGTACTTCTCACATTGAAAAGTTTTTAACCCTTTCTTCATTTCTTGTATATACCGACATGTGACACCTTCAGATAGATTTACAGCCCAACCAAATTTCTAGGAGTGTTGAGATTGGAGTGCTTTTTTGTCAGTTTTTCAGCTTCTGTGTAACAAATTAAAGAAAGGAAGCTATCCTAAAGCTGTCACCTTTGCCAAGTTTATTTCTGTGGGTGCAAGACAATCGCAGACCAAATCTTCTTGCTGGTTTGTTGACTGAATACATTATTTTGGTTGTGATGAAGGATGTTCACCCTCCTTTCACCCCTTCCTCCATAAGCCCTAGGTGCTAGTATTTTTTTTCCATCTCACTGAAAAGCTTCTGTGAATTGTTTAATGTGCATCAAACTCTTTGTCATAGTCTCGTAACATGACATATTTGAGAATGTTCTTTGACTCCAAGTGATTTCAGCAGGCTTGAGTCATCATTTTAGCCGTCTTTTAATGTAACTGAGATCAAATGCAGGATACCTTTTTTGAATGTCTTGAATTGTCTGATGGAAATATTTCAAAGCTGTTTGAAACATGGAGTGTGTTTTGTATAATACATGTTTCTCTGGTGAGCCTGGTTTTTCTTGCATGTGGTAGAGCAACCCAACAGCAAGACCTCTCTAGGAGCTGAGACATGTTTGAGAAATCATTGTTTCCACAGCCGACAGCTTCTTTTCTGTGTAAACTTTGTTAGAGCATCACGCTGAACATTGCAGTGGATCAACGCAACTTTTCAAGTCTTTTGCAAAGTGAAGCACACGTCACACCCTTTCAAATCCCCCCTCTTATTGATTCCAGCTAATTATTTGAAACGTTAAAGACACTATGTAAATGCTTTGAAGAGAGCACATGGAAATCTTTATGTTCTGACACATGATTATGAGTCCTACATAAAGTTGGTGGGTAGAAGGCAACACAAGTTGATCCACTTCAGACACTAAAGCCATCAAATTGATTTTTTCAAATGAACAGCTGTTTCCCATCCATAACGTATTGGTCTTTAATCCTCTTCTATCAGCTAATCAGTATCAACTGCTTTGTGCTAATGACTTCTTCTCCTGTGTTTGCCTTCTATTTACATCAAGTTTCTGCACACTCATTCATAACACTCTTTACATCGGAGATGTTTTGCATTCATATTTTCTAATTGTATTTTCAAAAAAAAGCAAAAAAGCAAAAACATTAACCTTTTTTCCTCATGACCTGGGTACAGTGATTGTGTAGTCTATTGTACCTTCTGGGAAACAATACTGTATATCCTTGCCTTTGACAGTCTTAACTATCTTACCCTCTGGAGAACTTGACAGATACCCTTAGAACACAATGAGTATGTTAAAAAAATATACATAAAGTAATATTTTGCAAAAATGTATCATTCCAATAAACTTTTACTTGTTAAGACTAATACGTCTGTGTTAAGCTCTCTATTCACCACACACTATGTCACACTAAAAGTGTTTTTATCACGACATAGTAATCTCAAGGGGGGTATGCAAGCTTAAGTTCAGCTGTGTAGGTGGATTATACTTACTTGTGAGTGAAGGGTGTTTTCACTGGCCTGTCAGTTATGTGGGTGTTTTAAAAGGCTGGCAGGTGCAATTAAATAATGCAGGGCTATGTCCATCATGTCATTGTACATGATCAATTACCAGCCAGCTTGCAGCACAGCTCTCCAAATGTATTAATATTCCAGATCTGTCTTCATCATTTACACATGGATGAACTAGAGAGCCTTCAAGATGGTTGGTGAGGAATTACAGTGAAGTGAAAGACCTCTTAAGGAATGGATCAATCGAAGAATGCAATGCTATGAAGTTATTCACTGATGGGTTTTGAACAACATAGAGACATGACTGCCCATGAGTACATCAAAGATAGATCTTTATTGCACAGGTACATAATAAAAAAAGGAAAATGCTTTGGATGTAAGAAAGTAGTACAGTAGTAGTTCATGTGTTAAAAAAAAGTATTGCAGAGATACAGCAGAATCACGTTCTGTTTTAGATTTGATATTCTTATTTTAAATTATCTTCAGTATTGGTAAACTATAAGTATCCCCTTAAATTAAACTGTAAAATGCAGCTTTTATGCTATATACCTCTTTCTCTTCTGTGCCGACTTGCTTCCCACATGGTTTAAGTTTGTGGTAGGGGAGCTCAGGGAGCCCAAAATTCACATCTACGCCTCTGTCATTAATTTGAGTGTAATGAGAGGACTATGACCCACGTGATCTTCGCAGCCCTCGTTTAGCATTAATGAATGAACGTGAACATTTCCTGGTATCACACTTCTGACTCGTGAAATAAAAAGCCACCTTTCGCACCCATCGTGGCGAACATTTGTCCCGTGCCTCCCCTCAGGATTGTGTCAGGAATGCCACCTTAAAAATCTTCTCGCGTGAAACTTTTGGCTGTAACTCCGTCGGTCCACCTTAAGCGCACACGCAAACGCACTCGCAGGAGGCGTACAGCGAGGTTTCCGCTTCTCAGTTGGGCTCGGACCGCGACTCACGAAAAACACGGTGTGTAACGTGAAAGGTTGACGCACTGAGGTGAAAAAAAAAGAAAGAAGAAACCAAACGGGGCAAGCATTAAAGATGTCCGAATCAAAGTACCGCGAGTGGATTCTGGACACTATCGACTCGCTGCGGTCGCGAAAAGCCCGGCCGGACTTGGAGAGGATTTGCCGAATGGTCCGGAGACGACACGGGTCCGAGCCCGACCGAACCTGCGCAGAACTGGAGAAACTGATTCAGGAGCAAACCGTGCTGAAAGTTAACTACAAGGGCTCTATCTCATACCGAAACGCTGCCAAGGTTCAGAGGAGAAGCAGAAAAAAAGACGATGTAACGTTAACCACGGCTACGAGACGGAGCACCGTGGAAGAAGCGAGTCATTCTGACTTGAGCAACGGGGACAGCGCTTTCGGTCCTGTAGACCAGGACGAGGAGGATTTGGAGGTATGTTGTTGCAAGGAGGAGGCTTTAACGAGCCCACATCCCATTGTCTCATCACATCTGACTACATTAACAGGTGGAGGTGAAAGCAAGGCACGGGTGGTAGTTTGTGGTTTTCTACAACACGTCTTTTTGTGTGTACACGGGCTCTGGTGAGGGGACGGGTTTGCAAGTGCACCCAAAACTGCCGCAGACGGGGAGCGGCGGTTGGACCTCGCTCGAGCGCTGTCGAGGTGGAGACGGAAAAAACGGAAGGTGCGCGTGCAGTTAGAGTGTGGCATATTTGACTTAGCGCCGGGTGGAAAGCTCTCTAAAAGGGGGGGATGCAGACATACAAGTAGAAGACAAGTAAAGTTCCACCGTCCTGCCCGTCCGCAGCAACCCGAGCCACCATTATCAGCAGCAGAAAGCGCTTTTTCAAGCCCCAAACTCGGCGTTCAGCGGAGGGGAGGAGGGGGGACTCCACAAAGTTAGCAGGATTTAGGTACAAGTAGTCCGGAAGTTTAACAAACGCCCTATCAAAATAAGTCGTCATAGTTCATACTTGGCATATAATGTTTTATTTTGAAATCCACAGCTGGAAAGATATATCCTCATTTTCACCAGCTTGTAAATGTGGGAGTGGGTGAAGGGGAAAAAAAGTCTCAAACACCGCGGATGTTGGAGCCTAGTGGGGGACCCTGGGACATTGTTGGTTTGTTGATCGTTTTTTTTCCTTGAGGGGAAAAAAAGGACAAGCACCCATGACAAAACAGTAAACATCAGAGCTACACATAATCTGTATGCCCATGACGGGATTTCATCTTCTCTTTCTCGTTGTAAGTGTGCCCATCACCATGGCTGGTCCTGTTAAAAAAGCAACAAAATCGATTACCATTGCTTCAAAAGTACTCCCAGTGAACATAAGTCTCATGATTTCATGTTAAATGCGCTTGTTTGTCGACTGACGGACCAATGCCGACGCAGTGCATAAAGTCGAACCTCTGGATCCATTATCGGACAAGCAGCCAAGCTCGGTCACGTCTAGTACTTGGTTTCGTCTGTTGTTGTGGCCTCTTCCGTCCTGCACAGCAATAAAATTGCTTCCTTGTGCTAGACAACTGTTTGTTGCTATTGTGTTGAGAGACGCCACACCACTGCAAAGTAATAAAATGTATGAGAGCCGATCACACGGCGAGACACGAACTAACGCAAAGCGACTGCAAACTGTTCATCCAGCGCTAGCTGGTGGATGCTCTCTCCGATGTGGGTTAAGCTGAGATCAAATTCACGTTGTTTTCTGAAAAGCGTGCTTGTCGCTACAAAACCGAGCAATGTGTGGTAGTTGAGCAGGCTGCATGTCGGGACTTGTTGTCAAGGTTTTACCCGGACTAGATGGTTAAATGCAGACACTGACGTGTCCGATAACGGGCTCATATGCGTAACTCTTTATGTTCGGTGGTTTCGACTGTACATCGTTGACCCGGTGCAAAGTCAAAGTAGACCAGTGAATGAGGTGACCGCAGCTCACTCTGCCCAGGGTGCTGCGTTTTCCTGCCCGTCGAGTTAAAGCTGTTTTTATTGTTCGATCGGCTCTTTGCTGTGGCTCGGCCCCGTGAAGCGCTCCGTATAAGACCACAGACACAATGGCGAGGTCTTTGCCGCGGCTCCAAACTCCATGCGCACTTTGGAGGAAATTTGAGTAAAAGCAAAAAACGCCTCCCATCGGCCCTGCCTGTGCTCCCCGTGTGTAAGGATTATCAATCATTAAGGCCTCCAAAGATCGGTGCGCACCGAATATATCATGTTTCATGACAGTCGACGTGAAAACCCTGCCGGATTGAGATCCGTAGTAGGCCGTTGTGTTTTTTTTTTACCGTGTCTTGGTAAAACTTATGTGAAATGCAGTGCGATGGGTGAATGCCGTGCAGGCGTCTCTTCTCACAGGAGCGGGGCGGGCTTTAGTGCGCTCTTGTGCTCTCGACTGCTGGGTCTTGGACACGCAGTCGCACACAAGGCAATTCTTTACTAAGGGCGCCATCGACTAAAAGCACCAGCGTTTTCCAAAACAAGTTTCATGCGAATAGAAAATACTAAAGATCCAAGTGTTTAATTGCGTGGAAGCCCTTTTGTTGTAGAAGGGCTCACAGTGGGCATGTGGAGTGAACACTGCACCGCGAAAAGAGGACGAAGGCATTGAAAGGCAATAATTTACCACCACAGCGGTCAAATTGCGACATCTGTATGAGTCTTGTATGTGTGACACGTTCAGCCTATCATCAACACTCAGTCATGACAACAGTCACATGTACACGAGACGCTATTAAATTGGTGTCACATAATGAACTTCAATTGTTGACGATTACTGTCTTTAACTGAATAAATTGTCTGTTATATCCACTCAAGCTCGTAGTCCTCATGGATAAGTCATAATAAAGACAGTAATGTAAGTTTTTTAAATTTAGCTCCACATTAGGATTAGTTTATTATGGTTGTATCATGCGATTATTGATTAAATGATTATAAGTACAATACAGTGGATTGGGGTATAATGATGATTCTGTTTGCAGGCTGATACTTCTATGGCAATGGACACAGACAGTAATGCAGATGAGGAGGGGGCCGAGGAGAGCCGGGATGGTCAGGACAGACCCTCTCCTGGCCACACATTTGAAGATGCTGCCATGCACTGCTCCACTGTGCGAGCCGTCTCTGCCCCCTGCTCCCCCTCTGGCACTCGGCCTGGTCCCGGCCCCGGCTGCAGCCCTGGCTCGGGTCTGGACTGTGCCTCTTTCCAGAAGGTTGGTGAGAGGCCCAGCTCCTTGCCCCCCTCCAGCCCTAGGGCCCTCACACACAATGACTGGGCCTATCATTCTGCTGTCTGCCCAGTGGAGCGCCAGCACCCAGGAATGCAGAGAGACAAAGGTATTCACCCAGCTAGACACAGTCCAATACGGAGCCCTGAAATATTGTTTAAACTGCAAAATGTAAGGAAAGTTTAGCAAAATGTGTAAAGGAGGAGTGGGAGCTGGATGCTTGTCATGGTTGTTGACAGCAGAGATGCTAAGGTTAATGGGGAATTGTGGAGAGAAAATGAAATGTTGGTGCTCCCTGCTGCAAGAAATCCATTGTTTTGTTTGTACTTGCTATCATGGGTGATGTTACAAATTAGTCTGAGTAACACTTCAGTGTAGCTACAGGTAGGTTTGATACTATTGATAACATCAGCAGGTACTGTTATAAGGCTGCACAATTAATCAATATGCACAGTTGTTGCAATATAACCAAGAGAAAAATTGACTAAATGTGTTACAAACCAGCATAAGGAATCATTTTCTGCAGTGCTGCAGAGCCTACAAATATATATTGGATGCCATAAAAATGTCACACAATCATGAATTAGTATATGTTTTTTCTGTGACAATAACAAATGTATTGCAAAATCAATGATCTATAAAAATCTTCAATTATGATCTATGTGAAAAAATGGCAATGTGTTTTTTCCCTCTCATAAGCAGCACTAATGTAATTCATTTTGTTCACTGTGTTTTAGCTGCAGCCACAAAGCCAGTAATCCAGTCCATTACTAGCAGCCCCATTGCTTTAAAGAACAATGTTAAGCAGGAGGAAGGAGGCAAAGCAGAGGACAGTGGCCTTTCATCTGACCAGTTGGTACCAGACTATGCAGCAGGCCAGGTAATTGCCCCCTAACACTTTTGTGTCAAACAACACCATCTGTACGACCACTGCTTCTTCCAGCTTGTGCCTCACACCTGACATTTTTTTTGTTTTCTCCCATTTTGTTTGGCCAACAGGAGGAGACCAAGAATGTATCTGACAGAAGATCACAGCCTCTGTCTTTGCCATCCGACAACTGTGAGTTGCATTGTGCCTCATTGTTTGGTTTTAAAGCTACTGTAAAGTCTTCATCTGCTATGCCAAGAATGAATTGATCATTAAGCTGCTCTCTTATTAGAGAAAACGGTCACTAATAAGAAGGGCACGTGTTAAAGGAGTTAACTAATGACAGCATATGTTGAAAATACCATACTGGCTGTTATTTTGCCATTTTGCCTCAAGGCTTGCTCAAGATTTTTCAGATGTTTCACAAACTTGTCCTGCTGTCTCGCGTTCGGCTAGGCCTCCATTTAACTACTCAGGCTGTCACTCAAAACATGCTACCCTTTTGCAATACTGCTCTATTGACAGAAGTGCTTGTTTAAGTGGAAGTCTAGAAGTGGTACATTTAAATCAGCTCAGAAATTGATCCATCATGATTCCTTGTCAAGAAAAGACCACAACAGCTGCATGAGGTTTCTATAACCTAATTTCCAGAACACTTGGGACATTGTGTAGAATGTTAATTAAAAAAATAGATGGTTTGCAAACCATTTCAACTCTATATTCAATTTCAAGATGTAGTGCAAAGACAACATATCAGATGTTGAAACTGCAAAAAAATGAAAAGGCACGGAGGAACATTTGAAATTTTGCATTAAAAAAAGACATGACTCTGTAGTGGAAAGCACAGCATGGTCTAAAATTATTTCCAGAAACCATTGTCGATGAACACAGTTTGTCGCTACATCTACAAATGCATTTCAAAACTGTTTCATGCAGAGAGGAAACCACATAAAACATGATCCAGACATGCTAGCAACCTCTCCGGGTCTGAGCCTGTGTAAGATGGACTGAGGTGAAGTGGAAAATGTGCTTTGGACTGATGACTCTGCATTCTGTCTAAGAGAAGGTGTCCACCCGTGTTGTTATCAGGACACAGTAGGGATGTACATTTTAAGTATTTTCCATGATCGATTTTTGGAAATGTTAACGATCAATCTTCGATTAATCAATAATAAAAAATTATTATAATAATTATTATTCTTATTCTTTATTATTATTCTTATGTCAAAAACATGTACAGCTACATGTTTAACACTGATTATCAATGATCAGGCTCATAAAAAATGTCTCCGCGGACATAGTCTTATAATGTAAAGGCTCTTAATACTAACAGAAAAGTACTTAAGACTCACAGTGTCCAGTTTTCTGTCTACTCGTTCTTATTGAGAAAAATAAACATGTATTCAGTCAGGTGTCAGCCGGGAACGCAACTGGGTCATAATCAAGCGGCAACCTCCAGTCTAAAAATATGAGTCCAATGCGGAAGTGCTAAAAACTGCAGTTCATCGAGGATCTGCTTGAGGCTGGCTCCGGAAGTACCGAAAACCACATACACACCAATTCATAAAATACAATCTTTACAGCAGAAATAAACATGTTTACAGCCTGATACAAAAGACGAGTATTGTCTGGATAGCTAATTTCTCGACACACACTGTAGGGGGGCTGAATTTTTTTCTAACGCTGCAATTTCAAAGATATTGAGATTACGAGTCCTCCAATGAGAGGCACAGCTGACAAAACAGCTCTCCAGGAACAGATGGGTGACGTCACGGATCCTACGTCCATATTTTACACAGTATGGTCATAATCAGTCCAGCGGCAGAAAAGCCCAGACAGCTCTGATGTTGCTGGTCTGCAAACATAGCGTACTAACAATTCCCACCAGTCTGTTGGCTTTGTATCCAAAGGTAGCGAACTGTCCTGTTTAAAGTTGTCAACCTTCGTGTCCGTGTTGTTGTTGGCAGCCATTGTGTATTGATCCTCTTTAAAAAGCGCACGTGGAGACCTGACGCACAGCCACAGCCGCCAGCTGAGCGTCTCCGCAGTACGCAACACCTCCCTGATAGCTGAGTGTAATATGAGACCACATGATGTTTGTTCCACGTGACGGAAATTTTGAACAAAAATGTGTGTTTCAAGTTATTTCTCAACAATCAATTAATCAATGGTATATGGTCGTATGGTTTTGGAGCTGCCATCCAGACAGTGCATATTTCAGCAAACCACATGCTGCACTTATTACAACAGTATGGCTTCGTAGTAGAAGAGTCCATGTGCTAAACTGGCCTACCTGCTGTGCCAACTTGTCACCCACTATGAAGATTTGGTGGATCATGAAACAAAATAAACAACAAAGCAGACCCTGAGCGGTTGAGCAGCTGATATCCTATATCAGGCAAAATCTGACAACATTTCACTTTCGATTCCCTAACATTGACAAAGTGTTTTTAAAAGAGGAGATGATGCAACTAAATGGAACACTTTTTGGAATTGGTGTTGTAAAAGAGGTCCAAAGAGATTCTCCAAAAGAAAGGCTGCCTAATCTCCAATCATTTGCTCTCTCTTGACGTAGGAGAAACAAACAATACTACACAGTTTTCATCACTGCACCAGTATGATGTCACTTAATACTGTTGTGCTGGGCCTGGGTAGAGCCTTACTCAAAGGAGCAGTTCCCATCTTAAGGCATGGAGCTTCGTCCATGTCATGTGTCATGTATGAAGACAGTCCTGCCTGCATGCTGGTACTGTGAAGTGAAGGTGTATGAACACTCATTCACTGTGACGACACTGTACTGAACCGTGAACAAACTAATAGAAAAATAAACTGCACTGTGACAATAAAGGCCTCGGGGTTGTGCAGCCCACTAGCAGGAAGGAAGGTATCACCTCCATTTCATCACACATCTGCTGCCTTTGTTCATCACATCACAGACATTGAAGGACGTGATGTATATGTTCAGAAAAAACATTTTAATTAGATTTTGCATATTGATACCCGACTTGAAAGGTTACAATAAAAGTTCTCATATGAAACCCCCTCCCTGCTGTTGCAGTCAGTCACATGAACTGACCCTCTCATGTCCCATTTAATGCATCATAGAAAAGTTGGAGCTCCTCCGTACAGATTTTGTAACTGATACAAAGCCAAAAAAGAGGAAATACCGCAGCCATTTGTCACATATTTAGACGCCAAGGAATAAGAGGTGGGAAAGCATCGGTTGGGAAATTAAGAAGCACAGATACTTTTTGGCTCCAATGAAATGTAAATATTTTTCAGCACTGTAGTGTTCTCTTTCCCATCAAGGCAGAACACCAAAGTGTTTTTCCTACATTGTATCAGTCACTTTCATATAAACCAGTGAAATAAACTCAGCAAGGGGTGTAAAATGATCATTGAAGTGATATTGTGTTTCTGCCATAGCTTGTCATGATGTCTACAACCTCATTGTGGCCACTGTTGCATAACGTTTGCAGTTAATTTGCTTCATTTTTTTCCCAGTGAAGAACAAGGTAGATATACCTTCCTTTGCAGCACCCGGAGACGTTCTTCTAAACGGGGCTAAAGATGATGAAGTGTGAGTATCCTGTAAACAAGTCATTTTCCTACAGGGATGCTTTTTAGCAGAGTATCAAAATATGCCCCCCTCCCTTTCTACAGAAGTCTGATACATCTCTCTGGAACGTGATGTTTCTTAGGCACAAACCTTTTGTTTAAAAAAAAATGAATGAGCTCACAGAAGGTCAACGAATGGTTTGAAAATGATAAAAGAGTGAGACGGTCATTGTGTAGTCAAGTCACTGAGTTGATATTTTCTTATCTTCCTCCAGCTCTGTGAAGAAGGAGAAGGGTGGACAGAACTTGTTGCAGTGGACTGTGGCAGATGTGGCCAGTTACTTTTCAGCTGCAGGCTTTCCAGAGCAGGCGATGGCCTTTCGAACACAGGTCAGTGCACCACCTTGAAACCGCCACAGAGGGCGCCACCTGCTTACAGAAAACCTTGCTTATCTCCTGACAACTTAGAGTGCTCTGAGGAGCAACAAATATCAAGTGTGTTGCATGTTTTTTGTTTTTTTTTAGAGAAATAAGATTTTTTCACATGGAGCGTATTTAGCTAATCAAACTCTAAATACTTTTTTAAATAAAATGCATTACAGTTCATACTCTACAACAGGGGTTCCCAAAGTGTGACACAAATGGGGGGTCGTGAGATGTCTTCCAGAATGTTGGTTTTTTTTTTAGAGTTATGTAAAAAAAAAGTACATTTTACCCATTATAGTAAAAATATCAACAAAAATAATACCTACACTTGAAATAAAACCTTGAAAATAGAACATGTAATGAGTTTTCTGCCTTTCTTTTTGCCAGATGACTCCTAAGTTTAGGGTTAGTGAACAGTTAATTATCAAAAGCATTAGTAGCAGTAGGTTAAATCATAACGGCACAGGAAACGCAACCACATGCTAAATGAAGCCACATTAAATCACTTTGAGGGACAGTGGGGGTCATGAGTCTTTTGCATCTATATTTTGGGGGTCGTAAGTTTGGGAACCCCTGCTCTACAACATATTATGCATACCGACCAATGATCAAATGCTCACTTTCTCTCTCACATACAGGAAATAGATGGGAAGTCCCTCCTCTTAATGCAGCGCAGTGACGTGCTGACTGGTTTGTCTATTCGACTCGGCCCCGCCCTCAAAATCTACGAGCGCCATGTCAAGGTGCTGCAGAGGACCCACTTCCTGGAGTGCGAGGACCTCTGAAGCAACAGCACAGACAGAAAGACAGACACACGGACAATACTGCAATGACCTGAACGTGCATGCAGTGCCCTCTCCCATCTGGATCCTGCACCCACCTTCATATACAAACTATGTAGAGGGTGAGTGGAGGGGCGATGGCTGCGGTGGAATGAACTTTCACTGTGAGAATGACCAGAAACTGAAAGACACCCATCCTACCTCTCATTATGGTCTTTGGTTTTCAAATGGTTCTCATTTCAATTCCATTGCGTGGTTAAAGAAAGAGACAGCTGTGTTTATAGTGTGTTTTAAAACAGAGGACCAATAACCTTTCTGCAAGAGAAAGGGATCAGTAAGGAAGCTATTGAAGGGGGGCTGAGCCTTGCACAATTTGGACCACCTTTAGCCACAGAGGCCTGATTGTACACAGCTGAGAGCGTAGTGTGCTGACGTTTATAAGAAAGTGTTGGTTCTTTTTGGCTCTAGAAGAACTCCTCCCTGCATCCTTGTTTTGTCTCTAATGGTACCACCTCTATGTCCAGAAGCTGTCGTGTGTCACACATATACATGTAAAGCACTTCTCATGTCCTTGTCTTTTTTACAATTGAGGAACTGAATTTAATTTAAAAAGATCTAGAGAAGTCATTGCTGCATCAAAAGTCTGATTCTGACTCATGTCACAAAGATGTGCTGATGTTAGGTGATGCCTTCAGTGTCTCTGAGATATGAGGGATGTATACTTCCAGATGGAAAGGCAATATATTGCATTTTCCCCCTTTTTCTATCTTATATCGTTTTGACTGTGGTCCAACTTTGGAACTACTGCAGATATATGTGACTAGTGAACCTGCAAGCTAGTAGAATTGACTTTCATACATAAGCAAAATAAGGTAATAAACTTGAGAAACATTTGTTGTTATACTAAATACATCATTTTAAATTCAATCCAGCTGCTTGGTGCCTGTTTGCCGAGCAGACACCTTGATCAAATGCAATATTTTATGTTCTCCATGTATCATTTGTTCAGTGTTCATTTGTGTTATGATGCAAGTCGACCTCTTGAATTGGAACATTCCACGATGTAGTCTACATCTCCAGTGTATCTCTCCTCATTTTTATCTAAACATTGAGACTTTTTCCAGGGTCACAAATAAAGCTTGTGTCTCTCTGTTCTCTTTGTGATCATTTATTCAACTCACAGTCATATCAGTTATGTGCATACAACAATCAGTTTCACAGGGTCAGGATCATCTCTGAGTGACGGCATGATCAAATATTGTAAAAATGTCTGGTTTATTTTTTTTTAAAATCCTTCTCCACACTCCAAACAAAAACACAACAGATTATTCAGTTTAAATATAAAGTGTTTAAAAAAACAAAATCAAAGTCCCTCATTAAAACTAAATGATCAGTCTATGCACGGTTTAGAGAATAATTTCTTAAACAATTTTAGAAGCACCATCAGTTTCTGTTTGTGTCTGCACAGTTTTTCAGATTATTACAAAAAAAATAGAGTGGGAAGCAACTGCATAACACTGGCAATGCCCCCAAAACTTAACACCAGATACACAATACACTCACAATGATGTGATGACTGAAACTTGGTCTTTTAGATAACTTCTTGAACTATACAAATATGTTGTGATTATATTTGTCCTATGAATCTATCAGCTGTGTTCCTCTCTACTTTATTTCTCCTACACCTGTACCACAAATACACTTGATCCATGCATGGACAGAAAGGAAAGGTGTTAAAGCTTGGAATCTGCATACAATTTCTAACCCAGACATCACTTGAAAGTAAGGTCACTTGAATCAGTCAGAATAATGGAGTATTACAGGAGGCTGCAAAGATGTCAGCTCCAGGCTGCACACTAGTTGGACAGTAAAGACGGACCTCCAGGTTTCTGATCTCTATGGGAACCATGTCAGTAGTGTGCCAAAGCTTTGAGAATAATGGGACACTTTAAAAACTAAACACTCTTACTCAAACTAGTTACCAAAGTACCAAAATAACTTTTCATCCTCTTGCTTCTTGAAATCACACAACATAAAATTAAGACTTTGTTGCATTAAACTCTGAAAGCTTTTTCCCTGTAGCAGTCCTGCATTCACCAGACTCTCAGAGTAACCACCACTCCTCGTTACGGAGTGACTTGAGAAAATGTTACACAGAGTCCAAACGACTAAAATCCATCTGTGCAGTAAACCTCAGCACACACTTTCTGACCTCCAGTGGATGGAGAGCCCCTTGAAAAAAGGGACCAGGTCAGCAATGAGGATGGACGTGTGTATCAACCATTATTTTCTGTGCTAGGCTCTACAGGATGAAGGGGAGGATGGAGGAGCGGAGAGTTGGATAATCCCTGAACTCCTTCAAGTAGCTGCGGTGTTTGCCTTTGGCCCACACAGTCATCTGGATGAAGGCCACCAGAGTGAAGAAAGCCACAGGCACACACTGGGTCATCACTGTGAAGCCGATCCAGGACCCCAGCTGTGAGCAAGAAGTTTGCAGGCACGCACACAAACAGGCACAGATGCTCGCGCACACACACACACACACACACACACACACACACACACACACACGCACACACACACACACGCACACACACACACACACACACCCACACACACACACACACACACACACACACACACACACACACACACACACACACACACACACACATAAACACAGGCATTCAGATATATGGTACATGTGCAAGATGAAACCAGTAGATGGCAGCAATAGTGCATCCAATGCAAAGAAGAAACCTCAGCACTGCACTTTTGCTACCCTGACAAAATACACAGGTTACCTTCAATGTTTTATAGATTAGACCCAAAAATGACTGACAAAATGAACACATTCTTATATTAAAATTACCAATATGAATTATGAATAATTTAGTAACGCAGTGTTGCTAAACCAATGCATGTAAATAAGGGACAAAACTTAAATGCTTTGTTCAAAAACGATGTTTCGCGAAAATAACAATTTTTATTGAAAGGCCCAGCGGTGTACTGAGCGAGAGGGGGGCAGGGGGGGGTGACCGCTCTGGATGACCCTCAAATGTATAAAGGCGCCCTCTGGCTGCCAGTGTTGTTAATTATGGTATGTTATGTTATGTCTAATTTGTGATATGATTAATAATGTAGAAATGAATAAATAGTATTGTGTTTTTCCTCTTTTCATAATTCAATTTTCACCACAATTGGTCACATAAATATTCACCACAATGCAGAGATAAAAGTGTTAGATGCTCAAATTTTTCTGGGGTTGGACCACCAGACCCTCCTCTTGTAAATGCTGCCTCTATACATTTAAATTCACCCTAAACTGTGAGTACCAGGGGTTTGAAAAGAGGTGCCTTTTTTTTGTTTTCGCCCTTGCTCCTCAAATAGCCTGAGTACACCACTTAAGTAAGGCCTTTTGTAATATAATGTTTTTATCCATGATGCTATATTTATTCTAAATGTATCTTTATTAATGGTTTCTTTCGTGGGTTCTCTTTTACTCTTTTACTCTGCTGTTGTTTCAAGTTGTTCTTATTAAATTCAGTATGTCATACTAGTTCAATATGTCTGTCCTGATGTGTTCATTGTTGTTGGGTTTTTATGATGTAAAGCACTTTGTTTTGTCTGTTTTGATAAGTAATATATGAATAAACTTCATTATCATACAAAATAAATAAACGTTATTATCTGATGTTAATATGAGGCTTCAAGAGTGGACTTTTTCACACAAAGTGGAGGGGGCTGTGGCATGCCTTCCGAAATATAATTTTCCTTTCTAAAATGATTTAAAAGAGCATATTTAAAATTGTAAAATCTAAACAAAAATAGTCATCAAATCTTAAATATAACCATGCAAATAAAAAATCCATCCGGGTCATCCATTTTTTACTTTTCTTTGTTGCCACCTGACCTCTGGGATGATTATGATAGATATAAAAAAAAAAGCATCAGGTGCAGCAGGTTTATTTACAGCAGCAGTGGAAACACAGCGACATGTGCACTTAGGTGGGCTAATTTTCTGCTGACCAGCTTAAACTAACAGGCGCACACAGACTCATGTCTGGCATCTGCTAACTGAATTTTGTATATCCTATCACTGCAACAGACATAAAGATGCTTGTATCCTGTTTCTCGTACTTTTTAAATAACCATAAAATAATATTATGGTTGTTTGGCTGTCGTGTTCTAATGTCTATTTTTGGATTGGCCTATTAGTGCTTGCACGCAGCAGTGAGCAACATTCAACCACGGGTTTGTGGGCTGGGAAGTTTGGGAACACATGTCATAGGAGAACATTTTTTGTAAGTGTTGTCCATAGTGTCACTTTAGCCAGTGTCTCAAAGCTAATTTACTTTTAGTGTAGTATCTTAGTTTATTTTACTGGTTTTAATCTGTTAGTGCTTCGTTATCTTAGTGATCTATTTTATTTAGGAGAGTTTAATTTCCTTGTTGAGCTTTAACATCATATTTTAACCCCAGTGTTTCCTCATTGAGATACATGACAGCGTGTTCCTTTTGCATATCATGTTCTTAACCTAATTTATGGACTGTGGGATGGGTTTTGGGGGTCAGGGCTGGGGTAGGGATTGAGATGGGGGGGGTCTTCATATTTTTGTAGTATTTTTAATTTATTCTATTTTATCTTTTTTTATGTACAGCACTTTGTGTTACAATATTAATGTATGAAAGCGCTTTACAAACAAAGTCTGATTGATTGGTTGATTGATTGATTGATTGATTGATTGATTGATTGATTGATTGATTGATTGATTGATTGATTGATTGATTGATTGATTGATTGATTGATTGACTGTTGAGCTGTAATAGAGGGTAATAACAAAAAGGAGAATACTACTGCTACTATAGAAGACTAAATTTGGAAGTTCCCCTCTTTTTTTCTTGACAATGTAAAACTGCTTAATCCTCAGTTGAGCTCCAGATAAAATTTAGAGTAGGTTTAAGGAGGGGATTTTTCCCATATATTAAGAAAGAATCTTAATCTTAACGTCTGGTATTACGAAAAGAGGCTTTTTACAGCTTCTTCAAGTCCATGTACATAAGGTTACCTTTAATTCTGTTGCAGAAACACATTCAAGGAGTGATCAAGTTTTGTCTTTAACAAGAGAAAATGTAAGTGAAGATTTCTCCTGCTTACCTCATATGTGTAGTTTGGACAAGAAACCAGCCAAAAAATCCAAGTGAAGGGATTTTTCGTCGGATAGGGAATCTTCTTGGATTTTGAACCTGTTATAATGTGTGACACAAATAAAACATTATATTGCAATCACTGGAAAATTTCATTCAATACAAGGTGTATTCTATGCAAATACTCACTTAGTAGTTTGAGGTTACGGAGAGCAATATGGATGGACAAATTCCCCAGTTGACAGAACTGCAGAAATACAGACATCCAAATACGATTAAGCACACACAAACAGATTGCTGGGAAGAAGACACAAACAAATTCCTTGAACAGATCTGAGACTTACCAAGAAAACATAAAGCCCTGAGTTCACCTGCTGCTGTCCGTAATCTGTTGTAGTGTCAGGAGAAAAAATGGATAAGAAAGGAGGTTGACTTTGACTGATGAGTTAAAATGAGAACAGCAGTCCTCTGCACTTACAGGGTGTGGTGTAGAGTGGGTGGTTGATGTAGTATGCCATCCATGCTGCAGAGCACCAGTAATAGCCACAGTTCTGGAATAGAAGGACGGACAACAATAAGTCACATGGTCCAGATAAGATTCTTCATTGAACAACACACTGAGAATTAATACTCTGCAGCTCAGTCACCTTAAATATGTTTCTGAGAGGCATGGTCCCGTGGGAGATACGATGAATAAACAGTGTCTCCAGAATCCTTTTGATGTAGTGGAAGGAGTGACACATGCAGGCCAAGCTGCAATCAGAAATAAATGCACTTACATGTTAAGCATTGATTAATAAACTGCCCTGCTGCAGTCTATTACACTTGGCTCTGCATCAGTGTCACTCAAGGAATATGCTTCACGAGTGCTTGTTATGTTTAGTCTGCATCTGTCAAATGCTTTGGACTGTTTGATACTCTGCAGCATCCTTGCAATTAGTCCTGGAGGCCATGAGCAAGCTGACACTTACTGAACAACCCAGTGCTTGCTGCTGGTGAAGTCATACTTTGGAGAGTAAATGAAAGGAAGGCGGAAGTAGAACATTAAGTAGATGATCAGTGGGCCAACACACTCTGACAGGAACACCTGAAATGAAAAAGTAAACACACACAAATAATTAAAAATGGCTTTTACCTAATTTGTAAACAGATGAACAAGGAGAAATGCAGAAATTAATCTAAAAACAGTTACATTTAGCAGTTCTTTATATTGACTTCCCTAAGGAGAATAAAAGTAGAAATAGATCAAAGTATTTCCTCCTGTTAGATCAGCACTTTGTCAGTCTACACCCTCGGCCAAAAGGAGAACATGCAACTGAAACATGACCTGCTCTTCATCCACACTTCTCAGCGCTCACAACAATTTAGTGTCGTAATAATAGTATTCGACATGTGCCCCCTGGAGCAAATGAGACTCTAAGACAGGTTGTCATACCAGCTTCCCACAAATGACATGATCAAGTGAAGTAGCACAGCTGACAGTGATATGGATCCCTGAGTCAGCACCCTCACCAGAGCCCTGGCTCAGCATGCCTGACCACTAGCCACTGCTGGCGGTCTCTGCCTGGGCACCTCATGCCCCTCAACCCTTAGCAACATTAGTCTGAAGCCCGGCACGATGCTGGGGTTGTGCCAGGGTTGGTAAGAACAGGGAACATAGAGACTATGCAGGCAAGGGTGAGTAAAGAGGCACAATGAAAGGCAAGTGAGAGGTCAGGGGGGATAAACACCTTTGGGAGAAATGAGGTCATGAGATTAGATGTCCCTGGACAGAGGACATGCGGTGCAAGAGGTGAGAGAAAAACAAGCCACAGCAAATCACCTCTATTCACCACTGTGGGTTGATATTTATATTCAGGAGTGATTGAGTGGGTGAGAGAGCGTCTGTTTATATCAAGAGTATGAGAAACTTGAAAGACCATACCAGAAGTTTTTCGGATTTTCATTATCGCTGGTTTAATACAAAGTCTTTGTCATTTGCAAAGTAAGCCTCAATTCTGCCCTTCACTTTCACCCAATGACAAACATATTCCAAAAGGGAAACGCAAAAATTATCATTTGTATCAAATTATTTCTTCAGCTGAAAGTATTTTAATTTCTTCTCTAAATGACTTGATATCTAAATGAGAGCTGCCCCTCAATGATCTCTGCAGTATAAATAAAGGTTGATTAAAACACAGTCTAAAATGAACACATACGGATGTAGAGCTCCACTCAGGAGGTTGAAAACTGAGACTCAGTATACAAATATGATCTAGAAAATACTTTGGGTAATAGTTTACAGCAATGTAAAGCATGCAAGGCTTTATGATTTACTGGATTAATACTTGCAAAGCCACTGTGTGCTTCTAAATATTGTGTGTCGCTGCTCATACTGACTTACTGTGCCCCACGTGAGCTGGGGTCCGAGGTCACTGAAGTAAAAATGGGCTGTGGTTCCAACAGGAAGCGTCTGCAGTACATCCTCATCCCTGAGACACTTGGCCTCTGAAAAACAATCCAGTCCACAACAATCAGCTGATGTATGATCAAAAAAAAAACAGTTGATCAACTGAGTTTTAAAATGTATAGCACAAAGCCCACGCACTTGGATCCAAACGCAGGGATTGTCTGGCTGGATACCACTTTGGATCTATCAGAATAGAAAAGTAGTTTACCCTTGGCATGCTTCAGATATTATTTCTTGAAACTAAATCAAAGAAACTACTGGCATTATTTCTTGATTTACTTACATGATTTTTGAAACAAAGCTTTAATATCCAAAACAGTGGCAGTTGGCTCCACCTGCAATCAAAATAAAGCCATGCTTAAGATAAAAAAGCATCATTAGTGTGCGGGCTGGCATACTGATCTCTCTTTTCACTGCACACATTTTCATATCTTCAGACTTGCATTCTGTTCATTCATATTTCCCCACACAAGTTGCTAATCGTGTGTTTGCCTGCCAGTTGGCCCCGTGCAGCACTGGCATGTACTGTAGCTGGAACAGAGAATTCCTGCTAGATGAAGAAGCAATTCTCACCTCTTAACTGCAACCCTCGTTCAATAGAGACGTAACTGATAATGGCTGCTCTTGACCGTGCTGCATTTGAAGTGCACAACTCTCTGTAAAAGTACTTGTCTGCTTACAGTGACCCTTGTGCTAAAACAAATATTTTCTGCTGACTTCACTGCAGCTAGGTCTCTTGTTGTGCTACTTTTAGAACAGACAGAAGGTGTTTGAAGTGTAAAATTTTAAAATAAGTGCACTGGGGGGTGATGAAGTATGGTAATTGCTCATAAAATCAATGGCATGCTGAGTTCTTGAGCACTGTTTTCTTATTAGACTTACACAAATGTGACCTGAACGCATCAAAGCCAGTATTTCCCTCTTCTAAAATGATTATGGTCAATTTAAAAGGTGAGTGTAATCAGAGACCTTCCATCTTCCTGACACTCACCTTGTCCAATAGCAGCAGTTTCTCCTTAGTCTTTAAGTCCACAATCTCCACCTCAAAGTAAACAATCCTTTTGGCCTTTTTAGGAGCTTTTGGCTTTGGCCTTGGTGCAGACTTCTTCTCAGACTCTGCTCCATTTACACTCTTTGCCTCTAGGGCGAGTACATCCATGGCGGTGTTTGATCCCAAACCTCAGTACCCCGGTGAAATAATCTGTGATATGTCCAGTGACGTTGTCTGTCCTCTGCTGGTATGGAAAGCAACCCCCTGCTCACCCTCTGCGCAACTGTCAGTCCAACTCAAGCGTGTCGTCTTCGGTGTCTTTGGGACTCTCTGAATAGCCTTCCACCTCCAGGAGAAGAGAACTGAAATAAGTTAGATCATAAACACTTTTTACCCCCCTGGTGGAGTGTATGTGTTGAGTGAGTAGAAAGAAATAAAGTGAGGGGAAGTGGAAGGAGAGTTGGCCTAAGAAATAGGAAATGAAGCTGCTTCTTACCTGAATAGAAGCCTCTTCATGATCCACAGCCCCCCTTCATGCAGCAAAACGCACTGAAGACGAAACCGGAGAGCCCTAAGACATAATCCACAGCGCGCCATTTGCAAGGCTAAATATAAGTACCCTGATTTGCCCAGCACCAGCTTGGTAACCTTGGGCAGCCACATGAAGCCATTCCCAGTGACAAATACCTATGTGCTCTCAGTAGACCTAAAAGAAAGACACTTCCCCTGACTGCTCTGCTACTCGCCCTGTTTCACAGTCACAGGCCCCTTTAAATGCCTGATATATAGAATGAAAGACCTCCACATGCCAACACAACCTCCCTCCAAAGATCTACTTTATTGCTTATATTCCTTATTCTACCTGACCTCCAGAAAATGATAGACATATTTATGTCATATGGTTAAGGTGTTTGTTCGTCAGGAACAACATGATTTCTAAAATACTAGCGAGAGGAGTTTGAAAAAAAACTCTGATAGGGAGGGGGATCAAAGATGCCTTTCGTCACACAAGGACAACTAATCATCACACATAGCCAACTGCATATCCATATTCTGTGATCTATTTATATCTAATAGGAGCTGTCCAAGCCAGCAGCACATAGCTGTATCACTATTCACATTCCAAGATCACTTTTGATTCTTGTATCAGGAAAATAAAAACTTTGGTTAGCTTAATCTATTTGAAAAACTCCTTATCAGAGAAAAATGTGGAAAAACAGTCTCAGAATACACTGGCCAGAACTGAAAGGTGGTAATGTGTAGATGTGACCTCAAAGGAATGCTGTAACATAGCACTTCAGTGGACCACTGATCCCCATAGTGTCCTGGCTGGAGTAACAGTCATTTTTTACTCTCCTTGATATGAATTGTAACATTTCTAATTAATTTTACTATTATATAGAGTCTTGAAAATAACTCTATTCCATAGAGGATGTTATCACATCTTACCAGCATGTGACCCCTGTAAGTAGTCGTTATCAATTACCCAATCTTGGTTCCTGGATACGGGCCTTGGCCACCCCTGCCTTTAGGGGTGGATCCAGAGGGGTGGCTATGGGCCCCCTTGAGGTCTGGTTGGCCACTCCAGGTGCAACCCCAAAATTCCAAAGAAATTGAGAAGATTTTACTGTTGACACTCTGCTGTGTAACTATTTTTCAGTTAAAAAGCAAAGTAAGTGTCTTACATGGGCCACCCCATTAAAAAGTCTGGATTTGTCCCTGTAATGCATTACATTGTTGCAAACATTTTACAGTATACAAACAATGCACCCACCTTATGTAGTATACAGCCCTCTATAGACACTACACTGCATGGTTGTTGTCCATGTTTTTTGTCATATTTTATCATTTGTCAAATGTTATCGTTCAGCTAGAGTGTAACATACATGTGTTCCAGTAGCCTCCATAAGCTCAAGTCCAAATGGGTCCATTGCGAGCAACTTGTCGTTTGAGGACTTGTCGTAGCATACATGTACCCAACACTGTTTTAATGTTTTGTTTGTGTGGAAGTGCTGTAACCTTGTGATAAGAGGAGTCATCGCAAGGTTGCAGCAGTGAAATGCAATACCATAAAGCCAGGCGGCTATATGCAGAATAACTTGAATAGTGATGTGTAGTTTTTGGTCTTGTGATCTCATGAAGATGAATAAATTGGTTAAAAATAGTGCTGGGTTATCGATTCTGTGGTATCGATATATCGATATTTACATGCAACTTATTTGAGTATCAATTACTCTAATAAAATATCCATACTAGTTAATAAATGCGAAATAAAAGCGCATGTGTCACTTGATTATTTTACAGTAACTTACTCCAAAGTTTTGTACCCACAAATTCAGAGACATCATGATCACAGTGTCATTTTAACAGTAGTCATGGTGAAGAGGCTGTTTTAAGCTTTCCACTCAAAGAATTTAAATAGAGGATGTTGATTATTTATTATGTGTTTTTCTAAATGTATCTAATTGTTTAAAAAAAGGCCAGCAAAAGATTTGCATATAAAAGTTTTTTAAATTAACAGTATTTGTCATGGGACTGGTCTTTCAAATAATTCACTGAAAGTATCGGTATCAGGTGTCGAATAAATTGCCAAAAAAGTAATCGGTATCGTATCAAATCAGAAAAGTGTGGTATCGCCCAGCACTAGTTAGAAACTCATAATGTAACTATAGGTGCATTTCGACCAAGAGTTCCAGGGTTTTTTAGCCCCCAGAACTACTTTACCCTGAACTAAAAGGTTCCTGTACCCCCATTGTTGTCTGCATTTCGACCGCAGGCAGAAGTCCCTTGATCTTAATAAATAACTAAACTAATATGCATTCCTAGGAACTCCCTCTGTGTTTCAACAACTGTGTAAACTCCACAAACACTGTTACGTTCAGCCAAAAGTCCCAGGACCTTTGAAAAGTACTACCCCCAAAGCAGGGGCTTTTCAGGGGGAGATTAACTACCCCTGAACTAAATTTAGACCCTGGTTCCTCCGGTCGATACGGATTGTAGTTAATGGGGTAAAGTCCCTAGTTCTGGGGTAAAGTTCCTGCAGTTGATAAACGCCTTAAAGTCCTCTGCAGGGCTGTGGTCAGCGGAAGCACCAAGAAGGGGTGTGACTGCGCGTGCGCACCAATGAAATTATACTATAAACACCGACTACTGATCTAACACACATACAATTAGTTCCATACACCCAAAACACCATGAACATTTCTTAAAGGTTTCTGTTTGATGTAATTGCTTTAATTTCTTTTCAAGTCCGATTCAGCCCCTGTATGACCTGTGCTTCACGTCTGCTTTGTCGCATACGAACCCGGAAGTTGCTGTGAGTGAATCCTCTTGCCTGGACTGTGACGACGATGACCCACATCAGCAGCACGAGCGTCTTCCAGAAGTTTCCTCACAGGGTTTTCAACACCACGGCAGCAGACAGACTCTCTCGTATGAACAAGCTGTTTGAAGTTGTGTGGATCAAGCAGAGTCATATTATTCCTCGTCGCCTTCTTGGGGAGTGAAACGTCATCCGCTGTCTGTGAGTAGTGAGGAGAGCTTAGCTTGACAGTTAGCGAGCAGGCTTCTTTTTTTTTTCTTTTTTTTACCGCAGCGTTGACAGCTGCGGCTGCTGCGGCTGTGGAGGAGCCTGTGAACCTGGCCCAGTCAGCGGGCAAGCTGGATATGTTGCTGGCATTGAGCAAAAACTGAAGCATCTGCACTGAAAATGTTCGTATGACGCTGGAGAGGGACTGAGCCGTCATAGTAATGGGGAAAGATTACTACAAAGTGCTCGGGATAGCCAAAGGTGCCACCGAAGAGGAGATAAAGAAGGCGTACAGAAAACAGGCCCTGCGCTTTCATCCTGACAAGAACAAGTCACCTGGAGCTGAGGATAAATTCAAGGAGATTGCTGAAGCCTATGATGTTCTCAGTGATGCCAAGAAAAAGGACATTTACGACCGTTTTGGAGAAGAAGGTTATTGAACTCTTCTACACTACAACTTCTTTCATTTTTAAGTTTATGCTAACACTTTCATATAAACTTGGGGTGTTTCTTAAATCTAAGAAAGCATGCAGTATGCACCCCCTTCATTCTGTTGGATGATGTTAGCTGATGCATTGATGCAAGCCCTGGTTGCTGCTCCTGGCATCTTTTCATGAGCCAGACAATGAAGGGGTGTGTTTGCACAATGTATGGAGAACTTGCTGGAAACAGCGAGTTCTTGCCTGGCCTGTCAGACTGTCGCTGGTCAAATTAAATTCAGGTTCAACCAGTTCAAAAATGATCAGATGTGTGCATTTAGGCTGAAATGTCACAGTCTGCAGTCTTATGATTCTTAGAGAGAGATCTGAACCTAAAGGTGTTAAAATGTCAAACCTGTGTATGAATAGTAGCATTTTACTACTACTCCAGCATACAGTGATGTTTTGACCAACGTGTATTTATTGCATTTTTTTTGAGTATGGAGAGTTTAGTGATAGAGTCAACATAGCCAATTCTGATAAAGCAGGGGAAAATGGTGTTTGAACATAGTGTAAATGATCTTCTATTGAAGTGTTGTTAATACAAAGAAGTCCTGTAACTGTACTGACCTAGTATTGATGGAGATTGGATTTTTAAAACAGATGCAGATGGCAGTGTGATAACTTTCTTTTATCTTCATCCTTTTTAGGCTTAAAGGGTCCTTCTGGCAGTGGAGGTGGAGGACACTGTGGTCAAAACTACAACTACACCTTCCATGGAGACCCCCATGCAATGTTCGCGGAGTTCTTCGGCGGGCGCAGCCCCTTCGATCACTTCTTCTCACAAAATGAAGAGGATGACATGGACATCAACGACCCCTTTGCACCGTTTGGCATGGGAAGAATGGGCGGCATGGGTGGCTTTCACCGATCCTTTAAATCCCACCCAGGAGGTCCTCGTAGGGCGCAAGAGAAAAAGAAGGACCCGCCCGTCGTGCATGAGCTGAAGGTGAGCCTCGAGGAGGTCTTCTCAGGCTGCACCAAAAAGATGAAGATTTCCCGCAAGAGACTGAACCCGGATGGCTGCACCATGCGAAGTGAAGACAAGATTTTAACCGTTGACATAAAGCGCGGGTGGAAGGAGGGGACAAAAATCACTTTTCCCAAGGAGGGGGACGAAACTCCAAGCAACATTCCTGCAGATGTGGTGTTTGTAGTGAAGGATAAACCACACCCTGTGTTTAGAAGAGAGGGCTCAGACATCATTTATCCTGCTAAGATATCACTCAGAGATGTAAGCTAGCGCTGCATTTACAAAATATGGCTTAGTTTATAAAAATAGAATCATTTATCTGATCAACTTGTGTTATTTTTTTCCAGGCTTTGTGTGGATGCACGGTCAACGCCCCAACACTAGATGGCCGGACCATCACTGTGACCTCCAGAGACGTTGTCAAACCTGGAACAAAAAAGCGTATCACTGGAGAAGGTCTTCCTCTGTCCAAGTGCCCTGAAAGGAGAGGTGACATGATCTTGGACTTCACTGTCAAGTTTCCCGACAAACTGGGCCAAAGCACACGAGACGCGCTCAAACAGATCCTTCCCCCCTGACTTGAAGTTCAGAAGAGCTCGCCTTTAGAAGTGTAACAAGCTATCGTTTCTAATGACGCTCTCCTGTGCGTCGTATGCATCAGGAAAGATTCAGTTCAAGCTGCCTGAACACCAAATCCATATTCCTCTGCGGTATATCTCGTCACTTTAATGACTGTGTTTGGACAGAAGAGCTGACTACGTGTTTGATTTTTGCATACAGTTGAGGTTGAGTGACAGTATGAAGTAACAGCCTGTCACAATGACAGACTGAAGCTGAATGACATAAGAAACATGAAAGAATAGGATGTAAATATTCTGTATTGACATCCTATTCTTTCATGTCACAGTTTGACATTAGGAAGGATCAAATCAGAGGAACAGGAGTGTGTTTGAAAAACTTTATATAGCAACTGATTTCTCTGAGTGCTTCAAGATAGAGAGCTAACTAACATTACCTCAGGTGCAGTAGTGCATGCTTGGACATTGCATTCACAGTAGGACATAATATTGGTTGCAGTATGGATGGAAGTGAAGCTCGTTCTTCAGCACCACATTAGACTGAAGTGGATCAGTATGATGGTGATGTAACCTCTTTAACATATGTCTGCAGGAAAGCATCCCTCTGAAGGCGAGGGGCGAGATTGTGTATCAGAGGCATTCCTGTTTTCTGTTAATCATTCGTAGTTAAAGTAGTATCGTCCTATCACGTTAGAGCTGGCTTTGTGTGGATGTAGGAGGAGGAAAGTGGAGGTGTACAGAGGTGGAACTCATCAAAAATGCTATCTCAAAAATCTGACTGTGACTACCCTGTCTTTCATGTCTATAGCAATATATCTTTGAGATGCTCTGTCTATTATATAAAGCCACAATCCCATTCAAACAGTAGAACAGTGAAACTTAAATATACACTAAACTCAAGGGAAGATAAATAATTCTACAGTTCAGGAAGGCTCACCTTTCAAATGTTTACTTCTATATCTTCTTTAACTGGGAGCTTGTTACACGTGAAAATTTCAGCGAGAAGATTTGTGCCAAATACTAGTCACTGTGTATTTACAACGTGTGACTTTCATCGTCATGTGTGACTGAAAAACTACAAAGATGTACTCCTATTGAGGAAGCAATGTCAAGAGGGCTATGTATGATGTTTGCGTTCCTCTGTCTAACCTATTTAATCTAAAGCCAGTGAGTTTATTTCTTCATTGTTCATCCGTTCGTGTTCTAATTTCAACCTAATGCATCAGTCTGACATAAATATCGCAAAGACTGAGATGTGAAATATGTTTAAAGAGTGTATTCTACTTTGATGTCTCATATCTTACACCTAACAGTGTTTGTTTCGGTCTGTACAGCACCTGGATTATGTGGTATGATAGTTCAGCGGGAGTTCTACAGAGATGCAATTGAACTGTGTCATATTCAGCCATGTGCACTTTTGACTGTGATAATTGAAGTTTGTAAAGTTCATTTTCTCATTACGTTTTTTTTTTGTGTGTGTGTGTCTTTGTAACTGTCTGAACTTCATGGTAGTTTAATCTTCATCCTGCTCCTGCCGGAGTTTTGAGTTAAACCTTACACAAACATGTGATTAACATGAATGTAGAGATGTGAAATCTCACTGATGTGGATCTTCTTTTTTTAAAGGAAAGAGGCGTTAGCATAATTAAGTTTAAGCTCTTGTTTATGTTTAGAAATTCTTCAGGTTGGGATTTAAGACTTTATGATTTTTAACAAAAAATCTTTTATGACTTGATAAAGTGAGGTTTTTAAAAAATCTTTCCTATGGTGTGTTGATTTTCCTTCAACATTAAAAAACTGGCTATCTAATCCACTGATGTGTGCTTGTGCAAGTTATTGGGGACATTTGTGCCATTAAACTAACAGTAAAACAATTTTTCACAACACCTCTTCCAGAAATTCTTTCAAATGACATTTTATTTTACATTTTCAAATACACATTTCGAAACTGAACATTATCCTGTGTCACTTGGAATGAGCAGTTACTTGAATAACTGTTGCACATGATGGTAACTTTTTTTGTTAAAGATACCTATCATATTTACATCTACATTTGTAGTATAATATCTTTATATCTATATTAACCCTCCTGTTATATTCGTTTCTCTGGAACAGCAATAATGTTCCTGGGTCAGTTTGACCCGGGGCATATTCAATTATTCAAAAGTGTCAGAACCCCAAAAAAACCCAATTAATATTTTTTATTCTAATTTTTAACTCCATCACTTACCATTTAAATCAAGATTTAGTCAATTGGTGTTCTTTAATTCCCACAGATCATGGTTCAAAGAGGATAACTCACTTGTTTTTCATTAAAATTAATTTAAAATCGATCTTTTTTAATGTACATTGGAAAGCCCTGAATATAAATACAATTGTTATACATGACAAACATTTTTGTTTATTTTATTTTATATTTATATTTTTTGATTTTTTTATGAATTGATGTTGATAAATTAACACGACACCTCTTCTGTCACATGCTGCCCAGATTTTTATGCTGCATTTAGCTGGTTTGGAAGGCATATATTACCTAAAATAGACTTTAAAAAGGGTCAATTTGCCCGCAACATAATAGGGGGGGTTAATACTCATTTGATTCGCTAATGGTATTAGAAGTTGTGGTTGAATGAGTCACATTCAGTGATATCTCGCGGGCATGGTAGGAAACTTTTATTTTCTTATTTCAAGGTTTAAAACCGGAAGTCGACCTATGCTACTATGTCTGACTTGATGGAATCCTCATTGTAACTACTCACTGTGACCACTAGAGGGCCGGAAACTTGTCAGGTTACTACTATCGTTGAAATGTGATTAAATAAACACAGTCGATAAAGGAAAGACGACGAAAGATCAGAAATTCTTATTTGTGTAACCTAAGGCGCGTCACTGGGCATTTCATGCTAGTTTTCAAGCCTGACAAACTGTCAGTCCAGAGAAAGTATGTGTTTTTCTGCCCTCTGGTGGCCACGGCGAGTAACTGCAAGACAACGACAATCAAGTGTACTAACACATCCGGTTTCAAATTCCACACTAAAGCGTCCACAGGACATGTCTATGTGTAGTCCCTTAATTTATGCTGTTGATGTAATGTACATTACCCGTCAAAAGTTTGGAAACACCTTCTCATTCAAGGGTTTTTATTTATTTTAATGATTGTAAACACTGTAGATTAATACTGAAGGCCTCCAAACTATGAAATAACATATATGGAATTATTTAATTAGTAAAAAAAGTGTTAAACAAAGCAGAATATGTTTTATATTTTAGATTCTGTAAAGTAGCCCCCATTTTCCTTCATGACAGCTTTACACACTCTTGGTATTCTCTCAGTCTGCTTCATGAAGTGGTCTCCTTGAATGGTTTCTGATTAACATGAGCCTTGTCAAGAGTTCATTTGTAGAATGACTTGCCTTCTTAATGTGTTTGAGACCATCAGTTATGTTGTTCAGAGGTAGTGTTAGTACACAATGGATAGTCCTATTTGACTACTGTTGTAATCCAGATTATGGCAAAACCAGATTATTTCCCAGTTTTGATGTCTTCAGTGTTAATCTACAATGTTGAAAATAATTAAAATAAATAAAAAAACATGAGAAGGTGTGTCCAAACTTTTGACTGGTAGTGTACATGTGTGTATCACTCTCATTAAAACATTTTTACAATTTCACGCTCAATGTGTGTGTGTCTTTCAATTTTATTTGCAGTCTATGGTCTTTCCCCGTCATGATGCTGCTGAAACAAGAAGAACGGACTGAACCTGGGATTTACGAGGGAACCTGAACGCCCCACCGTTACTCCCCTGCTGGGCTCGCAGAAAGCTAAATCTACAGCCACATACCGACACTGACAGATGCTGATCTAACCACACAATCTTGTCCAAACAAAGTCAGTCCGAGAGGCGCGGATGATCACAGACTTCAGAGTGTCTCTGCGGGCGTGGCGTTGTTGTTTTGACAGTTTACAGCAGCACCGTTAGCAGGAGCAGCTAACGACACTTGGCTAAAACTCCTCCGGTAAGAATGACTGGCCTGCCATGTTTACTCCCTTCTGTTCACAATCGGCGATCTTAGTTAAGCAACCTCTGATGGGCAAAGCCACTTGGAACTGTGTTGCATTGAAAAGGTTTAAGAGTAACTACTTTAAATGTTAAATTGCTACATAACTGCATGAAATGTGTCAGCGTGCTTGTTGCTGGATTTTAAATAAATGTGGAGCCTGTGCCTCGAAGCTAGCAGCTAACATTAGCTCTGTCGGCTGTCTGAATTGTCCAAGCTAAGGAATGAAAGAAAAGATTTGCTGAGACAATTTATTTTTCCAACAATCAATCACGTGCTTCAAGAAGATGTAATGGCACAGCAGATCTAAAGAGGAATGAAATGCTCAAGCTTGTTAAGTAAAAACCATCTGTCTCTGTTTAACAGCTGAGGACAAACCACTGCAGGCTGCTGGACTTGACAGATCCAGTTATGTGAGCTGCTCTGATGTGTGGACTTGCAAAATCTGACAGCTCCTGGGAGAGACAGCTTTTAAGCTGGACTGGAGGATCTTACTATTACCAGGAGGTAACCATCAAACAGACCTGCAGCTGATTTGGCTGACCAGGTATATGTTTGCCTGGAGCGTAGCATAAGTCCCCCAAGAAGCCTCCTTCCCTTCCCCTACCTTAGCCCCCCCCAACCCACCCCTGCACTACTATGCCTCTGGGTTTGGGAAGAAGGAAGAAGGCCTCTCCGTTGGTGGAGAACGAGGAAGCAGAGCCCATCCGTGCTGGTCTCAATGTGTCAGGTATGGATGGTCTAGATGGGGGTGTCATTGGGCTGGGAGAAGGTGCCACTTCTGAAGGTCTGCCTCCTCCGCACAGTAGCATGCGACCTCGCCTCATCTTCCACACTCAGCTCGCTCACGGCAGCCCCACAGGTCGCATTGAGGGCTTCAGTAATGTGCGGGAGCTCTATGCTAAGATTGGAGAGGCCTTTGGGATACCAGCATCTGAGGTGAGTTATGGTGTACAGTGGGTACTAATGCAGGCTGGCTCCTGTTCGCTAGAGGGAAAACATTGTGGTAAATCTCACTTGTTTATGTGCTTTTCACAGGTCATGTTTTGCACTTTGAACACTCACAAGGTGGACATGGACAAACTGTTGGGGGGTCAGATCGGACTAGAGGACTTTATTTTTGCCCACATTAAAGGACAACGAAAGGAAATCGAGGTGTACAAAGGAGAGGACGCTCTGGGGCTGACGATCACCGATAATGGAGCTGGCTATGCTTTCATCAAGGTGAGCACTGAAAATAGCCAGCTGAATTGATTTCTTTTACTTCAAGGATCCGGCAAATGCTTGACCATGCAATTTTCTTGAGATGTGTTTGATGTCTGATTTAATTATTTGAGGGTTTTATTTTTTGTTCTACTTTCAGAGAATCCGAGAGGGCAGCATCATCCACCAGATCCAGGTCATTAATGTGGGAGATATGATTGAGTCGATTAATGGCCATCGCCTGATCGGGTGTCGACACTATGAGGTTGCCAAGATGCTGAAGGAGCTGCCTAAAGGGAAGGAGTTCACCATCAAACTTACAGAGCCTCTGAAGGCCTTTGGTAGGTGTGAGAGGGGGAAAAGACGAGTTGACTTGTGATATCTGGTAGTTTATATCCACAATAACAGAAGTGATTCAACAGAAATGTTGCTCTGCCTGGACACACAGACTACATTGTGTAGATTTAAGCCTGATGAATAGCCTGATGCATTGACTCCACATTGTGGTGACCTTCATTGTCGTAAGCACTACATACTTGTGTGTTGGAGTGTTTGTGTCACTCTCTAGTTCTCCACCTAACCCCCAGTCTGCAGTGTGATTCCATGCGCATTGTATTGCCAATTTCCATGTCCGCTACCTTCTCGGCTTGTTTGTGCACCGTAAACAATGGCAACTGAATCTGATCAGACTAAGTTGGAGTTGTGGCTGCTAAATGTTCAGCAGTATCAATCAATCAATCAATCAATCAATCAATCAATCAATCAATCAATCAATCAATCAATCAATCAGACTTTATTTATAAAGCGCTTTTCATACAATGACATTGTAACACAAAGTGCTGTACATAACTTCAAAATAGAATAAATTAAGAAAAAGATCCCACTTAGTTTTAGACTTTAAATTTGGTGTGATGTGGGCTCTCTTTCTGGTCTTTGTCAGCATTCTAGCTGCTGAGTTTTGGAGCAGCTGAATCTGAGAAATGTTCTTTTTGTGAAGACCAGAAAGAAGAGCATTTCAATAGTCAATTCTACAGGTTATAAAAGCATGAACTAGTGTCTCTGCATTGACTTGAGAAAGAGAAACTCAAGTAGTGTTTCACACTGCGATTATTGCAAAGAAGAAAAGAGAGGAAACATCGGAGGAGGTGGAATGAACAGCAACTGAAGGAGGAATACTGTGGTGGTAACAGAAATGTTGTAAATGCAGGAAGAACGATGCTTCCCTGTGGACAAATCACAGGGCTTGCAGTCTAGGTTGCTGCAGTGCGTAGTTACAGTTTTTAGGAGGTGCATGTTAGGCCGCATATGTAGGCTTTTGCAGAGGGTTATACACCATTCTACGGCAAATGCTACGGCCTAGATTCACAATTATAAATCAGGCTTCAGGCTGGGCTTAGAATGGAGGCTTAAACACTGTCGAGCACTGTGACATGTCAACTCTCAAGCTAAAATGTTGAACGAGTCAGCACATATTAAGCAAAGTGTGTCATATCAAATATTTATGTTGTCTGTTTTCTTCACTTAGCATGTCAACACATTTTAGTGACTCTGACCTGAGTGTCAGGAGGTACGTCAAGAAGTGTTACCTGAGGTACGTCAAGAAGTGTTACCTGAGATGACTGATTTCCATTTTTTGTAAATCTGTGTGTGCAGATATGATCAGCCAGCGGTCCGGAGGGTCCAGGTCGGCATCCGGGGTTCAGTTGGGTACCGGCAGAGGAACTCTTCGTCTACGCTCTAAAGGCCCAGCTACTGTAGAGGAAGTGGTGCGTGTGTTTGCAAACACCTTTGGACCAATAATGATCGTGTGTACTGTGTAGAAATCATGATTAATTGAGTCTGTGTGTTGGATTTCTTTTTCACTGCAGCCGTCTGCGTTCGAGGAGAAGGCCATAGAGAAGGTGGATGACCTGCTGGAGAGCTACATGGGCATCAGAGACAGTGAGCTGGGTATGTGTGCTGACTCTACAGGTGTCAGGAGAAGTTTGTGTCTCTACAGTGTTTGTGTTACTGACCTCTGACCTCTCTCACTATCTCTCTCTCTCTCTCTTCAGCGGCGACCATGGTGGAGCTGGGGAAAGACAAAAAGAACCCTGACGAGTTTGCAGAGGCTCTAGATGAAACTCTGGGAGACTTTGCCTTCCCAGACGAGTTTGTTTTTGACGTCTGGGGTGCCATTGGCGATGCTAAGGTTGGGCGGGTTTAACTACAAACACTAACGGAGTAGAACAATGCGTGTGTGTGTGTGTGTGTGTGTGTGGGAGCGCGACACCCACAGCATTCAGCACTACTAAGGAGACACAACACTACCGTCATGACTTTGCTTTTATTCCAGTGTATACTCCTACTCTTTTTAATTTAGGGTGCACTCTGTTGGGAGACTCTGCCATCACTAAGAGGAGAGCGGCAGGGAACGGGAGAGGAGCTGACTGTGATGACTTCCCAAGTGCTTTTTTTTTTTTTTTTTGTCTTCCAGCTTTTTCCAGAAACTACAAGCACGCTGATGAGCATTTCCCTTTGGCCGCGTCACATGACCCTGCATGTCATTGTCGTAGTTGCTGGCAGCGGAACAAAAACAGTAAAAGTATGTGAGAAACGAAAGACGAGAGCTAACACAAAGTAGATCTTTGACACTTAGCGACAGAAAATGTGATTTAATTCCTCAACATTGCACTGTGTTGCACTGCGCTGTAGACCAACAGCAGGATCGAGCAGAGATCGCACTGTGCCTCGCTGTGGTGAGCGTCACAGTTACTGCCCACAGTTTCGCCCTGAACCACTCGGTATTACTGTTATTGATGCGTTTTACATGCATGTGCCGTTATATCTTTATCTTCTAAATGAACTCTGCTGTTTGTTTTTGTTCTTTTTATCGGTTTGAAGAGAAACCTGAAGGCTCATAGTGAAGTGTAGCTTGCTGACTAAAAGATCAGTTCACCGTTAACACTCCATGCTGTAAGAAATGAACTGCAGCACTTTTCTGTCTTACTTTGGTATGTTTGATGTTACAGGAAATCAGTATTATTGTACTTTTTTTAAGAGGTCATTGTGTGAGAACAAGAACAGATTGGTCTCCAAGTTTGTAGAGTGTCTTGACTTATTTTTTTTTATAGCCAGCGTTTTTATATAAAGTGATGTGATGTCTATTTTAAAAACAACGTTTGTGTAACTGATGAGGAATTTGATCTTCATAGTTTTAAAGCATTACAGAAGACAGTATTAAAGAAGGAGACGGGACAAAAGAAAACAGGAAAAGGGAGAGTGTTGAGATCAAAATGCCTTCATTTGTTTCATTTCATGCAGTTTTTAAACATTTTTGTTGGAAGTCGCTGTTCTGGTGCATGGTGCTGGAAACTCAAGTATCCTGTCAGTGGGAGCAGACTGATACCAAACTCTAAAACATGTTGCTGTGACGTGTGCTGTTCATGGAGAGGACAGAAGAGGCGATATTGCATCAACTCCCTGGTGTAGGCAAACATGTCTTAAAAGAACCTTTCGGTGTTATTAACCTTTAAGTATATCCAAGTGTATGAAGCTATTTCTTTAGTTTTGTTTTCTTCTTCAGAGCTGATGAGTATCTCAAAGAGTGATGTAATGAAACTGATGCTAGAACACTGTAACACTGAGGATCACCTTCTTTTGATGGCTTTGTATTACACTGTTATCAATGTCCAATTATAATGCAATAGTAACACTGACATCCTTCTGTTTGCTCTTTCCTGAATACAACATGGTTAAGGCAGGGGTCAAAGGGCAGATTCTGTGTTGCTCTTAATAGGACTGCTTTCATTCTGGATTAATCTGTTACTGTAATCTTGATTAAAAAGATAAGTTTGGTTCATTTAATGTCAGACAATGGAGAAAAATGTTAAGCAGAGTTTCCTAAAGCTGAAGATGATGTCATAGTCATCATATGACGCATTCACACATTTAATTTAATTAATAAAACAGATGCAAGTTGATTGTGAATCACTTTTGTAAATCATCTACAGAGGGATGCCCCAATGTATCAGCTGAACATGGTATTGGCTGATAATAGCCACATAAATCAGCAAATAATGCCCCATGCACTGATGTCAGGATACTGAAGAACTATGTTCATCTGTATCTCATACCATCGTAACTTTATCACATCAATTTAATGCTACTTCACAAGAGAGTTTTTTTTTTATTATCAGAAGAAGTCACCTGTTGGACAAGCTCTGATTTGTTTTCATGGCTCAATGTGAAAGAAAATGACGGCATTGTGGGGGTATCACACTGTCTGAGAAGATAAGACATGTTACATTGAGATTTAAAGATAGACTTAAAGAAGGGACTACTTGGAGAGCTTAACATGAGAGTGGTCATGAGGATTATTTGGACTGTTTTCACATTTATATGCAACTTTGTTAAATTAAAGGTTACAGTGCTGCCGGTTCCTGACTTTTCCTAGAATTGTGTGTTCACGTTTTTAAAATGTAATTTATACAAATTTCACAAAAGGCAAAAATTACATGATCAGGTTTACTTAATTCAACCACGGGCAGTCATAATGCCTGCAGTGATTAGACTGATATATTTTCGTCTCGGGCATACGCCTCTCGGTTGCTTGGCAAATTTCATTGTCTCTATAAAACTTAGAGACCGACTGTGAGTTAATGTACAATTTGAAAGGTTTTGAATTGAAACTTAACGAGACAACTCTATTTTGGCAAAGAGAAGCTCAAAGAGAGAGATGACTGTTGAGGAGGCCTGACAGTTGTATCAGGAATTTGACAGTGCAGACCAGCAATCTATCTGGATTTGAAGTGGACAAAAGTGATTTGCAGAGAAAAGTTTAATCCTATATGTAAATATACAGTATATTCTTAAACAATATATACATCAGTCTCTATATTGTGTATTTATCATAAAAGTTAATACAATCTGGAATCTGGCAGTCCAAATGACCTCTCGTGGCCTTTGTAGTAGAAATGGAATTATGTCACTTCTACTGTTAACACATCAATCCTCATTACTCATGTGAAAAACACACAAAAAACTAAACTACTAAGATTTCATTCTAAACAACCCCCTGATTCTGCAGTTACAGAAAAAACTCTGAAACACACACTCAACTATACAATAGGTGTGTTTCTGTTTCTCCTCACTCCTGTGTCCTCCTAAAATATACATGACATTTAACTAGACATCACTTTGAGTGTGAGTGAGGTGGATGTAATAAGATCACCTTTAGTAAACCTGATCCTGCTGGTGAAGCTCAGCGGGGTCACCTCCAGGCCTCAATCATGGAGCATTTGTCTGACTCAATATCTTTGCATCATGTTGAAAAATGTAGTATTGTCTTTTTACGTAACATCAGACCTCCCAGGGCAGTCTTGTTTTTTTTATCCATGAAGAAGAAAACATGACAGTAAGCTCTGCTGCTGTGGGGGCACATGAGGGCTGTTGACACGTCCTTTATTTACTAGAAGTGAAGTAAACCTGTTCTTCGAGTCCCTGTTGATCTATAACTCTGGTTGTTCATAAGCCTAGATTACTCAGTGGACTCACACTGCAGCCAGAGAGCGCACGTCTTCTCTGCGACAAACAACCACAGATTTAACTTTTAGGACCCCACCATGGCGCTGCGTCCACGAGCTTCCTCTCAGCCTGGAAAACTTTCTTTCTTCCAGAGTCCTAAAGTGGCTTCAGCTCTTCGACCCCGGGCTGTTTCCTCACGCTCAGGCTCCATGCTGGAAGAGGAGCTGTCTTGTCCAGTTTGCTGTGAGATTTTCAAAGACCCCGTGGTGCTCAAGTGCAGTCACAGCTTCTGCCGAGTGTGTTTGCAGCAGTTCTGGAACAAGAAGAAGGCCAGGCGTGAATGTCCCATCTGCAGGAGGAAGTGCTCCCTGACTGAGCCAACAGTCAGCCTGGCACTGAAGAATGTGGCCGACACCTTCCTGAGGGAGCAGGAGCGTAGGACGGGTGCAGCCGGGGCAGGAGCTGACTGGACCCGGGGGCAAGCACAGGTAGAGGAGGTGACGTGCACCACACACGGGGAAGTTCTCAAGCTTTTCTGTCTGGATGACTTTGAAGTCCTGTGCTGTGTGTGTCACACCTCCAAGAAGCACCAGGGACACCGAGTGTGTCCTTTGGATGAGGGAGCTCAGGACCTCAAGGTAATGCATTGCTCTCAGCTGTTGAACTGATTTTTAATAGTTTGTGAAAACACATTACTTCTTGGTTTAAGAACTATCATCTGTTTAATTTTATTCTCACCAGAAAAGTGTTGATTTTTAATCTCTTGAACTGTGCAATCCATGACTATTTCTCCCATTGCTACTTCATTTTATAACAGCTGACATATGACTGCACCTTTACCCTTTAGGCAGAGATGAAGACAGAGGTGATCCCACTGAGGAAGCACCTGAAACGCCTCTATGAGGCCAAGCAGGAGTGTGATGACACAACTGTGCACATCAAGGTATCAATAAACACAGAGTTCCACGAAACACTAGAAGGCCAGCGTGACCTCTGGCTGTGACTGAAGCTGATCCACAGAGTGTTGGTGTGTAAACATGTCAGCCAAGGTGTTAGAAAAGCCACCTAGTTTTTCTTAGGGTGCCAATTCTAAGCACCCTAGAGCCATTTCTTATTTACACATCTAGAGCTAGCAGTTTTGAACTAGATTATCCTTCAATTGAGGTATACCTATTTTTTAGCGCATATGTAAAGAAAGAGCCTGGTCCTTGTGTCACTAGTCCAACCTGAAGAAATATTTCAGTCCTCTATTAACACTTCCAGGTGAATCCATCCATTCACTATTAAACATCCAGATTATCCATTTACAGACATATATGGCTATAATAATAACCATATCCACATATACAACATACATACTAATGTGTACTCCCACTTAAGCTGTTAACATTTTATGCATCTATGGATAAGCTTACCTTAATGCCTATACAGTATATTATTAAGGATGTCAATATATGATTCAGCTAAGTGTTCGCCCCATGTACAGGTGCTCTAGTCTTTAAAGTAGACAGTCTGGGTCAAATCCAACCCTCGGCCCTTTATTCGCCACACTTCTCAGTTTCATTGTCCTATCCTCTGAACAATGGCACTGAAAGCCTGGTAAAACCATCTCTTAAAAAAGTATATATATCAGAAGTTATGTAACTTACTTTTGGAAAGTTCGCATAGAGAGGGGGGAGTGAGCATTAGCCATGGTTGGATCTTTGGATCTTTAGTCAACTTTACCATTTTAAGTTTTTCCAAAATTGTTTCATACATGTTGTCTAATGTAGACAATAGGTACATGATTTATCCACAGAAGATACAGAATTTAGCCACTTACTCCTGCTTAAATGTTTTACTTTCTAACAGGTGCATGAAGCAGCTTTGTATCCCTCCTATTTTGCAGAAAGAAACTATGACCCAAAGAAAGACTCAAAGTTAAAGGGTATTTGAGTCCTAACAAGTGTTTCTTGGATACCTCTTCAATACAAACTTAATTCAGTACAGTTAGAAAATGATTTGGCTGCAAAGAGCCACATTTTGTCCATATGTTATGGTATCTTAAAGGCCCACTGATGAGTTTTGAACAGAGTGTGAAACAGATTGAAATTAAAAGTGATGCTTCTCTTTGACCATAAAAACCAATAAAAAACCATCTGCAAAAAAACTGACAATTTATATATTGTTAGTTTGATGCCTGAGTCCACTGCCAAGGGGTAGGTGCCTGACCAGACAATTTTCAGCACACAGAAGAAACAGTCTTTCTTTACATTTTAAGCAGCAAATAATCACAATGAATAACACATTGATGAGTGCAGGATGAGATATTTTGTCAGAAAATACTACTTTAAGATGTACAGGACCGGATCAGCAAAGTGTTAGGATGTTCATTTTTTAACTGAAAGTTCCTCACAGCAGTGAAGTAATTCTGCAGCAAGGCTCTCCCTTATTCAGGATTTAGTGATGAACACCAAGAACTGCAAATTTCCCCTCAAGCCTCTTCTTTGAGCCAAATGCATGCTTCTTTTTCAACTCTTCTTTAATATACATCAGTTTTGGCATTTTTATTTGATATAAAGCTACTTACTTTAAAGATGTTAGATTAATTAAACAAAAAATAACTGAATCGTCCTTTATGGCAACCATTATTTAGATAAACACAGGACGACTTGGGTTAGACAAAGTGCAACAAAAGACTAAAACTCAGACCCAGTAATATCCACTGACCGTATTTCAATGTTTCCTAGAATCAGACTCAGGCCACAGAGAAGCAGATCAAAGACGAGTTCCAGCAGCTGAGAGAGTTTCTGCAGCAGGAAGAGGCAACTCGTCTGGATGCACTGAGGCAGGAGGATGAGGAAAAGAAAGAGCTTGTGAAGAGGAAGTCAGACAGCATCACCAGCAGTATCCTAACCTTTTCTCATGCTGTCATCGCTATTGAGAACGAGATTGCCTCCAGTGACGCTCTCTTTCTTATGGTGAGGAGAGTTTTTTAACCTGTTTCTAAAGTTCATTCTACTATTTGAACAGATTGTAATATTGTCTGCTTTGGTTTCAGAATTATGCCAACACAAAGAAAAGGTACATAGTTTTCTCATCTTCTGCATCCCTTTTTATTTGATTCAGCTGATTTAGCTGTTGAGCATTTGTTGATTTCATCGTGTGATCTATTTGACCAGAGCGCAGATCCAGCAGAAGGATCCAGAAAAGGTGTCTTTTGTTTTGATAGATGTGGCCAAGCATGTCAGCTCCCTCAAATACCATGTGTGGGAGAAGATGGTGGAAGAAGTTCAATATAGTAAGCACTCCAGATAACATTTGGTGAAGTAGAGTTTTGTTATTTTGAATATTTTGGCTGGAATAAGTTTCTATTCTTAAACTTAAACTTCAGAGGAACACTCAATGAAAACATCAAACCACTCTCTGTTTTCTTCTGTTTTAGCACCCATCACCCTCGACCCCAACACTGCCTACTCCTGGTTGTCCATCTCTACAAACCTGACCAGTGTGGCCAACAGTGGATCCCTTAAGAAGCTACCAGACAACCCTGAACGTTTCGGCCACTTTGTCTTCGTGCTGGGCTCAGAGGGCTTCACCTCAGGTCGCCACGCCTGGGAGGTGGAGGTGGGTGACAAGGCAGACTGGATGCTTGGGGTGGTCAAGGAGTCAATAGACCGGAAAGGCCGTATCTCAGGCTGCCCTGAGGGCGGCTTTTGGATGATATCACACTATGAGGGTGAATACTCAGCCATGACAAGGCCCAGCATCCCACTGCAACTGGTGGGTGAGCAGCTGACTCGAGTCAGGGTGCAGCTGGACTACGACTCCGGGGAGGTGACCTTCTCCAACCCTATTAGCATGATACCCATCTACACCTTCAATGACTTCTTCACAGAGAAGATGTACCCTTTCTTCTGTCCTGGTGCCAACATCAATGGAAATAACCCCAACCCACTTAAGATCTGCCCTGCCAAGGTGGCGGTGTGGAATAGTGCCACGTGGTGATCTTACAGAGGACATCATCTCTAATGTTTTATAATTTACCCAAATGTAAATTGAATTATATCAGCAGATACTGCACATAAAATGAGTACAACACAGGCAAAGTAACAAGTGATGATTTATTGTATTTCCCTTGGGTTCATGAAGTGAGTCACTGCAGCTTTTGAAACACATTGTGGTTTCTTTGTACTACCAGGGGATGGTGTTGCCTTTGTAATCCAAGAAAGATCCATTCTGCTTCTCAGTCAGGGAATCCAGCACACGAAGCATCCCCTGTACGCTCTCTTGGGCATCAATGTCCCCCTGGTGGTTGGAAAAAACACCCAGTTACCATGAAGGCATCGCACCAGAGTAAAAAGACAATCAAACATTTCCTTTCTCAAACCAGATACGGATTCTACGGCTGCTTATTGAAGGATATTTATAATGATATCAAAAGAGCTCATGCTCTACCTACTTGACCAGGACCACCTTTGTTTGAGATATGTAACTAGATACTGAAAATGCAACCTTTCATATCATTCTAAAGCTATCTTTTGAACTTAATAATTCTGCAAAATGTATAACCTCAGGACTCTAAAATGTAGAAGAATATATGAACTGAGAACCAGAATATTGCTGTTAGAATGAAGCTTGATTCATAAAAAGCTTTGTCACTATGAGAAGATCTAGTGTTTTTTCTGTGGATTAAATGTATTCAACAGTAACTGTAGTTGTTTGTTTGCTGTTTCAGTGGTTGCTTGATTACTAGATGAGATGTAGAATTACACACTGTGAGGTTTATGGATTTCTTGATAAACCTAACTATCATTCAGAGCTGCTTTCCTCCACTGATTTCTAAATGAGACCAGACCGGTAAGGTCAGTAAAAGCACTAAAAACAAGGCTGACTCACGTCCTCTCCACCCATGTCAGTGCGCACCCAGCCAGGGTGCAGCAAAGAGAACAGGATCTCATCCTTCTTCAGCTCATCTGCTGCACACAGTGTCAGCATGTTCAGACCTGCCTGAGAAGAGAAGAGGACTATATCAGTATGCAAACGACATGCAGACAGAGAACTATTATATGTAATTGTCACATTAGATAACAGGGCTGTATTTGAAAGAAGTCCTGTTACACAGAGAAAACAGGTTTCAATCCATTCTATCTGATTGATTTCAGTCTGACACGTCAATGATAAGTCCTCTTTAAACACCAAAGTCTCTTTAACCCTCATGTTACCCTTAAATGTACTAACATCTTTTATCCTTGGGGTCAATTTGACCCAAGCAATTTAAACCTCCAGAAACGGATTGTTACCCAGGTTTGTGTCAGGTACTTTATGTTTCTTTAATGCCTGCCTAAATATCCCTTTAAATATATATATTTTAAGCATAAACACAATTTAAAGCATTCAGACGGACTTAATTTGTTAAACAGAACATCAAACTGCTTCGAGTTTGTCATGCTCTCGTCGGCCCTGCCTTGTTTCTATGTTATCAAAACGTATGACACAGGACACATCATTGAATGTCTTTAGAGACATGGTGGCTGCAAATATCATATCTCAGTCTAAAGGTTGGCAGTTCGATCCCAGCTCCTGCAGTCACATGCGGAAGTGTCCTTGATTATAGTGACCTCAATATAATCCAAAACAACCAAAACAAATGTGTGTAAAATGTTGATATTTCTTATCTTATATACAGCTACAACAAATTGGGGTCAAATTGACCCCAAGGAACACCAATGCAATTTTTTTTACAGGAAATTGGAACATATCAATATTTTATTTTTACGTTTTTCCAGTTGTCCCCATTAAATTAGGAAAATTCATGAAATGTGAAGCCATAAAGGTTATTTAGAGACGTTAAACATTGAATGGGGTCAAATTGACCCCAAGGATAATAGTAGGGATAAGAAAGACACTGAACCCCAAATTGATCCCAGTGTAATAGCCAGATTGTGTGAGTGGATATGAATGGGATCAGCTAGTTCATTTTTGCTGTATGTTCATCTGTCTGTCCGTGTGTTTGTCTCTATCCATTCCTCTCTCCCACAGGGGTGTGCCCAGAGGGATGACCAGAGGTTTCACTGCCCCATTCCCCCCCTTGGAAAAAAATTGATTAGTAATCCAAAATGCTATACTGTTATTTACTATTCACCTTGTCAGAGGTGCAGAGGTGAGAAATGTAAAAATCAACTGTCTTGGCTGGCTGTAGTTTTCTCTGTATTTACATGTGCTACATTTTCTTTACAGACCTGTATTGTGACCTTGGACAAAACTCTTCTTCCTGAGCCCTTAAAGAACTAATCAAATAAGGTGTTCCCTTTTAAAGTAAAATTCAAACACAGGAATAAAAAACTGTATAAAACTTAAATGATGTTTCACAACAGAGAGGGTTAATGATATGAATTTGGGTAAATGTTCACACATATCCTGGTCACCCCAGCCTATGTCGGTGCCCTAGTTGGACCACCCCTGCCAAAAAAGTCTGAACACGCCCCTGCTCTCACAGACTCTCCCTCTCGTGGGCCCTGTTTGTTGTGGCACGCATCCGTTTAATAATGAGTTTGGTTCTCCTCAAGGTTTCTGCCTGTTAAAAGGAAGTTTATTCCTTGACACTATTGCTTGGTGCTTTCTTATGATGGATTCATGTGGTATCTCTGTAAAGAACATTACAAATAATACAATTTTGACCTGCCTCATATGAAGTGCAATAAGATAACTTGTTAAAGGTTTGGTGCTTTATGAATAAAAACTGATGGTTCAATGTGTAGAAAGTTTTCCACAGTACCACTCAATAAACAATAAACACAGTGATAGCAGGCTGTCACTTACCTTGCTGATGCGGTAAGAGATAGCAGGGAAGTAGGCATATGAGTCTTTCACCAATTCCATTGAGCTCAGAGTGGAACTGATGCTCACAAAAGCTGCTTTTCTGCTGGACCTCCCAGGCATCTCACTAGTCTTTGCTGCAGTGCGAAGGAGAGGCAGGAACTCCTTCAGATGCACACCAGCAACAGAGACAGAAAGAGGGAACAAAAAAAACTTACATTACACATCTAGAAAGCAGCAGAACTAAAATGATGTGTTTCAGACACAGCAGACTAACTTTAATGATGTTCATGGGGCCAATGACGTTGGTGTTAAAAGTTTTCTGCATGTCCTCTGGACTGCATTCAAGCAGGACATCTTTGGTCAGCACCCCTGCATTGTTAATCAGCAGGTTGAGACCATCCTTTCCCACCACAGAGCCCACCTGCTGAACGCTCTCTTGTATGCTACAAAGGTCACTGACGTCTGACAGAGAGAGAAAGACAGAGGAGCAGTCAATAGTAGACAGTCAGATACATATCAACATCAATGGCCTATTCATAGAGTCAACAACTTCAACATTGGAACAGTTATATAAGAGCCTGTACCCATGCGAATGATGTGGATGATGTTAGAATACTTCTTTGCCAATGTTCTCAAGTCCTGTGAAAACAAATGGAGGACAAGATTGTTATTCAGAAGAAGCGAAGAATCACTCATACATTTTTTATCAGTCACCAGAAATTTGTGGTTTGCAACATCAGCTTTGATAGAAGTTATTTATTTTCATGTTACACATTTCTTATTTCTTCTGTCCTGTGCAATGAGATTCAGAAGAAGTATCATGGACTCTCACCTCGGCCCTGGGTCCGTCTGGGTCTCTGCAGCAGGCAAACAGCTTTCTCACGGCTTTGGGCCCCTCCACCATTTGTCTCACCATCTCCAGGCCCAGACCCCTGTTGGCTCCTGTGATAAGTGCACTCACTGCTTTAGATGCCATTTCCCGTCTCAGACCGCACACAGCTCTGCCTGAGCTCTGATCTTGGGGCTTTGTTTAATGTAGGATCTGCAGACTCACTGGCCACACCCCCTATCCCAGTGTGCAAATATAACTGCCTGAGTTCTTTCTTTTCTTTTAATCTACTGTTCAAACTGGCCACACCCATGCTCTTGTAACATATGTGTACAGCTTAAGCACCACTTCAATACATTTTGCAAGTCACTATGACAAGTCAGGCATGAGGTGTTGAGCCACATACCGGTTAGAAAGTGTGTAATTGTTTCAACAAGGCTGGAACAAGCAAAGTGCATGAATCCGGCCTTTCAGAGCTCTAGGAACAACAATGCAACAGCAGAGGACTTCCTGTCCAGTAAGCGGACATCTACTCTATAATAGGCTCAGCATTTTTTTTACACAGACCTCACCCAGCAGCATGAGCATGACCTCTGAAGTCACATGGATGCATAAACTAATATACCACATTTCATGCTTCTTTGTACTTGGCAAGCTTGTGAGCATTATGGTCAAAAAAACAGGGGCAATTAAGGGTGAGCCATCCACATTGTTGATACAGTGAAGCAGAAATAACTGAGGAATGTCAGCTGGGTGATCCACAGAAAAGACACATTATGTAAGACAATTAAGTGATTCATTATTAGGTAGAACATGTGACTGCTTCCATGACAAGCAGTTTTACAAAGAGTCAAATTATAAATCTGCAGCTATGAAGTGACACCAAGCAATAAACAATGACAAACTATAATGACTTCCTTTAATATGTACATATTTTCATCTGTTATAATGGCACTAAAGCTACAGCAGTTGTGTTGGCAGGGATGCTGGTTAACATCCTTCCACATGGCTGCACCATTTCTGTATGAAATGGCACATTCAGATTATCAGACAAAAATGTACAAATTGCAAATTCCTTGGTAATCAAACAGCATGAATTTAACTCAAACAAGTAATTTACTTCAATATAGCAGATTAAAACGTCATGTCAGGTGTGAAATAACTGACTATCTATACTATAAGGAAGTCTAGTCTGTAAAAACAAGCAGAAGGGTCTTAATGCACTGGAATAGTGTTTTGAGAGATTTTTCTGGTTTGAAAATTAAATTATATCATAGTTCTTCATTCTCAATCAGTAAACTAATGACTTGAAAAAGTGAATATTTAGTGCAGTGTGCAATAAATACAGATTATGTTTGATTGTGAAGCTGGTAAGTCAGCTTCAAAACTGAGACGACATACTGAAAACGGCAACAATATTAGCTTCACAAAGGTAGTGTTTGTTGCAGGGGTGTCGTACTGGATGGCAGTGTGTGAAGATATATTTTCCTGCGATTTTGTCCATCCCCTACATCTCTAACATGCATGTCAGCAAAAGTGAGCTGGTGGCAGGACTGACAGAAGCAGAGAGAGCAGGACAGAAATCAAAAAAGACTCTGAAACAGTCCAGACTGTAATGTGACAGTATGCCCTGCACTGATGGTGTGTCTACTCATGTCCATTACTGAGGTCGAGGCTCTTTGGATCCTTCCACTGCTGGTGAGCGTGATATATGTGAGTCGAATGGTAAAGGTGTGTAAAACAAGTAAAGAAAACCCCAAAAAGGATTTATGAAGACTTAAAACTAATAAACAAACAAAGCCTAATAGGATGTGTAAACCATAGAGCCCCTTTCAAATACAGTAAACAACACTTAGTGTGCCAAACACACCAACAACATAGAGAGGGAGGGACACAAAAATAACATCAGTCAGCCTTCATTATGGCAGCAGGTTTCTTTGGCTGTCCGGATTAAATTGGCAGTGTCTTGCTCTTGATCCATAAGCACACATACACATCCATCCACACGACCATACACACTGCACACACATGATGCAGTACATAACATGCACATACACAAATATAAACACATACAGTTCTTCAGTAAATGCACTTCTGTGTCTGCAGCTCTCTACTTTGTAAATAGGATGGTGCATAAATAAAACATTCCCAGTGTTATAGAAAAGGTCTATGCATGTCCGGCTCCTCTGAGTTCACAGAGATTTCCATTTCACCATATCCTGATCTCTGCCTGCGTCTCATGGGTGTGATGTTGTGGTTTGTCCTTTTTCTCAGGCAGTGTTTTGACGTCATATTTGTCTTTTGTTTTCTCTCACAGATGGGTGCTGTCCTGTGTATCAAACCTATGGCTCTCTGATAGCCCGCCACCACACTTCCTATTGCCGCCCTGATTTGGTACCAAAGAGAGGGGGTCTGGTCTGATCAGGTATCTGCAGGTCAGGTACAGACAAATCAGTCTCACAAAATCACTCACTCTCAAAATAATCATTTTTGAGGTGCTTTCAATTATACTGTGCTTGTGTACTCACACAACATCATGCAGCTCTAGTCTGGTGTCTGGAGAAGGGTTGATCAGGATATAAGACAGTCTGTTCCCTTGGTCTGTCATCCCATCTGACACAGGAAGAAAGGAGGTAAGTGAGGCAGGAAATAAAATAGAAGCAGGATATACAGCAGGCTGTGCAACATCCGTGCACACAGAAGGAAAGGGCCTACAGTACTGTGAGTCACAAGACAGGAGGTTATGTATAGTCAAAAATACCAGGACAATTGACCTAGAGGTAAAGCCTTTATCACACTGACAACTCTGTTTCTGCAAATGATCTGTCATTTCGCAGGTTTGTTACTTTGCATGGGGAGCTTTATCACCATCATTAATTGCAATTTTAAAACATCAAATTCCTTACAGGTCAGGAGCCTCCCTCCTCTGTCGTTTTTATCTCCAGAATCAAAGGCATTTTATCTACTTTGAAAATAACCACCACACTACTCGAAACTGGAGAGTTAACACCTCTGATCATATTTGAGTTGCTCTAACTCACTCAAGTTGGAAGGAGACATTTTCTATTCATTTGAAAAATGAAATGCTGGAAGCTGCTTTTGCTCTGTGACCCAGACTTATATTTGCTTTCTGTCCCCAGAGTCTGTCTAGAAATGGAGTTGCGGGTATAAGGTGCTCCTGCCGGTAGATTTGGATCTGAGGGAGCTGGTCTCTTTAAATGGTTTTGAAAGAAGACTGAAGGTGTGGAAGAAGATGCATCAGATGTAGAAACTTTGACTTGGGACCTACTGTTATGTGATCCAGGATATGTTGACCTATGTTTGTGTGTTTTATCTTTGTAACTTTGTGCTGCTGAAGCTCTTGGACAGGTCATATTTCTCAATCTCAATGAGGCTTTCTTGTTCAAATAAGCTACCCTTATCATTCTCTGGAGTTTGATGAGTTACAAAGTGTAAAGTCTTCAGTGTTTTCCAGTCATGACCAGCAGAGGGAGCTGTTGATTTTCGTGTTGTCTTAAATTTTCTCAAGTTCTTTAAAAAGTTCAAAAGTCGAGAGGAGTTCAGTCTCCATCTAAGTGGTCTAACTGTTTCACAGTATGGGAATAAGTCCAGCATTATTATGATCAGAGACAGAATATTATGGTATGAAAGGGTGAACTGGAAATAAGAAATAGATCAATTACTGTGTACCTTGTGAGGATTTCATTAAATGTTGTCCTCTGCCTGAAAGTTGGAATCAGTTTTAATTTAGTGCACAAACAAAAAGCTTCACAGTTAAGTGGTCTATTATTTGTCACCTAAGCAGTACACATCACACTGCATCCAGGTGACAGCACATGCAGTAACAAACACTAATCAGTCAGACAGTAGAGCATGCTGAGCCTCAAACAAAACCTCCAACCCCAGAATAATAAAATATTTAAAAAATCAACATTCTCGTGCTTATATGTACTAAGGTGTAAACAGATGACCTGTAGACGTGTTCTTCATGAGCAGAGGACTTTTTATATGATTCAAACTTACTGAATCCAGTTGGAGAAAGGCCCAAGTGTTTCATTCTTGTCCGCACGAGAGCATTGAGTTCTTGCCTCTCCGAGCGTCTGAACAGGGTCAGTCTCTGCTGGCTGATCCTTTCTGCTGCACTGCCCGGACCCCCCTTCGCTGCATTAGAGCCCCGACCCCCCTTCCTGCTCAGCCGCCGTGCCCACTGCATGCTCTTCCTCCTGAGCAGCGGGTGGTCTGAGGAATGGGAAGAGGTGGAGATGGGCTCTGAGGAGGTGGAGTTACGGTGGGCACCAGACCGGGACAGCAGGGGCTCCCTGGGTTCCCGTGTGTCCTCGTAGTCTTCCACTGTGATGGATACCTGGGACTGTAACACAGAAACGTGATCACATACACACACATGTACACACTTTGAGTTTCCTTCTACAGCATAAAAGATCTGTGTTCAAAACTCTAGCTTCTTCACAACCAGTTCTAGATTTGTAAAACCGAACACATGAGATGTTTGATATTGACATTTGATATTATAATGTGATTAACATAGTACACCCTGAAACTCACTGTTTAATATCTTGAAGAAAAAACTAACATTTAGAGAGGCTCCTATTTAAAACAAACTTAAAAGGATGGCTCATAGATTTAAATGTTCCTGTCTCTCCATCTGAGAGATAGTTTGTGATAAACGTTGCTGGTTTTCTCTGTCTCTGAGGCGAAACTTCCAATTTGGCTGTTCTTCCTGCATCAGTGCTGTCATTTACCATTATTGGTGACCCTGAGGATCCATGGGCTTTTTCAGTACGGATTTCAGCCTTCTCTCGTGTTGCATGCTGGCTTTGAAACACTTTTTACAGCATAATTGGCATCCTAAAAATTTGTGTGCAGAGAAAGTTGTTGAAGAGGATTTTTCAGCACTTTGGCTGATTTCTCCAGGTAGCAGCTTTCATTCAGACTCAGAATACAACCAAAGAAAGCAAGCAGAGGCTGCTCATGCTCTGCTGACACAGCTCTGAAAGCAAAACTCATCTTCCTTCATCAGGAGTTGAATTGATTTACTTAACATTGACACTGATTTGACATCCTCCCCGAAAGACATGCTAAGAATTATTTTCAAAAGAACATAGGCATAGTCTGGGGGTGGGGTTAGGGGGTTAATTGAACCCCCTAGTTGTCAATGGGTGTGTTGGTCTTTGAATGATGTGTGGTTACATACAGTGTAGGGGCACAATGGCATAACATCTTGGCATGCTGCGCTTCCACTGTGCACTCCAGATAGTGTAAAAGGAACCTTCTCTGTTTGAGGTTTAAAGATGCCACAGGTTGGTCTATGAATGAGCCCACAAGGATTATCTGAAGAAACACTAACACCTGAGAATCTTTATCTACTTTATGTTTGTGCAAATTCAGTATCAGTGATTGGCATAATTCTCACAAAATTGCATCACACTTCCTCTATTTTTGTGAACCCCTAACTTACAGATCAGAGTACACCTGTGCCAGAGACTGTATAAAACATGGACATAGTCTCAGTAATGTCATCAATTGGTTATAGCAGTCGCCATATTGGAAATGCTGATTGAACCTGACTTTTGGTCGACCTGACATGAGGTGCAGAGGTGGAGTTGAGGTGGTCTTTTAGCCTCCTCACTAACAGCTACGGTGTGCTCACCTGTAAGCAAAGTCAGCCGTGCCCCTAATTGTGCAAAACGTATAACCTTGATATCTTCAAATCTACGAGTTATTGAAAAAAATCGCAACTCGCACAGTGTGCCAGAATAGAGAAATGAGCTATTCAGACCAAACTAGTTTTTGATCCAGGCTATAAACATGTACATTTTTGCTGTAATGACAGACTTTGTTGAATTGGTGTGTATGGGGTTTATGTGAAATTGCAGCCATCCTCAAGTGGACACTCGAGGAACTGCAGTTTTTAGCACTTCCATATCGGCTTCAATTTTCAAGACCGAAGTTGGCTGCTTGGCTTATGCAAGGGAACCATTCTATTTTCTTTTTCCTTATAGTAAGGGTTTTTTATTTGTTCATTTTTATTTCAGATATGAATTCTGAGATGTTGTTTCCAGAGAAAAACAAGTTACTTTGGACAGTAAAATGCAACAAACCTGGGGCCACTCGGGGCACTAGCAAGGCTTGAGTTGAGTTGAGGTAAATTAAAGCTTGGGCATTTAAAAATCTTGCCCTATTTTCCATCCCTTTTAGTGACATGTAAAAGTGAGTTATCGCAGCAGCTGACCTCAGAGACCGGAAGCTTATGTGCCTCTGTCCTGTAGATGCCGATGGGAATGTCTCCGCTGGAGGAGCACAGTTTCTGGTAGAGTCTGCCGTAGGTACGGATCCACAGGTCATCCTCTGTGATTTTCATCTAGAAAACAGACAACCCAATCATCACCAACCTTCACAGTTCAAACAGACTGACTGGTTTTGTTTGACTACTTACAGCACAGAGGAAACCTGAGCCAGGCATGGAGTCTAAACCCAGCAGCAGCCTGGTGATGGAGATCATGTAGTCCTTCACAAATGACTTCAGGATAACAAGGTCAAAATAAATAGATCATAGCAGTTGGTTTTAATAGATAGAGAAGCAGAAATTTGATTTTAGAGTGAAGAGTTAGAGATACCTGATAGAGGAGAGTGTCCAGCATGCTGACACTGAAGACTTTCCCTGCTGCGAAGGGCAGGCGGAACATGAACACCAAGTTGGATCCCTTTTCCCTTTCCTTCTGCAGAGCAAACATACACAAATATGCTCGCAAACACACTCATACACAGATACTTTCTCCAGTTACACTGCTCTCTCTCTGTATACATGAGATGATGGATGCACACAGTTTGTGATTATCATCAGACCTGCATGTATAAAACTTTAAAAAGCTTATGTATTCACAAAGCCAAGCATCCACTCTAGCATGCAATGATTTTTTCTTAGTCTGACATTCATTCTTGCAGCCAGTTTTCAGATCCCAGTGCATCTGACTTGCATTTTTTTTGTAATGCAAGTGACTTAACCAGACAATATCAGTGTAATGCAAGCACAACATGCACCATGCACACAAGGAGAGCTTTGAAATCCACCAAAGGTCCCTCCGGCTGTGTGGCAACTTGCAGATATTTAATAAAATGTTGTCTCATAATAATGCTTATCTCTTCACTAATTTGTTAATAAATGTTATTGGTGCCCAAAGGAGAAATTCATTAGCTGTCACACAGGGGGCACCATTTATAAAAATCGGTTTAAAAAAAAAATGAAAAGCAGCAACTGGGAGAAAAGAAGAAAAACCATTAGGCTTTAATCATGTGTAATAGCTGACTTACAGGAGCTGTGGCAGAGGAGACATTAGCAAAGATTCAATGAATGTGTTTCTAGCATCACTAGAATACTAAACACAGTCTGCAGATTCTTCTTGTTTTTGTCATTATTACTCTGGCTCAGGCTGAAGGAAACAGGAACGATAGAAAGAGGCATTTGGAGCTGTGACGCTTTTACCTTCTCCAGTTTGGACAGAGCCAGAGAGTAGTGATCTTTGACTTTGAACTGCATAAAGCGCATATTTGCTGGGTGGGTGAGCTCTGTGATGATACTAAGAGCTGGAAACAGTCTGGGGAAGGAGAAGCAATAAGAAGAAGATAATCAGTAAAAATACAAAAACAGAGGGTGAGATTGTGGAAAAAATTTGAACAAAGCAGACCTGAAGAGGGTCTGCACATTCACAATAGTCTTTGCATCTGCCATGTAATCCTCCTCTGCAATCATGGAGCTCTCCTTGTCAACAACCACCATGGTGTCAGCGAAAGTGACTCCACATCGCAGCAAACTGTCCAGACTGAGGAGAGAGGAAAGATGAGGGGGAGGGAAAGTGAAGAATAGATCAGTTTTGAAAGGCAGCAAGAATAAAGCAAAGGGTAAATTAACTCATCTGAGAGGTGCAAGAGCACATAAATGCAAAAGATTAGGCTTATAGTAAAAGATAAAGGAGGAATAAAAATAATGAAAGCAGCTGGGGGCTTTGGTCTATCTTACTTGTCGATAGAGCCCACTGTGTAGAACACCATGGGGAACCAACAGATTGCCTCCAGGAAGTCCGCTTCAGGTCTGAACCAATCAAAACACAAATAGACTTGAGATTCTTACCAGTAGAGATTTATACGTGACATGATGAGGAGCTAACGTCTCCACAGAGACAGAGCCTCTCACTCAACCTGAGATATACAACACAGACACACTGCCTGCAGAAAAAAGCTGAAAATAACCACACAACACAGGAGTGACTCAGCATTTTATTGCCTTTTTATTGGATTCAACTCTCATTTGGCTGACTGCTTTTGTGTACAAGCTACAAAACACGACAGGACTCAGGACTGTGGAGCACATTGTCCTGAAAGCATTTATCAATTCACAAATCATGTTTACAGTGTCCATAAATAGCTTATTTTTTCTCTCCTGGCTATATCAGGGGGGACATTACCTTCTAGTGCAAACCTGTTTTTAAACTCAGCTGCCATGCACACAGCGTCAATTTAGAGCCACACTACCATACAACATAGCTCAGGTTAGGGCTGTATTTATAAACAGGGCCAGCACATCACACCTACTGATATTAATGTGTCCTTACATGCTCTCCAGCAGCAGCACGATGGGGTTGAGCTCCTTCCTGGGTCGGTAGTAGGCCCTTAGTGGCACAATAAAGTTGTACAGACCATTTCCTGCACTCTCTGCAGACACGATAATCAATTTGTTTTTGAACCCATAGGAGCGAGCATCCTCGAAAAGGGTGTGGTGACAAGCCTAGGAGGAAAGGAGAGTGGCAACTGAGGATTACAGCGATGTGAACATGTTATGTGAGGATAGCAAATCACTTAAATCCCATACCTTATCCATGCGCAGGCAGCAGAAAGGCATCTTTTCTTGCAGAAGGTGGCAGAGAGTAGGTGAGCTGCCAATATATGGAGAGTTCAGCGGGTATCCCTTCACCCACCTGTAGCACAATCCCACAGTTACCTCTAAACAAGTTCACTTCAACATACCCACGAACCAACACTCAAACAGCATATTCGTTGCTTACTCGCAGTGTCGACCCCACCAGTGGGCGCTCTCGTCCTTGTCACTGTCCTCCTTCCCCTCTTCTCCTCCCTCGTCCTCAGACTGGTCTCCCAGCAGGTCAAAGGCGGGGTTGGTGACGCCATCCACCAGCTCCAGGACGGGGGCAATGCTGTGCCGCCTCTCCTCGGCTGTCTCTCCCATCACAGGCAGGGCCAAAGTGTTTCCACCCCCCATCTCTGTCCTGGAGCTGCTCCTGCTTCCACGTGCACTGTTAAGCCCGGTGCTCCCTGGGTCCTGGCCTTCTGGGCTGCTGTCACTGGAGTCCTGCAGGTCGATGGCCACTGTGCCTGCACAAACAAACACACAAGGCCATAGGATCTGGTAGAGCTCAAGCTCTAGGTTTAAATACTACATGGAACATGCTTGCACGGATCCTGTATAAACCATAATTGCATTAAAAACCTGCAAGCTGGACAGTTTCCTTCTTGTCCACCAGGGGGTGTGTTTGTAAAACCATAGTATTGACATTTCAGTTGCTCTTATCAAGTGAAGTTAAAATCAGATACTTGATCATTCTGTGGGAAAGCTATGAATATTTCTATCAACCTGATATGCTTTAATTGTGAGAATGTCATAATTCTGACAACTGTGACTGTGCTGCTGGCTTTGACCAACATAAAATCTGTGAACAGAAGGTCAGTGTGTAAATGTTACACAGTCTCTGTGCTGTGCTCATGTGACTGACCCATGCTGGCGATGATACTGTGGACTGGCAGGCGAGTGAGTCCGTGGTAAATGGTTTGCTGTACTCCCCTGGCATTTCCTCCCGTGCCGCCCCACGATGGCTCCCTCTGGCCCCTGACGAATGCTGAGTTCTCCTCTTTGGAGATGTTGATGTAAAAGCACGTGTCAGAGGCCCCCATGATGTGGCAGGGGCCAGGGTTCAGCAGGATATTGGTGGTGTCCAACCTGCGTACTCCGATCAAACAAACTCCATACCTGCAGGCGCAGAGACAAGGTCCGCTCTGCAGGTCAGTGTCTGCTGGATAAATTCTTAGCTTTTTGATCTGTATGACTTACTTTTTGTGAGCATGAAAGGACGCAAAGGTGAAACTCTTGCCCTGGTATTCCCCAAAGAATTTACTTTCCTCCAAGCGGATGTGATGCACTTCATTGGCTGAGCAGCGTCGGTAGGTCCTGTGCCATTGGTCGGCTGAACATGCACCGCCCTCCCTGAAATGAAATAAAGGGGATTGATTGGCCATATGGCAAGGAATTGATCTTTAAAACATTTAATATAAAGAATGAAACTCAGTGCAAGGATGACATGTGAGGATTTTCAACTCAAGGTTGTGGTGGTAACATCTTCCATCTCTGTCAGAGCTGCAGGTCAATACTTCAATTGATACATGAACGAATGCAAGGACACCCAGCGTGTAAGAACAATAGGTCTCAGATGTACACATGTATGCAGTTAAGTGGACAACATTTCCCTCAGGGGGTATGGATTAAGACATGGAGGCTAAAAAGGTGACAACACAAAGCAAGGGTGTGGGGGCAGTGTGAATGTGGGTGGCCTGTGACAAAGACTGCATTATATAAGAAAGTGTTATAGCAAATTTGCACTTCACTGTAACTTAGTGCAAGGTATGAGTGGAGGAGGACCAATCCAGTCATGTGGCTTCATCACAGACGGTGAAACAAATGGCATCAACTTCAGATATAGAAGTGTTCTTATGAAACAACCTGTGTTTGAATGTTGATCTCATCAGGCTGATGAATTAAACAAAAAACATAGATTTTCACATACTCAAAATGAGTTCTGCAATCTGTGCCTGTAATTATTTTAAAAATAGGTCTATTGAACTCTCTTCCAGTTTTCTGACTTTGAGAGCGATAGTGTATCAGTTCCCTGTTGTTAGTGAAAGGATTACAATGTGTTGCTTTGAGATGACGCTTAAGATCTTACACAAAGAAAAGTGGGACGAAAGAGTGTAATATTGGAAGGGCGACCACTTTCAGCGCTTCAAGCACGTCCACCATAACAACAAAGCACTGACACTATTCAAATCTATGGCAAAGTTTTGTGCATCAAACCTGTGGTCAGCCATCAATACAAACACACTGCCTCTGTTTCATGTGTGTGAAGGCTCTCAGACATGTCATCCTCTGTGCAGTTAAGGGTGTCTATAGTCATGAATTAATCATCTACCTAATCTTATCGGTTACATTTTTTCTTTTAAAAATGTCTTCATGAAATAAAAAGTTACACAACAAGCTAAGAAACTTTGGGTGAGCACGAATATGCCACAAACACGAGTGTGAATGCAGGAGGGATTCATTCTACCTGTTGAGGGCTTGAAAGGCACCTACACGTTGTTTGAAGGCCTCTTGGGGTGCAGTTCTGAAAAGACAAACAAAAACAAAGTTGAAGTGATACCAAGAGGACAAGAAGCTGCTCAGTACTGTCTGAATTTGTACACATGAGTGTAAGGACTGAGGAGCCCCTCTGAGAAGACTCAAAGAGATGAAGGAAGAGGGTAAATGAAGGCAAGAGAACTCACTGTCCTCTAGAGGAGTGGATCAATAGAGTGATGAGTGTTGAGGTACCAGGACACACACAGTTTAAAGCCAGCATGGCATACTTAAACTCCTCTTCACACACCACATGATCTGCAGAAACAAGAAACAAGAGAGACAAAATGGTCAGGGTCAGCAAAACACACTCACACTAATATCTCCAATGAGTCCTGCAGGGAGTTTGAATGTGCTGTGGTGTACAAAGACTTTCCTTGCCTCGGTCAATAGTGTGCATTTGTGTGTGTTTGAGTGTGTGTGTGTGGGGGGGGGTTAAGTGACAGACAAGGTTGAAGAAGTGTCATCCTTTCAATTAAAGTGGCCCCATCACGAAAGCTTCAAGGTTTTAGATAAATTAAATCCTTGAAAAGGTTTGTTCAATCAGGTCCCAACGAAAGTACAAGTAATTTCACCTCACAAGTAAATTAATCTCCCTTGCATATGACAGAGTTAACATATTATTCTTTTTGTCGTTAAAATAGGAATTATAATCATTTTTGCATTACTTGTTTAGTATATTGTATAGGGCAGCTGTGGCTCAGTGGGTAGAGTCGGTTGTCTTACAATCAGAAGGTTGGTGGTTTGATCCCAGCTCCGGCAGTCACATGCGGAAGTGTCCTTGAGCAAGACACTGAACCCCATTGCTCCCGCTGTTGTTCAGCTGTGTGAATGCGTACAAAAGAGATCAGCTAATACTGATGGTTCCTTCAGTCAGTGAGTGAACGGGTATGAAAGGGTGAATGTGACGAGTAGTGTGTAAAAGCGCTTCGAGTGGTCGGACAGACTAGAAAAGCGCTATATATGTATAGAAGAAATCAGATCACGCTTTTAAGGCAAAAAAAAAAAAAAGTCTACAAATTAATTATTTTATTTCATCAGATGCCCCAAATTGTATTCAGCGAACGCAGAATATTTGAAAGACTTAAAGCAGCAAGCTTCTTTTGTTTTTACTTTGCATACAACTAAAAAAGCAATAATGAAAATTGTTTAGTTCTTAATTTCTGTTTATCAGCTGTCACTGAGCTGAACTGAAGAGCAGAGAATGGCCGTGCTTGTAATCATTTTTCTTGATAGAAATCAAACAAAAACAAAACACACCACACAGTTTTATTATTGAGCTAAAACACTCCCACTTTTAACCTTTGAGATCACTACCCAGGATTTTTTATTAAACAGTGATTGCAGTATTAGTCTGATGCATTGATGAATGCTGATCTCTGATAAACATTTAAGATGAGAGGAGGAAATAACTTTTTTTTTTTGCAGACAATAGTTCAAAACATCTGAGCAGGTACGCTTGAATACACAGACAGTGCTTCAGATCTGTGGGTAACAGTTAAAACTCAATGGAGTGCTGTAGTACTAGATATTCAGGACTCATGACTCTACTTGGATTCAAGCACTGATGACTCAGACTTGGCCTCATACTTGAGCATTGACTGCCAATGGACTCAAAAAATGAAGGGATGGACTCAAACTTGTGTAGCCTACTGATAATGATACTTATATTGTTTTCTTTTCTTATATTTTCTCCCCTGATAATTCATTCAGTTTTGCGGAAGGGCTGGCACATGTATTCACCTGCATGCGTCAACTTGTTCAGCAAAGGCTCCTGCCATGACACTTAAAGAGGTGCCACGTATCCTGCATTTTGCTGAGATTTGCAGCATAGGAAGAGCAGAGCAACATGTTCAGTATACCAAATTGCCACTGAGGAGGAGACTGAGACAAACTCTAACTTAAACAGATCCAGGATGCACCCAGAAAAGTATGTGAGATAGCCTAAGTTACTTGGAATGTTGATAATGCTACGGTTAGCTAACTGCAAGCTAATGGTAATGTTAGCCTCTAAAGCAACTCAACTACTGGGTCCAAGATGTTTGATTAGTTAAAATTATGAATAACAGCAGATGAGTTGGAAGTATCTCTAAGTTTATTACACACTCGCATTGATGCCACTGCAGCTGAATTGTGTCTCCCCATTAATGTAGTCATGGTGCAGGTTTACACATGATGCCTGCGCTTTAATAATGGCCTCTCATTGTCTAGTTGTGTAACTTTTTCTTGTTTTTATATTTTACATACAATTTACTTGTCATTTGTGAACCACCTATTATCTGTATTTATTCTGTAATATTAACTTGTGTCTATTTTCTGTGTCTACTGTATGTGCTTTAATTTGAAAAAGCAACATAAAACCTAAAAAATAAAATCAAATAAATAAAATTATCTAAATTTCCGGACACACTGACAGAATCAATCAGGATCTAATGCTAATAAATGAAATGTATTTTCAACACATCTTAAAGGTACCACACAGTCAGTGCAGGTTTAGGTTAGAGTGAAACTGGATTGGAACTCAGGAAATGAGGACTCAACCATAGACTGCATAAATAATGGGCGTAGTATACTTGACGTCACCCATCTGTTCCTGAGCGCTGTTTCGAAGCCAGTCGTTGGCTGCAGCCATATTGGAAATGCGGAACTCAACCAGTCATAGTGTGATGTAAAGAGGCAGAGTTTGAGCCTCCTAGCCAACAGCTACAGTATGTGTTCCTGTCTGGGAGTCAAGTCAGTCATGTCCTTATTCGGGCAAAAACTCGTAATCTTAATATCTTCGGAACCGTTGTGTTAGAAAAAAATTCATCCTCCGTACAGTGAGTGCCGATAGAGAAATTAGCTATGTAGAGCAAAGCCATTTTGTTGAACCAGGCTGTAAACATGTTTATTAATGCTGCAAAGATCGTCTTTTTTAAATTGGTGTCTATGTGGTGTCCGGTGTTTCTGCAGCCAGCCTCAATTCTTGATGAATGGCAGTTTATAACAGTTCAGCATGGGCTTCATATTTTGAGACCGGAGGTTGCTGCTTGGACTCAACCCAGGGTCCACTCAAGTCCTCTTTGGTGACTTGTCTCAATTAGGACTTGAACACCAGGGACTTGACACTCAACATTGACTCAAGGTTTGGTTAATCGACAACACCGACAACACTGTTATACTCTAATATTCAGAGTTATACTCTGTATAACTCTGAATATTTGAACCGTTACAGGATCTGCTTTATAAATAAATATACTCTGAATGAATTCTATTGTTGTAGGCTGCTCTGGAGCGCATTCAAACACACAGGGTATGCTGCATTTGACTATTAGACTGTTTTTATGTAGCCACAGCTTACCAATAAAAGACACAAGTCAATATCAAACATGTCTCCGTTTTAGTTGAGAAAATATCTAAATGTCACTTAATGTTTGTCTGAAACAAATGAGTCTAACAAACATCAAACAGCTGTGGCAGAAATCTTCTATCATCCTCTCGCTCTTGCCTCCACACTTCCCCTGTTCATTCTCCTGGGATCAATTTGAAGTCGCTGTTGTAGCCCACCGCTCAATTTTTAGGGATGGTAGACAGACCTGGCAACAAGCCAGTGTAACACGCCTTATTAAACAACCTTTCACTCTCAGCATCAAACACTTAACGCAGGCCTGCTGTCTTTGAGCCAAACACACCAAAGTGAACAAACACAGATGACAGTCATCTCTTAGACATGTTGCCACACAACCTCCTCTTTAGAAGGAAGAACCAAAACAGAGATTCATGTTTGTAGTAAGCTAATCAATGAATCAGACCCAGTGAGCATCCTTTCCTCCTGCTGTGTAATCGTGATTGCATTATCTCCGGTGATGAGCATTCAGGCTTATAGGAGCCGTTTGTTTACCTACAATGTTCAGGCTTAAAAGCCTAACACAGCTCTGTGTTAGGCAATTATTGGGGACAAATGTCAGCGACTGGCATGATGTATAAGACTCAATCAGCTGCCAGACTGACTAACAGGAGGCCAGCTTGAAGGTAAATGTAGTTTCTGCAGAATATGTTGGGTATGTTTGTGCCTGGAGATGAGCATGAGAAAGACACAACAATTAAAACTGCTGATTGTGGATCTTGCGTTGAAGTAGCAATGTTCCCTTGGCTCAGAACGCCACATCATTATGCAGCTCACACATAAACACACAGAGTAGTCTCTTGCTATTCAGGCAGTGAATTTCTTTGAAGTGGAAGCGTTTATAGAGCAATGGGCATCTAAAGCCAGCCGAAGAGACAAAAACACTGTTGATGTATCTACTGAGCAGCAGTAGTCATTACTGTTACACACATCTGCCACTTTCTCCGTCTTTGCATTGCTTACTCATAAGGCACAAACACAGTAGTCATACACATAATTGAATCTTTTTTCCCCCAATATCCAATTTCCAATGGTGGTCTTGAACCTTTTCTTTACCACTGTGATCCCTTCACTTCCCATCTTCTTCTACGCTTGCCATTCACCACAGTCCTCCATCCTGCACTCTGTCCCTTCAGGTGCCTGGACCCGGATGAGGAGAGAAACCAATTACTGACCTAGAAACACTGAACACAAACACACTCACTCCGTGTCCCTTTCTGTCGCCCTCACTCAAATCTGCTTTTGTGCCCGTCTCTAGTTTTCAATCACAGACTGTTACGTATTAAAGGTGTGGTCCTGTATCTACAGACATGTTTGTGCATGTGTGGCTATATGCACCCTCTGCAGGAGTACAATTACAATCTGACCACAGGTCCACCAGATGAGTTAATTAAATCAGCAGGCCATTATTGTTTGGGTAAGTAAGCTGCTATCAACCCGTGCGGTTACAATGAATGGAGATCAGCCGGGTGACCTGCTGTTGTTGTTCAAAACATCAACTGGGCAGATAATGAATTAACACAGTGTTCCCAATTCTGTTTGGTTACTTGGACAACTCAGGGTTTCCTGTCCTGCTGCAGCATCAAGCCGGCAGAGCTTTCCTAATGAACGCTTGGCTGTTATTCAGCTATTCCTGCGGATCAAATTAAATCTTGTATCTCTTGCTTATTAATGCCTCCCACACGGGCACTTAGTGAGTATATTCTAAGTTGTGTCAAAACATGGTGAATGTACTAACAGTAATGCATACTGATCTCTTTCTGAGTGTACCCATGGTGACTTGTGCACATTAGGAGTCATCTGATTCAGAACTCCACAAAAATGACTGTGGAGGATATTTAAACATGTCAAACATCACATCCATAAAATACAGCCCTTTAAACCATTTCACATGTATAAAACAGCTGTCTGACTCCTCACACAATAGCAGCCTTTCACCCCACAGAAAGGTAATCTTATAACAGATCAGATGTCATTATAGATAACCATAAAATTCATCTCAATTCCTGCCCCACTAATAACACAGGGCTTATTCTGGCTGTGGCAGGGAGGTGTTAAACAGCACTGTTGGGGCTGAAGGAGGATTGCCTGCGGGGAGAGCTTGTCTGCCAAGTTAGTGTAAGAGCAGAACTCATCAAAAGAAGGGGATTTTCTTTGCCAAGGTAGCAAAGTAAAACATTAATCATTGATAGAGACAGCTGGGATGAGGACGGCAAGCTAGAATTGAGTTTGACGTTCTCAAAGGCTGTAGGCAAAGAGATGTGTGAGAGAGACAGAGAGAGAGGAAAGGGTGAGAGAGTTTGGTTCTTCTTTCACTTTGGATGATTGACTGGTATTAAGCAGGAGAAGAAGGGACTTTCTCCAAAAGGCAATGTTAAAACTTGAAGAAAAACCCTCAGTGGGCTTACATCCAAGCCAAGCCAATCTGTCCAGCACTTCCCTCTGAGCATGGATGACAGAAAGCTGTGCGGATGCAAAGGCACCCTGGTAGAGGAGACAATTTCCAGCCTCACAAATCAAGCTGACAAACTCAGGTGCAGTGCAGACAGGACAGCTTGGTTTCCCATGCCATCCTCAGAATCATTTTAATAGCAAAACAAAACAGCGTACTGAATCAACCATCTTTTTCACTGGCTGGTGAAAACACAGTTCCAATCCCAAACTGTACAAAACCACCTGTCAAATTATGACACAGAGACACATCTTTTTCTCTGAGATCCATCCCATTATTTCTGCTTCCTAATGTGATCAGAAAACAGTAGTTGCGACTAAAAAATACAGACTCTCACTCCCTCAGCTGACACCTCAAATCACAACCATATATTTAATTTCCCACTCTCTGCCTACCTGCAAATTTGACGTGAAACTTGTTCTCTGGCTTCAGAATCTGGACATACAGCGGGCAATTTGGAGCAAAGTCTTTCACGGCCCAGGCACGCAGGATGGTCTGATGATCCTGAGAAAATTGGAGACAGAGTGGAGTGAGATGGATGAAGTGGAAACAAGGGAGGCAGAGTGTGAAGGCGCAATCGCAGTAACCCATCATTAGCGGCATCAGATTGTAGCTCCTATCTAATAATCCTTTTAAACAACTGACTGCACAGAGAGATGGAATGGGCCTCGCAACCTTTCATATCAATCTGATTCTGACAAGTGGAGAGGTGTTCAAGACTGTACAGAACACATGAGGAGTGAACAAATAAAACTGTCCCCAACATCTGGGGAACAAAAATCTGTTCCAAATATCATGTAAATCTATGAAGAACATTTTACTGTAGCACATTACACTCTAAGCACTCAACATCACACATGGAATGTCTCCTCAAAAGATCTTATTCTTCAAAAGAAAAAATCTCATTGCTGCTAAGAGGCAATTACTGTATTGATCCTCTTCAATACCAAAGATTTAGTCTCAAAAATATATATAAAAGAAAATATGAAATGTGCTTGTCTCAATGTCCTAAAAGCTGAGTGAATTTCTACAAATGGCTTTGAAAAGCAGAAAAAAAATCGGTGTACGCAAGTAGCTGGAACCAAAAATACTGAAAATGTCTGAAAAATTCATAAATAAGATTTATTATAACATAATGAGCCATTTTATTCTTTCTCTTCATAGGTAAAGAAAACATTGCAGCAATAATTTTAAATCCCTCACTACATAAACGAGATATGGATTATTTGATGGAGCTTGGGTTGTCAGTTGCATTTCTCATGACATTGAGTTGTTACATTGTTTAGACAAAGGTCATTAAACAAGAGTTGTGTGAGTTTTAAAGGCATTGTGAGGAACTTCCATGATGTGTTCAAGTTCAAGGTTTCTTTATTATCCCCAGGTGGCAATTTGTCTTTCAGTCAGCGGTGTTGACTCTAGTGACCTAATTGAATGAAATCCGTCCTGTTTTTTGGGAAAGGAGAACATGGAAACATTTTTTAACAATGCAATTATGCATCTGTTTTAAAGGTGCAGTCTGCATTAAATAGTTACTTTAAACACAACAGACTTAGAAGAAATGGAACATAATGTTAATCTGCTTACATAAGTATGTAATCATCTGAATATAATTTTTTTTTGTCTTTGTTAAAGCTGGGGTTGGTAGTCTCGGAAAACTAGCATGAATTTGAATGTAGCATTTCCTCATGACTCCGTCTAACCCCTCCCCCCTTTCCCCTCGGAGCTCCTCTGAAATGACGTCCCCCGCTCACATGCACGAGCGTTGTGACTTGTGACCATATGATGGTGACTGATTCAAAACCGGTCATTATCATAGTGAAAGTTAAAAACACAAACAAACATGGCTATTGTTAGTGCTCCCAGCTGTCATGCTAGCATTATTGTACCGGTGACACGATATCAGGAGAAAAGTTATAACACATATAATACTGTAACAGCTTTACTGTTTGTTAAACGTGCTCAGTGTAGATGTTCTTAATTCCTACAACAGAGTTGACGGTTAGTGAAGGCATCAGGAGACTGAGGTGTAGAGTGTGTGAGCCGCAGAGAGGAGAGACAAGAGAAGTTTTTTATTCATTCAAACATTGACGCTCCGATACATCTACATTTTCTGTAGGACTTACTAAATGTCATTAATTATTTTGCTTGTCAGAGCCCCCGTGGTGACAGCTTTTTAGACTCTGATCCGGACTACAGTCCTGAGTAAAGCACCTCATCGGGTCAGAGGGGACAGGCCCGAGGTCGAGCGAGAGGGGCAGTCAGTAGAGTCAGGGGAAGCAGAGGCAGAGTGCACGCTGAGGAAATGTACGCGCAGGAGGCGGGCAGAACGGCAGGACGGGATTTGATTGGTTTAAAATTTGGGGACCCAAAAAACGCTGATTGGTTGGTGTTCTCCCAGGTTTACTCTGGCTGTAGTTAGCAGTTTTTTTTCACTCTTTTTTAGGAACACATTATGTATTGATTGCCGTCAGGACATAAAGATCATTTTAACCAGTGTAACAAAAAGTGTATCTAAATCTGATTACCAACCCCAGCTTTAACTTTGAATAATCCTTTCATATCTACATAGGTGTAGTTCCCCTCCATGGAGGCCGCCATCTGGCACCGTCATGTTTCTACATTGTGTTATGTGTTATACTAACACATAACACAAAAGTAGTCATCTATGAGTTTTTGTATTCAGTGAGTGGTTGGCAAAATGCACCAATTTGGAAGACAAATAAAAAGAGAGTTGTTGTTGTGTGCAAATAATTTGTATTGATGGATGTTTTTGATTGTTAAAACTTGAGAAAATTGCAGATGGTAATTATCATGCAACTCAGGGGCTTCTTGTGTTGAAGGCCAACATCACTTCAACAACGGGAGGTGTGAGCAAGAGAGTGTTTGGATCTAGAATCTGACTATAGACATGGCTAAATAAAGCCCTGGTTGTAGAGTTTCAGCATCTAAAAGAATACTTCAACAGAAAACAATCCTGTTCTAGTGTAAGCCATGAGTAAAAAATATCATGTGAAAAGAAAAAGAAAACAAACAAATAAAAACAACTTGTTCTGCTTGCCAATGTATCTCACTGCCAAACTTTACCAGCACACTTCTTAACACAGCCACTTCTGGGTGAGTGCTGAATATCGACTTGTCTTTTTCAGCCCTTTTGTAGCCTCAGTCCATGTGCTGTGCAATGTAACCACTAGGTAAAGCTGATGCTCCAATTTAAACAATTTTGGTCTCTTACCATTTCAATTTAAAATGTCCTCACTGTGCCTTTAAATGAACACTGTCATGACATAAATTGCAAGTGTTATTTTCTCTTGTTTTAAACTCAGGCCTGTTTACAGTTTTCCCCTTTCTCAAGCCTTTGTTTCATTTTCCAGCTACTTAACTTGTTTTGACAGCAGTTAATGTTTTAGTGCAAGATTATAAAAAAATCCCTAAGACAACAAAACAAGTCCAATTTCAGCTAATGCAGTGAACCAAATCCAACTGTTTCCATTGAATGCAACTTTAATTAACTTTTATGACACAATTACAAAATGCAGTTCACTCCAGAAAACTTCATTTTGTAATCGACAAAGCAAATTTGTAAATGTTTGTATCTGTAATTGTTATTAAAATGTTTTGTAGTGCGAGGAGTCATGGCGATACAGCGGAGCACTGAGGAACGTACAGCAGCAATGCGGTCCACTTCAAACCGGTTGCTGAGGATAAAGCAGGCCTCAGCATCGTCCATCCTGCAGGTGGTTAGTAGAGCATGTGGCCATGGGAGCGAGAGAGAAAGATAAATAAAAAAAGAGAGGCAGAGAGAGACAGAAAGAAAGAGAGAGAGAAAATCAGCAGTGAGGAGAGAAGACACAAGAATGAGGGTGTTGTCATGTTATCGAGGGAGAGGACAAAAGAGACAAAGCAGGACAATAGAACAACAAACAAACCAATGTGTCTTTCAAGCCCTCGCCATTTATGGATGAAATAGTAGGAGGCAAGGAGAAAGGGAGATTAAACATACAGCCTTTTGTTACTTCTTTTTCTCCTTGTGACAAAACAAGCCCAAGGTGCTGCAGCTGTATTATTCGTAGCCAGGGGGTAAACAATATGCAACAGGAATCAAATCCTAATCACTTTTTTTAAGGCTGTAGGCACTTCAGTTGTGAATTATGAGCTCGAACATGAGGATCAGTCAGCTCAGGTCTGTTCTTGGGTTTTTACCAATGGATGGATGGATGGATGGGTGGATGGATGGGTGGATGGGTGGATGATTCTATTGACCAGAAGATGGACGCATGGATGGATGGATGGATGGATGGATGGATGGATGGATGGATGGATGGAAGAATGCGGGGATGCAGGGATGGATGGATGGATGGATGGATGGATGGATGGATGGATGGATGCGGGGATGCAGGGATGGATGGATGGATGGATGGATGGATGGATGGATGGATGGGTGGGTGGATGGATGGATGGATGGATGGATGGATGGATGGATGGATGGATGCGGGGATGCAGGGATGGATGGATGGATGGATGGATGGATGGATGGATGGATGGATGGATGCGGGGATGCAGGGATGGATGGATGGATGGATGGATGGATGGATGGATGGATGGATGGATGGATGGATGGATGGACTGGATGGACGGAGGGATAGATGAATGGATGATTCTCAGGACCAGAAGATGGACGCATGGATGGATGGATGGATGGATGGATGGATGGATGGATGGATGGATGGATGGATGGATGGATGGATGGATGGATGGATGGATGGATGGATGATTCAATCGACCAGAAGATGGACGCATGGATGGATGAATAGATGCAAGGATGCATGGATGGATAGATGGATGGATGGATGCATGGATGCATGGATGCATGGATGGATGGATGGATGGATGGATGGATGGATGGATGGATGGATGGATGGATGCGGGGATGCAGGGATGGATGGATGGATGGATGGATGGATGGATGGATGGATGCGGGGATGCAGGGATGGATGGATGGATGGATGGATGGATGGATGGATGGATGGATGGGTGGGTGGATGGATGGATGGATGGATGGATGGATGGATGGATGGATGGATGGATGGATGGATGGATGGACGGAGGGATAGATGAATGGATGATTCTCAGGACCAGAAGATGGACGCATGGATGGATGGATGGATGGATGGATGGATGGATGGATGGATGGATGGATGGATGGATGGATGGATGGATGGATGGATGGATGGATGGATGGATGATTCAATCGACCAGAAGATGGACGCATGGATGGATGAATAGATGCAAGGATGCATGGATGGATAGATGGATGGATGGATGCATGGATGCATGGATGCATGGATGGATGGATGGATGGATGGATGGATGGATGGATGGATGGATGGATGGATGGATTAATCAATTAATAAACAAATTGATTGATCAATTGGGGACAGATTAATGGATTGATGCATTGATTGATTATTAATGGATGAACGGGTGATATGATTGATCAAAGATGGATGTATGGATTGAAAAGTGATGGATGGATGAATTCATTCCATTTGATTAGATTACAGGATAAATACATTGCTAGTGTTATATAGAATCAGATAAAAAGACAACAGTGCTCTTGTTTCTTTCAGTCAGAGTGACTCACTTGGCCCTCATCAGGTCTTGGTCTTTGAGGGCAGATCCCTGCAGATAGATGACTCTCTGGGCCCACAGAGGCACATGAAGAACCCTCCTCACCTGAACATCCATCTCTGCAGGGCAAAGGATCACCACATAGTAGTCCTGAAGACACACACACACAAACATAAAAACGAAATTTGTATTGTTTCCTTCAGAGGATTTGGATCATAAAAATGACACTGGGAAGAGCCCTGCTGGATCAGGCGTGTTAAGATTGAGAAAAACATGCATACTTTACATCTACTGTGTCAATGCTCCAAGGACAACGTTGGAGCACTAAGTGATATGTCTTTCATTTGCAGAAGGAATGTTTCTTCATAGTTTGCTGTTTATTTTTTATTGATTGCCAGTCTTTAAATGGTATGGAAGAGAGAATAATGCAAGGCTCTCAGAGGGCAGCTGTTCAACAGGAGATGTGGACACTTAATAGAGGTGTACTTTAGACATCAGCTAGGAGCTACTTGTCTCGGTAATGCTACTCGAGATGTTTTAAGACGTGAGAGTATTCTGAAAGTAATACATATTATAAACATGGATTCAAAATGGGTCATAAAAAAGGATGGAAACAAAGGTCTGTTTCTTTAAGATTTATCTGATTGGATTTCTAGAAAAATACAAAAAATCTGCTTAGACCTTCTTTGGTAAAACTTAATAAAATACACAAAATTGTGTGTATACCAGAGAACAAATGAGGAACAAAGCAGAAGTAACTGCTAAACCATCTATATCAGGCAGACTATGAGTAAATCCTTGTGAAATTGAATAAAGAAGGTAATGATTACTTAACAGAGAAACAACTGTTTGATATAATGTAAATGAAGTAACAGTCTGTGGGTGTATGTGAATCCTTGAGGTGGTCCTTTACTTAATGTAGAGTTTGTGATTATATCTGAGTAACACTTCAAACAGCACTTTACAAATTATTATATTTTTATAACACATCTCTACGCTTCTATTTTTGTGTCTTGTTAAGTAAAGTGGTGTATCATACAAGGTGGTTGACCGAGTCATTGTTTCATGGTTGCCTGTTTATTTGCTACCAATTTTGTACCACTTTCAGTAAAGTGGTGCATCATACTGGGTGGGTACAAATAATTGAACCCTTACTTAATGATGTATCTAAGTCGCCAAGTTTGTCTGTCCAGGGGTGTACCTCCATGAAGTTTCTAGGCATACTATTGTCACAAACATTAGTTGCACTATAGATTTATCTAAGCATGAAGTCAAGATGGCTAAAGGTGAAAACTTATTTTGTTTTACTTTAACTTTTTCCCTATAGGGATAATGTGACAACTATTAAAGATCAATCATCAAGTATCAGTGAATCCTTGGAGATAACTTTGCCAGCAAGAGTAACGCACCACTTCACTTATAGAGAGGCAGGGAGCATTGGTACATAATGAACAGGTAATTAGGAAGTTATGATTCTGTATGTTGTAACTATCTAGCGTAACGCACCACCTTAACCCCCCCAACACACACCCACACACACACATTATTACTAAACAAAGAGAAATGTCCAAATGGATGCACCCTCAAACAAACACACACATCTGCTCTAGCATAAACGATACAGCACTTTTAATCCATGATATTGGTCAATAAATCCTCTGCTTTAACCTCATCTGCTCTGGTTTCTGAGGAGGATTATAGACAACAAACAAACACAAAAACAAGACCCCCAACAAACATTTAATCACGCTTAAACCCATTGGGAAAGACCTGCAGCCGAGGGTGTGCGAAGAACTCATTGAGGAAGTCCATGAGGAGGTCGATCTTGAGGCAGCTGACACACAGCACCACATGTTTCTCCGTCTGCGCCCTATAGCGGCTGTAGTTTCCCCCGGATTTCTGCCGCTCCATCCACAGAAAGGCCAGCTGCTCAAACTGCATTCAGAATCACATCCATCACATTCAACAGATGGAAATTGGATTAAGTTAGCTTGAGTACAGGGAGGAGCCAGGTGGTATATGAAAAGAAACAATGCCTTGTATTGTCTAGTGTTCCTGTTTCATTAAGAAAAGTGTTCTGGGGAATAAAGAAAGGTGGGGATTTAGTTCAGGACAGTGGCTCAATGAAACATGAGAGCAAAGGCCTGGTCTAAATGTTGTTTTTTTTTAATGTGCTGGGGAGGGCAGAGTGGAAAGATGGATGACAAGAGGTCATCCATCAAGAGGTCCACGCTAGCCATGCTTAGCTCCTAGGCTAAACTACACTGGCAGAGATCGTTCAGTCTCTCCCAAGCATATTTTAAACAGTTCTTTTCACCACTGTGAGGCGTGTGTGTGTGTGTGTGTGTGTGTGTGTGGGGGGGGGGGGGGGGGGGGGGGGGTACTTGCCGTCAGGCTTTTTACCTGTTTTAAATTTAAAGCTTAGTTGCATCTTTGTTTTTCTTTTCAAGGGATCTCTTTGAATCATACGACATGCAGCTGGACAGATGGTAAAATGATCTGTTGAACACTTTGTCATACAGTAACAGAGATCCTAAACTTCTTCAACACGTACAAAGAATTAGCCGATGTTTCTATGAAAAACACACAGGCACCATTAACAGAATTTTATAGACACAGCTCACTTATGGGCTAAATTTCTCTTAGATGTAACTATTTTGTTTTGGTTAATGTCAACAGTAGTGATTTAGGGCCTGTATCCACTGACACAGGTAGTTTTTTGTGCTGGCAGCACCTATTTTGTATACTAAACCAGTGCATTTCAGCAGTATTAGTGCTCAGCATCCTAAGCACAAAAACATTCTCATCTGTTTTCATTCAAGCACGAGTAGCTCATTCAGTTGAACATCAGTCTATTTTTAGAACATCTCTATATTCTTCACTGTCACATATCCATCACAAATTAAACAAAATCAAGAAGGGACAGGAGTTCTGATATCAACTTCGTCAACAGCAATTGTAAGCTTGCAACAGTAAACGCTGGTGATAAGTACTTTAAGTTTTAAGGTCAAGGGTGCTGACAGTGCAAAATATACCTAGTGGACACCGGCCCTTACACAGCCGTCAGATATGAACAATAAGTTCTAAATGGCCCCTACTGTGGCAGATTCGTGATGCAATCTTAGAAAGTGTTTAAAACTCCTCTTTTTACAATGCCTATGAACTTTTTCTTAACAATACACAATCTGAAACGGGCTGTAGCTATGTATTTATATGAAAGTATAATGCATTGAAGTAATGCCTTTGTATTTCAACTGCTGCTGGAAGATTACGTTGAAGAAAATGCCGTAATAATGTCTGTCCTCCTTTTACGCCTAGAATAAACACATACATTGATGTCTTAACCGTATTGTAGCTGGTGAAAAACAGTTTAAAATAAAGTCTAGGATGTCCGCACCTGATTTTGCCCTGTTATCAACCAAAGTTAGTGAGCGGCTGCATCAGCTGTTACATTGCAGACAAGTACAGGGAAAGCTACACATGAAGCTATTAAAAAAGGACAACAGCTGAATTGTGATATGCTTTTGCTGCCTGAAGACTGCTCATGGCATGACACACACACACACACACACACACACACACACACACACACACACACACACACACACACACACACACACACACACACACACACACACACACACATACAGTACCCACACACAAACGCACATGCAGACAGGGTGGGGCTGGTGTTTGGGGCAAAGGAGGGCCAGTTTCTAAATGTCAAAGGGTATTTAGGGATGAAAAACTGGAAAAGAGAGGGGGTGGATGACATGACACCATGGTGATCTTGGTGATCTGGAAGGTCACAATTTTTTATGAATCAACTGGTGCAAGTGCAGCAAAGGATTCTCGTGGTTGTTTCTTCTGCATTGTTCTAAATGGTTAGGTGATGATATTTGCTCCCTGATGGGAGCAACAAAACAGTGAAACATGTTCAATAGCTAGTTGATCAGACGTGCGTAGGATGCCACCTCACACATACTGCTTATATGACACCTTTAAAAAAAGAAAGAATCTAAAAGGTGTGTGGCGTACTAACAAAATCCAATTTACAAGAAAACAAAAATTTCAGTACACTAAACAGTTTGTGAATTGTTTAACAGTAATGTGTGTTTTTTATTTCCTGCCTAGCCACCCTGTTCTGCCTGCAGGTACAGAACACACAAAGAAAACTCCTGCCATTACCACTCTCATATCTTCTGGGAGACACCAAGGTTTACCAGCTACCTCAGGGATTAAAGGTTTGCATGAATATGAGGAACAACCATCAGGATCTGCCACAGCTGGCATGCTTGTCAAAGTGTTTATGTGACTCTCTACACAATTTGAGTGTGTGTGTGTGTGTGAGCGTGTGTGTGTGTGTGGTTCCTGGACTTCCCTCTGTGGAGCAGCTAAGTGACAGGAGAGGGATTTGGGGAATTTCACGAGTAAGACAGACACTCTCTCTGTTCTTCAAGTAAAAATAGTGTTGTAAATCTACGTAGGATGCAATGAGTCATCACATTAGTGTGGAAGAGGGGAAATACACAAATTATTAGTCTGAACGGAGAGAAGTAGGAGTTTATCAAATAACACAAATTGGCTTTTTTTTGGTTGTGTGGCGATCCCCCATCTGTTTGTTTAGGAACAAAATCAAGAATGTCTGCGTCCTGAACTGAAAATAAAATATGAAACTCAGAGCTCCTCTAATCTTAAATCAATACAGGTTTTTGGATCACTTTAAAACTCCCTTTTAAATCCTACTTCTATATCTTATTTGTTGCAGTGCAATTCCTTCAAACTTATTTTGCTGTCTACATTTTTGTTCCTGCAGCTTCTATCTGTGGTTATCACCGTTGTCTCTCACCTGGATTGGAAGAACAATGAGCGCCACAAAGATCATGATGACAACCAAGAGCTGCGAAGGCCAGATTTGAGGGGTGACGTCTCCGAAGCCCACCGTGGAGAAAGTGACCACGCAGAAGTAGAGCGAGTCAAACAGGGTCAGGTTGTTCCCCGCTCGCTCGAGGTGTTGGATACCGCAGATGCTGATGGAGGTTGGCGGAAAGATGGAGAAAGTAAGAAGAGCAAGTAAACGTCACTGAGGAAGAGACTTCACATGCTGGTAGAGGTGCCTGTGGCGGTTATTATTCATGAAGAGCTGTATTCTAAGTTTATATTTTTGTGCCTGCTTGTCTTGGTCACATGTATGTCAATATATTTCTGAACAAACACATGCTAGCTGAGCATTTATCAGTTCCTTAAAGGATGGATGAATCAACAGGCAAATGTCAACCCTGGAATTGTCAGGGAGCTTATTTCATGCTGTGTGGAGAAACTTCTTGATTAGCTCAGTGTTTCACACCAGATATGCGGCGAGCTGACACATCCTCCACTGCACTGAAGAAATCGCCAGTTGTCATTTCAGAGCCCTATCTCACTCACACAGTTACCAATTACCTCTCTGCTCTCAGTCTTTTCCTCTCTTTGCCCCAGGGTTTTATTTTTTTTTTTAACTTTTGCATGGCTGTGACAGCTTTCACTTTCCAACCAATCTCCATATAATATCTGTTTTCCCTTCTCAATTCAGTGTCGGCAGCAAGAATACCCACCACGTAAACATGAGACAGACCAGCGTGCTGATGAGTATTACCACCTGGTTAAACATGGCTGAGTGCGTCCGCTGGATTGCCCTGTGGAGATCATTCTGCAGAGAGACAGACAAGTATGGAAACAGCAACGGACCAAGAGCTGCATTTTGAAGAGTAAAATGAGGACGCAGGCAGTTTATAAATAGCAGGAAAAAGGGATGGAAACAGAATAGTGTTGGATGCAGGGAGAAGAATGAGAACATTCTACTGAACAGAAGTGGATCAAGCCTAGTTTACTGGACAGATGGATGCAGGGAATGTGAAAGCTTCAATCCAAATCCTTGGGTGCAAGTTTGAAAGATTTGTGACAGGTTTACCTTCATGGCAGATAAAGCTGGTGAGCTGAAATGTGCAGAGACAAAGAGGGGCAATCGCATGCCAACAAAATAACAGAACGGAGATGCTAAGATGGAAGTAATGAGATAATTTGATAAGGAGATTCACTCACTATCATGTTCTCCAAAGCGTGTTTGGCCAGCCAGCAATTGAGAAATACAGGGATGAAGAGATTTCTGAAGGAGGGCAGAATCACCTGTCAAGAAGAAAGAAGAAGAAGGCTTCAGTCAGCTTGGCTCACTCGTCATTTATTTCTTTCATATGTCACAGGATCTTTCACTGATATCCTCTCTGAAGCAGTCATTAAATGTGTGGTGTGCATTCAGGTAGGGCGAATGGGATGGCGGTGCTTGAGTGCTGTTGGTGCTCTGCAACGCGTATCCTTCTACTTACAGTGATCATGAAGGGAATGGCGCTGATCATCTCCAGAATGAAGGGGACACGTAAGACTTGCTCCCAAACGTTACCCTGGAAACAAGAACCACACACAGGGGTCAGGAAACTCCATTGTCATGACGACCTTTTGGCATTACCACTTAATAGGCCCAATTGTGGAAAGTGGAAGGGTACAAATTGGCTGGCTTTTGCACCATAGATGCAATAGAGTGGTATGTATAAGGTTATACAATACCCCCGAGGCCTTTGATAGAAGAGGAAGAATTACTGAGCTTTCTCTGAGGTTTGCCGTTAAATGAAGATGTCAGCCATGGTCGTTTTATGTGTCGACCAACTGTATATGGCTGACCTCACTAGTGTAGGTGGACAGTCAGAGGGTATGTCCACAGGAATCTGTCAACTCTAAATGCTAAGTCCTCCAGCCTCCAGAGTAATCTGCAGAGGCAGCCCTTTATAGGCTTAAAGTGTCAGGTACATCAAAGGTAGGGCAACCCATTCATGAATTACCCCCCTACAACAGCAACACAGGGGCCTCCCCTAAAGTCTTTGTGATGTGTCAATAACAGAAAATAGAGCAGAGGGAAAAAACAGCTGAGGTGATTTACAAAGAAAGGAACAAAGGAGCAGCATCAGGGGAGAGGGAAAACTTGAGTTCTGTAGGATGAACACACAGAGGAGAGCAAAGTGGACACACACCACCCTGAAGCATATCACAAGCATGTACGTCACATACACATACGCCACAAATGTTGACATCATAGAGTCGCCTGGGGACCATGACGAGTGACTCACCTTGTAGCTGAGATATACGAGCAACATAGTTTCTGAAAAGCTGATGAAAGCCACAAGCACCTGCAAAAAGAGAGCGAGAGAGTAATAGAGAAAATGAGAGATGAAGACAAAAGGGGAGAGAAGACACACACAGAGAAGTGGAGACAGTCGGAGAGCTTAGAGAAATTAGGAGTCGCAGGGATGGGTGAGCGTGGGTGGAATCAGAAGGCGTGCTGTTGATTGAGCTTGAAAGGGAACACAGTTCAACTGAAGCAAGAGACAGTCTGGTGTCTGACTGTGGATGTATATGTGTGTGTAATCTTACTGTGAGTGTGAACACTCGTGCCAGGGAAACAGATCTAAGGTCCTGAAATGATGTGACAAAAATTGAACGCTGACGAACCAATGAAAGGAATGCAGACGTGCCGCTGTGTGTGAGTGTGATCATGTGTGCAGATATGTGTGTAAAGATAGATTGTTTACACAGGTAGGTAACGATTTATCAGACCTGCAGTGACCACAGCGGGAGAGGTCTATCCACCCAGATGATCAGTTTCCTACATAGTGGAGAAAGAAGACAGGATAGGGAATGAAAGTTAGAGATGTGGCAAAAAACAACACACAAATTGGATGTAGAGAATTTAAATGGATGGAATATCAAAATAATTTTCTGCCCACTTAAATGTAATGCAGTCCATGTCACTGCATTAAATTTAAGTGGGCTGTTTACAACTGAACAACAGAGCAGTTAACAGCTGCCAAAGTGTTCATAATGTAGGGGAAAAGTTATGTGTACACTGTCTAATTGAGAATTTACAGGCTTTTTTTCTAAAGACACCCTGGGGCTTATCATGGCTGCTAGCCCGCCTGTGCTCTGATTTGCTCCTATGAGTCTGATGCCTGAAACAGGAGGCAGCCCATCCCCTTCCTGAGCTCTCTCTGTCAAGCTCCTTATTCATGTGGAGCCAGAGCTTAGCCAGTGTCACCAGCCTCCATTAGATCAATAGGTCCCTGAGCAGGAGCCACGGCATCGCCTCGGGTCTAGGTATACTTCCTGGTTTTTCTCTATCTCTCTGCTGCTGTATATTGCATGCTTTATCTCCACTAGATCGCTGTTGATTAGGCTGCACAGGCACTACATACATATTATGCTGACAGATAATCAATGCAGTTGGATTGTGAAAAATGCATGAGGATCTAATTTGCTCAATATTGGTATGGTGAATTGCACTAGTTAGGTGAAACTGCATTGATCAGGTTACAAAACATTTCGGACTATTGGGCTGGAGTTGGGGTTGCTAGTCTTTCAGGTGATGCAGTTTCATGATCCTTTTCTGCAGGGTGGAGCTGTCATTTCTGAAAAAAGATCCACATACTTACCAATCAAACTCACTCCAAGGGCGGGATGATGTGTTTTGTTTGGTGCAATTCACTCCACTCATGCTGTCGAGGGGAACAAAACAAAACAATGAAAGTTACTTTCTGTCCAGCATCTCTCACTGAAACCTGACTGACCATCTGCTCACTCCAAATATCAGTTAACTCTGCATCTCCACCCCCCTCTGTTCTCCCACCATCATCTCCCATCCAATCCTGTTACTGGTTACCCTATACACAGACTTATCTCATCTATTGACCTGTTGCATTTGTCTATTATCAGGCCTCCACAGTCCCACAGACTTTGGTTCACCTCATTAAGATCATGCCATCACCATTTCTCTCACCAGTCCTGTCTTCCCTCTTGAGGGTTGTCCAACAAGACTCTGACAATGTAGAGGAGGCAGCTCAGCACTTTTAGAGCAAAGTTGAACATTCGCACACGCAGACCTGCAATACAAACAAGACACAAATTACCAACAGCAGCAGTCTTTATAGAAACTTTGTATTTCATCTTTAATTTGATTCAAATTTTTATACTTTTGCATAATATTTTCCATGTTTAATTTGAATATAAAAAGCTCTCTGGTAATTATTGAAGCACTCTATGGACCGAAGCTTCAAAAACAAACCAAAGAAAAACCTTATTACAGCTACATTTTCAACGGTCCATGAACTGGTTTTCCAAAAATATATTCATCACATCTTTTGCAGCCAATGTTGGACTGGACAATGGTTTTCTTAGCAGAACAAAAAAAGTACCCAGAATTGTACTGTGTCTTCAAAATATTAATGATAAGACCTCAGTTTGAGTCAGTCTCAATACTACAGAGAATGGTCAGTCACGATGTAACCTTGGATCTCTGAGTGAAGAGACTATATCCCTACGCAGTTACATACATGCCCACAGGGCAGTACACTGATATGTCTTTAAGCCACACTGCCACATGGCCCATGCCACGGTAATTAATGCCCAGCAGTTGTGAACGGATTCACTGGTAAACATTGACTGGAACAAGTGGCCTTAACTTGGAGTCTCTTCACTCAGAGAACTAAGGTTACATCGTGACTGACCATTCTCTGTAGTATTGAGACTATCTCTTCACCAAGTTACATATTCCAAATGTGAAAGGACCCTGTAAGACACACTGTGAGGAAACCAAGCAGACATGGCTTACAAGGAATGCATAAGCTTGAGAGGAGTTTCCGGCTTTTAGTAGTTTTTAGGATAGGCGGTCTTGCTTGTCTTTCTGGCCTGCCCAAAAAGCAGCAGCCACCAAACAATTAGGGGGGCCTAGTGTAGTATGTATGTGTAGTGTGAGCACAGGTGAGGAGAGAGTTGCACACAGAGTTGTTAAAACTTGGTTTCAGTTATTGATTTCATTATTTTTGTTATATTCTTTTGTAATGTTATTTTTCTGCCCCTCCCACTTGAACTTTTAGTTCTAAAGTTAGCCCACAGAGCCATGAAGCGAGGCAGCAGAGATACTGATCTTAAGTAAGGAGTTGATCCAGTGGGTGGGTGTTCAGTGGGTGTCTTAAGGAAATTTGTACATCCACTGCTCTGTGGGGTCAGTCCTGATACATATAGAATATACGACTGGGTGAAGAGATAGTCTCACTTCAACAGAGAAAGAAATGTAGGCCTTTTTCAGTTTTCTTTATACATAAAGTAAAAAATAGACCCTATGCTATGACTTTTGATATATATATATATATACATATACATATATATATATGTATATATATATATGTATATATGTATATATATATGTATATATATATATATATTTCTTTTTTCTAATCGTGGAAAATAAAAGTATGACATCCATGAGTCAACATATTATTTAAATTGTTACCCAGACATCGCAGTCACAAATTGTGGACAAGGAAAAACAACAGGTGATGAAATGCAGAGCAAGAATGACAGCACATCACAGGTTTACACAAAACAAGTCTCTTCGATCAGAATATAAGAGGAACTAAGGTGGAAAGAAAGCAAGCGGTAGACAGGAAATGTACCCAACTCAGTACAAACAGACAAAATGTGATACCAAACGAAGGCAACTCACTGGATCTTTGGTTTTTGATGAAGAACAGCTTGAGGCGCTCCTTGAAAGTGTTCTCATTCACAAAGAATTCTACCTGCACCCTAAAAGAGGGACGGAGACACAGGCACAGACAAAAAGAGATTCAGAAGTAAGACAGGTGCAAGAGAAAAGGAGGAAAAGGAGGAAGAGGAGATGCTGCAGGTGACCGGCAATATGAAATGGCACTTTTTGGAGTCAGGAGATAGAAATGAGGGAACCAGAGGCCTTGTAAATGAAAGGAAAATTATTAAAGGTGTGGAAAAGACCAAATTGGAGATAAAAAGAGTGATTATGGTTACTTGAACTCTGGAAAGTATGGAAATAGGATACTGAATCAGGCTGCATTAAAGACTAATGGTTTTTTTTGAGGAAATGGTGATCCTGCTTGTCCGCCTGCCCATAGGCAGACAGCTGCAGTCAGTCTCGTTATCGCCACTGATTAAATATAGAGCAACAAATTACTTCCCTGTGATGTTTCTGCTGAACATGGGAGGCCATAATTACTGCTCTTTCTGCCTTTCTATTCTGGCACCCTCCTGTTAGAGGGACACACACACCGACACATACGCAGTTATTGTACACACACAGGCCTAAAATACAGGACTGCAGTGCGGTCATTAGGATTATTAGACCATCCAAACGACAATCTGACACGGATGCACATGGAGAGGCATGATGAACATGACAAAGAAACCCTCTCCAGACACCTCTTACATGTGTAAAGACAGCCAGACAGACTGAGGGTGACTGTATTTCCTGTCTGACCACCTCAGGGGAGAATTCGCAGTAGCTCTCCTTTCATCCTATGGAGAGAAAAGTGGATGACTCAGGTCGTGGATGAAAAACGCCCGGTCTTGCTCGCTGGTGGTCTCCTCACAACACACAGACAGATGAAAGAGAGGCAGAACACTGCAATCTATTCTCCTGTCTACAGGAAGAGGAAGAGATGTTGTGTGTGTGTGCATGTGCAAGTGTTTGTGTTAGAGGGGGGGGGCGTCTTCCCAGGGTTCCAGAGTGACGCTATACCAGCACCCCACATAGTCAGACACACAGAGACACACATCAAAACCTACGGCACACTTTCCCAGCAACATTTGGGGGGTGGGGGGTAAGTTTCCTCTTTGTTGCTATGGCAACATAGGATTCGTTGTCTTTCCCCTCCCTCCCTCATGAGCAGATGTGAGCAAACACATACTTGTGAAGTGTGTTCAGCCACCGAAGCCGATAGCTCGCTCCAGCTTGTTGACGGCTCCCTTTGCTCAGAACAGCCTGCTCACAATACGGCTTTTGCAGGCATGATGGAAAACAGAAGAACATGCACATATGCACAGCGCTCCCTGGGACACAATAATGCAGGGATGTGTAGCTTTGCTTTTTGATTAGAAAATTATTGAGCGTTGCATAGAATCAATCGACCATATGACTGCATGAATTATTTCATGCACAAAGCAGAACAGTCAATACCTCAGTGGCACTAAGTAAGGGGAAGCAACGGCACCAGGTTTAGAAATAATACTTATACCGACAGAAAAAAACAGACACTGGAAGTAAAAATGTACATGAAATGGCATTAAGTCTTTTATTTTTAAGTAATTGAACTTTGCTTTGCAGAAGGATTCCTTGAAGACTCCCAATCAAAACAAAGATAATTAAATTTGGTTTGAAATGTTAAAATTGTAAGAGTAAGTCATATTTTTCCCCATGTGAACAAAGGAACAGAACATTTCTAACAGATAAACTATAAATCTATACATCTAATAACAGGCTACCAGTTCAAATTCAGCATTTCAGTGTGACACGACTCTTCTACTTCCATCCCCACAGATCACTATACCTCTTATCCAGTTGTATTGGTGTGCACATACACCATTTGTCTGCACATTTAATAAGAAAAAAAACACACAAAAAGTTGAACATGTAGCAAGTTCGCAACACCACTGATGTCAAGATGGTTGATTTCTTCTTCTTACACTACAGGATATTCTCTTGGGGTTTTTCACTAACTAATAAAGTGTATACTGTACATCTAAAGCTTTCTGGTCTTAAAGAACATGACCAACATGATGTTTGAAATGATAGAAGTCTGACTTGGATGGGTTCTAAACAACAAGGCACTTGCTCTGATGAATTCAATGCTCATGTGGTGCAAGCAAGCAGCAACCCAACCAAAATGACAGTTCCTATGATGGCATAAAGTAAACTGATCCCCACAGACCCTGATATTAAAACAACCAATCTGCAGCAGAAATAAACATGTTTACAGCATTATGACGCATGTGCAGTTGGTTTACATTAACAACCTGATCAGTTCATTTCAGTCACTTCATGCAATTCAGGTCAATGAAATGTACCTCTTGAGTATTAATATGGTCACTTCTGGCTTGAACAACCAAGATTTGTTCTCGAACAATAGCAGAAACTGTCTTTAAGAATTGAAGTCCACAAAGTCATGATTATGATCACAACAGCAATTTCCTTTTTTCTTTTCTTTTTTTCTTTTTTTAAGTCTATGGTTGCAACTCAGTGTTTGTAATTTGAAAGGGCTCCTACATGGTAGGTTTGTGGTTACTATCCTCATAACAAACCAAACTTGAATGTTTCTTATCCCACATGCTCATGTTATCTTTTACAACCCAATACATCAGGAAACACATTTCCATGAGTGAAATTGCTATTCAGTTTTTGGGAAGCTCTCAAGTTTCTTATTGCCTGTTTTTTATTGACCAAAGACACTAAAGTTGACATACGTCCCTAAATTCAGCCATCCTATGTTTCCTCATTCATCAGAGTGTTTCAAGCCTCCTCAGACTCTGTGAAGAGAAACACAGGAGAAAGATAATTTCAGAGGTCATTTTGCCCTTGATGTGTTTCTCCAAACGAGAGCTTTTCCACTTGAGTGTACAACCGAGGATGAAAAGTAAAGTGGAAATATAGCTCAATAAAGAGTTAAGCTGTGGGATAGATTGAGAGTCTGGATCTTTAATCTGAGGGGAGGATGGGGGAGAAAAACACATTAAAAACTCATAAAAAGCATTATTTCAAAACAGAAGACACACAAGCACATCCCGACAGCACCTCTGGGCAATAGCCACATATCAGCCCCTCAAGGCTCTCCAAAAGGCACAGGGAAAATAAATGATTATATTACTTTTGACAGGACTGCTTAGGGACACTGATGCACAGAAAATATGGATTAAGGAACAAATCTTTCAGTGTATCCTGTGAGATTGACTACAAGAGAACAACCCCTAAAAGGTCCCATAGTTTTGTGTCTGCTTGACCCCTTTTTCAAGATATGGGTTTACCAAATAATCATTTTGATTCTAGCATAGAAATCTACCCATGGACTTTAATAAAGCAAACACAGCAGTTCTAACAGCTTGAAATAATAGAACATGAATAAAAAGGGGCATGGCATAACATTTCAAACCCCAGCCTGGGGACACAATTTGCATTTTCACATTTGCATGTACACTCTGAGAGTTGAAGTGTGACAGAGAGAGCAGACAAAAATACAGACAGTTAAATACACCCAGACAGACTGACGGAAAGACAGAGGGGGACATGCGGAGGAGTATCTCAGAGAGAGAGAGAAAGAGAGATGAACCTTGTTCTCCTGCTGCTTCCACCCATGCCTGTGCTCCATAATGACACAGCACTGGCCATCTAATGACACAGTGGAAGAGACTAAAGAAACCCAAATCTATATGTGCACAATAGTACAGCATCAGCTCATCACAACCTCATTACACAACACAGAAATAGTGGGTATACTGGTGAGGTAGAGAAAAATAACCCAACACAAGGTAAACAAGTGAAAACTCAGCCCTGCAGAGAAACCCATAATGTCTATGTTGATGTTGTTATAATAGATAAACTATTAATTTTAAGATTTATCACTGAATTTCAATAATTACATGTGATAATCGCATTTGATTGCATGATTAGAATTTCATATCATGTCCACATTAAAAATGTAAAACAATTGTTAACAGTGTCCTGACTTGGGAATCAAATTAATGCAATAATGTGTACTTCATGATCTTAACTTTTAGATGTATTATTCAAATAAATGCTGTGCTAATACACTTGTGTGGTCTGAAACCATGACTTAGAGGTAGAAGGCAGCTTGAAAGTTCTTATTCTGTGTATTAAAGTGTTTATTTTTATTTTTAAAGCAAAAGAGTGCTGGGTCCAATTATTGAGGTGGCTGTGGCTCAGTGGGTAGAGTTGGGCTGTTTTCGAAACCACCTACTATACAAGCAGTACGTACTGATTTGACCAGAGTTCAGTATGTAGTCAGTAGTATGTGAACAAGAGCAAAATCTGCAGTAAGCCAAAACTTCCCGAATGTCATACTGAACGTTTCTCAGTATGCACAGCGCTCATTCTGCATTTTTTTCCCCTTTTTTTTTTTTAATCAGGGGCACTCAGTTTGTAGGTGCTGTGAAAATGATTAAATTCCATATAAACCACTTCTTAACATTTTAAATTATAAGTGATGCTAAAGAAGCAGATTCGTTATCAGCTTGGCCATTGTTTATTTCCGCTTTCCGAAACCGGAAATCAAGCGACACCTGGCCCAGCATACTGCAAAACAGATCCATCAGAACAGTTATACTACATACTATCTTCAGACACAGAATGTAGTATGCAGTACGTAAAGCATTCTACATTTTTAGGTACTATGTAGCAGGTGGTTTCGAAAAAAGCCTTGGTCATCTCTCAATCGGTTCGATCCTGCAGTCACATGCCAAAGTGTCCATGGGCAAGTCACTGAACCCCAAATTGCTCCCTCTGTTGTTCAGCTATGAATGAGATTAGCTAATACTGATGATCCCTTACTATATAGCATCCTCTATCATCAGTGTGTGAATGGGTGAATGCAATGAGTAATGTAAAAGCGCTTAAAGTAATCAGAAAGACTTGAAATTTACTATATAAGTACAAATCCATTTACCATTGTTAATATGTTAATATAGTGTGCAATTATTCTGGGATAATTTGAATTACTCACCAATGCCCAATCATCTTGCAGCAGTATTTGCACTTTTCAGGAGTTCCTGTTTTTTTGTTTTGTTTCATGTAGTGAGCCATCTGGGAGGGTTTTAAAGTGAAATGTGCTGTTCAAAAGTGTAGTAATGGTTCAATATCATAGCAGCAGCTGCAGGAAGACGCTGCCGTAGCTTAATGACTATGTGCCCGAAAGGGACAAGAACAACTGTTCTTGGGAGGCATAATAATGACCTTAAAACATAAATGTTTGGGAGATTCTCTAAGAAAAGGGAGCACAACATAGAGAAGGAACTACATCTGGAAGAAGCAGAAGAAGATACACAACCATAATATACACACACTACAAATGAGAGCGGGAGACATTCAACAGGATAACAAAGGGCAAATAAATTGCACATCACCATGGGGCTGCTCTAACAGCTTAACAGAGGCAAGGTGTGCTCTACTTCATCTAACCAATGGTTGACAGGACTGCTTGTCCCTGACCCAGATACACAACCATTACACACATTAGACTGTGTTAATAGCAGGTGGAGAAAAAGAAAGGGAAAAAAAATGAATGCAAAATGAGAAAATGTGAACTTATCCCCGCCACATGAAGATCAGTCTCTCTTGTCAAAAGACACAATTTTCTTTTTAAGAACAGTCAGTGAGCAGGTTCACGCTGACTGAAGAGTCAGATGAAAAGGTTGTCAATTTTTTATAGACCACACATTGCTGCCATGAAATTCTAACACTCTAGCACTTTAATGAAACAAGCTGATTAATGCATAATAACTTAAAGATGAGTGAGACCTTAAAAAGGCCTTTCTGTAATTTTCATCCGTGTAAAAGTCAGCCAGCCTATTCCAGGACCAGTTTATTCTACAAATGATGTATATATTCATATTTGGCCTCCAGTGATTTCTGTGCACCCTTTACCAAGCACAGCAGGGACATAACAGCCAACATGTAGCCTTTGAGAGACATGCAACGTACCCCACAATGTAATGACAGTAAGTGAGTGTTCACTGCAGCCTGCACTCAGAGCCATTTCCTGGACTCTCTCTGGGTTCCCATGGATTCAAACTTTCCATACATCATCAGCGGAAGGGCTTAAACCATTTCTCCCTCCTTGCTATCTGACGTAAGCCAGACTTGCCTCATCCTTTCCTGAAGACATCATTCACTTTTTATTGCTTCAGGGAGGATCTGTTGACACATTCATGTAGTGTCCTTTGTTAAGATGATAGAAGAACAAAACACACCAGCCTTTCAGCTCCTCTTAACCGTTGAAGTTATACAAATACAGTCAGTGATTTGCTTACAACTCCCCACCCTCCCACTCCATCCTTTCCTCCAGCGTGAAATAAAATATGGCTTTGATGCATGGCTCCATCAAAAGCCAGCCAATGACATTCTATCTCTCTGTCCCTTCAGATTTCATTAGCCTCAGATGTGCGCAGACATTTAACATATGATCAAATCTCCAGATATCAATCTGCTTCAAAGCCATCTTCAACAACATGCATTGCTGAAGGAGTGAAACATGAGAAGAATCATCTCATCGCTTCCTCCTGGTGTCTCTGGGGTTGCATGGATTTGAAAATCCTGCTGTGTATTAAGCTAACACAATTTGGGAAAAAGGGGTTTGTGATCCTCGACAACGGTGTGGCACAGCAGCCGCCTGCCCCCACTCTGATGAAACAAGGCCTTTCAGCAACATTGAACACTGCAAGAGCCCAGAAGTGCTCAGACACATGCCAGTCAGCCCCATGGCTGTGTTAGTATCCACAGCAGGAAGGCTCTTAAGTGTTTGCAGTGCACATGTCACCAAAGGGCTGGTTAGAGAATTCAATTTATAGATCCCTAAGTAGCAGCTAAAAAAAGGTCTGAAATCTAAAGAACCATGGGTTTAAACAATGACCAGGGCCACATCTGGAATGAAACAGGAAAACTTGTACACACGTCCAATTTGTGTCCGCATCTTTAAACTGTATATGTATTATATCATCTACACCTCGCCACGGGAAAAAGAAGCTGCTGTAGTCGAAGGAACAAGGTATCAAATGTAATAAATCTGATGGAGCTTTGTTTGAGCAAGCTGACGCGAGCCTCACTTTGCCTTCAAAGTGAGGCTCATATTCACCCTGCTCTATGTGCACAATATCCTTTCAGTGGGATCATGCTCAGACTCTATATGAGCCCTTGATCCTCCCATCATGCCCCTCACTTGTTCAGTACTGTCCTATCTTTAATGTTCAGGGCTACTGCTAACCTTTAGTCTCTGCCAATATTAATTAGCATGTTGGCTTTAGAGCTCTTTCTAATTATAAGGGAAGGACATTCATCAGGCCTGAAGCTTTAGTCTATTAGCCCAACTTATGACAGGCTCTCAGCTCCCCAGCAACCTTGTAGTGTCAGGTTAATTTCCATTAACAACTGTGTGTTTTAAAGGGCAGCTTCACCTTACCTGTTTACCATCCACATTATGTGGCTGTGACGACACACTCACACTTTTAGCAATGAAAGAAGCTCTGAGGTTGGCATGCTCCCTTATTTTCCATTTTCTCTCCCCCAGCCTCGAAGCTGATAAAATCATCTTTTCACAGAGTTTCTCTTCTCATCACACAAGCCATCTGTATTTCTAATAGCTCCCCTTTGAGCCAGCTCTGGCTCTGCCGACATGATGCATAATAAATACATACCTTCTACAATTGTTCAGAGTTTGCTATCAGCTTCTCTAAACTGTCTCATAAATGATAAGACGGAACTTTCCACAAGCTCTGAAACACTCACTTAAGGACTTCGCTATGCTTTATCATGAAGTCACAGCAAGTCTGGTATGAATATTGACAATATTGATGGATCATGTTCTACATCGGTCCTTGGAGATTAAGGCTTGACAAGAGGAATTAAGGGGGAGTCTGAGGGAGTCTGAGGGAGTCTGAGGGAGTCGGAGTGTCGGCGGAAAGGATGGTAAAGAGTAGACTTTGACAAAGATTGAGTGAGAGAAAATGTGGAGGCGACAGCCAATAAAAGATTGTTCTAAGGACAAAAGGCTGTCATTTGTATGATAATCCTGGACTCGGAGGGAAGCTCCCGCTGAGGCTTTCTATTGTAGAGCAATGGAGACTTTGTTGTATTCTCATTTCACTTCTAACACGTTAGACATCCAAACAGAGCTGTGCTTTGAGCTGTGTGCGTTTATAGGCTGCTCTGAGAATACTCTAAATGGAAGGGAATATTGCTGTGCAATACTTAAAGATGGCAATTGCTGTGTATTACGCCAGAAATGCAACATTTAGAGAATCACGAAATAATAAAGCGTTTGTCAAAAAAAGCAAAGAGAAAAGAGGGATCAGAGGAGTTTGAATGAAAGAAAAACAAAACCAGCTTACTGTAAAAGTGTGACCAGGCTGCGGATTTAGGCTAAACAGAGTCAAAGATTGCTGTTAGTATCAACATGCCGAAAACCTGATCAATGCCAGAGCTCATTATCACCTTACTTTAGAAAAAAAAAAAACGATCATATCCTAAAATCACTCTCTTTTTACTTGTTAAGTCTTATTTGCTCAAAACAGAAGCCTGTTACTTACTGCCAGAAAATATAAAGCTGTTGGTGTCAATCACAACATTATTCTATTATCAACACATTTATTCACTGATCAGACGCAACTTGAAATTTGTGAGCATCGTATTGTGCAAGGATAAAGAAAATTGATGATTATGACCTGAATTTTAGAAAGCTTGTCTTTTTTTGCAGTACTGGGAAAACTGAGCCAAATCTATTTTCTGTTTGTTCCAATATAACAAAAAATGATACAGTCAAAGGTTGGTTGTCACAGAAACAATCTAATGTGTTTTCAGTTTTGTGTAATTTTGATAAATCTTTTATCAGGAAAGAGCCGTTCAATTACAGCTAAGAATATTTATTAATGTACAGGGCAAGGAAACCCCTGGATACCACAACCACTGCACCACAGAACACAGGTCAAGAAGACACACACACATTGAGTAGAAAAGAGGAGGCTCCACTGACAATCAAGAGGACAGAAGAGGAATTTTCAAATCAATTCCCATCTTTAAACATCTGTGCTGAAAATTGCCTCACCTGAGAGCTTTTCAACAAGACGAGTAAAACCTGTTCCTCTGAGTTACAGGAGGGCTCTTGAAAAGAGGGGAAAGCATGCTATTGGAGGCACTTCACTCAGAAGTAAGATGTCAAGGAGCGGGGGAAGTTAAGAGAGGTTCCACATATGGACAAATGTACACACATACATACACACACTGAGAGGGACAAAAGCTGAGAGGAGAGGAGGAGACAGGGAAGGCCTAAAGAGGATGACAGAAGTGGTGTAATGGGACTCAGTGATGTTTCCCCAGAGCAGAGTACAGCCATATGTGCCAGAGTGATACGTTATGCATGCATAGATTGACATTTGGATTAGTTAGTGTTTTTTGTTCTTGATTGGAGTCATACTGGCACCATCAATGCACCTGGTTCTTCAAGGATGTTACGTGGAGGCTTTTCCTTTTTGAATAATGGACCACGTCAGACAAACTGTGGGATCCAGATGCAATTAAGCTTTCTGTCACTATTAATTTAACCACCTGCTTGCCTCCTAATCAGTCCATTTAATGTTCTGTGGGCACAGAGATCAACAACTTGACCCTGTTTCCCTTGCAACGTCAAGACCAAGAACATGCGTGCATCTTTAAGAAAAAAAAAAGATTTAGTATCTGCTTTGTTAGACAAAAATAATCATACTTAGGATGTTTAACGGATAGCATGAGCACTAGACATTTTTGCTCTGTGCTATGGCAAGATAAATGTAACACGCAAACAGCCCCCACAAGTTATATTTGAATCTCAGAACCTGCTAGAGCACTGAAAGTGATTGACATCAGGAAATCCCTGAATACACTCATCAAATATTGCGTTAAGAGGGTATTATAGCAGATCTGAGGCAACGACACAGATTTAAAGCTCTTTTGAAATCTCTCAGCAGCCTCTAAACCAACAGAACAAATCAAAACCACATAATGCTCACACATATTTAGCATCTGCATTTATTTGGCGAACCCATTCGTGTTTTCTCATTGTTTTAGTCTTTCTATCTCCTCTTGTAGGAGATAAGGCGCCAGGACTTGAAAGCAGACTTTTTGTTCCTTCCAAGAAAAAAGCAGCAAACCATCATGTCACTGAACACCTTTAATCGGGTGACTGAGGTCAAACTGCACTTTGCTTTAGCAAAATTAGTCCTTGGGCAGTAATGAAAGATTACAAAAGACCACAGGAGCATGAACAGAGTTAGCAAACCCATCTTGTGTAAAATAACATTCCTTAAGATTCATATACACAGTATAAAGGTAGGATTTTTCACATGACTGGACAGTGCCAGATGATTGGCATACTTTCAATACATACTATTGACATATTGATGTGGTAGCATGCAGCAGTCTTCAAAATACTCTGTGTCACTGACCAAACTTTGATTATCTTTTTATCTTTGAACTGAAACTTTCCCTAATTATCAGATTAGATCTACAAAGGTCAACCAATTTTTTTGGTGCCAATTTCCACCTATAGCAACAAAAGTCACCATGCGTGAAATAGAGGTCAATGATTTCCATTAGACAGCTTAAGGAAATAGCCAAATGAAGCAATGTACATCATATAGCACGTTGAACCCTCTGCGCTGCAAATAGAGTGCAGACAAAGGTTAATAGCCAGTTACGGATATCACCTATTTCAAATCTGCTTTTCAGGTGGACAAGGCTTCATTGAAATTCTCAGGAATTATTGCATGAGGAGTAACATAAATAGAAAAATGATATACCATTCTGCAAGCTTCATTTCTTTCCTGATTTATACCACTGTTATGATTTTATTTGCATGTGGCATAGTAATCTAAAATGCATGCATTAAATAAACATTCCTGAATAAAAATCTGGGCTTTTAATCTCTTGGGATAATGTGTCTCTGGTATGTTTTAAGAGGTACATTGCTTTTGCTCCTACTACTGTATTTGCACAGTAGGGCAACGAGTAAACCTGTTATCCATAGCAACGAGTGCAAAGCTGGCAGTGAAATACTCCAACACATTCATGCACTTGAATCAACAAGATCACAGAGAACAGAACAAGCAAGTACTTTCGAGACAAGGTGTAATGATGCTCTCATGGCGCACAGTTGCGCAATGGATTTAGTGCGCCGTGCGTAAATGATGCTGCATCCGTACCTGTCGTCGGTTTGCCAGTCCCCGAGCAACAGGTCTCGGAACCGGTACCGAGGGGGCAGCGGGAGCACCTCTTTCTCCAGTTCGACCATGGTCGTCCTCCTCAGAGCCCAGAGACAGAAGAATTCACCGACAAATGCACCTCCACACAGAGGAGGTAGACCCCCCAAAAACTAACTCTGCTCCGTTTCCTTCTGCTATTCAAAACGTTGATAAAAAACGAAAACATTGATACACCTCATGGCATCGACTTCGACCTCCCACCAGAGCAGAAAAATCAACTTCTTTCTTCCCTGGCAGCCGTCAAAATGCAGGTTTAGATTTTTTTTCTCGCAGAGGCAACAGGTCGAGGTTGTTCATCCGTCAGTGCGTTAGGGAGGCTCCACTTTTACTGTGACAGCTGGGGAGCAACTGGTTGTCTCTCTGAACACTAGCATCCTCCCTGCCTGAGCTACGCATGGACGCACTGGCTGCCAATGTGTCACCAGCCGGTGGGGACTACTGTACTGCTTTTATCAGGAATGATCACAAAGCTTCTATTACAAAAGCAACATAAAAACAGACACAAATTTAAATGTAAGCGGTCTCAATCAAAATCGCGCAACATCATATTTAAAAGTGAATGAAAACATCTGTTACACGTGACCCTTAACTATGTCCATCTTACTCCTGAGGAAACCTGCGCGCAACTCAGTCGTGCGATGTTTTAATTTTTTGAATGGAGAGCTAGTTTGGTTCTATTCGGTACTATGTGCTCATAAATCTTGTTGGATCCAGCTGAAAGAGACGCATACCGACGAAGGGGGAATGATCTTGCAGAAAAAGCCACGAGAACACGTCCAGTTTGTTTAATGTAAGCTTGCCAACTGTGCTCTGAGAGCTGTTCTCTCACCAAGCACACTAAATATAACCTAACTACACAAAGCTGAAGACAGGCCAGGAAAAACAACCTTTCTCGTGAGAATGTAGGTACGACCGTAACACAGTTGTAATATAGCAAGACAATTACAACTAAAAGTCCCTCTCAGGTGGTTTTATGAGACTCATCACCCTTAATATTATCACAATTCCTATTTAGAACAATTTTGTTAATGTAGCTAATACAATTAATAATGCAGGGTCAAAGCACTTGTTAGCAGCACTCATTTAGCAACAATAATGTCTTTCATGTTCTTGATAAGTTGGCTGCCACTCATTAAACTGTATGTCACGGGTCACATTGTGCAGTTCTTCGTCAGAACAAAAGCTCTAATGAAATTCAAATGTGGTGCTTAAGAAGACTGTTGACTCAAAGCCACAGACAACAGGTGTTATGCAAATTAAGTAACAATTATTAATATTTATAACCCACAAGTGAGCCTTGATGAAGGTGAAGCCCCTTCACGAGCTCTGAGCAAAACCCTCCTTCAGAAAGTCAAAATGGATTATTGACCCTTGAACTGATGAGACAGTGAAGAACAAAGAATGATTTGAAATAAAACATAGATGGGTGCTAAATTTATTTCTGAATTATTTTGTCATAAATGTTTTAGAGTCCACCTAAAATGTGACTCTTAGACTTAAAGTATAACAAGGGAACTTATTTTAACTTATACAGCATAAAGTATTATTCCGTTTTACAGTCAGACTCTGGTTTTGTCTATTTTGCCCTCTTGTGGTCACTATAACATAAGCACCCAATCAGCAGAGCGCTACATTATAATGTATCTGTTCAAACAGTTGTCTAAAAATGACAAGTCCTTTTAATACAGGTTAAAACACCAGCATACAAGTCATTTATTATGTGCCTGGGAATAATGGAATATCCCAGTAATGCCCTTAGGCGCATAATGTTACAAAGAGATTTTCAGGAAGGCAAAACATTTCATTTTGAATGGGTGGGCCTAGCTGGGTAGCCATGGTAACAACAAAAAGTGTCTGAGCATATCAGAGGAGGCAGTTCATGTGCTTCAAACCTAATTTGAACCCCATTCAGTCCCACATTATCATAATGTGTTCTCTGAGTACAATCTGCAGAGGTTGTGTACAGCAGGTTGATGCAAAAGACAATTCAGCTTTATCCCTCAGTTCAAAAGCCATTTTCCTCATTGCCAACAAAAGTGGCAACACATCAAGAAGTATAAACAAAGAGTAGAAAACCATCATACATTAAAAAAAGCAGGCTCTTTAAAAGATATAAAATATTTCAGTCACTGACATTGTCTCCATTTAGAGCAGGCAGTCGCCTTCCAGGCTCTATTCCAAAGTAATGTTGACTGAGGCTAGAGCGTCCACAGCCCAGCTGGGGTACTGGTCAGGAGAGGGAAACATCCGCTTCATAAATGTCCGTATAAACTCAGGAAAACAGCCTTCCACAATGCTCTGTCTAACGGAGCGCATCAGGGTAAGCTGCAAAGAGAAATGTTTGTTGGATCAAAGAAAAATGGCTTTAAGGCTTTAGTGTCTACAGAGTTTAGAGAATGAATGTTCAAAAGCAACTCCTCCCAACCATTGAAACATTTTAGCAAGAAAAATATTTCATGGAAATTAAATAATTGTCATGGAATCTCAATATGGATAAGATGTAGTCGAAGACTGACAGGCCAAATACTCTAGACCCACCCAAAGCCCCCGGCTTGTGCTGTAAATGGAAAAAGACATAATTAAACTAATATGCTTAATCAGAAATTACCCTTCATGCTCCGTGAACTTGATCATAATGTTTTGGGACGCATCTGTCACCATAGACGACCCATTATTGTTTTGATAATGCCAGAGCAGCGAAGCAAGTTTGTTCCGCTTTACGGCACAGAGAGTGCAGCAGAATTCAATAAATATGGTGAGGACACGCACCGGATCATGTTCCATAAATAAGATAAGTTCAACAACATTCATACATTTCATATCACAGCTATTAGACTGTAAAAAAAAGAATCCATTGTGTAACTCAGGTTGTTATCTGCAAGGGACATTATTGCACAGAGCAATAATGTAATTATTACATCATTCATTCTATGAGTCTCTTTCAGAAACATTTGCTCAACCAAATGTGGAACTCAGAACAAAAATATGGGAAATACAGATATTTGGATTAAAATTCAAACAAAATAGATTGTATCTACATTCAACTACATTCAGTGTTTGGAGTGCGGCAGTAGCTCAGTCCATAGGGACTTGGCTTGGAAAGGTTTGAAAGGTCGCCGGTTCGAGTCCCAGTATGAACGAAGTTTGGCAAGTGGACTGATGGCTGGAGAGGTGCTGGTTCACTTGCCTGGGCACTGCCGAGGTGCCCTTGAGCAAGGCACCAAAACTGCTCGAGGTGCGCTGGTTGACGGCAGTATCCTCACTCTGACATCTCTCCCAAAGTGCATGTCCACTGCATGAGTGTGTGCATGATTGTATGTATATATACACCAAAAAACTGTGCATGTAGCATGACGAAAAAAACAACACGAGTGGAAAAAATGTAATTCCCCCCTGGGGATTAATAAAGTACGTTTCTTCTAAAGTACATCATATTAAAGCTCCTGTGAGGAAGTTCCAGTTTGTGATGATTTGGTGCCCCCTGTGGTCAAAGTTGTGCCTCTCATCTGTGCTCATTTTCTCCTGCACATGAGTTTTTTTTCTAAATAAAGATCTCACTCTTCTTTATTCTTACACTCAAATGCACCACTAATCTGCCATCTTTGTCTTGAAAAAGTGTAAAACAGACTGTTTAAGTAGAATTTAGTTAATCAGTTGGACAGACACCTACCAGCAGTTTTCAACATTATAAATAGCTTTACACAAATGGTGAGTCTTTTTTTGCAAGTCTCATTAGCTTTCGGTGGTGTAAAAAAAACCCATCACTTTTGAGTTCAATCTATTTTGTAACCAGCTTAAACTCCTTTCAGGAGCTTTAATTATACCATGTATATATGTATATATGTATATATATATATATATATATGTATATATATATATATATATATATATATATATATATATATATATATATATATATATATATATATATATATATATATATGTATATATACTGTAAGTGACCCAACACTGAGTTTATGTGTTCAGTAGTCACATTTTTATTCAACAACAATGGAAGTTAAAAAGAGTGTGACAAAAACTCTTAATCAAAACCAGCAATTTTGATCCAATTACTTCATAGTTTTCCTAAAGGCAATTACCTAATCTCTTGAAGTAGTAAAATGTATTTGTTATTCAATGGATATTTTATCTTGACATTTCGAGTACTGACCTGGTAGGCAATGTTGTGGATGGTGATGTGATGCATGGCTGCAGTGTCGCTCTTAAAAAGAGCATGAAGATAAGCTCGACTATGTCTGAAACAGAAAGCAGGAATGGCATTAAAAGTGTGTTACAGTGATTGATTTTATATGGTAAAATAATGTTCAATCTGAAGGCACATGCTGACACCACACTGAAGCAAAATTGAGGGTTGTCATAAATTGACATCAAGTGCACCGATTAAGCAGTGCATTTTATAGATGTTATATCATGAATACATTTACTGAAATTTATGGACAGTGGCAGTACAATATTTCTAGCACATCCCTCCTTTAAAAACACAACTAAGTGGTTGCTGGCCGGGCAAACAAATCAGTATTGGGTTTTCTTTCGATATCCAATGCTTTATAATCCTCAACATCTGTCCTGAAATAAAATCCATCACCACATATCATGTTAGCCAAACCTCCAGGCACTCTCACTTCTTGCTTACTTTTTGCAGGTAGGACACTGGCAGTCCGGGTCTATGGGCTGGAAGTCCTTTGCATACTGCTTTTGTTTTACCTGGAGAGATCCCCAAGGCACCAAGGCTGAGCCAAACCTCTGAGGGAGAAGAAGCATGATTTACAGAGATATCAGATTTGCAGATTAAATTATAACCTCTGTAAAGGTAATTAACATTGTGTGAGGTTCAGAAAGCTTACTGCAGTGCGGGTAGGAAACACGCAGTCAAACATATCACATCCCAGAGCGACACACACCACCAAGTCCACAGCGTACCTGCAGCACAAGAGGATAACACCAATGTTCATTTGCCAATTGTGAAAGCATAAAGTTCTGATTAAATATTTTCAGCACGTACCCCACACCCATAAGGTAGCGAGGCTTTTCCCGTGGCAGGTGGTCAGTGCTCAGTGTAACCATTCTCCAGAAGTCATCTTTCTCCTCTCCTCCGCTCAGGCCACCGATCGCAAAACCAGGAACATCTCGCTGAGTCATCTCTACAGAAAAGAGGATAGGACATTTAAAAAAACACAAGTTTTAACTCTTAAGTTTGAGAACTGGATCCTTTGCAATGAAATTATGTACTCCCTTCCTCTTGTCCTTGCCTGTATCTGTGCACAATATTTACATTAATTATCTGTGGTGGTAAACATGCTGGATTTCTTGACACATTTTGTTACAAGTAATCATGCCAGCATAGCTCCGCACAAACTGTTTGTCTGTGAAGGTTCTCTTTCATTAAGGTTACGTTAATTCAAAGCTTGATCCTGATAGTGGAATGGTAGTCATTGACAGGGCAGCTCTGTAACAGCACTGCTTAAGACTGCTATGATCATACCTATGACCGTCAGAGACTTTAAATTCTTTATCTGCCAGTCCCTTTAGAACTGAAGGAGCCTTTGGGACAAGAGGTAGAATATCTTCAAGAACTTCAATCAAGTTGCCTTTTTAAATCAAGCTTTGAATCACCAACTTTTCTTTTCACATGTACGTTCTGTTTTTTTCTGTGTTAAGCATGATGGACACATGGAAGGGAAGAACGTGGCTAATTAAAGCTCCCACATTCCAATTGGTTCAGAATAATCAGATTAACAAGACTCTAAAATGGCAAGTATACAGAGGATAAAGACAGAGCTAGGTTTTTTGTACCATCTAAGCAGGCCTTGCGCAGCTCTGCATTCAGCCCTCCTTGGATGATGGCAAATAGATTCTGTATTTCCGGATTCTTATTGGCTGCCATGCAGCGGTCAAGCCAGCGAATTGATCTGTGCATTGCCTCTTCTACCCGAGGTCCTGTTACTGTACTACTGACCACATCGTCCAGCTGCATCATGATGTCAGACCCTGAAAGTACATAGAAAAACACGGACAGGCTTTTGTTAAATTACAACAGAGAGGACAGCCTGAGTCTTTGTATCTTAATTTTGATTCAAACAATTTACTGACCAAGACTGTTCTGTATGCAGATGGACTTCTCAGGACTCAGGAGGATCTCTTTCCCATCGTAAGGGGACTTGAACTTTACCCCCTCCTCAGTTACCTCTGAGAGTTCAACAAGAGACACCATCTGAAACCCCCCACTGTCCTGTAAACAGAGAAAACACAAGATGTCAACAAAATGCTATTACTAATGTCTCATAACTTTATGGATTCACAATATTCTCCAATGAATACATGTTTTCATTGTTTTTACATTTAGAGAAGACACACTCACAGTCAAAAGGTTCCTCTTCCAGTTCATAAACCCATGCAACCCGTTCGCTTTCTCGATTAGTTCAGGTCCCTGTGGGCAGCAGAGTTGGGATGGTAGACAGGGAGTTATCTTACATTCTCATCATCATTCATATTCAACTGAAATGTTATACAACAAAGGCAGAATTGGTCGTATTGTACTATTGCTTACCGGTCTCATTCCCAGGTGGTATGTGTTTCCTAGACAGATCTGACATCCGAGACCCTCCAGCTGATCCACAGTGATTCCTTTCAGAGTACCCTGGGTACCCACAGGCATAAAAACAGGGGTGCTGACGGCACTGTGCGGAAGTATTAAATCACAAGCTCTTGCTTTTGTCACTGGGCATTCAGCAACGATTCGCAGAGTAAGAGGAGACGCTGCAGAGACAGCTTTCTTTAGTGACATGTTGTTTTCTGAAGCAGCCCCGCACTCTGTGGTGGCAGCCATGTTGCAGTGAACATGTGACCTGACTAGCTTGAACTGATAATCGTACTGACCAATCAGGAACGAGGTGTTCGTTCAGATTGAAGAACACGCCTTTTTGATATCCAATCAGAATGTGAGCTTTACGGATAGGCAACAAAATCAGCCATAGACAACCTGGTTCTGTAGACAGGAGGCGGGTCTTTTTTCACCGGTTTCGATCGGATGTCGTTTGGCCGGACCGGATGGCGTTCGCGTAGAGGAAGTTTTGTTTTGCGAGTTTTCCGTCTGATTCGACTGACTGAGTATCTGTCCAAAGCGCTTCTATAGAACACGGAATGATAGTTGGGTAAATCGCATAAGCGGTGAACGCACGAGTTGTTAAGGGGAGCAGAGAAGCCCGAGCTGTTGCAGCGGCAGAACTCAACACTTCAGAGTAACCCGAGAGCACCTTGCTTGCTAAGCTAACGTTACCTATATAGTTAGCGTGGCTAGCGTTAGCCTCTGGTCTGCGTTCTGTTGAAGGGGCTCTCGGAGCTAACGAAGCCATGGGGAACCGGGGCATGGAAGACCTGATTCCCCTGATCAACAAGCTTCAAGACGCTTTCAGCTCCATTGGCCAAAGTTGCAATTTGGACCTTCCTCAGATTGCTGTGGTCGGTGGACAGAGCGCTGGGAAAAGCTCAGTCTTGGAGAATTTTGTTGGCAGGTAGGTTCTTGTGTTAAGTTAAGCTCACCATTATAACTATCTCTAGTTCACAGCTGTTGTTGTTTTAATTTCGCCATGAAGCTGAACGAACATTACTCTTCTACGTAACGTCAGGAGTCAGTCACGCAGTCATCGTAAACCTGCCTGATAGTATAAATGTGCTGCAGGTGCACAACTTGACGTAATACGCCCTTTACGTGGCAAAACAGTGCACCATCTGTGTGCATCCAGAACTCATGTAACACTTTCCAATCTTAAACAATGAATGATCCACAGATAAAAAACATACTGTTGAGCACTGTCAATAATACAGGATATCAATATATTCTAAATCTATCAGTAAATATCAGCAGTGCCGTGTTTACAGCTCTAAACTTACCAGAAACTTGATGCAGAATGATGGCGTTTCAGTACTCACACTGCCTTATTTTTCTTAAGTGTTTGTTTCCTATGCCCTGAATGGTCATCAAGTGGTTTTATATAGATTTGCATGACACTCCCAGAAGGTCCTTAAATATTTGCATTCATTTGTTGTCATTTTCTGGACTGTCACTGACAGCTGTTGATGGAGTAGTTATTGTATCACTTGAAATTTGGATGTTTGATAAACATGCTTATTCTCTCAGATGTGGGACTGCAAACAAGTGAATGGAAAGATAAGGAGAGTTTAGCATCAAAGGAAGACTGAGCATCCTCTTTTCTTTGGATATTTGCAACTGAATGAGCCCAAGTGTGTTTTATTTGAAACCATTTGTCAAACAAGTCAACATCTGTAGCAGACACCTCTTCTTTCTCGTCTTCCTCTCGCTACTGATGTTGTCAGAACTTAAGAAATGAAGGAAACAGGCTTGATGTCTCCCGTTCCTGTCTGTGGTGTTAAGGTCAAGCCCCTGTGCTTCTCAACAGGCTTATCCTGTCGTCTTCAGCAGGCTGGTTCTCTGTTGTCCTCTCCCACATCAGCAAAGAGGGAGATCGCCCTGCAGATAGAGAAACAAAACAAGCCTGCTCCAAAGCAGCTTGTTTAGCAGGTTTCCAAACCCATAGAGCAACAATCCGTGTGCGTGTGTAACCCAACCCACACGGGGATCGCACAATCACAAATGCACGCACGCCAGCCGGCAGAGAAGTAGAAGAACGTCAGATATTAAGATGGCATGTAGAAGGGCCCTGGTTATAAAAACACAAGAAAGAGCATGTCACAACTGCTGTCAGGCAAGTACATACATGCAGATGAAACTACTATCAGTACACATTAATGTAGATGAGTGGCACTGTGAGGAGACTTGTCATACATCATCAGTGTGACTTCATTTCACTGCATGTGAATGCCTTCCTCTTTCTACCTGTAGACAGATCTAGACTATCTCACGACCAGCTGCTGAAAAGTTGCACAAGCAGTTTGCACAAATGCTGAGGCGCAAACACTTTAACATTCTGTCATCGCACACGCAGCATGTGATTGGTGTACTTCACTATCTTTTTAGCCCGACAACAGAACACACCAGCTGCTCTGCTGCTTGCTGCTGCTGTGCAGGTGACTTTGTAGCTGCCGGTCAAACTCACACTTACACGACTGAGTCCTACTTTGACCTAGAAGCATTTGGGAGGTGCTGCTTGGCTTGTCACTATAGCAACATGCATGTTCATGTTGAGATGAGTCATTGTTTAACTACGGGCTTGTTTGAGCTCAGCAGCTGGTCAATATTAAACACCAATTTCTTTATCTTTAGTGATCTCATACACAAAACTGTTGGAGTTTGATGTGGGATCATTGAGTTGCTTGCTTGTTACCATCAGTCTTTTTGTTTTATGGTTCTTCTTCAGTTAGGTCCATATTGTATGTGAAAGAGGCTTTGTTCCTGTGGCCCCAGGCATGAATGCAAAACCTGCTTTTTCCTCTTTACATGACACAGACACTAGCAAACGATTCATGTAGTGCGTTTAAAGATAAATTCCAGACCACAGACTGAACGGAAATGCTCCTCCTTCCTTCCACTCCAGCCTGAACTCACAGCTGATGTCTCGGTCGGATATGGATAACAAGCGGCTTGCTTTACCTTCAGTCTTTTTTATCTGGCAAACATTTAGTTATCTCAACATGTTTGTTTGTATTCGCTCAGTTTCTGCTTTACATTTCCCTGGTTCAAACGTAGTAGGGAAGTAGAGCGAAACCATATTCACTGTGTGTACTCTCTCATCCTGATCTTTAGCCCCGTCAGTCAGGCGGGATTGAAATTTATTTCTGTGCTTAGTGTTCAGCCCGTCTTGTTGATTTGATTTGGGCCGTTTTCCATACAAGTTTGCCACAGGAGACAAGATCACGTTGGCCGCCCAGTCTGCATATTTTGTCGGACCTGAGCTAATCAGATCACTCTGTCTCAACAGCTCGATGCCTCCGTGAATGTTTCTGTCCTCTGTCTGCTCTGTAGGGAGTGTGTGTGCCCGTGAATGTGCTAGCAGCTTGTTTAACTTCATTTCAAGGCAACTTAATGCAGCCTTGGTTACTGTAAGTCTCCATTATGGGCTGTGTTGTGATGTCATTGTCCCAGTAGGGAGTGACGACATCATATCATGTGCTGCAAGCTGGCCTGGGTGGAGGTTGTTATCAGATTTGTAGCAAGTTCTCTGAAAGGAAAGCAGGCACTTATACGCCACAACAGGGGCGAAACACATAACCACATTAGCACTTCAAACGTATTGGATGACTGTAAGCATTAAATTAATTGCTAGTAGCTTCATGTGTAGCAGTGGACTAACTGTGGGCTGGTGGTGTAAAATATAAAAAGGGATTTGGCCATCAGTCTGGATGCTGGATTTTTGTCTCTCTCATCACTGGGAAGAAAAAGCACAGACAGCTAAGTGGCAAAGAGTAAGGGGACTTTCCACTAAGAAGTTGGATCTTAGTTGAGCTTGAGAAGGATTTCCAGCCTCTTGGTGCCCACAGTGACAGACTGTAGTGCGGGAATGCGGGTGGCGATAATTATATGTTCATTGCTGCACAATAGACCCTTGGGAGGAGTTCCATCAAACCACAAACAAATAGTGTGTTCTGTACCCTCCCTGGAGAGCGTACCGTGACCTCAGAGTTTCACACGCTGGTTTCCATGTTTGATGGAGGAAGAGGAGGATCAGCTGTGTGCTCCGGCTCCTCGGAGTTGCTCTGCCTGTTTTGAAAGAGGCAGAGGCTGTAGGGGCAAGCGGGCAGGGGGAGGGGAGTCAGCCCTCCTGTTCTCTGCCCTACTCTCGTTTGCTTTTGCTTTCTCTCATGTTCGAGGGAGGGAAGCTCACAGACTGATGCTCTTTGCTTGGCCATCCATAATGCATGACATGATACACAATCTGCTCAGCCTCGTCTATCATTTACAGCGCATCAATAATGAATCCTGGCCTCTTGCCTTTTTTCAATGTGCCACTGCTGTTAATCAGATTCCTGCGATTAAGACCGAATGGTTCAACTCTGCGCGGTGATGAAGCTCCTCGGGGCAGCACGTCTGAAAAATGTCTTTTAAATAAATAAGATTAAAGCTTTTATTTGTTGCTGTGAACATTCATCAGCAGCCACTTGTTGAGCCAGAAAGTTGCCATCACATTGTTGAAAATACAGTGAGGGTTGCCTATAACTAGAGAGATGCACATGAGGAGTTTCTAGCTGTGACCTCTCAGGAACAGTTTTCCAAACAAGTGTTTAGTTCACCTCTTTTCTCAGCCTGTGGCTCCTTTTTAATCTTTAACCCTCCACCCCAGCTCCCAATCCTCATCCAGACCTTTCTTTACTGTCTACCACGGGGACAAATGCCTGCATGCTTCACATTATGTGCATGACACAGCAACAGTGCTGACCCACAGACCTGTGGATTTTTGCTGATGTGAGGAACATACTGAACGTTCCCCACTGTTCCATCACAGGACTGCAGCCTAGGAAGAGCAGGCACTATGCAGTAATGCAGCTTCACTCTCCTGTTCTGTGGTCAGTGTAATCGCTCCCAGTCTGAAGTCAGCTGGCCAACTGAGCACCACCGTATAGTCCCCACTGGCTGAATGTTAGAGAAGGAAAATGTTGATCAGGGACATGCTCATTTCTCCTGTGATTGTTCCAGGGCTGGTGATTGCCACCAGATGCAGTGTGTGTGCAGAGCAGCAGAAAGGCGTTCAGCACTGGGAGGGGAGTGGAGAAGACTGGGTGGGGGAGTCTCATCCAACGCCGGCTGACTAAGCAACCTCGGCTGTTCCTTAAAAATTCTTTCAGTACCCTGTCACTTTGAGAGAAACCAATGAGCAGACTGTGAGAAAAGGTTTGCATTGGTTTGTGCAGGCCTGTGTTAATCGTACACTGTTGCACCAATAGCATTTGATGCTGTTTGTTTACCGTCTATCTCGTGCTTGTGTAACACATTACATTGTGCAATTACAATAAGTAGCATAGATCTTGTTGTACTGTAGGTGAACACAACAAGACTCTGTCTGTGGTTAGTTGTTATGGGAAATATGTCTTGTATTGACACAGTCTAGGCTCACTCAACAATAGTGTGGTCAGCTGAAACTCAAATAGACAGTAAGTTGTTTGTTGTGATTTGGTGTGATAGAAACCCTCTGATGTATGCTTTGAGAATGTTTCCTTAAATGGAAACTCTGATACCTGATTTTGCATACTGGCTAACACTAAGAGTTAATATAATTGAATGTGATTACATTAAATTTACAAGTCAGTATTGTTTGTAAGTTGATAGTTGTATACCTGTAACCCTGTCTGAAAGTATTGATTGAAAGTATGATTGCTATCTTTGGTGTAGAATCAGTTTCAGTTTCAACCCTTTTCTAAAACGATCCAATACACAGAGTCTGAATGCCACAGAGCTTTATTTTTATAATATGTTTTTAGGTTCTCATTACTGGAAAAAAATGAAGAAAAAACCAGGGGTCCTGGTTGGTCTGGTGCACGCCCCATGCACAGTGGCTGTTGTCCTAGTCACAGTGGTTGCTGGTTCGACTCCCTGCCGTGACCTTTTGCTGTGTCCCCCCCCCCCACACATTCCCTGTCTCTCCTATCAAATTAAGTCCAAACTGCCTGAAAAAGTAACATGAATCAAACAAACAAAAATAAAATTTCCTTTCATGTGTCCATTTAAAAGCCATGAAAAACACACATTTTAATTGCTTGTATTTTAGTAGTTAATCCTCCACTAGCACTACACTGTTGTTGTTAGTTATCATTAGGTGATACATTATTTGAAATGAGCTTTCTACCCTTCCCTACACCAGTTTGAAGGTTTTATTTGCACAGCAGGTCAATGTCATAGAACAGAAGAATAGAAAAGAAAAGAAAATATACACTGGTAATATTGTTAAAAAAAATCAGAATCTTATCTTGCACATTTCTAGTTAAATATGAATCTCAAATATTTGGAAGACTTTCATCCAAGGCTGAAAACGATGAGAGATGTGTTTTTATAATTTGGCCCATAATTGTTAAAGAACAAATTGTAGTTGACATGTAACGGTCTACTTTATTTATTTTTAATTAACTAATTAATTTCTTGCATTGGACATAAAAAACAAAACAAAAAGTTACTGCTCAATAACAAGAGCCAAGGTACAAAAGGTAAATTCAATAATAAAACTAACCACTAACTTTAGAGAATGTGCAGGAGGAGCCTGAGGAAATGCTACATTCAAATTCATGCTAGTTTTCCATGGCTACCAACCCTAGCTTTAAGTACATTTATTTATTTATTTAAAGGGACAGTGCATATTAATGAACATTTCAGCGTAGCATCCATGTACACGCCAGAGTTAGCCATAAGGCTAATTTTCAACCGTAGTCTCCGGCAGGTCAAAACAGACTTTATAACAAACATTAAGATACATAACAGATGGAAACAATACACCATGATCACATGACAATGAAAACACAATACATCACAAGAGTTATAAGTTATACCAAAGTGCAAGTAAGCGCAGTAAAGTGCCGTTCAGCATAATCAAGGATATGTCTGGAGTTGGGCCAAATGAACATGACCAATATATCAGCATATCACACTTTACTGACACATACATTAATACCAGAATATTGTGACAGCCCTAGTCTTCATGTTTCAAGTTATTTTAATAGAGACCTATTATTGCAGTAAAACACCTCAATAACCCAAAATCGCCTGCATCATTTTAAAATCTTTACAATCAGTCTTTCCAAAACTGGCCCTTACAGCCAGCATCTGGTGAGGAGCTGAATGCCACCCCAGCTGATCAAATCCTAATTTAATGATCAGGACATTGTTTAAAAATCAACATCAATCAAGTGGAATGACAGCAGCTCTTGTATGTATTCGTATGAAGAGACTTAAGACTGTCTCTTTAGGTTAACTGGCAGTGCAGCACTGAGCCTGTCTGTATCATTGTTTAGAAAATGCTCCTGACTAAAGCAAAGGAAAAATGTGTGTTTATGTGTTAATCCTGATTCATGTGGACATACACTGAGCTGGGATTTTGTCTGAGATGTCAGATAATTGTCAGTTTAATGTCAGCCTTGAGGCAGGGAATCAGTAGGGGATAGTATAGTACAATCATCACCAGTTGAGTCACTGTGTTGTGGAAGTTGTTCCATTATTCAGTGTGTGGAGCAGATCAGGGATTGGATAGCATCACTGAAGGCTGTTATTTTTAATGAGGGATTTATTCAAGTAGAATAACTAATTGTGAATTAAATTGAACAGTGATGAAGATATTACATGTGAATTGAATTTGATTTTATTACAGCTCTTTCCTTGAAAACAAACTGATCCTTAAAGCTGTAATGATGAGAGAAAATGACTTTGTCACATTTGATTTGTTGTGAGAGTAGTTGGAGGCGTGAAATTCCCCTGTGTCTATCAATTTAGTAGATGCCACGCTGCAAAAAAATGGACTTTGAGTGCAATGAATCATTGAACATGCTCTCTCTCTCTCTGTTCCCCCCCCCCCCTCTCTCTCTCTCTCTCACTCTCTCTCTCTGTCTTTACATCCCTGTTTAAACCCTTTTTGACTTCATTTCTTTTCATCCCTTTTATTCCCTTCAATTCTGTGGCTCATTTTTCTCTCCCTGATGTGTCTTTCTCTCTCTTTCTTCCAGGGACTTTCTTCCACGTGGGTCAGGCATTGTTACCCGCAGACCTCTCATTTTGCAGCTGGTCAACAATAAAGCAGGTGCGTCCCCATTCTGTGCACAGTCACCTCACCACTCACTTTCACTGCTGCTCTGCTAATGGCCTCTCTGTCACAGTGCCTGCAGATAAGCTCACTGCCTGTAACCTTCATCTTTCTAATTTGATATTCTCTTTATCTCATTCCTCCCTGATCTTTCTGTCTCTTTGTCCTTATGCCTCCCTCTACCTTTCCCCTGTGTATGTCACTTTGCCCCTCTGTATAGAATATGCTGAATTCCTGCACTGCAAAGGGAAGAAGTTTGTGGATTTTGATGAGGTGCGGGCAGAAATTGAGGCGGAGACCGACAGGATAACGGGCTCCAACAAAGGCATCTCCACCATCCCAATTAACTTGAGGGTCTACTCCCCACATGGTAAATGACACAAGTCTTATTGTGAACCACATATCCTCTGAATATGAATATACTTTCATCTACGACGGGGGGGCCTAGCAGAAAAGGGTTGGGAACCACTGCATTGGATGACATACAAACACCTTTAACATGTTGACTGTTTTGATATTTGTTACTGTTTTATGAACAAGAAGTCAATTAATGTGGCAGGTACAAAAGGTTGGAACACTGATAAAAACACATTTTGATGGTTGCAAATAATTTAAAGATGATATTTAATGTAAAAAAGTGCAAAGAGAACGTGTTAAAACTGAAAAAGTATCTTCATTTTAAGTTTGATGCCGGCAGCACATTTCAAAAAGGTTAGACACGGACAATAAAATACTGAAAGGTTGTGTTATGCTGAAAAAGATACCCAAAGAAACATATCACAACTAATTAGGTCAATCTGCAATAGGCCATTAACATTCCTAGGTATAAATTGTTTATTAGAGAAAGGCTGACATGGGACTTACACCAGAACCATGTTCACTGCAGTCCGGCTCCGTGCTCTATCATCCTTCAACACCCACTGGTTGCGTTTTTGGAGCAGGACCGCCAGACATCTGGAGTCATATGACTAAGGTTTCTTGCTGTAATTACTGCACTAATAGATATCCTCCTTCTCCTCCTCTCATCATCTATGTTGTCTTTATCGTCCTTTGAAAACCTCTGACCTGTTGACTCCAAGCCTGGCTCCGCTGATCACAACGTTTTTTTGCTGTAGTTAAGTGAAACACAATCTGGTGATAACACTGTATGTACTGGATGTTTTTATTTTGTTTTGGTTTCCTGTCCCGCTCCATGTGCTCTGTGGATATTGATGCGTCGTGCGCTAGCATCTGGCAAAAATAGGAGTCTTGCGTATCTGATCCATTGCGTTCTGGCGTGCCGGATCAGAAACGCAGCAGGAACACATCGGAGCGGATCTAGTGGGAGTTAACACATTGACTAGAATAGAAACCTATCAGATCCAGTGCCGTGACGGATCGGAGATGGACCGGACACGGATCTGGTGGAATTTGGCTGTGAGTCTCTCAGGTGTTAACCACTCTGTGAGAGAATACATAAGCAAATTCAGAATAACGTTCCTCAGCATAAAATTGTAAAGAAGGTCAAACACAAAGCTGGATACTGTGATTTTCTTGCCGTCAGGTAGCATTGCATTAAAATCAGACATAACTCTGTAGTGGAAATCCCCACATGGGCTCAATATCACTTCCAAAAACCATTGTTTATTAACACAGTTCATCACTGCATCCACAACTACAGGCTGAAACCGTACCACGTATCAGGGAAACCATATATTAATATGATACAGAAACACTGGCAACATGTCTGTGCCTGAGCTTGTTTAATAATAATAATAATAATAATAATAATAATAATAATAATAATAATAATAATAATAATAAATTGTATTTATATAGCACCTTTTAAAAACATGTTTACAAAGTGCTTTACAGAGTGCAAGACAGCGAGTGAAAACAATAAAATACATGACATAGGTAAGGAGAGCTGAAATGAGTGAAGTAAAAACAATAATAAAAATCATGCAGAAATTAAAAAGTCAGTGATGAGTTAAGAAATAAAAGCACATTTAAAAAAGTGTGTTTTTAAAAGAGATTTAAAAGAGGATAAGGATGTGGCTTGCCTGGTCTCCTCCGGCATGTCATTCCAGATTCAGATCGACTGAGAGGAAGTGGAGAACTGTGGTCTGATGTATGAAAATTTGACATTCTTTTTGGGAACCATGAAGGCTGAGTCCTCCTTTCTATAGAGGAAGACACAGAGAACACCTGACTTACTATCAGCACAGCTCAGGAGCCAGAATCCGTGATGGTATGGGGGTATTTGAGTGCCCACAGCATGGGTAGCTTACACATCTGGGAAGACTCCATTAATGATAAATGACATATACAGGTTTGGGAGCAACATATGCTGCCATCCAGACAATGCCTTTTTTGCAGGGAAGACCTTTTATATTTCAGCAAGACAATGCCAAAGCCCATTCTGCATGTATTGCAACAGCATGGCTGCATTTTCGAGGATTCCCGGTGCTTAACTGTTCTGCCTACAGCGCCAACTTGTCACCTATTGAAAACATTCAGCACATCATGAAACAAAAAATGCGACAAAAGGCCAAACTGTTGAGCTGCTGAAACCCTGTATCAGATAAGGATGTGATAAAATGTCACTTTTAAATCTCCAGAAACTGGTCTCATCAGTTCTTAAATGTTTACAGAGTGTTGTTAAAAGAAGAGGTGATGTGACACATGTGGTAACCAAGCCCCTGTCCCAACTTTTTCGAAAGATGTTGCCGGCATCCAATTTAAAATGAGCACATTTTTCCTGAAAATATGTATTTTCTAGTTTCAACATTTGATGTGCTGTCTCTGCACTTGGGGGTTTGATTGACTTGCAAATTTGCACATTTTGTTTTTAACATTCTACACGGCGTCCTGTCATTTTTTTAGTTGTTGTTTTACATTAAACAACACAGGGTTGATCTTTAGCTTGCCATTAAGATAATGTAAATACAACATTATAAATAGGCTTTTTGATTTTCCACATAGTGATATTCTCTTTTCTGAGATACATTGAATTATCTCCGATCCAACTCTACTTAGGTATCCATTCTAATGTTGTCTCAGTTTAACTATGTGTGGTATTAAACTGGATACACAGCCTTGTTAAAGAAAGTGTTTATTAAGGAAACACCCAAATACATGATATTTTGTGAGGCTATTTTTAGGCATGTTGTTGTACCACATTCATCACACAGGAAGCCACACACAGACGCAGAAAGAACACGTCATTTTTATTTCTCATTATTATGACTTCTGTCCCTGTGACTCAGTGCTGAACCTGACCCTGATTGACCTCCCGGGAATGACGAAGGTCGCGGTGGGAGACCAGCCTGTAGACATTGAGCACCAGATCAGAGACATGCTGTTACAGTTTATCACCAAGGAGAGCTGTCTGATCCTGGCTGTCACCCCTGCAAACACTGACCTGGCCAACTCGGATGCTCTGAAGATCTCCAAGGAGGTTGACCCACAGGGTAAGCATGAGGCTTTCTGGTAGTCCTTACAAATACAAGCTGTCATATGAAACAGGAAAAAAAACGAACAGGTGTTTTGAATTGATTTACTTATACTCTTTAACTGTGTACAGGTGTGCGCACCATTGGTGTTATAACAAAGCTGGACCTGATGGATGAGGGGACTGATGCAAAGGACATCCTGGAAAACAAACTCTTGCCCCTGCGCAGAGGTGAGGATTTTTACACAAACCCCTCTGACTTCATGACTGACTTGAGAGTGACTGTTTTTGCTGTTGTGTACAGGCTACATTGGTGTGGTGAACCGCAGTCAGAAAGACATTGATGGGAAGAAGGACATCCGTGCTGCTCTGGCTGCAGAGAGGAAGTTCTTTCTGTCCCACCCTGCTTACAGACATATAGCAGAGCGAATGGGCACACCACATCTACAAAAGACGCTCAACCAGGTCTGCTACCAAATCAAGTTTCCTATCATGATGCTTTACTTTCTTTACGCTGTGCCATTGAAATAAGAGCTGTCTCTGTGTGTTATCTTTAGCAATTGACCAACCACATCAGGGACACCTTGCCTGGTCTGCGCAGTAAGCTGCAGAGCCAGCTCCTCTCTCTTGAGAAGGAGGTAGAGGAGTACAAGAACTTCCGTCCAGATGATCCAACACGCAAGACCAAGGCCTTGCTGCAGTGAGTGTATACACATACCAAACAACTTAGCATACATTCAGAATTTACAGTGGCTAGCTTGGGGCAATGTTATTGTGGCGCCATACTGGACTGCACTCAGGGACCCTGTCTGAGAGCATGAAATTGCAAGTTGTGAGTAAGTGGTCTCCACGTAGTTGGATAATAACATGAATTTCATGCCTGTAGGTTGTGATATTGTCATACTTCATAGCTTGATGAGTGGGAATCATGTTAATGAGGCTAATGTACATAACTGTATTGGGGTTAAAATGTCAGATTCGTCTCACATTCACTGCTGTAGAGCAAAGAGACGGGGCTGCAGAGACTGGATGAGTTAATATGACACGGTATATAAGGAGTGCCCTTGTCACATGTCTTTCACCTTGATTGTACAGCAGTTTGGATTGGATCACAGTTTGTGTATATATAACTTTTCCTTGTATTACATGTGGTGTTCAGGTCCCTCTAAGTCATAACTGTCACTGTGCATCTTCAGTCAGTAATGGTTCTCATTGCATCTTAGTGTATGGCATCCTGTAGTTTGCAAGATTGTGCACTGACCACTTCCCTTTTTTGTATGTGTCTAAACAACATCACACATCCAAAACACGAGTTGATATACCATTCTGTATATGCATGACTTCAGATTGCCTGTTGACGCAGCACAGTGAAGTTATTTATAGCTATGATATGTGCCCTTATATAAGAGTTAGTAACTAACTGAGATGGCATGAAAAGAGAAGGGGTTCCTTTTTTCTTTCAATGTCTATCTCCTGAAATTCCAGAGTGTTAACTGTACTACCTGGTGTTGCAGCAGCTTTTGAATGTGTGAATGTTCATCTTTTTTCTAAGCTATTGTGTCATGTTCAGTTCCTGCACGGCTGCAGAAGCATTCACAACAGCATCATACTGCATCAGTAAATGTCCACAGCTGTAACCAATGCACCTGAGGTTGAAACTAGATGTGTCGTGTGACAAAAACGATACCAAATGCATTATTTTTCCACAGCAATACACTTTATGAAAGTGCTATGGATCACATAAATGTGTACAAATGTGTTAACATGCTGAATATCAACGTGTGGAGCGGGCTCATTTGAATAATCTCAGCTGACATATAAAGCGGAGGCTCAGACTACAACATTTGAATTTACTGCGACAGGAGAACTGAACAGAAACATATTTCAGACTTGCAGTGTCACAGTACTCATTCTTATTTAGGAAAATAAGCATGTGTACATGGTCAGGTGTCAGTCGGGAGTGCAACCGGGTCAGGGCAGCAGAAAACACGCTCAGACAGCTCTGATGTAGCCTAGTGTGCTAGCAACATCAGTGCCATCTAGGGATGTACATTTGGATACGGGTACAACATGTTTAGCACTGATCAAGGATCAGGCTCATAAAAATATTCTCTGCAGACATAGACTTATAATGTGAAGGCTCATAATACTAACAGAAAAGTCCTTCAGACTCACAGTGTCCAGTTTTCTGCCTACTTGTTCTTATTGAGAAAAATAAACATGTGTATTCGATCAGGTGTCAGCCGGGAGCGCAACCAGGTCATAATCAGTCCAGCGGCAGAAAAGCCCAGACGGCTCTGATGTTGCTGGTCTGCAAACATAGAGTACTAGCAATTCCCACCAGTCTGTTGGCTTTGTATCTAAAGGTGGGGAAATGTCCTGTTTAAAGTTGTCAACCTTCATGTCCGTGTCGTTGTCGGAAGCAGTTGATCCTCTTTAAAAAGCGCACATGGAGACCTGACGCACAGCCACCAGCTGAGCGTCTCCGCTGTTCGCAACACCTTTAACAGCTGATTCACATCGAAACATGCTTTAAACTTTAAACACCTCCCTGATAGCTGAGTGTAATATGAGACCACATGATGTTTTTTCCACTTGACGGAAAATTGAAAACAAAAATGTGTGTTTCGAGTAATTTCTTAACAGTCAATTAATCGATAATCAATTAATTGGGTACATCCCTAATTGAGATGTCTTCTATGCTCATCAGAATGGTGCAGCAGTTTGGCGTAGACTTCGAGAAGTGCATTGAGGGCTCAGGGGACCAGGTGGACACTAACGAGCTGTCAGGCGGCGCCAAAATCAACCGCATCTTCCATGAACGCTTCCCCTTTGAACTTGTCAAGGTGAGTGTTGTGGATGTTTCATTTCTTTGACATTAGAAGATTAAGATTCTACATCTATATGGCATTATTCTTCAATGTTTTTTAAGACTTTCATCCTCTTCTTCCTCTTCTACAGATTGTGTTTGACGAGAAGGAGCTAAGGCGAGAAATCAGTCACGCAATCAAGAACGTCCATGGTGTCAGGCAAGTGGAGCTTGAACAAAAAGCTTGCGTGACTTTCTTACAAGTCACCCTCCTCCTCCTCCAATTAGACTCCTGCACTCTGCTTTTATGTCAAATGTCAACCTACCTACATATTTCTCTTCTCTCACTTCATTAAAGCTGTTATTCTGCTATAACTTAGCCTTTACAGTGACCTTTCACTGTTGGGTATTCAGAAAAGTGTTTTTCAGTACGTGTGTCATGCATTTCCTCTGTTTTACTTTCCCGACTGTTCTACCAATCCTCTTATCTCCTCACTTCAACACCACCTACTCCTTTTCTACATGTGTCAGTGAAAGCATTCAGGAATGACCAAGTTTTGTGTTAAGTGTATCCTTGTCTTCTGTGCTAATAATGCCATGTCTCCTCACTGATCCTCTCCTGCTTCATAATATTCTCACCTGGCCTCCCTTGGCTGTAAGTTTGTTGATTTCCTCTGTCTCTCTCTATGCCCCATAGCCTCAGATCCTTCCTGTCAGCTGTTTGTCTTTCATGTACCTCATCATCTGTCTCTCCATCTGTCGTTAGCCTATGTGTGTGTTAACCGTCCCATCTGTCTGCCGCTGTGCCTCTGTCTCTCTGTGCATCCTCAGAACGGGGCTTTTCACTCCAGACCTGGCGTTTGAGGCCATCGTGAAAAAGCAGATCGTTAAGCTGAAAACGCCCAGTCTCAAATGTATCGATCTGGTCATTCAGGAGCTCATCAACACAGTCAGGCAGTGCTCCAACAAGGTACTGCAGGTGTCCAGCATCTCCCGACCCAGCCAAGATATAGGGCAGAGGCAAACCATGGGTTTGGCAGAGGGTACACTGACACAGAATATTAGCCTGCCTCATCTTGAAAAGTCTCTATGAGACAGTTTAGCTCTTGTACTAAACAAAAAAAGGACATGTTCTGAGCAGTATGCCCTCAGCCCAGCCCCGCCCTGTCAGCCCTGTGTGCAGGCAGTGCTGTCGTGTTGTGGAGTGTTGTGACGGGTGACGTGTCGCCGTAGATATACAAGATGTTTCAGGGACTGTCTGAGCATCTCTGGTTTCTCCTGGACAAGCTGCAGGTCTCACAGCTAAGTACTCGCAGACAAAGAAAAATGGGTTGTTTAAAAGAGTAATTTGGCTTGGAGTGGGGGATTACTTCCACACGGACTCTCTACCATAGTGACATAGTTTATGAGAAAATAAGTTGACAGGAAAGAGGCTGTGCAAAACCTGAGGCTTGTCCTTCTTTACTGCTTGATTTTCTGTGAACTAGAAATGAGTTACTAAACAACTTTCTTATTTCTTCTTTTCTCTTTCCTGGCTGTCCTCTTTCTCTTTCCTGAATTTCTTCCCACCCCTCTTTCTCTCTCTGTCTCTCTCTCTCTCTGTCTCTATCACCAACACAAAATGCAAACTGACCCCATGACCTTTCAGGACGGGGCTCTTCACCCCTGACCTGGCTTTCGAGGCAATAGTCAAAAAGCAGATCCTCAAACTCAAAGAGCCCAGCCTCAAATGTGTGGACCTTGTGGTGTCCGAGCTCACCGCACTCGTCATGAAGTGTGCCGTAAAGGTAACAAGGGACACAACTGCTGGGGCGATGGCATGAAAAGAGAAGGGGTTCCTTTTTTCTCTAAATGTCTGTCTCCTGAAATTTTAGTAAAATTGTCCCTTTAGTGAAACCTCCCACCCCCACCCCATCCTTGTCACCACATAACCATGCCAGTGCTTCAAGTATGTGTATTGTCCCATCCCAGGCCCTGACTTACAACCCATGTCTGAAAATCTCGACCAGTCAGCTCCCACCCGCTGTTTGACTTAAGCACCAACTCAATTGAATATTAAAATGTCACCCACCTTTACATCACTGCCTCCCTTCTACCTGCCAAACTCCGGTCCAGTTTGTCAGACTGGGCAGAGCAGAGTCCAAATACGCTCCCCTGCTGTCCCACATGGCAAACTGACAACCTGCTGCACTGGACGGAAACCAGGGGATGTCATAGGAAGGGAGGATTGTAATAACCTGGGGAGGAGGGGTTGTGGGTATGGGGGCCATGGCAGCTTGAATGGGGTGTTTCCATAGCAACAGTGCTCCACTGCCATCTTGTGGACAGAAAAAGACCCTGCACACATTCCACTCATAAGACACGCCAATCAAAACCCAGCCATCACTGCTCTCTGTCTCTCAGGTTTACCTCTGCCTCACCCTGCTCTGTCGCTCATCCGGTCTTCACTAACATTAAAGCCAGAAATGAATCTCAAATACTTTGACATGTCTTCAAATTTGGAAGTCACTCACATTATGTGTTGATACTTTAAGATGACATTGCATGAGTATTACTCCATGCATCATACCATTGTTTCTTTGGTTATGTGGTCATCTCTGGCTGTTAGTAATAATGGTTTTGCAGATCAGACAGTCACTTTGTACTAACAGTCTGTTTGTATGTGTGTTCTTCTCTGATGGCACTAAAAGGTCACTTGACTTTCTCTTTCCGTTTTCTTTGTTCTTTACTTACTCTCACTTTTCACTCCTGTTTCTCTCTGATACTTGTTGGTAAGTCTTACTAAGCTCACGCTCACATGTTAAGTGTGTGATTTGTGTCTCCGTTCAGTGCTGCAGTATCTGTTGTGTTGCTTTTCAGCTAGGTTCTTACCCCAGACTAAGAGAGGAGACGGAGAGGATCGTCACGACCTACGTCAGAGAAAGAGAAGGGAAGACCAAGGACCAGGTGAGTTGTTTGGATTAAAGCTGTTACACAGATTTTCACCTTGCCATTAATGTGTCCAGAGGTCACAATTACAATTTTATTGCAGTATTTATGGAAAAATTTTGTGGAAAAAAACAATCTTAATAAACTGTATCTATGAGCACCATTACTCATTGACACATCATCATGACAAAGTGTCTAAACATACCCTATATTACAAAGTGACACTATATATAAAAAAAGATTAATAGATTCATTGATCATCAGCCAAATAATGTTCAAAGTTTTGTTTTATCTGCATCACCAGCCCCATGACAGAAACTGCTAATAAAACAAAGGCTAGCTAGATGGTTACAAAGTCTTCTTCTGCTGCTGCTGCTTTGTTTTCCCTCTGTTTTATGTAGAGTGGCAACTGGCGTAAAGAACCACTTCTTGGCCTCACTATGAACCAATTAGATACACAGTATTACCATGCTCTTATCTTAGCACAATAACAATTTTTCATTTTTTTAATTAAACAGTTGTCGCCAATACCGGGATGTTTTGCCACAGCCCTGGTAGAGGTTTTAATTGAATAGACTAGTCATAATCTGATTTGCCATCTGCACCCTAAGGACTTTAAAACAATCGCACTGTGTGATTATGTAAGGTTGTAAATCTTTTTTCAGTCCAACAAATGGAAGAATGTAAAAACCCACATAGTCTGTTCACTCCTGCCCTCCTGCAATTTTTTTGAAAATGTGTTGTAAAATTTGAATTAAAAGAAAACCCCATTCAAACACCAAGTCCCATTCACACAATGTGGCTGCATGTTTTAATTAACAAAGGCTGGTCTCAATCAGATGTCTGTATACATTGATTGATTATCTGATTGTGAAGTGAAGCATTTGATTTCTTTATTGACTTACTTTCACATCAAATGCCACATTAACTGATCACTGTGGCGACATGGGGAAAACAGTAGGAACTAAACTTTATCAGGCTGACAAGTTGAAGCTACTAAAATCAGGATGTGCAGCAAGATCTCTGTTGATCTAGGATAACAAGGGGAAGCATAAAGCCTGAACTTCAGCTTCTGTCCAAAAAACACGCCAAAAAAGCCAGACTCTACCGCGGGAGGAGAGAGAAGGTTAACGATTAGCTGGAGCGAGTGAATCCATTGCTCGAGCATGGCATTGATCAGCATTACAGCCTTACACAAGCCGATCAGGATGAAGCCTAAAGAAATGTGCACCACAGTGAGTGACAGTAGGGATCAGGGGACTTGTTGCTGCTTGGGCTGGCTTTAGGTGGATATCAAGGTTGAAATAATAACAAAACAATTATTCTCTCTGTCCCTCAAGTAAGATTTTCCAGTATAAGGTTGTGATGTGTGTATTTGTTGTAACAACAAATACACTATGCACTAAAATGCTTAGACAGCTCCATAGACCTACATATCTGCACAGCACTCAAGTCTTTTTCTAAACAGGGGTCTTTGTCTTTGACCCTCCCTCTCTCCCACTCAGTGCAGCAGGACAGCATAGATGCACTGTCATGCAGATGTGCGAGGTGAAATTAGTGTGTATTAGTTTGATTAAATTGTATAAAAGTGAACCTTCAGACTAGTATAAGTCGATAAAATGTATTTTTTCCAACCTTTTTTACTCAAAAGTGTTGCTCGAAATTAATCAAAAGCTCTGTCGTCTGTATACACCTGACACAGAAGGCAGGGAGATATTGATCCACAAATAAAAGCCTGGGCTATTAAATTAAGCATTAGTGTTTGTTGTCAGGGGTTAGTTTAACCAATGTTTTCCTTCCAGCTGCAGCTGTGTGCATTGGCTCTACTTTGTAAGCTGTAAAGTGGATCACTAAAACAACCTTGCTTGAACTTTACTGTGCCAGCTTAGAGTTGTGATTATTATTATTAGCAGTTTCTTCTTTTGAATTTCTTGTGTATGAATGTTCCAAGGTTTCAGTTTTTAAACATTAAGGCTCATAATGAAATTTTAATCACATATGTAATACACTTATTTTCTGTCCCACTGTCTTTTTTCGATACGTTATCAGTCTATTTCAGTATTATCAGGAATATTATAGTCGAGAATAGATTTAGCTTTGGATTTAATCTCCATCAAGGCTGTTCTAGTTCATTGAAACACCAGAGGGTGAGCTCTTTCTCTTCTGCCTTGATTGAGATCACTCCAGCCTAATCAGGATTTTCTGCCTCTCATTAAGGTTCTGCTGCTGATTGACATTGAACTGTCCTACATCAACACCAACCACGAGGACTTCATAGGCTTTGCTAAGTATGTACACCTCCTCTCCCCAGCCTTTCCTAACCTAATGCAAAGTCCTGTCTCACCATGGACATTGTAATTGTGATTTACTCAACGTTGCCTGTTGCCTGAGGAAACACTTTTACAAAATAAAACACCTGCAGTCCTGTAATTCTCAGCATTTAATACATCTGGAACCAAGCTGCCATCTGAAAAATTGTACAGAATCAACACCACCTTACTGCCACTGTATCAGTGTTGCTTCTAATGAGCCACTTGACGTGAACTCTGGTGCATCAGTGTGATGTAGCATGCCAATTAGTGATCCGGCCACATCAGAGCATGAGTCTCCCTGTAGGCGAGGAGGATAGCACGGTGATCAAGGTTGCACTTGTTACCCATCTCTACCCCCCTGCTTGCAACATTACCCCCCTCCCTCCAAACAAAGCTAATCAACTGTGCTTGATTGCTTGACAGATGAACTTCCTGTCTGCTGTTGGCTGTTTAAATGCTCACTGCATCAGTAGACAGAACAATGTCAATGTTTTACTGCATATTGTTGTAGCTGCTGATGTGCACTGAAAACGGATTTGCACACTGACAAGCATCTCATCTTATTTTGGTGTGTACCTCTTAACAACTTTGAGGTTATGGATGGATTCACATGCTCCCAAGTGTAGGACTCACAGTAACATGTAGTCAAATGGAGCCCCCTCCCTCTGCGTGGGTTGTACTAGTGATTGGTTAACAAAGCAACCCCCTGTGTGTGTGTATGTCTGTGTGCGTGCGTGCGTGCGTGCGTGCGTGCGTGCGTGCGTGCGTGCGTGCGTGCGTGCGTGCGTGCGTGCGGGTTGCCGAGCCTCTGCATGGCAAGTAGATTGCTGTAATGTGTCAGAGGTAAGAGAGGGCTGTTTAACGGTTCTCATGACGTCACTTTCAGTCTTGACTACAGAAGGCTGGATGATGGTAGCTCCCCAGGGTACAGCAACAACAGGTGGGCTAAAAAAAAGGATGTAGGATTGTGTGTGTGTGTGTGTGTGTGTGTGTGTGGTGTGTGTGAGATAGAGTTTGACCCTCCATGTTATCCAAAATTCCTCAAGAAGCCACTTCCACCTGAATGTCTGCATGTAGCAGTGTAGTATTTGTAGAGATCAAAGCATAAAAAGTGATTGTTGTTATCGAAACAGAAGAGTTAATGAAAGTAATACGGAAGGGAAAACTTGGTGATCTTTGCTCTACATCTGATTATTTTCTGTCTCAAGGAGAGTTTAAAAAAAAAGTGCTGAGTGCAGAGATAAATTAAAACTCAACTGGAGGAAAATGTTTATCCAAAAGAGTCCCTCAGCCTCTTGTGGCTCATAAAAATATTACATTCAAAATATTTATTTTACCCGTCAAAACGTTTGTTCGACCTTTTCACAGATTCAGAGGTGTATCCAAATATGATTTTAAGGCTTGTTCTTAAAGCTCTGTGATGAAACAGACTGAAATGAAAACTGATATCTTTATGACCTACAAAACACTGCTGTCAGGTTGAAAACTTGTATCTCCAAAAATCCGGTTTTTAAGTAAACAGTTTTTTTAAATAACAAAACACTGAACAGGATTCAGTCACAAGCTCCTTTTAGCGCTTTTCATTGGCAGAAATGTTGTAACGCCCACTGATCAGTACTAAGAGTGACCAAAAACATACATTTTTGAAAAAAATGAAATATGAAGATGAAAGGTTTCTGCCTGACAGCAGCGGAAAGCAAACCAGACTGATGATTTCCATGTTGGAAGTTTTAATTCATATTAAATGACCCTGCTGGGTATGTGTTATACAAGGTGATTAAAAGCATTCTGTCGTTACAGCCTGTTTTTACATTTCCTGAAGCAGAAGCTGATAATTTTTGTTTTCGACTGTTAAAAGAAAGCAGGGTGAGATTTCTTGTCAGAAAACAATACTTCCTTTTATACAGGAGAGAGTCGACCAACGATTACATTGAATTACACAATGGTTGCATCAATGGTTTCTGTTATTATTATTGCAGGCCTGACATGGCGGTCACATGTCTTGTCTAAGCTGTAGCAGAGCCACTTGCCACTACCTGAGGCCGTAGCTTTGGTCAATGGCTGCTCTTATAATTCTGCAGTGCTCTACTACCCAGATGCAAATGAACACAAATGACAGATGTGACCTTGCATCGCAGAGCAGTTTTCGGCATTTGATCTAGAAAATCTTGAAAGTCGTATGTAGGCTGTGTCTGGTTAAAGTAGCACAAAAAGACTCTGCTGGAGCAGTGTGTATCCAGCACAGGCATGTTGACGCTAACCTGCAGGGAAGACCAGGGGCATTTTAGCCATACTCTGCAAACCAGTTTGACAGTTTACCCACAGACTTTGGCTTCCTATGTTTAAATGAGTAAAATAGATTGCGTGGAAGTTACATTTCTATTGCAGCGTCTCACTTCAGAATATCCCTAGTACAGGACAAGATCAGCAAAGAGATAAAAGGTCCTGCTCAGGGCCTCCGTATTAATAGAAAAAAAAAAAAGGTGTCATTGGATCATATGTGACAGGAAATGAATGTGTCGTGTAAATCTGATTATTACGGTGTCATCAATATTCATTGTCCTTCCTGTTCGTCTTTGTTTTATGACAGCGCCCAGCAAAGGAACACAGCTGCAAACAAGAAGAGGGCCATACCTAACCAGGTATGTAAAACTGTCAGCTTCACCCACTCCAGATTTCATCCATCCCTGACTGTGACCCGACATTACCAGTCTATTAATCAACCATGTGAATATAGCCATTAATCTATCCCTACATATGTAACTGTTGACAGTACATTCACTGCGCATCACGTTAACAGCTGACTGTACCCAGTATATCCTCATTATTAAAATGATCCTGCTAATTTGTCCATAACGCTACAGAGCAGTGTATACTCAGGCCGATGTTTAGTTTGCAGAATGTCGTGTGTGTGTGTAAGATCCTGAAAACACAAACTTACAAAAAATTATGATTTAGAGATTTATCACAGGTAGTGAGGGGTGAGTTGTCCTAGCGAGTTCAAATAATACCTGCTTCCCCGCTTTTCTGAAACATGGCTTTTATTAATCCGTGTTTGCATGCGACCCAGCATGTTGTTTACCACGAAAGCAGCAATTAATCACAGAACTTTGTTGGTTGTTTTGTTGCCTTCCCATTAACTCACATGCATTTTGTTGTATTTTAATTCAGAATGTGCATGGATCTCACACCTGAGCAACAGATATGACATAACCAAATTTTGATATACTTGATGTAATTCTAATTGCATGTAACTCTCTTGCTCTGTCTCTCTTTCTTTTTCTATCTCTCTCTCTGTCTCCTGTCTGTCTTCTCCTCTCTTTCTATGGTTGTCTCATGGATTCTTGCTCTTTGTTTCCTCCTGTTTTTGCTTCCTTGGAAACTTTTCATTCTCTCTTTTTCATCCTTTTTACATATTTTTCTTCAACTATAAATCTCTACTCTTTCCCCCTCTACGACTCTCCCTTCCTTCTCCTGACCCCCTCCTCCTCCCTCTGATTTGTTCCTCATCTTTACCTGCCTGCTTTCTCATTCTGGCTTTGATTTTACACTGCCCCCCTTTGCTTTAATTCCCCCTCCCTTTCCTATTACTGCAGGGTGAGATTCTGGTAAGTACCCCACAGACTTAAACCATGCCCTGCCAGAGGGCAGCAGGGGTAGACCATGCAGAAGAACTGAGGCCATATCACACAGGTCAGCCTTAAGATTAGGGTGGAGAAGACAAACTGCTGTGAGATAAAAGGATGAACGCTTTCCTGCAAATACAAGAGCTGATTCCTATCACCATATTAAGTTGTTTTACCCCTCTGCAGCTTGGCGGACTTGGAGAGGTCCAGGAGGAAAAGGTAGAGTCTCATGACCCGTCCAGCTGATAAAACTCATAATTCAAGTGTCCGCACGGTTACCAGTAATTTGGAACTGTCGCTAAAAATAACAAACAGCAGGTTTACTCTTGTAATTTGGTCTCTTTTAATAAGACTGTAATTGTCTTTAATCGTGTACATTTGGGTTGCTACTAACATTCAACTCTATGTCCACCAAATATTCTGAATGAGAAAGACGTTCTTTTCCCCCACGAAAGGTTATGGCGCTTTGTAACACTGTGTTATAGAGCGTCACACAGAGATACAGGGGAGATCTTCCACCGCTGACTGTGGACGCCATCAGTTCTCATGTCTCCAGGTTTATACCTCTGCTGCCTCCTCATGCTTGGTGCTCAAACGTTTGCCTTGTGAGAATCATCCAGAACATCATCGGGGATAAAAACAGCAAGGGAGCAAGGGAGAGAGGGAGGGAGGGAGGGAGGGAGGGAGGGAGGGGGAGGGAGAAAATCAGTAACACACAGTACAGGTACATTTGCTGATTCTTTATGATTTTCCCTTCATTCATTTCAAGTGAAAGGATAAATGAATGTCTTGCAATCTTCATATCCAGATTTACTGCTTAGCAAAAATAACACAAGAAGCTATCTCTAAGTCTCTACGTGATTTTGCTTTTTTGAGAGCCAATCAAAATGTTCATGTTTAAAGCGGTGACTGCTCGTTGCTTTGGGATGTGATTAAAACAAAATATAAGGCTGTTCTTTTTAACAATTAACACTCATTTTTAAATTTCATGTTTCATTCCAATCATTTCAATTTTGTTTGTGAATGTCTTTAATTTCAGATACAATCAAACATTACTATAGACCCATTTCAAGAAATTGATTGAACATTGACAGTTCACTACTATTCTGACCTATCTTAGAAACAAAAATCTCTCTCCTGTAACACCCCCATGTTGTTATTTACTCTGTTTCATGTAAACATTATCGACAATACAGTTGATTTCCTTTGTTCTGAAAAGTTAAAGTTATTTCCTCGCCAAGGCAAGCTACCAGTTTGGTTCCTTTATAACCGCCTCTCTCCGTTTTTTTTGCCGCTTTTTAACGAATGAAGGACTCACTCTAGTCCTCTACTGGATGTGCAGGAGAGAGCTCTAACACAGATTTTGAAAGCAGCTCACTTTGCATTAGTCCCATGTGGAAAAAGTGGAGTGACCTTGCAACAAAGAAGGCGCCCTAAAAAATGCATGGCGTGTACTCCACTGAGTGATTTACTCCACTCAGCCTCTCAGCCTGATGTGTTTTCTCCCTCTTCATCTCCAGATTTTCCCTTTGCTGTTTAGAATTAGCCCTCCATGAACGCTACCGAACTTGCTAACTTCCCTCAGCATTTAAACTTTGTCATTGCAATACTTGTCTCCTCCTCTGCCTCTGTCTTTTGCATTAATTTCCCTTCTTCTACCTAACCAGATTTTAACCCCTGATCTGTGTATCAGAGTTCATTTAACTCTACTAACCATGCTTATTTCAACTAATAAGTACATAGGCTAGCTTTTACTGACCCACTGACACTAACATACCACCGCCGACCTATGACCTTTGACCCTGTGTTGGAGATAGCTCGGTCTGGGCACCATCTGGACCTGTTTGTTGGTTCAAGGTTTGATTATTGTTGAGGGAAAAGAACAAGGACTACATCTCAATATTAGTATTTTACACTAAACCCTCTGATGCTTTGGTATACATTTGTTTTCTAAACTGAGTAAAATTTCAAACGTAATCCATGCTGCTGTGTTTTAGTGCGTGTTTAAAAACTGTAAGACTCAAGGACACAGATAATAAATTAAGCTGAAAGTCAACCAAATTTTAACCTAGCAGGTAAGTACTTCAGATTTTATTAGTCTCAGTTGTATCCAAGTATTGACTGGCGAAACTCTAGCGGGGTCCTCATGTCACCAATGCATAAGCCTGATTCATAAAGCTGTTTTCCTCCATCCTCCTGGTACCCCCCTCTCCCTGCCACCCTTCTTTCTTCCAAATCTTCACCTGCATAGGTGATCCGGAAAGGCTGGCTAACCATCAACATCAGCATCATGAAGGGAGGCTCCAAGGAGTACTGGTTTGTCCTGACCGCTGAGACCCTGTCCTGGTACAAAGACGAGGAGGTGAGAGGACTTTGTGTTCCATACCTGATTATATTTATTCTTATACAGGGAAATGACTCGCTAACACGGGATGACACGGCACACAGGAATGCAGTATGATGAAGATAATGTATGAGCATGGTTGGACTTATTTCATCACTCTGTTTGGAGTTGCGTGTTTGTCCCAGCCCAGCCTAACCAATGTGCAGACTACTGTTCAGCTGCAGCTTGATGAACAGGTAGTCTGAACACTGGGCAGGCGAGGGGGGTGAGGAGGACTCTGATGGGAGGAAAGACCATGAGGTCACTTCTGCTGCAGGTCGCTACCCTAGGACAGAAGGACAAAGGGCACAGAGAGCAAACATTACCCCACTGGAATAATGACACATAATACATGGACACGGTTGACATAGTAGGTTCCATACTTCTGTAATGATTAAAGTCTGCCAAGTGTGTATTCTTGAAATAGAGATTAATATAAGATGTCTAATATTTAAAACAATACTTACAGCTAATTTATGCACATGGATATATTGGATATATGGATGGACTGCATTCCTTAGTGGCTAAATGACCTACAGTATGAGCACACCCAGCAAACTTTGCTCAACATATGATTTAATTTTATAAACCTTTAAAAAGTTGCAGCACAGAGGAATTGTCAGTGCACCGATGGTTACAGTTTAAATAGTAGAAAAAACAAATGTAAGTTAATGTTCCACAGTGACTATGAGAGCGTAAAATACATAAATAGCACTGCGGTTACTCACCGCTTGATCTTCTTCCCAAGGCCTCCATCGTATCTGTTCTTCATGTGAGAATAAAAGACCCCTACAAACACGGCTTTAGATAAAAGCTTGTCCAGCGGCCTCAGTCAGCCCTAACACCAGCGAGAAGCGGTTCATTCCCACGTCGGTCGTCTTTAGCGAAAAAGACAAAAAGAGAGTGAGAGAGAGAGAGAGAGAGAGAGAGAGAGGGGATAGTGGAGGCAAACTGACGTGGCAGGCGGGCTGAAATGTTCCAGCCGGGATCTCACTTTGGAATTTGCAGGAAATCGTACTGGGTTACGGGGGCCGGAGGGGGGGTGTGATTGTGTGTGTACAAGTGTGCATGTGTTTAGGCGCCTGTCCACAAGTCCTGCAGTAACTTTAAGTGTTGAGGTAAGCGCTCATATCTGTACTAGTGATGGTTTATGTGCACCCTAATGCTGTGAAGCATCTTCATCCATAATGTTTATGCTTATACGTTTGTTTGTCTCTGCACGTGCAGTTAAGTAACGCAACCTGTGTGTGTTTGTGCGTGTGTGTGTTTGTGCGTGTGTGTGTGTGGTGGGGGCGAGGGATTGTGTGGAGCTGTGAGTGATGTAACTGTTGGGCCTGAGCCACTCTCTGTGTTAGTGCAGACGTAAATGCTTCCAGATGTCTCTGCTCGGCAGTCAAAGCTGGCACCCCATCCCCCCCAGAACTCCCTCATGCTCCTCCTTGTCTTCCTCCTACTCCTCCTCCTCCTCCTCTTCCTCGTCAAGCATTTCATCATCTCACCAGCCTGCTGGTGGTCCACAACAAGGAAATGCAATCCATCCTGTCTGCTCATTGGTTGAGAAGTTTAAGCGCAGCTGTCCAGTGTTATAACCTCATAATGAAAATATAAACAGTTGTTCCTTTATGGAGACTTAACTCATCTATGATGTATAAACTGCACTCTGCTTCAGCTCTGCTGTAAATACTCCTCTGTCTCATGATAGGAGAAAGAAAAGAAGTACATGCTTCCTCTGGATAACCTGAAGATTAGAGATGTAGAGAAAGGATTTATGTCTACAAAGCACATCTTTGCAATCTTCAACACAGAGTCAAGGTCAGTGTTATGTCCTTATGGGAAGACATTTTGAACTTCTTGTTTTATTTGATTTGGACCACATCTTTGTGTTTTATGTGCCTGCGTCTCCTCGTGCACTGTGTGAGCCTTCAAACTCAAAAGCACCTGTGTTTAATTTGTTTCTACCTGTGCAGGAACGTATACAAGGACCTCCGTCAAGTAGAACTGGCTTGTGATTCCCAGGAGGATGTGGACAGCTGGAAAGCATCCTTCCTTAGGGCGGGAGTTTATCCAGAGAAGGACCAGGTATGAGTTTGAGACTGTCTGTTTCTGTAAGGTCCTAAAATAGCTATTACAATCATTAGTAGCACACCTAATTAAGATAATACTCTTAATCTCTGCTTCTACAGAGGAGCTGTGTTTATGATATCTTTGTACTTCATCTGCTTTCTTTTTTTTTCACAACAATAGGTGGATAATGAAGAGGCTGCCCCTGCAGACACTTTCTCCATGGACCCTCAGCTGGAGCGGCAGGTGGAAACCATCCGCAACCTGGTGGATTCGTACATCGGCATCATCAACAAATCCGCCAGAGACCTCGTGCCCAAGACCATCATGCATCTCATGATCAACAGTGTGAGTCCAACAGTCCCCAGCAGCAGAGTGTACGCATAGTCCAGCACAGAGCTGAAATCAAAGGGATCATTTCAGTATCTGACCTTAGAGCTCCTGTGAGAAGTATTTAGCTGCTTATGAAACAGACTGAAATCAATACTGGTGTCTGTATTTAACCAACAAAGTCAATACAGACAATCAGTGGCAAGCCTTTATTTCTATGTAGTCCTTTTTAATAACTGTTACATCTACCACCCGATAGGTGTCAGAAGGGGTCTTTTGCAAGCTGCAAACACAGCCTTTGTTTATATTTTCTTCCTTAAGTGAGCAATGTTTGACTTTTTGAGGCAGCATGATAAGTATTAGAAAACACAACCTAGGCATGTGCAGGATGAGGTCAGATAATATACTGCTTTGTCCAGAAGGGGGCACTGAGGTCAGCATAGACTTAAAGTTCCTCACAGTAGCTTCAGCATTTAGCTCTGTGTTTCACTAGTGGATAATTTAGAGAAGCAGGGCACCTGATGACCCTGTGATCTGAGCTCAGTCTACTGCATTATTATAAAGTATCACTAATGTACTTCTGCAAAACATCTAAAAAATCTTGCTATTAACAAATTTGAACTATTTCATCTTACTTCCAGGCAAAGGACTTCATCCACTCAGAGCTGCTGGCTTACCTCTACTCGTCCGGGGACCAGAACAGCCTCATGGAAGAGTCAGCTGACCAGGCTCAGCGGAGGGACGAAATGTTGCGCATGTATCATGCACTCAAGGAGGCACTGACCATAATTGGGGACATTAGCGCAAACACCATCACCACCCCAGTACCCCCACCTGTGAATGACACCTGGATGCAAGAGGCCAGGTGAGATCAGATCCTAGATTAGCATCATGTCTAGTTTTAAAAAAGACCATCAAACATGTTTCACTTCTCCCAGACAGTGCTGAGAATGAATGTGATCTTTATGAAGATGTTAGTTTAATTTAATCATATCTGCCTCTCAGCCCCACCCCTCAGCGCAGGCCGCCTCCCTCTGCAGCCCCGCCCCCCAGCCGTCCACCTGCTGTCCGGGGCCCAACACCAGGACCACCATTAAACCCTTCTCCTGCCTTTGGAGCTCCTCTTAACCCCTCTCCTGCTTTTGGGGCGCCACCAATCCCCTCTCGCCCAGGCCCACCCATCAATGCCTTCAACAGCCACCAGGATCCCTTCAGTGCACCCCCACAGATCCCCTCCCGGCCAGCCCGCGTCCCACCCGGTGTGCCCAGGTATGACTTCCTTTTCTTTTAAACTAATGAGACTTCCTTCTTTTTATTTTAAACCTTATATGAAAACTTAATGATTCCTTTTGCATGGTATTTGAGTGTTTTGCACTAACACCACATCATCCTCTTTCTTTAAGTGTAACAGGCATCGTTTCTCATTTCTAACTCTGACCGGTCATCACATCTCTAGATTTAAATCAGTCTCCAATCGCTCTCTCTCTCTCTCTCTCTCTCTCTCTCTCTCTCTCTCTCTCTCTCTCTCTCTCTCTCTCTCTCTCTCTCTCTCTCTCTCTCTCTCTCTCTCTCTCTCTCTCTCTCTCTCTCTCTCTCTCTCTCTCTCTCTCTCTCTCTCTCTCTCTCTCTCTCTCTCTCTCTCTCTCTCCACTCCTCCTTTTCTCTCCCTGTCGGGTCGTCTTGGTTTCCTCGCTGTCTCACTCCTTGTTCTGTATTTTCTCTCCCCGTTGCAGCCGAAGACCCCCTGGCGCTCCTTCTCACCGGCCCACCATTATCCGCCCTGCTGAGCCCTCCCTTCTAGACTAGACCTGTGTGTCCAGGCCCTCTTAAGTGTGTGTTTGTGTTTGGGTGTGTGTATCTGCACACTAAAGGCCAGGGGCAGGGGCTCAAGGGGAGGGGCCGATTCATAGTGGTGCATAATGTGCATTGTCCAGCATACTAGTATGTCTCTTCAAGCAATGTAATAAGCTGCTAATACCGTCGTTACCAGTGCACATGAGCAAGAGAAAGCCCTTAACCACTTGAATATAACATTTGATTGCTGTGGAAATTGTTCAATGCACATAAAACCCAGGTGATGTTTGAGACTCATATAGCTTCTGTCATCAGAAGAGGACGTTTCAAACTCAGTTTCTTTTTTTCAAGAAAACAACTGGTTCATTTCTTTTGACAGTCAGAATCTCAGTCTATAACTTATGAACAGTTACAAGCTTTTTCCTCTCCCCTCCCTCCAGACCTCTGTGTTATATACACACTTAACTTGTGGATAATGTTTCACTCGGTTTGCATTTAATAACTGATTTCATACTGAAAACCCACAGCTTATTATCACTGTTGTTATTTTGGCGGTGTCGATTAGTTTTCCCCTTTGTGTTATTTTATCTGAGTGACTTTGTCCTTTGAAATAAACTCAATAAATGTAGCTTTAAGAAATACATCTCAGATAGAAAGGAAGCGTGAATACACAAGGCAGGGTTGTGTGATACTCAGAGCAGACCCCGTGACAAAAAGGATTGACCGATACATTTCAAGCACTTCTGACCGTGTTTCGTTTCAAAGAGCCTTTCATAGCAGGGATGTTGTAGTCCGTTACCAGGACACTATGCACAGACACCCGGGAGAGGGAGAGAGACTGAGGGCTCTGCACTTTGTGGGATGCTTTCTCTCCACTAATTCTGAGTTTATAAAGCTTTGAATTGTAATCCCTTTAGTCTCATTTGAACTCGAATGGGTCTTTTATCTTTCAGGTAGATTTTATTCCTGTCCCTTCCTGGATTAGTTGAAGCTTACAGAGCAGAGCACAGATTCCTGTCAGAGAGGATAAAACTCAGTGAAGTGGTGGGTAGTGTAGATGAAGATGTATCTTTGGGTGAGGGTACAAAGATGGAACGAAGCATTTAGGTGTTGGTACATCTCTGTCTGGGCCCAGGTGACACAACATTTATTATTAGTATCATTTTTGCTTCCATGCATTAAAAGAACTTTGTATATAGCTGGTCTATTCTGGGGAGTTAGCACTTGTATCTCATTTTAATTGCAGGGTTGATGAAAAAGACATGATTATTACAAAGCCCAACACATAGACATGCTTAGTCGTCCCATTAAAAGAAGCACTAACTGTCATGCATCGATTAGCTTTTGACGTAGGGAAACAGAGATCATTCATCTCCTTGTGCATTATTTATAACCCGGGCATTTGTCTTTTATTATAATGTTTTTGGTTGCAATTGTATCAGCTCTGTACAACTCAGCTCCCAAGCTTCTCCTGGACTGTTATTTGGGGGTTCTGCTACAGGGTTTAGCTGTCAAAAAGTGTTGTATTTTGGGGGAGGGTACATGGGGCTGGATAATTTCCACACAGCTCTGATATTTTTTTGATAATAATGAATATGTTATGATTGCTTTTTTAGGGTATTTGAACAGCTCAAAACAACCTTTCAAAGCAGGGAGTGATGATGGGCTACAAAGATGTTCTCTGTTTCTGGTTTGATCAGTAGTGGTGGTGAGCAGGTGGTGGGAATTGTGGTGTATGAAGGCACACTCTGTCTGAGAGGCTGTCTAGACGTTTCTCTCCTCATACTGCAGAGGATAGAAACTCAATCAGACAACCTGATAAGAAACCTAAAAAACAAAAGATCCTAAACTACTCTAAAGCAGACTCTACAGATGGCGTGCGTTTCTTCTATCCCTGTATTGTTTCTCGGGTCTTGTTGTAGATGACAGTGCTGAAAGGAGCAAAGTAAGCTTATGAAGAATCTTTAAATTAAAGACCCCACATAGCAGATCACCAAAAAAAACCTAGTAGACAAACAGTAGTAGTTAAATATGGGAAAACCTATTGGCCAAAGTTTGTTTGGAAAAAAAAAAAAAATCCTTGTGCCTGTCACGTCAACCTACCCCTGAGACCCAGACTGTAAATACCCTGTGATACATTAGGTTGTGGCAACACTGCCTTCCCTTCCTAATGGATGTACCCTGCCTCCTTCCTCTTTTCTTCCCCTGCCTGAATCTAGTTGAAGGGGTCGGAAACAGAACCTGCAAAAATCTCTTTTTCTTTTTGTTTTGCAAACCCTTGTCAAGTGCCTCTGTTGCAGTTAATGATTTGAATAAAGAACATGATCTGATTTTAGTATGCAAGTAAATAAAGAGGTGTTGTGTACAATAAAGGGACTGGCTCTGGTGGTTGGTGTCTCCTTGTGTCCTGTGTGATCCACTTTCTCTCCTCTCCCCCTCTCTCTCTTTCAGATAAAATAAAACCCCCTCTGGTTTGGGTTTGCATCCCTTTGCTTTCCTCCTTTTCATTTAAACCAATACAGACTGACATAAGCCCAAAAATGTTACTATGGGAACTCTTTACTGCAGGCTGCCTGCTCAAGGGTGGCAGCTTTCAGACATTGGTTTTACCATCATGACGAAACATTGATATTTTCAACAAATGTATAGTGGTAAAAAGTTTTTGACTTTGCTAAAGTAGTGAAGAAAACTAGAAAAAACAATCATTTTAAAAGAAAAACATCCTTCTTAATGGAATGTTGCACAATGATTGAACATGACAAGTTAAGTAGATGGGGGTTATTTTTTTATACATAGGTAATATATAGATAGTTGGTACTTAAACCATAGACTTGATAAAGTAGTCTTTGCATAGCTGCATAAAGTGTCTTATTCCCCTTACCAACATGGAGGATGAACTCTTAACCAGGGCAATTTCCTTATTATAGATGACCCTGCTGATCCCTCACTGACCAGTTCCTGTCTTGTTGTTGGCTGTCAGTGCATGTCACAATGTTAAGATATTAATGTTGGTTGATTCTTCCTGAACAGACGTCCACCCCCCCGTCGAAACCAATGGTGACCTCGATCAGCCTGGATTGAGCAAGACTTCATTCTGTGGCAGCAGCAGCAGCAGGACTTCAGGAGAGCAACTTACTTTTTTGTTCACTCAGAGAAAAGCTGCTAATCTTTTGTTACAGGCCTACATAATACATGATACTCTCAGTAAACTGCAGACAAGCTGTTATTTTAAATTTTAGAAACATCAGACTTCGTTATTTTCTGCATGGATAAAGCACAAATATATTTAACTCTATTGTAGAGTCGAGATGTAGAGGTGGAAGACCAGATTAAACACATACTAATGCAGGTCACATTAGTTCCTTAGTTCGACCACATTGTCTCCCTGATGGATTGTCATTTATTTATTTGAATAAAGAGCATAATTGAGCTCTTAGACATAAACTGCCAAACAAAGATACATGAAGAAAATTCAGAGTTTTCTTCTTGTAGTGCCTTTGGGATCAAGAACGAATACAGAATATTATGACCAATTCTCAAAGGTGGCCGAGGAAGCTAAAGCATTCCAGGAAAGATTCAGTAGAGTGCCTAACATGCACTGAAGGTTTTGCCTTCTATGTTATTGATGTTTTTCCCCACCAAAATCGCAATGCATGAATGAATGAACTGCAGAGTCCACCAAAGCTTGCCATGTGCGTCACTGCACTGACTCTGCCTATTTAACCTCCAGATGGAGACATTGATCAGGGAGGTTGATGTTATGACCGTGTGAATACATGTGTTTTTATCAAAGTAAAGACTACACATATTTTTTTTTAATAATAGTTCAGGGGGTAAAAACTCAGTACATTTTCAGGAGGTGAGGTTTTTGCTTTATGGTATATGGTTTGCTTCTTCTTGGTTTTATAAAACCGTAGTGTAAGGTTATAAATGTTGATGTGAAATGTAGTATCTGAACTTCAATACAATAAAATTCAAGTGAGAACAGCTTTGGTTTTGTAGCTTCCAACATTACATAACTTTTGTAGCACCAGTGTTACAAGCATTTCATGATTTCGTACTATTATTTACATTGTATGAGTCTATAAACAGCATTAGTGTGCGTGCACAATTCAGTATTGTAAATCTAAGTTCAGGTAAGGGTGATACTAGGATCACAATTTACAACAACAAAAAAAAAAAAAAGGGGGGGGGGGGGGGTCAATCTCTGCTAGGCTGCAAAAGAACAAAAGTCCCCAGTGCATGATGAGGCATTTTTCTAAAAATGTGAACTATCCCTTTAAGTTTAGCTTAGTGGCATATATCAGTCAAAAGTGTGAAAATATGCAAATGAAGACAAGAAAAGAGTTTTGTTTCTTGACTATGTGACCATGCGCTTTTTGTCTTCAAAGAGAAGTCGCAGGGTGTAGATTTGGATGACAGCAACAGTTAGCATGACAAGCAGGCTGAGACAGGACCAGAAGGACACTCTCCACAGGTTATCCTCCAGAAGGTAGCGGTCCCTGGCCTCAAAGGCCCTCAGCACAGCCTGGACCTTAAGAGTCCTCTCCAGGTGTCGGTACACAGACTCCATACTCGCCTGGGAGAGGAAGCAAAGACGGAGATTAAAGCCAGAGCTTAGGTGTGTGGACATCAAAAATAATGTCACTAAGTGAGTGAATTGTTGTCTGAACAGCATTCATGGCAGCAGTAGAAGAATAGACTCTTTGTTTTCCCCTCTCACCCTGATGTCCTCCATTTGGTACTCCACCAGGCTCTCTGTTATGGCCATGTCATCCCACTGGTCCTGTCCTCCGCCTGCGTCATTCTTATTATTAATGATCACCTCAAAGAAAACCATCTTCTCTGACAGTTTACTGAAGCTGTTGTCAAAACACAACCTGTAGTCTCCCTCCTCAGTGAGATGCACCCTGCAGGACAACAACTATGTGTCAGTGTTTGGAAATAGGTGACCTTTGCCCTCAATGAAATCATGGTGGAAAGTATTTACTATAATGACCAAACAAAGCATAATGTTGTCTTTTAGAAAGGAAGACATCATATCCAATGTTGAAACTGAAATGTATATTGTTTTATGAAAAATATTTTTACTCATTTTAAATGTAATGCCAGCAACACATCAAGCCCATAGACTGTATAAATCACCCATCTGTTCCTGAGCGCTGTTTTGAAGCCAGTCGGCAGGAGCCATATTGGAAATGCTGAACTCAACCTAACTGCTGGCGAGCTAGTGTGAGGTTAAGAGGCGGGATTTGAGCTGGGGGGGCCTGGCTGGGGCCAAGGGTGTTTTCAGAGAGACACATTCAACCTTGACAGAAGAGACTGAGAAGGGCGAGGACCGGCGGAGAACAAACTGTCAAAACATCAGTGCATCCCTATATACTAAACATACATACCACTGTGTACTAGATCAAAATGCAGACTGACAGCAGCTGTTTGGCTGTTTACACTCAACATGAGTCCCTTAGCGCTCTAAGGGACTGGAACCAAGTGCTACATGCATGTGTTCCGCCTGTAACATCGACGCGATACCGAAGCTTTTTTTATTGTATAATATTTGTTTGGTGTGGATGGGGGGGCCACAGGGGGGTCCAGGTTCAGTTTTACAGGGGCACTGGCCCCTGTTGGCCCCTTCCCAGAACCGCCACTGCATCTTTACTTCTGAGAGACTCAGCCTCTCTAGTACGTCCTTTTTTATACACAGTCATGTTAATCTCTGATGTCAAATTAACTTAAGCGTTGAAAAATTTTCCTTTTTTATATACAATTTTCCGTTTCAACATTTGATATGTGGTCACTGCACATTTCCAGTTAAATGTAGGGTTTAAATGATTTGCAAACCATCCAAATCTGTTTTTATCAACATTTTACACACCCTCACAACTTTTTTTGGGAACAAAACTATATAGATCACGACCAGAATTGAGCAAACATAAACCTATGTGGGTGTTGTAATGCATATTGACTAACATGTGGACGCCGTCAGATCTCCTGAAGTCAGAGGCCAGCCGGTATCCGCTAGGTGAGATGATGCTAAACCCAACATCCAAACCTGATCCAGCTATCACCTACAAAAGAAACAGAAAGATAGAGGTCAGTGATGCAGCTAATCTGACTTCAATGTGATATTTTCACTGATATCTGCATGTTTATACACCAGGCATGGCTCTTAAGCTTTCATTAGACTACCTGGGAAACTGCTGAGTGGGATTCGAATTAGGCAAGGCAAGGCAAGGCAGCTTTATTTGTATAGCGCATTTCATACACAAGGGCAACTCAATGTGCTTTACATTGAAACATTAAAAGCATTGGAGACATTCAGACAGGCATAAAAGAACATAATTAAAATGACAAATATGATAAAACAGAAAAGAAAAGGAAAATTAGAAATATATTGAAAATTACATTACAATTTTAATTTAAAGTGAGTTAAAATGAGCTAAGATAGGAAGGCAGAGGTGAATAAAAAAAGTCTTAGTCTTTGATTTAAAAGAGGTGGGAGTTGGAGCAGACCTACAGCTTTCAGGGAGTGTGTTCCAGATATGTGGTGCATAATGACTAAACGCTGCTTCACCATGTTTCGTTCTGACTCTTGGGAATGAAAGCAGACCAGTACCTGATGACCTCAGAGGTCGAGGTGGTTCATAAAGTAGTAGCAGATCAGCAATGTATTTTGGGCCTAAACCATTCAGTGCTTTATAAACCATCAGCAGGATTTTAAAGTATATTCTTTGACAGACAGGAAGCCAGTGTAGGGATCTAAGAACTGGAGTGATGTGGTCTACTTTTTTGGTCCTTGTTAGGACTCGAGCAGCAGCATTCTGTATGAGCTGCAGCCGTCTGATGGACTTTTTAGGGAGTCCTGTAAAGACCCTGTTACAGTAGTCTAGTCTGCTAAAGATAAATGCACGGATGAGTTTTTCTGCATCCTGCTGAGACATAAGTCCTTTAATCCTTGATATAATCTTAAGGTGATAGTAGGCAGACTTTGTGATGGTCTTAATGTGGCTGCTGAAATTAAGGTCTGAGTCTATGATTACACCAAGGTTTCTGGCTTGGTTTGAACATTTCATCTGTGTAGATTGGAGCTAAGCAGTAACCTTTAACCTTTCTTCCTTGGCTCCAAAAACAATCATTTCAGTTTTTTCTTTGTTTAACTGAAGAAAGTTCTGGCTCGTCCAGTCATTGATTTGTTCAATGCATTTACTCAGTGTTTGTATGGGACTATAATCCCCTGGTGATATGGTGATGTAAATGTGTGTGTCATCTGCATAGCTATGGTATTTTATTTTGTTGTTTCTAATAATCTGACCTAAGGGGAGCATGTAGATGTTGAATAGCAGAGGCCCCAGAATGGATCCCTGAGGTACTCCACATACGAATTTTCATCCGCTCAGATGTGTATTTACCTATAGACACAAAATAGTCCCGGTCATTTAAATGGGACTTAAGCCAATTTAGTACTGCACCAGAGAGTCCCACCCAGTTTTCAAGTCTGTCCAGTAGTATCTTGTGGTCAACTGTGTCAAAAGCAGCACTAAGATCAAGTGATACCAAAACTGAAATTTTGCCATTGTCTGTGTTTAAATGAATATCATTGAGGACCTTGACTGGAGCGGTCTCTGTGCTGTGATGTGATTGGAATCCTGATTGGAAGACATCAAAACAGTCATTTATCATTAGATAATTGTTCACTTGTTGAAAAACAGCTTTTTCAATAATTTTACTTAAAAAAGGGAGGTTTGATATCGGCCTATAGTTATTCATTTCTGATGCATCTAAATTGTTCTTCTTCAGGAGGGGTTTAATTACTGCTGTTTTCATGGCCTGGGGGAAGACACCTGAAAGAAGAGACATGTTGACAATTTGAAGCAGATCTGAGGTCATGCAGTCTGAAACCTTTTTGAAAAATGGTGATGGTAGAATATCAAGGCAGCAGGATGAAGATTTCAAATGTTGTATTATATCTTGTAGGTTTTTGTAATTTATTGGATTAAATTGTGTCATAGTGATTGAGTTGTTTTTTGGTGGACACACAGATAACACATTCCCAGTACCTCGTACAGTAGTGCTGACTGCTTGGCTGATTTTCTGAATTTTGGCAGTGAAGAAGAATGCAAATTCATTGCAGGCCTTGGTAGATAAATGTTCAGAGGCCATTGGCACAGGGGGGTTTGTTAGCCTGTCGACTGTGGCAAACAGGGCGCGTGCATTATCTTTATTTTTGGTGATAATGTCTGAGAAGAAGGTCTGCCTTGACTTTTTCAGTTCTAGATTAAACATGTGAAGTCTTTCTTTATAAATGTCATAATGAACCTGAAGCTTTGTTTTACGCCACCTGCGCTCAGCTTTTCGACATTCCTTTTTTTCATGTTTGACCTGCATGGTATTCCTCCAAGGCGATTTTTTCTTATTGGAGACCACTTTTACTTTAGTTGGTGCAATGGAATCAATAATATTTGTAATTTTTAAAGTGAAATCTTCTACAAGTTCATTTGCAGAGAACCTAGAGAGGGGGGTTATGGAAGAGAAAGCCTGAATAAATATATCACTGGTACTTTCAGTAATGTAACGTTTTGAGATAAACTCAGTTTGAACATTAGTGTTCACAGATAAATCACTTTCAAAGAAAACACAGCAGTGATCAGAGAGAGCAACATCAGATACCAGAACCTTGGAAATGTTTAGACCCTTGGAGATAACCAAGTCTAGGATGTGGCCCCTGTTGTGTGTGGGCTGCGTCACATGCTGAGTGAGTCCAAAGTTGTCAAGGACATAACACAGTTCTTCAGTCACTCTGTCCTGAGGTTTGTCAACATGGATGTTAAAATCACCAACAATTAAAACAGAATCAAAGTCAGTGCAGATAAGAGACAGTAGTTCAACAAGGTTATCAAAGAAATCAGTACAGTATTCAGGTGGTCTGTAAATATTAAGAAATATAGACCGAGAGGATGTATTTAACTGAAGAGCCACATATTCAAAAGAAGTGAAATTTCCATAAAACACCTGCTTTCATTTGAATAACTCATTAAAAATTATACTAACACCTCCTCCTTTTTTATGCGTTCTAGTCTCAAATTAGCCCGGATAGTACACAAAGCCAGCAGCAAGCTCACACTACCTGCTACTATTGAGCATGATAGTAATACTGATAAGCAATAACAGACTATTGTTTTCATCACAACTAACTACTTGTGAGGTTTGGTCTTTCTTAGTGTTTGAAAAGACAACACACACACACACACACACACACACACACACACACACACACACACACACACACACACACACACACCTAAACACACACACACACACACACACACACACACACACACACACACACACACACACACACACACACACACACACACACATTTCTTGGTCTGCTTATGACTACTACATGTTTAACCCTAGCTGTAGTTGTGTCTGTCAGTAGAGTAAAGGTTAGGGAGAAAGGTAACACACCCAGGCTGCATCCCCTGGAGCCTCAAACACCATCTGTTAACCCTAGTATTCTTCATAAAGGTCTTTTAAACACTGAATACATTTGTTTTTATGAATCTTTTTTCCTACAGTTATCATAAGTGTTAAGATGAGCATGTATTGCATGCATGATGGAGTCTATTCTTTTTTCCAATCACATTTTGTTGTGCAATATGAAATGACAACAAAGACATTATTTTCTGACATGCTGACTTTAAGAGAGCAGAGTTTTGGGTACATGTTAGTGGCAGGCAGTTGTGGTAAGATGGCGGCAGTGTGATAAAACGGAAGTAAAGCACTATAAAGGTCATGGTTGTAGAATGACAGGTGTCCATATACTGTTACAAAAAGCTTATGAGAGGAAGTGTGCTATGATTGTTTGTAAGAGTTAAAAACTGAAAAAGTATTCTGAATTTGGCATTCATATGTATGTGAGGGGGTTTTTCTATATTACAAACAGTGTCATCATAAGTTTTTCTTTCTTCAACCTCATCTGAGGACAAGTTTCTTTCAACAACACCTGCAACTTTCTTATCTCTCTGCCTTCAAGATCAAAGTCCAATGCCTAGTTGCTTGTTCTTTTCCATTTGACATCAATTCTCAGCTCTATAAAGCCTTCAAAATCCTTAAATCCAACACTAACGCGAATACATTGTCATCGTACCAGAAACAGACAGAGAGAAGATGATAGAAAGAAAGTTAGTCTTACCTGGTATGAGAATTCCATGCTGCCATTACTCTCTGTGGTTTGGAAAAAACACTCTGTGGTACCAGCAGGTAATAGAAATGTAAATGAAGTGCCTTTGTTTGGCTCAAAACCCAAAGTCAGGCCCACAGTCAGAGTTAAGCATGCCAGCAAACTGAGCTGTGCCGGCACAGTCATCATCCTCAGCACACACAACATGGTCCACTTCTATCTACTTTGAGAAACTATGTTACACATGAACAATATGTTAGGTTTACAGAGTATTTGCTTGCTCTCATAATCCACCAGTCATTAACAAGTTCCTTTATCAAACCTTGAAGAGAGCAGCAACCATCTGACTCAAACAGGAGTGCTCTGCAGTCTGGACTGAGGCCACATGCAAATCTAAGGAGAGGTGACAAGGTTCAATGTCCCAATGTGGTGTTAACTCCACTATGGTGAGCCTGAAAGCTCCTAGAGTATGGAGCTGGAAGTACATCAAGTTAATGTAGTGGTTGTTTTTGTTGCATCTTAGAGTTCTGTATTTTTTGTGGAAGTTATCTTTCCTGTTTTTTATTATTTATGCATTTTTTTTTAATCTCCTGTTTGGCAACTGCCATGTCTTATTCTATTCAGTAGGGGGAGCTGTAGGTGAAAATGTTCAACATGTAGAGCGCATAGACTCAAAATCATGGACATGTCAAGTATAATTTAAAATGGGTAAGTAAAAACATGCATGAAGAAAACTCATATCATTACAAAACATATTTTCTATCTTTTACTTCTTAAATTTTACTTATGTATGAATACTTTTTTCATTACAATGTAACATTTGAGCTCCTGTTGTTCCCTAGAAAAAAATCAAGTCATGGTCCATAAGGAAGCAATCTCAAAGTAACTTTATTATTGTTTTATTATGTTTAACAGTATTTCATTCATCATATTTCCATGCATTAAATTACTAAAACATGCATTATACTACTATACCATCAGTTTTTGAGCTGTTATTACAAAAACTTTCCTTATTCTGAATGTGAAGAGTCAAGTTTTATTTTTAACGCTTTTTATAACGGTATGGCGTGTTTAGAACAATATTATTGTAAAATCATATGACAAGGTACAGATTATGTAAGGTATAATGTATATAGAGCAGATCTGTATGCAAAATAGAATCCCTTCAGGGTGGGACAAGACCACAACACGATGTGTGGGAGTCATGTCTTACTCTAAGTGGATTCTATTTTGAATACCAACCTGCTCACTATACATTATCCCACTTATCACCTGACATACATGCTGGTTGTAAGCTCAGTAAACTAAAGATTGTATTCATGTTGCAGTCTCAACACTAGCCCGCTTGACTGCTAACCCTCCAATCATACCTTTCCATGCCTTTTAATTTCAGGAAGAGTCAATCAATTGATCTGTGTTTATATAGCGCCAAAACACAACAAATATCATCGCAAGACGCTTTTAAAAACAAGCTGGTCTAGACTATACTCAATGTTAAATTATTAACAAAGACCCAACACCAAAACAGGGTAAGATTCAGTCTCTCATCTTCATCCCCCATGAGTAGAGCACTTTGCAGCCTTTAATCAAGTTTCTCAGAGACTCCAGAAAGGTCTATGGTTAGTAACTTTAATGGGACAGGGATAGTTAAAGTAAGTGATGGGGGTGGATAGGGGATCCCAATGTGTCAGTTTACCCGGCAGTCTAAGCCTATAGCAGCACAACTAAGAGCTGGTCCAAGCCTGAGCCAGCCCTAACTATACACTTTATCAAAAAGGAAAGTTTGAAGCCTACTCTTAAAAGTAGAGGGTGTCTGCCTCCTGGACTCTGATTGGTAGATGATTCCAAAGGAGAGGTGGCCCTATAACTGAAGGCTTGACTTCCCATAATATTTTTAGAGACTTTAGATAAGGCGAGCAGGCCTGTATGTTAGGAACGTAGTGTTCTAGAGGTGTAATAGGGCATTAACATTTACATTAGCTTTTTCTGTTGGCATTCTTAACAGATGCAGAAGATAAAAAAAACAGCACCTGTATGAGGTCCTCTTTCCCATAACTTTTCTATTAGCATTTTCTTCTCAGTGAGCTGGTCTTAAAACAAAAAGCCAATACCGTGTCAGGGTCTCTTTCACTCAGTTCTTTGTGTGTGTGTGTGTGTGTGTGTGTGTGTGTGTGTGTGTGTGTGTGTGTGTGTGTGTGTGTGTGTGTGTGTGTGTGTGTGTGTGTGTGTGTGTGTGTGTTAATATTCCATGCTACTTTACATCTCAAACTTCTTTACAAACTAATGGTTGTAAGAGGGAGAAAGTGAGGGCATGCATTTATATGAGAGGCCGTTTAGGCAGTTATGAGAGGCCGTTTAGGCAGTATTTCATACTTTGTAGTACACACTCTATCATACTCTCATAGACACACTACTATACCCTCTTACATGCACAATCAAACTCTCTCACACACACACTATCACACTACTATACCCTTACATGCACAATCATACTCTCTCACAAACACTACTAAACTCTCTTACATGCACAATCATACTCTCACGCACACACTACTATACCCTCTTACATGGACAATCATACTCTCTCACAAACACTACTATACCCTCTTACATGCACAATCATACTCTCTCACAAACACTACTATACCCTCTTACATGCACAATCATACTCTCACGCACACACTACTATACCCTCTTACATGCACAACCATACTCTCACACACACTACTATACACTCTTACATGCACAATCATACTCTCTCACAAACACTACTATACCCTCTTACATGCACAATCATACTCTCACACACACAATACTATACACTCTTACATGCACAATCATACTCTCTCACAAACACTACTATACCCTCTTACATGCACAATCATACTCTCACGCGCACACTACTATACCCTCTTACATGGACAATCATACTCTCTCACAAACACTACTATACCCTCTTAAATGCACAATCATACTCTCTCGCACACACTACTATACACTCTTGCTTGCACAATCATACTCTCTCACAAACACTACTATACCCTCTTACATGCACAACCATACTCTCTCACAAACACTACTATACCCTCTTACATGCACAATCATACTCTCACGCACACACTACTATACCCTCTTACATGCACAACCATACTCTCACACACACTACTATACACTCTTACATGCACAATCATACTCTCTCACAAACACTACTATACCCTCTTACATGCACAATCATACTCTCACGCACACACTACTATACCCTCTTACATGCACAACCATACTCTCACACACACTACTATACACTCTTACATGCACAATCATACTCTCTCACAAACACTACTATACCCTCTTACATGCACAATCATACTCTCACACACACAATACTATACACTCTTACATGCACAATCATACTCTCTCACAAACACTACTATACCCTCTTACATGCACAATCCTCTCTCGCACACACTACTATACACTCTTGCTTGCACAATCATACTCTCTCACAAACACTACTATACCCTCTTACATGCACAATCATACTCTCACGCACACACTACTATACCCTCTTACATGCACAACTGTACTACTATTTATTTATTTCTGTATTTCTGTGTCCAGAAATACATACTTTTATACAAATACATACTTTTCTCCATTGTTCACTTACCCCTGGATATGTGGAGCTCCCCAGTCAAAGTCCACCCCCCAATTTACATATGGACACAGAAATACATAAGTAAATAAATGCATAAAAAAATGTATAAATAAATACGAGATCTTTATTAATTCATGTCCTGTTTAATTATTTTATTTATTATTTTATGTTTTATTTTATTCATTTATTTATTTTTTGTTTCTATATTTTAGGATTTATTTTAGTATTTATTTATACATTTATTTATTTATTATTTTATGTATTATTTTATTCATTTATTTATTTTTTTGTTTATTTATTTTAGTATTTATTTATGCATTTATTTATGCATATATTTATTTATTTATTTATTTATTTATTTTTACTAAAGTAATTTTCTGTCCTCCAAATAATATACTCTTGCATGATAGTAAATGTAAGAGAGGATAATAGTATATGTAAAACATTAAAATAGCTCATGTAAGTAAGGTAACAGTGTATATGAAACAGAATGTCAGTATATGTAAGAGAGATGAATAGTACATGTGTAAGCGAATAGTCATGTGTAAGTAACAGAAATGACAGTGAATGTAAGAGAGTATGATCATAGACTGTAAATAAAAATGGACAGCGTTGCTCCGCCTCTTCCCGTTGTACAGTTCTGAAGCCAAAAAATCCCTCTCCTGGGCGCAGCCATTGTGCAGCCAGAGCCTGTGAAGCCTTTGTAATAAGCTCCGCCCTACAGCGTAACGTCACAAGACGCTGTGTGCCCTTTGAAGTTTCGTTCTACGGCGGCTGTGAATCAAAGGAAACCCGGAAGTAAAACCCCGTTTTTAAACTCTAATAACTAACGAAAAATAAACTTTTCAGAAAAAAGAGGCCTTGGACACAAAACAGTCAAATACTAACTACATATAACCACAGCATACGGATGTGAGAAACATTCGTACGACGTGTATTTATTTTTTAAAGTTTGACTGCTCCCCCATTCAAATGAATGGGGGAGACGGATTTTTTGACCTATACTGCAGCCAGCCACCAGGGGGCAGTCACACTGCTGAAAGCCTCACCACCAGGGCCGTATCCGGCACGCTTGAGTATGATAGGTAATGTTAATGAGAATAGTTGTGTGTGTGAGAGAGTTTGATTGAAACGGAAGGGAGTTTGATTGAAACAGAAGTAGTACTAAATTCTCAGTTCCTGATTGGCTTAAATGAAGAGGATTTTACAGACACATGAACCGCCCATAATATAATGCAAAAAGTAAAAGTGATGCATTCCTGTGACAGGCGGAGTTATTATTGGAGGGGCTCAGTGTTAGCTTGGTCTCTACCTGTAGCAGGTGTGCTTTATGAACCAGTCTCCTCTTCAGTGAGGATCCCCCCCCGGTGTTCGTTAGTGACAAAGACACAACCGGGGGACGTCTGTTTAATGTTTGAAGTTTTTGCAGCTCTCACCGTGAAAAGCTCAGCATCTGGAGCTTGATTTAATCCAGTTTGGTGAAACATCAGACACATTTAGTAAGTTTGGATCAACTCCTTGGCATCAAAGAGTGCCGTGAGCTGACTGTCTGTCCAATTCATCCATATAAGGACATCTGTTCTGTGCATCAAGACGCTGAATTTCACCTCGGCAGAAATAGAGGTGATTGTTTCGGAGGTTGAGGCCAGAAAACAAACACTTTTCCGAAGCGTGTCAGCAGGAGGAGTCACCATAAAATAAAAAAATGAAGCCTGGGTTTCTTACTGTGGGTGTTAATGCGGTGTCTCCTGAGGTTCGCACCGTGGCTCAGGTTAAGAAAATAAGGTTGATATTAAAGTGGACGCAAAAAAATGAAATAAAAACATTAGAAGAACAGAAAAGAAGGAAGGAAACTGGAGGAGGACAAGGACCACCTGATCTGACAGCTCAGGATTAAAGAATGCCTGTGATTATTGGAGACACCTCGAAATTAGGGATAAAGTGATGATATTCACCCGTCACCTAATGGTCATTCATTTAATTTAACGAACACGGCACGCCAGAATTATCTTTCACACTTGCTCAGGGGCGTAGAGTAACTTGCCTCCAGCTGTGTCCAAACACATCCAACGTGCCTTCAGCAGCCCAAATGTGCGCTCTGCAACGGCACGCGTGAGGGCATGGTAGTTGTTATAGCGCACCTCTAGCCCTCCGTTTCTTAAAGCAGGGGTTCCCAAAGTGGGGGTCGGGACCCCCTGGGGGGGTCGTGAGACACAAATGGGGGGTCCTGGGATGTCTTCCAGATATATATATATATATTTTAAGTTGTCTAAAATAGTACATTTTACCATAGGCGTTTGAATCCCAGCACCCCTAAAATCTGAGAGATTTTTTAAAAATGTTTACTGTATGTCCTTTTTAATAAGCTAGAAACGTTTCAAAAACATACAGTACTTGGTTGAAACTTAATATTTTAACAACAAAAATAGAGCAGCTCCACAGCGTTTCACATGTTGTGCATTGCATTTCAAATGAAAGTCCAAAAAATAACTCCAATGTCAATTTTTGGTATTTTTAGTATTTTTACTAAGGGGGCTGGTTTAGTCCAGGAACATACATACAGTTTATGTGTATGTTGAGGAGCTGCTGTATCAAAATGAGTTGTCTTTCCCCAGAAATTAGGGTTACCATGTTTCTTTATGATTCCAATCCATGCCTCTTTTGCTGTGGCTCAGCATTTAAATAACCTTTATCAGATTTGATGGTTTAGTCACAGACTTTCCTCAAAAGTGTGATACTTTTCTTTCACAAATGTGGGATTGAAATTGCATTAAAATGTACGAAACAGTGAAATTTATCTTGCCCGGCTCAGTACCCCTAAACTTCCGATCCTAGAATTTCCCCTGCATTTTACCCATTATAATAAAAAAATAGACAAAAATAGTAGCTAACCTTGAAATAAAATCTTGAAAATAGAAAATGTGATGAGTTTTCTGCCTTTCTTTTTGCCAGATGGCTATATGACAGTCATCTGGCTTTTCTCTTTTACTGAAAGTAGTTTAAATATATCATGCATTTAACATAAACCATTATAATTTCTCAAGCACACAATCATTGTCCCTCACTTAGATTAGTAGTGTAAACTTAATGTAAGCAATTTTAGTAGTGTTTGTGAGAGAGTATGATTGTGCATGTAAGAGAGTATAGTAGTGTGTGTGCGTGAGAGTATGATTCTGCATGTAAGAGAGTATAGTAGTGTTTGTGAGAGAGTATGATTGTGCATGTAAGAGGGTATAGTAGTGTTTGTGAGAGAGTATGATTGTGCATGTAAGAAGGTATAGTAGTGTTTGTGAGAGAGTATGATTGTGCATGTAAGAGGGTATAGTAGTGTGTGTGAGAGAGTATGATTCTGCATGTAAGAGAGTATAGTAGTGTTTGTGAGAGAGTATGATTGTGCATGTAAGAGGGTATAGTAGTGTTTGTGAGAGAGTATGATTGTGCATGTAAGAAGGTATAGTAGTGTTTGTGAGAGAGTATGATTGTGCATGTAAGAGGGTATAGTAGTGTGTGTGAGAGAGTATGATTGTGCATGTAAGAGGGTATAGTAGTGTTTGTGAGAGAGTATGATTGTGCATGTAAGAAGGTATAGTAGTGTTTGTGAGAGAGTATGATTGTGCATGTAAGAGAGTATAGTAGTGTTTGTGAGAGAGTATGATTGTGCATGTAACAGGGTATAGTAGTGTGATAGTGTGTGTGTGAGAGTATGATTGTGCGTGTAAGAGGGTATAGTAGTGTGATAGTGTGTGTGTGAGAGTATGATTGTGCATGTAAGAGGGTATAGTAGTGTGTCTATGAGAGTATGATAGAGTGTGTACTACAAAGTATGAAATACTGCCTAAACGGCCTCTCATAATTTTCTGGCCTCTTTCATTCAGGTATCATATGCTCTTTCAGAAGAATGTGAGCGAAGGAATACACTGAAAGATTCTTCAAAAAAGGGAAACTGGGACTTCTCAGATTCATGTCAGACAGGGTTTCACAATAATGGGAAAATCAGTCTCACAACTCCGCTGTATGCCCCAAAACAAAGCACGTCGATGAATGTTGTTGGTGACGAAGTGACAAGTTTTTGAGATCTCAAACTCCATTCTGACCAGCAGTTGCTGCTGTGCTACTATGAGACTTTCATACCACAGAGAGTGTACTGTATGTCAGGGAGGAAGTGTGAGTGGAGCAATTTAGAAATTTCTATGACAGTAATGTAAGAAGGTGTGTAGACTAACAATGCATTGCACTAAGTCTCCCACTGAATGAATTTCACCTTCTTTGTAACAGATCATTCTTCTCAGGTTCTGCTGCTGCACTGGAAAGTTCTCATGACATGCTGCATTACTTTCTTTTGCAATGGCTTTGGTGAAAGATCTAAAGATTTCTCCATTTGACTAGTGAGCTTTCGCCGCTTGAACCAACCACAAGTAAGCCCACCCATTTTGCTACTTTGTCTTCGCCTCTGTCTCTCTAGTCTCTGTTGTCTCCAAAAGCCCTCTTAGGCAACACCCTCTGACAGCTTCTGCAGAATATTTTAACTTTTGGTGTAAGAGAAATAATTCTGGAGATATGACAGAGCGTGGATATCCGTCTGTGTATACGGTGGACACCCATACAACGCGGCCTCCTCCACTGCCACCCAGGCTGAACCAGAAACGACAGAATTCTGGGGCGGCTCAGACCCTGTTGTTCTTGCTGGTGAGCCTGGCATTGTTTGGCTTGATCATTGAAGCCTACTTGATCTATCGCCTCCATAAAACTGAATCTGTGAGTATCTGCTTCATCTCTGAGGATGTGCACCTGTCAAACACACCTCTCACAGCTTTATCCTGTCTTTTCTTATCAGCTGAGATTCACATTGTGTCTCGTTATTTTTTTACAGTTTTCTCATGGGAGTTCATTTAGCTGTATCACCTCACTTTCTCACTTTCATTGTTCTCTGCCTTTTCTTCTTTTCCTTTGTGTCACTGCAACTAAAAAATTCCTATGTCAACATTATTTACTTGTATTATTTTATTTATTATTTAGTTGTTGTTTTTTTTACATTAGTTCATTCTGCACAAATGTAACTTTTTGAATGGAATTTAATACATATTGTCACAGAGAAAGTTACAGAGAAATATCATCAAGGTATATTATGAAATATTATAAAAGTACACCGTATACATTGTTGGCGAGAAAGTTGCCATGTCATTTTAAATGTTAAACATTTTGTGCGTCAATATTCAAATATACAATAGATTTTAGAATTACGACAATATTTGTTGACGCAATTAGACAAACTGACATTTTCCGCATGAGACATTTTATAATAAAATTTCATAGAATCACATGCTAGCTGTCCAAAACTGCCTGCCTTACAGTCTTTCAGCTGTCAGAAAACCACCTTGTGAAAACAGAAACTGTCACGTAGTCTGATCTAATGAAAGATTGTTTTCCTCTCAAAACTGCTGACCTTAAATCATTTTACTGATAAGAGGAAGGAAGCACGCAGATTATGAGAAGTATAGGACTTTTAGGGAGAAATCTATCGACGTCCCGAAAGGGCAGGGGGGCAGGGGGGACGGAGTTGTATACTTGATGGTGGGTGGCCACTGCTTTATTTTACTGTGACTCAGTTTCCTGTCTTGATTGTCTTAGGGCAGCAGAACGGAGGGAGGGCATGGCTTTCTTGGTTTGACATTTAGCAAACAGGGTATTTCATTAAGTACTGTTAAGGGACGATGGCGAAAAGGAAGTGGTCTATTTCCTGATGCAAGAGTGTGAGCTGCCATTTGAGGTCCTGTCCTACTTTGTGCTGCAAGACAACCTCAAAGAAAACTTTAAAAACCAACATGGACCTTTAGATAACTTTATAAAGAAAAGATCAACATTGTAACATCAGCAAACATTTAAAACTGTTGCGTCGATTGACACAACTTTGTCAAACACCAGTGTGCAGTGATTGTTGCCAATGATGATTTGTTTTACTTTCGCCACTAAACCATTTCTATTTTTCACAACAGGACACCTCAGGATCGCACTCCAAGCACAGTGCCGGTAAGTTGCAACACTTTTTACTGGATTATCACCTGTTTCATAACCCTCATCAGAGTTATCACTTTTGCTCCTCTTCACACAGATGTCCTCCCACCCTCCAAGAGTCTCCGTGAGGTTCTTCCCTCCAAACCTGTTGCACACCTGACTGGTGAGATGACTGTTTCTTTATTTTGCATTTCCATCATGTTCCATTATTGATTCATCCATTTTTATTGCCAAGTTGTTGTTGGTGAGATGAAGACAATCAGACTTCATACTGCTCCTCTTTGTTTCCTAGGTGGACAAGATGTAGTTCATAAAAAAGAGATCATGGCATGGAGCATGGATGCAGACCCTATCCTCTATGAGATGGACTACAAAGACAGAAGCCTTGTCATTCAGACCGAGGGGTATTACTATGTCTACTCCAAGGTTTCCTTCTTAGACATCGATGCATTTTACCACTCTGTTCATGTGAAAACTAAACGGTACAAAGGGAAAAGTATCCCCCTCCTGCTCTCCAGGACAAAGTCACAGGGATCCAGCAGGAAAGAGATCAGAGATCAGAAAACCAACTCAGAGGAGTACAGCAGAAAAGAGAGCCTAGATCAGAGGTCCAACAGTTACCTGGGTGGAGTGTTCCACCTCTTCAAAGGTGATACAGTCTTTGTGAAAGTGAGCAACACTTCCCAAATCGTAGAATTAAGATTCTATGAGAACTTCTTTGGAACGTATATGATATGAATATCACAGTGAGAAGCCTCAGGGGCAAAAAAGTCTCAGAGGCCGATGAATCTCTATGTAATAAAAAGAGGTCAGCTACAGGAAATAGAGGTCTGAAGCATCTTTGCACCTCAGAGCTCAGGAGCGCCAGGGCTTTACTTGTAGTCTTATTTTGGGGGTGAAATGTTTCTTTTTTTTAATCCGGCTTGACGGTGTCACATAATTTTGCACCAGACTTTCAAAGCAGGGACTTTTTACAAGCTTTGTTGTATAATACACTGTCAATTTACTTATTTTAATCATATGTTGTATTTTTTATACACAATTTGTTCTTTCTGTTAGAATAGATGTAAGAATTTAAACCAAACTGTAACCGTACACCTTTTCATTTCTACTGTAACATGTAATCCATATATTTATTAATTCCTTTAGTGGTAGAATGAATGATACAACTGCTTTAAACTGCTTTATTTATGTATTATAATATATAAAAACATTTCAATAAACAGATAATGATAGAAAAGTCATGTCTGCTGATTTTCTCAGACCTTTCTTTCAGGCTGTCTTATAGCTGAAACTGCCCCTGTGTGCACTTCCTGCTGAGTCAGGCGAAGATTTGCAGGAGCCTCTGCAGAGTGGTCTCAGCAGCAGCAACACGTTAACCCCCCACAGTGTAACCACACAGTGCACACTGTACTCCTACTCATATATTAGTATGACACCACAATTAAGTAACAACCTTCCTTTCAGGCCTCAGTGTCAACCTCACTTGACCTATGTGGGAATGCTGATAAAAAGTCTAACTTATGTAATAAACGTACTTCTCAAGGATTGTTTAGAGATACAACAGATTAATATGTGTACTCAAAACATGAACGTATTCAATCTGATGCTGAGGGGGATCTTTTCAATCCATCGCCAAGATAACAAGCTTGCTGAGATGCATGAGCAGCAAGTTAGAAGATTTTTTTTGTCTCCCTTTTGTCACTGTTACGCTTTCTCTTCAGCTGGGTCTGTTTGAAGAATCTGCTCTCAAAAAAACCCACAGAGTGGTATATTTGTAAACTGAAAAGGAAGTGGTGGCGGGGGCTGCTGGTGGAGGGGAGGGGGTTTGAATAGCAGGTTGACTGAGTCACTTTCCAACCCAAGACCTGGAGACCAGTGGCTGCTATGAAAGTGATGTCACAGAACTGTGTGTGTGTGTGCGCGTGTGTGTGTGTGTGTGTGTGTGTGTGTGTATTTGTGTGTGTGTGTGTGTGTGTGTGCGTGTGTGCGTATGTGTGTGTGTGTGTGTGTGTGTGTGTGTATTTGTGTGTGTGTGTGTGTGTGTGTGTGTGTGTGTGTGTGTGTGTGTGTGTGCGTGTGTGCGTATGTGTGTGTGTGTGTGTGTGTGTGTGTACAGGTAGGTTTATAGGGAAAAACAAGACTTAACCTCAAATTTCTTTTCCTCAGTTATGTGCTATCAAAAAACACCCTGAGTTATGACTCATTATGGTCCAGACTGTGGTTTTAAAATAGAATGTTCAGGTAACCATATTAACTGTTGAACATTAGGTTACCTTGGCTTTGACGTTCTTTATAGCACCCTTCTCATCCTTTCATTTGTTTTTTTTTTGCTTTAATTAATGAAATGATACAACAATCAGTAATGCCAAGTGATAGCTAGATAGATAGATCTTTATTTCTCCTTAATAAGGAGATTTGTTGCCACCGTCTGTACAGGAATACATGTATAAACACAATAAACAATAAACATCCACCCAGCCTCACAGCAATGGTGCACCTCATCCCACATATGTACACACTGGACACATATGAACACACCGGACACATATAAACACACCGGACACATATAAACACACCGGACACATTACAATGGCATTCTATTTAGCAGTGCAATGGCCGATGGGACAATGCTTCTGCCAAACCGGGCTCGCCTACAGTATGGGGATCTGTATCTGCGACCGGAGGGGAGTAGTGTGAAGACTGAGTAGAGGGGGTGTTGGGGGTCTGGTGTTATAGTCCGTGCTCTGATGTATGATGGCTCTGTTGTTGAGGTCAGACAGGTTGGGTGTGGGGAGGCGGATGATTTTGGTGGCAGTGTTTGTGGTGCGTATGTTCATGACAAACAAATAAGTAAACAGACAAAGAATAATATGATATACAATAAAAGATGGAAAAACAGCAACACAAACTACAGAGAGAGATAGCTGAAAGCATGTCAGTGTGAGAATTGATGATATAAGATAAGTTGGGAGTTTTATTGTTCTGTGGCGGATTACAGTCCCTGTGAATGTTCTTGCTTTGCAATGCATGTGTGAGTCATACTCTTTCCAGCGCTGGCAGACCTCTTGAGGCGTGACAGACTGTAGTAACAAAGGAAGAGGAGACTGAACAGCAATGCAGTCGGAGTTCATGTCTTTAGTCTTGACTTGACTTTGACAGTGCATTTGTGTGGGTGAGAGTTTTTCAGTTGACTATGATCACACAAGTTACTCATACCTCTGCATCTGAAAAAACAAAATGTTCCATTGCTGAAGATGAGAGTTTTTTTTTTTCTTCTCTTCCTTTTCCTTTTTAACACCAGAGGCCATTTTAACCACCATGAAGCAAACGTGTGAGGCCTGTAGCAATGTGTTTCTGCAAAGCAAAAGTGAAAGGTGGTCATGGCTCACAGTCCGCAGCTAAATACCGTCACCTTGTGTTGGTCTGTAGCAGGTGGAACACTCAAGTGCTGGTGTTTGAGTTAACTGTGAGCAGTGTGTTCAGTCAGTGGATCCTCTCAGATAAACAAAAATACAGTAATTCAAACCTTTAAGTTACATTTTTAAGTAAGGTACAAACTCCAGTGGCTGGTTGCATGCTCGTTTCCAAAAACTTCAATTGTCTGACAAACACTGACAATTTAAAGGAACCATTTTTCTCTCGTTTTTGTTTTTTTTAAGCAGGGTTGTATGAGGTACTTGAAATAGAAGTGTGTTACCTACAGGAGATGTCAGTCAGCTCCGCTCCTTTATTGAGAAACTGTTTAGATTATGGGTACTTAAGCTAGGCTATGAGGATGCAGACAGGGTCAATTTTACCACCATTTAAGCTAATTTTAAGATTAGCTCCAACCCAAGCACCAATGTCAGTGTAAGTGTACACCAAATGAAGACATTTCCAGTGCTTTTGGTTTGCCCTCAGAAAGCCACCTTGTTTCAGGGTGTATATGCAAACACAGCATGTACGTGTTCTGCTGCCTTGAGATCAGCTGCACAGGTCAACTCTAATTTTGTGTAGCAAACAGATATTCACATTGGAACGTCTGATATTAGTACACACCAGTTTGACGTTACTTTAAGCAACCATTATTCTGATGACACAGTGATCTGGTGCAATTAAAGCATTGAAAGCTGATCTAGCATAACATAAAGAGGCAGAGTTGAGGCAGGCCTTTAGCCTCCTCGCTAACAGCTACAATGTGACTGCCTGTCAGTCAAGTTGGCCATGCTTCTAATTATGCAAAACTTGTTATCTTGATATCTTCTTCACTACAAACTTATAAGAAAGTTACCCCCTATATAGTGTGTCGGTTAGCAAAATTACCTTTACACCAGAATAGTTTTTTGAAACAGGCTATAAATGTTTATTCTTCGCTGTAAAGATCAACATTTTTAAATGAGTTTGCATTAAGTTTTGAGTAATTCCTGGTCCAGTCCCAAGTGGACGCTCAAGGAACTGACGTTTTTAGCACTTCCACAATGGCTTAATTTCTCACGGCTGGAGGGTGAGAAAGCAAAACTAGAGATTTGTAGCACCTCTTTAAGCATCCTGACAGTAGCAGCTGCTGAACAAGACAACACGTGAACATGCATGCAGGTGAACACAGTAATACAGTTAACGATCAAGTCTAAGTCTGAGTCATCAGTGCTCAAAACAAGACCAAGTTGAGTCAGAACTTGAGTTAGACTGTACAACACTGTACATCAGTAAATACACTACATGTGCTAACACTCTTACATGTATCTCATACCCTTCAAAAACTATCCCTTTAAGGGCTTTTCTAACTGCACAATAAAAACATGTCAGAGCCAGCACAGTGACTTTTTGGTGGGTTGTCATAGGTCTAAATGCTATACACAACTCTTGCATATTGCAGTGGAAAACAAGAACAGAAAAAAATCCAACCCACGCAGATGCCTCTAATAAATGGAATGAGACACAGTGGGTGGTGAGTAGGTTTTATTTCTGATCCGTATTAGAATTTGACTTCTTCGACCTCTCTTCAGTGTAATCGAAAGTTGTGGTCACAACAGCTAATAGAGGGAGCGACAGAAACTCTGGGTTTCTGAGGTGGAGGCTTAGATGAGTTTTCAAGATAAAATTTGGAAAATGTGTCTCGGCTCTGATGACTAATGCAAAGTTCCTTTGACCTTTTGTGTGCTATATCATTGTCGGTACACAGAAGATCATCTGATGTGATGTCAGATGTTTGTGTAAGTTGTAAGTTTTTTCTTTTGCTTTGTCAGAGTCTGGAGGGATAGTTCTTAGACAGCATACTGCAGGGTCTCGCTGTGAACTTGCAACCTCTCACTTTCACTTTTTAACCAGGGTCTCTGAAGTGACTCATGATCAAAAGCACTGATTCATCATTATGTCATTTTAAACACATCAAACAAATCAAAGGTCTGAAGACAGTACAGATTTTAATAATGACATAGTTGCATTTTTTTAAATAGCAACAGTTGTGGTGGTACAGTCAGATTTAAGGACACATGTTTAAAAGCTCCTGGGACTAACGCAATATGTTTTTTTAATGCGTAATAGCACTTGTGAAGACTCATCAACACAGGAGTGAGAAGTTCCTCTTTTCATTAAAAACAACATCACAGACAAAACCAAATTTCTCATTCAGCACCACTTAACATACGAAACTTTCTGCATAAACCACCACGATTGTGATTTCACAATATGTCACACAAGTAGTAGAGTAGGTTCTGCAAGGTTGCTTGTGGCAGACTATTTCACTTTTCATTCAATATTCTGAAAACGAAAAAGAAAACCATTGAATGTCAGTCTGGTACTTGTTCTGACAAAATCAACAAAAACATCAATTCAGTTTCTTTTCAGGATTACTAAAGGATTCCATGTTACCATGTCTAAATGAAAAAACATCAGATTTTTGTATTATCCTGAAAAAGATGGACCAACAATGTTGTTGAGTTTTCTCAACTTTGGCTGCATATTACTACAACAGCTAATGAAGAAAATACATTCATTCTGGTGAGCCCTGGAATAAATAAATGCATCTCACACAATGACATACAATGTCACATATTGACATACATTCATGAGTTGGTCGCTGACCTGTTCAATAAATGTATAATAAATATACAGACATATTCTACAGTGCACATATTCCAGATGGAAACAATAAATTAATACTCAATATTATACGTATAATAAAATAATATATAATTCAGACTTTTAAAAAAATCAAGAAGTAAATCAGCACCCAGCAAATAGGAGGTGTGCAAATCACACATAGTCCAGGCATTTCATTACAAAAAGTACATTCCTGCTGCTTACTAATACATAATCTAAATTTAAGTAGCAAAAAAAAAAAGAAAAAGAATTCAAACAATCAAGTAAAATCTGTTTTTCTAATTACTGCCTTCACTGACTAAAAATAAAAGTGTTCAATGATGACAGCTGTTTGAGAAGCACTGTGAATTCACTAAGTTTCTACAAGGGAGATTTCCCCAACCCTACATGCTGGATCTTATTTAGTAAGTTCCACAACCTTTTAAAGTTTGACTTTGAAAACCTGTATGCACAACAGCACAAGAAACACACCTATAGTGACTGCCATCAACTTCAGTCCCATCCTGAGCTGCGATGCAGTTTACACTGATAAAAATGTCAATTCTGTTTGATGGTGAAGTTATTTACTTTAGTGGAATTTAAGGTGGTGGAGATTTTTATAAAGCAAAGTTGTTGTTCTTGTTGTCTAACTCAGCCTTTTAGGTACTCTCTGGGGCTGAGGCACCTATCTCACCACATGTTGGTTGAATGATTTTCCGATCTAATGATCCAAAGTCAAAGACAGAGGTCTGTTTGGTAACAGGAGTATCACAAGCACCATCTCAGCATCTGAAAATAATTTGAAATCAAGACATGTAGATGATATCTAGGTGGGTCAGAGATTCCGTTTCATCTATATGGTGAGTTTGCAGGTCGATGGTGACTTCCAGAGTGCCTTCAGACAGAGCTACCACCTTGGCGAGAAGGCCTGTGCTGCAGCTGTCATTTTTGATCCAACCCTGCAGGATATCTGTGCTTTGCTGAGACACATTTGTCCATTTCAAACTCACTTTGAGGCCTTTGGGCAGAGGACTATCCGTACATGTCTTCAGTTTCACCTGAAGATTTATGAAGTAATATCCATCTTTCTCTATGGTTAGGACTTCTTCTTCATTTAATGAGAGCAGGCCTGTAATTGGATATTTTGGTTCCCATTTTACTCTTCCGTTTCCTGTGGATGACAGAGTAGCTGCTATTAGCTGCAAGCTTTTTTACAACTGCATTTTGTGTATGACATGTTGAGTGACATCTGCTAGTGAAGTGATGAAACAATACATGAAGAAATAGTGGTAATAGAATTAAATGTTCCACTGACCCAGACATGAAATGTATATTAACAGCTTTTAATAAAGGAGCTGAGTCCCATGTTAACAACTTAAATCAAACATCCTGGGAAAGGAAACTTCAAAGAGGAGTTCTTTACCTGTGGAACCCTTAAAGGTGAGCATTTTGCCATTTTCTGAAAGAGACTGCAGAGAGAAGAAAAAAAGAATTAATAATCTAAAAAATATAAAGAATATGTTTAAAACGTTTGCTTTGATGTGGTTGCATATATCCTTGTTCACACAGACAAGCTAGACAGGTGTCACACTTCTTCAAACATGCTGATACCACTACTAACACCTCTGTCTTTATAATAAGAACAATTTGCAACAAGTGCTATCTTTAGAAGGAAAATGAAGGAACAACAGTTTAGTGTAGTTGCATTTCCCCGAATGTGGCTATGACGTCAATGTGCTTCCTCCAAGATGTGAGGAGAGTGGTTAGACTGTTTGACATAAACTACTCAGACTTGAAGTTAGATCTGCAATATTTAAATGATGTAAATATTACAGAAACTTAGTGTCAGCACAATCTCACACATGTTGGCTCAGAAAGAATATATGACTTTGGTCAATAGAAGAAGCACAAACTCTGATTCTGTAGTTCTTCTTACCAGAGGTCTCTTGCCTGGCATGGATTGCATAGCATGCTCTGGAGCTAAAGTGCTGCAGTTCTGATGCTAGAGAAGAAAGAAGAAGCACACAGTAAACTCTTTGGAAATTTTACAAAGAAAAAAAAGTGTTGAGAAATTTAACTTGACCAAACTATCTAAACAAAAAAAATATCCAAATGGTTTGTCTACATTTTTGACACCCTTCCTTCATATCTAACAAAAGTGCTAGATATCAGTGGTCTAGACTGGTCTTAAATTAAGATGAATATTTCGCATCAGTTTTCACTGTTAGGGAGTCAAAATAGGGGGATTACAGACCACAGGGGCGTCTTTCTCACCAGCTGTGCTACTGCCAAAACCACATGAAAGAACAGATGTCTTGTGCAGGTGTTTAACAGAGATGTGCTGACATTCATCCTGTACTCTGAATTATCTACATATTACTTCAACATGCCTTTAGTTTTAATGTTTGTATCTTGGTATCACTGGATGCTATACACTCTAAATTCAACTTTAGGGTATTCAAAATGAGAATTCTCACCCTGTCATGATGTCCAGCTGTGAAGAAGATGGTGATGAACACAACCTGGATGATGGTGAGGATGGTGATCCACAGCACGAGGACTCGAATGAGGCAGTGCTGTGCAGGCTGTGACATTGTCCGTATGAAAGGCACAGCTCAGAGTTGCCTGAGCCCGAAGAGAGCAAGAAGACAGAACTGATGTCTGTATACGTCCTGAGTTTTCTCAGCTGCGCAGCAAAGTAGTGTGTGTGTGTATGTGTGTATGTGTGTCTGCTTCCTGAGCTCTGTAAGTGCGTGTGATGAGAGAGTTTTGTTGTCTGACTGCGATCAGTCCTACCCTGAGTATCTATAGAGCAGAAGTGCACATAGAAATCCAGATGGTGCTTTCCCCTGCTTGTGACAGAAGATCAAGACAACAGGACCAGGTTTTATCTGCATCTTGGGACTGGCCCTTTTGTCCTACTCACTATAAATCTCACAAAATAGAGGAACAAAACTCACTGGGAAGGAAGGGGTGTAGAAATAAAGTCATTCCAACATGAATCACTCACTTCCTTATCTATGATCAGACTTTGTGAAGAGTGTGTGGTTTTGCACACCCGTTTGATTGTTCTGTTATAACATTCATAATCTTTGTCTTGTCATTTTTGCCCCCCTCTATGACACTGTATTAAAGCCTCGACATCTAAAAGCTCATCATGCTTTTGTCTAACAGTCAAATACAGTCATCACTGTGAATATTGACTGTGGAATAAGTAAACAGGCTATGTCTTTAGTGTTTTGGTCTATCCCCTCACACTGGTTAGAGGTATTGAAATAACACTGTAAAGAAACTATTGATCGTGTTGCTGATGGCCTTTGCTTTGGAAGTTTATAAAAAGGCATGACTTTTAATTTCAGTGTGTTTAACAACAAGAGCTTAAGAACAAGAGCTTAAGAATACTCTGGGGAAGGATAATGTATATTCATTTTTGGAAGGGTTGGTTAAAACAAATACCCAGGAACCTTATTCATTCATGCAGCACCAAAAATGTTAAAACTAAAAGGTAGTGTTAAGAAATGGGAATATTTTGCAATATCTAGCAATCAGACTACATTTAAATGCTCCCTTGCTCCTTTTTGCTGATAAATAACTTAAACCTGTTGGTATCAATTTTATAGGATCTACCCTTGAATGATTACATGTATCTGGACTACATTACCATTACAAGATGGTGGAAGAAATGCATGAAACAAAGGGTCTCAGTCAGATTAAAGAAGAACTCAAAAAATGTCATGTTTTCTTGTTTACTATTTGCACTTCTAGAAAACTTCCAGCTGCACACACATTCTGGTTGAGGTCAGTGAATGTGGTTTCACTTTCTCTCCTTGTAGACTACTTGTACCGCCTGGGGAAAGTTTGATGACAGCAAAACAGGATGGTCTCTTGTTTCAGGTATGTGTCATCAGTGACACAATGATAACACTAGATACCTGTAGGACTGTCAGAAGCCACAATGACAGAAGACTTGCCCAGGCATGTTCATGACTAATTCATGGTGGGTGAAATACGTTATATACAATATACTGCATACTTGCAGGATTGTACCAAATAATATGGAAAACAAACTGGATGTAATAATTCAATAATGATAGATTATAATTGGATGGAAAAAGCAGAAGTGAAGTTATGCTGAGTCAGGAGTCATGTACACTAGAGTTGTAGTGAGAAATCGCTGGTGTTACTTTTCTTTGGTGACAAACTTTGTTAAAAGGCAGAGGGGAAATGCACTGTGTCATCAGCTCTGTGGAGAATTACTATATTTTCAGTTGATGCAACATTTTCCAATCAAACAGCCAATCAAAAAGAATTAACCCTAATTGAATCATAGTTTCATTCACATAGGAAACTGTCTGCACAAGAGATAATTGAAAGTGACCTTAATAAGAGTGGATGAATCTTTAAGTGATGTTTTTTGATGCATCGTTACAAAGTTATTTGCAGCACAGAACATTAGATGAATCATTGTGACTCCATCAGTCCAGTCATTTCAGATCAGCAGATCAGCTGCTTTTGTGTGCCACCCACTGCTTATCAGAAAGCAATACATTCAGGTTTTTTTTTAAAGTGTATTAGTTAAATGAGTCATGGGATGTTGACAGACTTTTCAGACACCAGGTTCCTTCAAACAGTCAAACCACCACATCATTCTTCTGTTGAGGTAATGAAATGCTGGAATATAACATTTTTGGGGGAAATACCAACAAAATTTGGAAATATAACTCAAATGCTGACTGTGAGCCTTTTAAGGAAAGTGTCATGAGCAGGGAGACCTTGATGTGGCAGCACACTTGGAAAGGGCAGACAGTTTCCCATCTTCCACCCTGGCACTCTATGAGAAATATTTGCAGACCAACAATTAATGCTTGATAATAACAATATTCTATTGCCAGACATGTACAAGCTGTTGAAGCTGCTCTACACCATCCTATGATCAACTGCCAGTGCTTCAACAATGTTTCTCATCCATGCATCAATAGAAACCTATCTGAGGTTGACAGTGACACTTAAGAGACAGAGTAGCAATCAGTGGTGGATGTTTTGGAGATTTTCAAGGGACTTCACTAAGCTCAACCTCAAAAGTTATTTGGCCATATTCAAAGAGCTGTGGTGAGTTGACATTACTTTTGATTGTATGGAAGGAGGTCAACACATCCAAAGTGTCCTACTTATGTGTTATCTGTAATATTGTAACAGTAACAGTGGCTCTGCTATGTAGTTGCCTCATGTTTGTGTTTGTGTTGTTTCCTCCTTTGTTGTGGTGAGGTTTTTGGGGGGGTATGGCTCATGTTATTGCTGATGGTCATGTTTGCTTTGTGTGTCATATAGAGGAATTAGTACTCATTTCAGTCTGTTTCATAACTGGCTAATAAGGTTGGGAGTAGATCATGTTTACCATTGTGTTTCACCGGCTCTGCCTTTAACAACACTCTGTAAATATTTTGTAAACCAAGAGACCATTTTGGAAGTTTTGAAAGCACTGGGAGAAAGACAGGTTTTGTCTCCTTAAAGAACAAAAAGAGGCAACCTGCAAGATGGGAGCTGCCTTGAATCAAACCCAAGATGAGCTAAAGGACCAGACAAAAATGATGGGTTTAATTTCCTTGTAGAGCAGATGGAAGAGAGGTGCAAAATACAGACTGCACAGAACCAGGTGGCTGAGAACCCCACATAAAACCGTTACCTTAAGTAAGTACTCTGAATGGCAAACCTGTTGTTAAACACTATAAGCTTGGAGTTAGCTGTTGTTACTGGCATACTTATGATTGGCATAGACTTTTCTGGCACCAATGCCACCATTCTCATACTTCGAAATACAACTTATCACATGCTGATCCTGAGCTTTTAAAGAAACCTGCACCTCGAAGGCCACAACAAACCAGGCTAAAGAGGATCTGGTGAACAAAAACCACCATTAAGAGGAAGAAAAGTCTTGTCTTTTTAAGTGAAGTGTTATTAGCAGCGAGACCAGGATGTAGTGGTTTGCTGGGAGCACCTGATTATGTGTCTAGCAAAAAAGTGAGACGACTAATTCCCATCTACCTCACTGGCCACACCTATGCACACAGCCTGTTGACAGTCATAATTCGGACATCTGTGAATGAAGAAGGACAAAAAGGTTCTACAGACTCTGATAAAAACTCTCTTTTCAGATATGAACAAGCTATTAAAGCTGTTCTTCACCATCCTGGTATCAACGAATGTTACTGAACGATCTTTCTCATCCCTCCACTCTTTAAATCCTTATCTGAGGTCAACGATGACACTAAAGAGACTGAATAGTTTTGGCAGCAGTGGATGTTTTGGAGATTTCAAGGGACTTCACTCAGCTCAACCTCCCACCGAGACAGTTCATTGGCAGCATTTAGCCCTATTTAGCCCTGTTAGTAGGAGTTAAAACTGATTCATTAGTCTCCGTATAAAGTGATATCTATAATATTGTAACAGTAGCAGTGGCTTGTCTATGTGGCAGCTGCGTGTGTGTTCTTTTTTCCTTTGTTGCAGTGGGGTTGAGAGGGTTGGTTTGGGTCCCACTAATTCTATATGCATCCCACCATGATCTATATCTACATGCCTGATATATTCTGGCCAATAAATGATGATGTACTGCCTTCTAGTGGTAGCAGTCAAATAATGCATAAGATAAAGAGACATGCTGTATTTAGAGAACAGAAAGTGTCTGCCTATGAAACGCAATGTGCTCATGTATGGAAGCCAAAAACATTTGTGTTCACAATTTCTTTGAAATACTGTTATCTCAAAAGCAGAAGTGAACTGTGTTGTTATATTTAGATAATGTGGTTCTTAAGATAAAAAAGTTCTTGGTCACAGGTAAATACCATAGACTGTACAATTAATAGACGTAGTATCCGTGACGTCACACATCAGTTCCTGAATGCTGTATGATTTACTGGTCTATTTCCTACTACTTCATTCTGTTTGATTGACGTGTATTCCTTTTAACCTCGTGTTGCATTTTGTTTTATCCCTGTCGTTTGAAATTTTTGCTATGTTATTTGAACCATGCTTTGTTTGTCAAAGCACTTTGTAAACATTTGTTTTTAAAGGTGCTATATAAATAAAGTTATTATTATTATTATTATTATTATTATTATTATTATTATTATTATTATTACTATTATTATTATTATTATTATTATTATTATTATGAAGCCAATCGTCAGCGGGAGCCATAATGGATATGCTGAATGCAACCTAACTGCTGTCGAGCTAGTATGAGGTAAAGAGGCGGGCTTTGAGCCTCCTAGTCAACAGCTACAGTGTTTCTGCCTGTTAGTCAAGTCAGTCATGTCCTTCAATGGGCAAAACTCCTAATCGTAATAACTTCGGAACTGTTGTGTTATAGTAAAAACTCTGCCCCGTACAGTGTGTCCAGATGGAGAAATTAGCTAGTCAGACTTTAGCCGTTTTTTTGAACCAGGCTGTAAACATGTTTATTATTGCTTCAAAGATCGTCTTTTTTTAATTGGTGTGTATGTGGTTTCTGGTGTTTCTGCAGCCAGCCTCAAGCTGATGCTCAATGAACTGCAGTTTATAACACTTCCGCATGGGCTTCATGTTTTGAGACCGGAGGTTGCTGCTTGGTAGACACATTTTCTAAGACACAGCATTGGGTGGTCATGGAGTATAAAAATGTGTTTGGTTCCTATGGTCAAAGGTTGTTTCAGCCTTCAGCCTCACTGTTATATGTGAGTAATGTAATATGAGTGTATGAAGATAAAGAGAATAGTAAAAAGGTACTATATAATAATACCATGATCAGTTGTTATAAACAATAATAATATAACATATAATTGAATAATAATAATTATAATACAAAGTGTGACCTCAAAATAATGACATTAAAAAAAGTCAAGCACATCCATTCTAGGCTTCCATACATTTGGCAATCAGTAGCCTATACTGTAACACTGTCTGTTACCACTAAACCAGTAAAGAGGTTACCTAAGGACAAGCCATAGCTGATGTTAATGTTATTACATTTTTTTTAATTTTTATTTTGTATGTCTTTTTCTTATGCCTTGTACAAAGAGAGCACAGTTTACCTAAGTCAAATTCCTTGTGTGTTCAAGCATACCTGGCCAATAAAGCTGATTCTGATTCTGATTCTGAAAAAAAAACTAAGTGGGGGGTAATGGCTTCTGAAAATAAATGTGATGATTGAATTACTATGAATATGTTGACCCCTCTGCATCATTTCTGTCTTTAGAAATGCAAACCAAAGAGATAAATGTTACACGTTAACTTAATTTTGTTTTTTTTATTTCAGGAACATCCATCCATCATCTTGACTGCTTATCCCGTTAGGGGTCACGGGGGGCTGGAGCCTATCCCGGCTTCGGGCGGAAGGCAGGGTACACCCTGGACAGGTCGCCAACCTATCACAGGGCTAACACAGAGAGACAGACAACCATTCATGCACACTCTCACACCTACGGGCAATTTAGAGTGATTAATCAACCTGAGCATGTTTTTGGATTGTGGGAGGAAGCCGGAGAACCCGGAGAGAACCCACGCATGCACGGGGAGAACATGCAAACTCCACACAGAAAGGCACCCGCCCGGCCAGGGATTCGAACCAGGAACCTTCTAGCTGTGAGGCAACAGCGCTACCCACTGCACCACCGTGCCTTCATTTTCGGAACAGTTAACAGTAAAATCTCACTAATATCTATGCCATTAACACAAACACATGCTGTGCTTCTGTCTTTACACCAGGTGGCAGGAAAACTCTAATTCATAGTCAACCACAAACTGAGCACAGCATTGCTGAATACTAATCAATAGGTCAATCATGTGGCATATCAGATAATTGACAGATAACAAATGTAATAAGATGCACCATGCATTAGATCATAACTTTCATTAACGTTTAATAAGCTTCCTGTAGAGAAAGACCTCATCATGTGATCTTATAGTGGTATGTTTGAAGCCCAGGTTATTTTTCTGTATTCATTTGCAGACAGAGTAGACCTACAGTCAACATTGTGGAAAAATCTAATTGCCAGACAGTCTCGCATGTTGCCTAAAGGGTAATGGTTGTGCAATAAATGGGCTATGATGATGAAATAAATTCATTCAGGTTTATGTTAGTCTATTTTTTTTGATGGATGAAACCACAGCTGATATAATGTTCCATTGGTAAAGTTATATTACATCCTTAGTCTTGTTGAAAAGATTTGCCCATTAAGTTGAAAAGATAATTCTTCATGGGCTATCTTAATAATTTCTGCATTATCAGACAGAAGAACAGTATAGGGGCACACTGATGGCAGGACAGGAACTGTATGGGACGTGTCGTCATGGGTGGGACAGTTTAATGGGACATGAGACATCTCCGGGAAGAGGGGCAGTCGTTCCACAGCTGCCAGGTCAGGTGAATGGGACATGTTGTGTTCTCCAGCCACATCGATTCTGCCGGGATCTGCATGTGCGTCAAGCTACACGGAATAACACCGGAAACTGCGCCATTTTCCAACCAAAATCAACGTCTCATGATTGCTCAACTAACAGCAAGACAGCCATGAATCAATGAAGACGTTTTATTTTGAAAGTTTGAACTCAAAGTTGTGTTTGCCACACATGTTTGCTTGACAGAGGTCGACTGTTCAGGACGATTCAGAGCTCAGAGTACAACGCGCTCCCTCACAAGAAGTTTATAGAGGCGTATAACTGTGTTGGATGTTTGTTTTCCTCCTTTTTTCCACATTCTGTCCGTTTTTCTTTGTCTTATCTTTTACTTTTTTCTGTCAAACGTATAAAGTTACCTCATGAACTAGCAGTCGGCTGGTTGACCGGGGTCTGCTGCTGTCAAACTTTGGTTGACATGGATTTCTTGCACCGACGACGGATGGACTGAAAAGTGTCTATCATTCACCGGCCAGTCAAGACTTAAAGGACTCTTTGCAACTACCTTTTTGGAACAAGTTGTTTGTTATTTTTTTTAAAGACATGCAAAAGTTCAACTCCACCGGTACCAACAGCAGCACGCTGCCCCGGGACGCGGAGCTCCAGCTGCGGTTAGCTGACAGCGGAGGGGCCGGGGAAGGGAAGGAAAACGGTGCTGGGAAACATTTCCTCGCCCAACCTGAGGAGGAAAAGTTGCTTTGCACAAAGAGGAAGATGCTCGTCGGATTGGATGTTGTATGTCTTTTTATCGGTAAGATGAGTTTATTCACTTTCAAACTAAACTGGGAGTGTTTTTTAGTCAGGCAACCATAAGCTATCCTTATTTCAATAAACTGAAAATCACTTTCCCTCCTTTAAAGTTTAATCCATTTTGTGTGGGCTCCCTCAAAAGACCTATGACCCTCAGAATCTTCTGGTTGCATATGTCAACAGCTTATAAGTACACCATGTTGACTTCTTCAGAGGTCAGAAGGAGTTTAAACTCAGCTTGTTTTGGTGGGGGAACTAGGGATGGTGATTTGTTAATGTTAACGAAGCTGCAAAACATTTTTCCACAAGTCAAACATAAAGTGTTCAAAAGGCAGAAAACTTTCAGCCCGTTCCCCTCTGCGCTGCACGTGGGGGCAGAAGGGTGCGATGGAGGGATGGAGGGAGAGAGAGAGAGAGAGAGAGAGAGAGAGAGAGAGAGAGAGAGAGAGGGAGGGGGGGGCTCAGCTGGCAGGAGCAGAGTTGTCCCGGGAATTCATCTGTTCCCATGGAAACCCCAAAGTTCCCGGGAGAAGAACGTGGGAATTGGGATAAAAAACATGCCCCGTGCTTGTCATGTTGTCGTGCCGAAAATGAGCGCTGCAGCGTCTCACTATAGGATTACTGAATTTCATCCACAAATAATGAGCAGGGCTCAACTGAAAATCTGCACCAGTTTATAATTTGATAAAATGAAGCCATGTTTTCACACTGAGAAAGAACAGTAACGCAACTATAACAACAACACAGGGGCCACTGACAGAGCCAAAATGAAGGAGTGGTCAAAAATTTGATTCGCCAGAGCTCTAAAAACACAGCAGTAGACTCAACTTGAATGTTGTGAGACACTTTCACCGTGTTAAAAAGTTGTCTTTTTTTAACATGGAATGCTAAAATGTCTTATTTTGTTTATTCAGCTTCAATGAAACCACACGTTTTTAACCTTACAGTAGAGAAGCATTTGCATTTTTGACTAAGAAAAGGTTAATGATAGAAAGACTTTGAAAACAGTCTGTAATTTTGATAAGCATCATATGTACACATTAATTACATCAGAGACCACTGTGATTAAATATGTTGTATCAACACAGAGCATCACAACTGTCATTATGTTGGGTATTATTACCAGCAAAGATCCAATATAATACCAGTTACACTCCCTTTCACTGAGCCCTATAGTTTCAACTACTAATATTAGAAATTGTGAACTTTTAATCTGAATAAAGGTCTTCCAATCCTTTTTATGTGGCAAGACTGAAACACAAAGTGTTCAAAAATATGAGTAACAAAGTCACCCTTATGTAATATTATTGTTACCATGTATGCAGTATTTTAATGGTAGTTTTGTTGTTGTGTTTATAAACTTCAGTCAAAAACGATGCATCGCATTTGAGGAGTTGATCATTTTTCTTTTATTTAATCTGTCAAGAGTTTGGTGATTGTTGCTGTCAGAAAAGGAACATTACTTCTATCTCTATTGATGTAGGGAAATATCTTTTAAAATTATTTTCAAACTCTCTTCATAGTGTCGTGAAGCCTATAATAATACTGAAATCCTCTTTAAACAGAGGTACCCAGTTTCACTTCTGCTCCGGCTGTATTGGATGTTAGTTATGTGTCATACAAAATATAGTTTTGTGAGTTTTATGTCATCATCTTGCATGACTACAAGAGGGAAGGGAGCATCAGAGTCGTGTGAGCGAGCGGTTATTTGGACCGGCAGCAAACACGAGAGGTGGAACTTGTCTAGGCAGACGGACAGGTCTCAGCCTGGTTGGCAGTTAAAGACGAAGAAATAGACTGGTAGTGAAAAACAACAGTGCGAGGCAGTTAGTTTCATTGTCGTGCTATTCTTGACCCCTGCAGGTATGCTATTAGCTGTACTCTCAGCAGCTTTGTTTGGGGTTTAGGAAGTGGTTGGTGACACAGCATCTGTCAGCACGAGAGAGGGAATAGTCTCTCTCAGTTCTCCTTTGACACGTAAGGAGAAAGCACCCACAAATTTCATGGCCTGATGGCTCTCATCTCCATTTTATTAGATAACCATACTGAGACTGAGTCACTGAGCCTCACACTGGACAGAGCAGAGAGGAGTAAGTGTGAGTTGTGACTGAACAGACTATTGTTAAGTTAAAGAGATTTACACTCGTACTGCAGTTGTCATATCTCATCTTTAGTCTTACAGGCACATTTGTTTCCTGTTTACCAGGTTTTAACAACCTGTAAACAAGTCTTTAAAGATTTTGAAACCCTTGCGGAAGGAAGAAAACGGCTGGGGAGGCTAGATTATTGATCTCGCTAAGTTGTTTGTTTCAAAAAGAGGTGACAGAAAGATGTGTATGACAGGGTGACACTATGCAAACTATGTTTTGGCACCAGTCATACAATTAGCATAGGGTTAAGCTAACAGATACCATTTCTTTTCTATAGAGTTTTTGATGATGAAGCTACATTTATAAGCATTCCACTAGTTTGTAAATTGACTGTCTTTACAAAGCACTTGCACTTTACATGTCATATTGATACCATATTCATACACTGATAGCAGATGCTGCTATGTAAAGCACCCATTAGTATTGTCTTTCCTTTGCACACAACGCTTGGCAGTTTTAGGGATATGTGTCTTGCCCAAGGACACTTCGGTATATGGACAGCTGGATCTAAAATCAGACCCCAAACCTTGCAATCAAAAATGTCCGACTACCACTGAGCCACAGCCTCACTGTCATGTTAGGTCTTTGTTGAAATAAGCCATCAGCAGTAGAAGGATTTGTTGCAAGGCTGACATGAAGGTGATGTTTTAAGGAAGTCCTATTAAATAAATGTCCACTGTGACCTCCATGGACTTGAAACAGCCACATCCTGTGATGTATTTCATTAATGAATAATAGGCTCTGATCTGCCTTTCTATGAGGAAGTGACACAGTTATGGATCATTTTCCAAACCAGATTGACTCTGGTTACCCTTTGCTCAATCACTGCACATTTCTTTTGTAATTCCTCCTGCCCTGTACATGTTTGTGTGGTACTATTTAAAGAAAGAACCCCTAGTGCTTCTTTTAAACTGGCTAACACATACTCACTGGGAAAGTTTGCTGTAAACCAACCAGCCTATGTGACCTCAATTGCTTCAATCTGAATTATTGACAGTGGTGACACACATTACGAGAAACTTTATTTTAAAACTACATCTTTGTTTACTGTCTAGTTTGCTACTTTAGGTCATACAGAGGCTTCAATTTTAAACTCAGATATTTGACTGCCAGTTCAAAGCTCATCATGGCAGCTTTAAACTACACCTGTCAATGTGGTGCATTGCTCACTGAGTAATTAAATGATAAAGTACTGAATAACTTATTGTTACACCATTTTAACCTCTGGTAATGCCATTAGATTGCTAACAGATCACTGTCTGTCTGCCTGTCTCTGCCCTGTTAGCCATCATGTCAGTTATCAGCAGAGGCTTGATCTTGACTCATCTGCGGGCATTCGGCAGTAAATGCATCACTTATTTAAAATGAATTAGTCCTTTCATTTTTCTTAACTCTCTTATCTCTGACTAACCCACTTTTCCCCTGAATGTGCTATCATCAGTCTCCCTCAGACAGTTGACCCGGTGGCATTAGTCCTCCCGTAAAGGACTTATTCACTGATGTAAGTGTGGAATTTACCCTGCAGCATCCTGGCGTCATTATGTTATCAGCTGAAGAGGGATTCCACCATGATCGGAGGATTTCGCTGTTTCTCAGAGCGCTTCAGTGCTTATTTCACAATAAAAGTGAAGAGATAAACTTGTTAAACAGCATGGAATTATGAATGAACCGCTTTGAATGCTTGATACATCAGCTGAGGCTTTGACTCATGCTACCTGATCCTACTCTTGTTCAACATGGGGCCTGTTTAACATTGTACTCTAGTAATAAGTCACTGTTGTTTATGTTGCTGCTCTGACGTGCACTTGAAGGATTCTTCACATAGATATGTTGTTCTGGTTCAGCTCAGAGTCAGTATTGCATGAAAGCTGGAGAATGTGAAAGAAAGTGTGTGCTGCTGGAGTGTCAACACGTATGCATTCTCTTTGGGGCTACAGAAGTCTAACAAGGAGAGAGCTGACAGAATCTGTGCCCTGTGGCCACATCGGACATCAAACGTCCAGCCACCCGGAGGTCAGGGGGTGTCGGCTGTTTGGTATATCTGCTGAGCATGCAGGGACAGGCTTCCCTGCCTGTAATGCTGTTTCCCTCAGCACAGGTGGTCCTTACTCTGTCATCACCCCAATAAAGCCAGTTATTGACTCTCTTAAGAGTCATTGGGAAATAATTGGAATTGGCACTTGAAAACCTGCAGTTAGCTTAAACAGCTCAGGGGAACATTATGGTTGTCTGGGCTTGACCTTTTTGTAAAGGTTAATTGGTAAGTAGTTAAACACTTTCACAAGATGTAAGGTTGGGTTGTAATAATGATAAAAAAAGGAATGATTTTCTCTGCTGAGATTTTCAAATGGTTTTATTCGCTAGTGAAAACAGAAAGAAGCTGCAATCCGTTGATCACTATTCTGTGTGAGTGTGTGTTTTTGTCCTAGACGTGAAGCAGCATGCCAGAACCAAAGGACTGGTATCTACTTCTGATCTGAATTCTAAAAGAGCTCCCTCTTTTCAGCTAATCTCTGCTTTTGTCCCCTTGTTCTCCCCTTTTTCTCCAGGCAAACTCTATTTTGGGTCTGAAGGTGTTCCAGCAATGTAAATAGGTGTGTGAGTGTGTGTGTGTTACATGTCTGCATGTGTGTTTTGGGTGGATGGCAGGGTTATGTTAAGAGGATTCCTGGTTCTTTCTTTTTGGCAGAGAAAGCTGCCAAGTGAGTGAGAGAGCGAGAGGCCAACACGTCACAGCATGTCAGTGTGTATAGGGGCAGGAATATTAAATTGTCTCCTGTGTGTATGTATTTGTGTGTGTACTGTGTGTGTGTTTATGAGTAAAAGTGTGGGTGCGGATGTTTTTTTATGTATGCGTCATCCCTGCTAATAATGTGGACGCCGTACTATGTGCCATGTGCGTACTGTTTGTTGACAATTTTGCCGGTCCTGTTTTGCTGGGTGCTTCAGGCTCTGATCAAACACACTGAAGTTATGGAACACACTGGCGTCACTCTGACAGATGGAGAGTCATTAAAGACGCCTCAGACAAATCATTAGCTAGTGGAAGAAGTGATTTTGCGTACTCTCCCTTGTCAGCATATTAATGCATCTCCTTCCTATTTGACGTTACTGCAAAGGTTCAGGAATCCATTAGCTGCGCCCTTCCTTAGGGAGGCCACATGGGCACATATACTTTACTGTCAATGCGTCTTCCCTCTCCCATTAGCACAGCAGAGCCAGCTCAGGCCTAAGAAATGTCTCAGTTGCCTGGAGGCTTAGGGGCAAGTGAGAGCCTGAATGAGTGAACGGCCTCAGGGAGGGAGAGTGGAGTGAGGTGTGGAAAGAGAGAAGGGGTTGAGGATTTACAGTAGGGGTCAGAAGTCAGACCCAGGGGCGCCTGAGGGATCTTGTCCACAGCTGTCTGTTCATGTCCTCGAGAGGAAGTTGCTCTGAGAATGATAGGAAGGGTTCAGACGGCAAATAGCTTCAAATGTAGTTTTAATGAGGCAGCTGCAATCTTCTCCTCCATGACGGTTCCGTAAGTGCCCAAGGTGGTCCATAGTATTAGCCATAATGATTGAATAAAGATGTGTGTGGTACTCTAATCCTCAGTGCTCATTAGCTAGAATGGGCTTGGCAAGGCTTCCGGTTAAAGTATCTACCTGAATCCCAACACAGCCTGTAGCCTCTGCTTTACATCTTTCAGAACTAATGACTCGTCCTCTTCTCCCAGTCCCCCTACAAGGAGACTTAGCGAATACCCTTGGCGCCATGATATGCTCACCCATCATCGAGTCTGTTTTATCATTGTGTCACATTTCACCTGCCGTAGCCTTCCCTCCCTTCATCCTCTGAAGATTCACTCTGAAGTTGTTCCAACTTCATGCAATCCAGAATACACAGACAAAACAACCCTGCAGCCTTCAGCTCTTTCCATACATAGAGAACCGGCACCAGCAGGCTGCCTTCTGCCAAATACCTCCCCTGCTGTCTCGCCACAACCCTGTGTTCTTCTCACATTGTACTTTCTGCCAGCCCTCACCTCACCTCATAGTACACACCCTTACCTTTACACCGCAGAACCCACCAGACAGCTGCTTTAAAGTTTCCAAGGTGCATACCAGAGTGGCGGGTCCTTTATGTTCCTGCCTGAATCAGACAAGCAGACAGACAGCCCACTTTAGACCTCACCGCTCATGCCCTGACCTCCAGAGCCGGGCTCCAGGAAGCAGGTCAGTGAAGTGTGGAGAGAACAGAAGCAGCTTTAGGGAGCATGTCTCCACTGGCTTGCAGTAACAGTAACAGTGAAGGTCGCAAGGAAGAGCTCTCCTGGTGTGAAGGTGAAAGATTCAAAAACATCAGTTTTGTGCATGAAATGTATCACAGACATCTGCGTTTTTGTCTTGTAAAGAACTTTCATCTGTTTTTTAGTGGTTTAGATAGTCTGTTTTTGTCACAATATATCATCTGGATACATGCAGCATATGTTTTGCAAACAGGAAAAACACATGGGCCTTGAACATTTGATCTAAACACAGTGCAATGGGTATCCACTTGAGGACACTGTATGCAGTCCAGCAGCAGCAGCAGCAGCAGATGTTGATGACAGCAGATGATTTAAAAAGATCCAGGTCTGATTGGGCTCCTCAGTCTCTCTTTGTTCCCAGCTGATTAGTGTCTTTGTGCTTCCATCAGGGCAGACCAAACAGATCAGTCTCTCAGAGCAATCCAGCCAATTATGACAACAAAAAGGGTGTCTCAGCGCAGGGGGCAACCACTCACCCTTATCCACCTCTTCACTACCTGGACTGGGCCACCAAAGATGAACAGGAAAACCGCCTACGATGATACTTACTCAAGCAAACACACACACACTTGCACACACAATACTTTAATTGGGTTTATGTCAGTTTACGGTTGCCAATCATAATCACAGCCTTGGTGCGAATGACCTCACCCCCTGTTTAAGTGTAACCTGCCCTATACAGAGTGTGTGTGTGTGTGTGTGTGTGTGTGTGTGTGTGTGTGTGTGTGTGTGTGTGTGTGTGTGTGTGTGTGTGTGTGTGTGTGTGTGTGTGTGTGTGTGACTTCATTCTTCTGTGTGCTTGAGCCTGTTTGATGGTGCGTACAGTCTCTTCCCAGACTGCCTCCTCAAACAAAGACTTTTTTTAATATCAGGTGGAATATATAATACTTGGCTTTGCCCTTAATGTACCTGACTCAAACGAAATAGTGATTGTAGGAAAGAACAGATCAAGGCTTGCTGTTGGAGACAGCTCTGTGCAGTGAAAGTCATTATTGCATGAATAATTGAACGAGCCCACCCAGCCCAAGTGCAGACTGCTGTTTATGAGCATGTTAGGCAGGCACTCACACAGCTTCTTGAAGTGTCGTAACCGGGGATTATCATGCTTGCAGAGATTCAAATTACGACACTTTGCAGTTCAGTTCACTAGCTTATTATTTTTTTTGCAAGGTTGACTCGAAGGTAAACAAGCAGCTTAAACTTTAGTTGGGAAACTTTGGCACATGCAAGCTGGTGAGGGGGCCCAGCGAGGGTGGACGGACCACCCTTGAAGGGTGCTGTAACAAGCTGAGTTGCAGCCCAGGCGCTGCCCAGTCCTGAGCTGCAGGCCAGATGGACCTGTGCTGACAGCTCACTTATTATCTAGCCTATCAAAGGGCAAATGTAGAACGAGGCCTGCACAGTCAAATATTATTGGGTGTGATGAAGCAGATGCCCGTTACTGTGGCTTAGATACAGCTCTAGGCTGAGTGTCATACTAATCTATGAGGATGCACAGGCTGTTGTCAGCAGAAGCATCCACATGAGTTCAGCAAGTTCTATGATAGCGAACTAGCTTTCAGCCTGCATGTCTTTCAGCTTGTCTGGCCTTAATGTGGTTTGTTTGGTTGGTTAGTTTGTCTTTGAGGTGCTGGTGGGTTTTGGGTGGGATTGTTTGGTTGTCTGTTAGTCTATGTGGCTGTGGGTTTGGTTTGTTTGCATCCCAGTGTGGTTATTCTGTCTGTGTGAGTCTGTATGTGAGTTGGGGGGTATTCTGCTTGGTTGAGGTGGGGTTGTGTTTACAGAGCGGGTCCCAGCAGAGCCCAGATCTCTGACCCCCACATTCCAGAACCACCACTAATCGCCTTCGTCTGCTGTTCTCTGTAGACAAACCCTTTCTGCATCTCTCTTGGCTCCATCGCTCCAGCTTTCCCTCACACCAGTATTACTGCCCTCATCCCCATTCGTCAATTTACAAGCCTTGAGGCCATGCATTTTAGCCCAGTTCTTAGTCTGACACTGTATTGATTAGCAGATGTTTAGTAACATGACCATGAAGCAAGTCGATGAATAACCACCATCTGCTCTCCTTTTGTTCTCTGTCTTTTTCACTTTCGGCAAACGTTTTCTTTTTCCACTTTTCGCTCTTGGTTGTTGTTCTCCTCTCACAGTGAGCTCATTCTGGGCTGTGGTCATAGATGTGTAAATTAGAACCAGAGGAGTTTCTCAGAGTGAGGCACATATCCCCTCTGCTCTCATTCCTCCTCTTCTCCTTCCTCCCTCCTTCTCTTCTCCCCCTCCTTTCTTTCTTTCTATCCCTTTTGACTATTTGAAAGCATTCCTGCTTTGAGTGTCAGGCCCAGCAAGCAGCACATTTTGGCCCGGCTGTGTTAGCCAGCCCACTACTCCTCCTCCTCTTCTTACTGGGTCTCTTCACAGGCTTTCCTGGCCTGGCTCTTTTTTTTGAGCATGTCTTGGCCAGGTGCAGAGGTTTGCTCACAGCTGCCTGACAGATGATGCGAATGTCTCTGGAGGGTTTTTGTGTCTTGTTGTGAAAACGGTTTTAATGTAGTTGTAAAGCATGGAGGTTGACTGTGAAACAGGAGCTTGTAATTTGTATAGGGTTGTGCTGAGTAACTTTCCACATGGTTTCTGGGATGTTTGCTTTCTTTTTTTCACTGTTCTGATCTGAGAATTTGTGACACAACTCCAGCTGGGGTAATTTTGGTGGATTTATTTTTTTGAGGAGTTTTGCAAACAGCTTTGCCACAGTGGAGTGAACTTTGGTTCTTCATCTTTGGAGCCAAATCTATTCATGGGCGTCATGCAATAGTTGGAAAACAATTGCAAGCCATCAGCATCTGCAACCCTGTGGTAATAAAATGTGCTGCTATCTGGCTCAGCAACATGTTTTCCCTTAGACCACTTTAAGTATCCTTTAAGAAGACCATGGTCTCCTACAGCAACCAGAGTGTTTGGTTCTTAATGGGGTATATGTCCATTACCTCTCTGTCAGAACAGGATGATTGATTATTGACAGAGGAGTGGCTATACTGGTGGAGAGAAGAAAGTGGAAACTGATGAAGGCCACTAATATTTTTGATACATAATTAATGCATCCATGTTCTGGGATGTGATCCACGGTAGTCATGGGAAATCAGAAAGCGGTGCAGTAGTAACATTGTTGAGGGGAAGAAGAAAGAAACCTCCTTGAGCAGAAATGGAAACATGGTTCTATTAAGGACCCGATTCCACATTCTTCATTACCTGAAAATCAATAACATTTGAGTGTATCATACTACTATCAAGTCTTGTGGGTCCTATGATGTAACATTATATCTTTAGTTGATCCATGTCAGCTAAATTGAAACACTGATCCGAAATTTGAGTCAAATTTAATTCCCATTTAACGGGAGCTAAACTGTACATAGATGAGTTCTGGGGGCCAGTTGCTTGGGAGTATTGTTGAACTTGGAGGTCTAAATTTTGGCTAAATGAAATACCTTTCATTGTCTTTAGGTTAAAAGAACTGTCAAACCCTGGCAGCTGTTGCTGCTGTAGGAAGGTCAATCTCTTCCTCCATTTAAAGCTGCCACCGTGGTGTCTCGCCCAAACTTTGAAGCAAGTCCCAAAAATCCAAAGTAGTTATCAAATGTTGAGTTGTCCAAACATGTTCAAAACTGCAGGATAGAGGCAATCGACGTCCGTTATGCCAAGAAACTTGAGTAATGCAGTGATTTTGAAGGAGATATTTGTGTTACCTGCAATATAAAACAGATATTACTTATGTAATAACAATCTGTTTACCTTAACATGAATTAAAAGCAAGCATCAAGCAAGCATATTTCTCCACTCTCATGATGATTAGAACAGGGGTTCCCAAACTTTTCAGCCCGCGACCCCCAAATTTAGGTGCCAGAGACTTCTGACCCCCACTGTCCCTCAAAGTGATTTATTGTGGCTTCATTTAGCCGGTCTGCAGAAAATCAGACTACCTATATGAGCAAGTGGCTGTGTTTCCTGTGCCGTTATGAATTATCCTACTGCTACTGATGCTTTTGATAATTCTCTGTTCACTAACCCTAAACTAAGGAGTCATCTGGCAAAAAGAAAGGCAGAAAACTCATTACATTTTCTATTTTCAAGGTTTTATTTCAAGTTTAGCCACTATTTTTGTTGATATTCTTTACTATAATGTGTGAAATGTATAATTTTAAGATAACTTAAAAAAAAAACATGGAAGACATCTCATAACCCCCCATTTGTGTCTCGCCACCCCCCAGGGGGTCCCTACCCACACTTTGGGAACCTCTGGATTATAGTATTTGGAACTTGAAATATACCAAAATGTGAGTTAACTCTGAACAATCGTGCAATTTACAAGTTTTTATTTTTTTAAAGGCTCTGTGAGGAGTTTTGAACTGGCTGAGAAACAGACTGAAAATGATACTGATGCCTCTTTATGACCTTCAATAGCAAACAAGTCTATCAGCAGCAACATTGACACCTTCTCTGTTGTCATTTTTAATGCCTGAAAACACCCTGAGGGGGTAGGTGTCAGACCAGTTGATCGACATCTCGCTTCAGAAACAGCCTTTATTTGACTGTTTTCACGGAAAATAATCACATTGCCTGATAAAGTTGACTGCTGAAGACAACAGGATGAGGCTTTTGTTGAAAACACTACTTTTGCATGTATAGGACAAGCGATAAGAGGTATCGCTTTGTCCACAAGGGGCGCCAGAATCGATACAAAACAAAAGTTCCTCACAGCAGCTCTAAGTTATATTTTTGTGCTTATACACCTTTATGACAGAGGAGAGGAATGTGGATAGCATAGGAAACTGGGAGAGAGTGGGGAAATGACATGCGGGAAAGGGCCTGGAATTGAACCCAGGCCGGCCGCTATATTGGTGCGCAACTTAACCAATTGGCTAAATTGAACCGGCTAAACTGACTTATCATTTTTTAATAATTAATAATAATCCTTTTTTTTAATAGTTTGGGCACCCAAAAAAGGCCCCAAAAACATGTTGAATAAATCGACACAGCAGCATATTTGAGTTATTTTAGTGATATCTAGCTGTCAGATTCTAGATTAAAACGTTCCCTTGGTCACCCATTGTTAAAAATCCCAGAAGCAACAGTGGTTTTGGAGGACAAAAATCTCCTGTGATTCATCCTTCATTTGTCCAGTGTTAACTTTCAAAAACCCTTCCACTCTTCCTTCATTTTCTCCTCCTTTTATTTCGAGCAGCCACTCACTACAAAAACATGTATGGCCGTTGGAGATTGTCTGTTCTGTCCCACTGTAGAAACATGACAGTGTAGTAATTAAAGGCTCATTCTAAGATAACAAAAAACAAAAGTACTTTTATATTCAGGTGATTATACACTAATGCAAACATTAATATTATATTCTACTTCTACCAACTCTGTTCTGCCACTTAATACTAGTCATTACTATACAGTCAGAAAAATTAAATTACCATGCCCGAGTTGATGAGGAAACCGAGAATGATGTCACAGGAAAGTGTTACTTAAAATGTCTTAATTAAAACAAAACACTGACCGCAATGCAACTGATCTAGTCAGTTTGCTTCATCATACTCACAAACAGAAACTAATCTGCAACACAATCACCCCACACCCCACATCCTTATGTGCATACAGTGTGTAAACACATGCACACACCAACCTACACATGCAAATACATGCAAAACAACTCTCTTGTCACGCCAGCAGGCTGTCACTGTTGACTGTTTGTTGGAGGATTTTTTGTTAGAGCACATTTAAACGTGGCTGAAGCTCATTGTTACCAAATGACAAAAAAAGTCCAGAGTTTGAATCAGACATGAACCGAACCACAAATGTATGATACACACAGATAAGAGGATTAGGATTATGAGGTTAAGGGAGTGCATTTAATACAGGTGGCTAAAAGGAACAAGGACACCCTCATACAGGATATTTATTTTAGATTGATGTGAAAGAAAGGGAGATTACCCTATACTCTGACAATCTAAGCTCATATTAACAAATCAGGAGAACTTAGAGCAAGCTGTTTATTGTAACTTTACTGTTACACAAGATGTGTTATGTAATAAACCTGACATATGAACACCTTTTCAGTCTTTTAAAGTAACAAAACAAACTAAAGTGGCAGCAATGTCTGCAAAGTTTAACATCATTAGATTCTTAACATATAAATATGATTAAGATGATGATTGAATTGTTTTAAAGTAATTTCATTGTTAGAGGAGCAGGAACACTCAGACAACACCGGAACCTCAAAACAAATGTCAGACAGCTCCAGAGCATGCTGTATTTAGTTATATGTGGGACATGAGTATGAGCCAGAGCTGTATGTATGTTGGTGTGTTAGTGTGTGTGCGTGTGTCGATGCTGAAAACGTGGCGACTGAATGAGATGAGTGGGAGATCGAGGTCAGATAAGAGGTGTTTCCTATCTCTGTCCCTCTCTCTCTTTGTTGGCGTCACAACCTCTGCTATCTGCCGGCAACATGCTTCCCTCTCTCTCTGTCCCCCTCCCTCACTTTCCGACTATGCCCCCCCCCCCCCCCCCCCCCCCCCCCTTAAAATATATGAAAGAGGACTGTTTTTTTAATCTATGTTGTGTCTTTGTTAGGGCAGCGTGACTTTACAGGTCGTTAACACAAAGTTTTCACAGTAATTTGGTCACATGGCCGGGAAGAGTGGCCTCTTCATGTGTTTTTGTGGTGTTAGACTAAAGCCTATAGATTGTTTCCCTCATTATCATTGTTTATCAGTTCAGCGAGGCTGAGCCGTATTGATGGACTGTATGGTTGTCACAGCACACAGAGAATATTGTGAAAGCAGCAGCAGCATTCCTAATATGGACAAGTCTTAAAGTGTTATACTGGGTCAGGTATTACTGTGCTGCACATTATTTATGAATGCTTAACGACATGCTTGTAATCTCTCTCTGTGCTGGTGCTGGACTTCGAGTGTGTGGTCTGTGCATACTCAGTCACGTAGTCTGTGAGATTCCCTGGCAGGAGCAGTGTTTTGGACTGGGTGCATTCCAGCCAACCAGCAGGCCTGGGATGACAGGAAGAGGCACAGAGGTTAATGATTAGTCCCATGTCCTCGCTGCATTCCATGGGGTGACGAGGGGACATGGGATAATGGACAAAGAATTGGAGCAGGCTTGGTCGGCTTACGCGGGGCTATTGGCCATTCGTTTTTAAGTACCCTACAAATTAAAAGCCTTGAGGTTTAGCCCCTGTTTTGGGGGACACAGGCATCTCTTTTTATCACTGTGCAGCGTTTAATCAGTTAACTTTTAACTGTGCCGTTTGTTTGCTTAAGTGTGCTAGACCTTGACATCCTTTACCTGATATGAAGATCATATAATTAGTGACTATACAGGAAGCGTATGTGAGACATTAGTTAATCTTCATTCTAAGATGGAATGAAATGAAAACTGTTGCTTCTCATCAGGTGAAAAGGTGTCAGTGTTAACATTCCTCACCCTTCTTACAGAGGGTTTATTGTCTTCTTTTGGTAAACTCCAATTTTCTGTGTAACACATCCTCTAATATCTTCTTCCTCCTGCCTCATCTTAATTGTCCCCTGTCATTCTCATCTCCCAGTCTGTTTAGTTTTGTCCTTTTCTGTCCATCATCTCTCCTTCTCCCCAATCCTTTGTTGGAAGCAGCTATGTGTGGAATTCCTGATCCCCCAGGAATCTGGAAATCATGTCACCAGATAACTGACACCTTTAAGAGCTGCTCCCTTCATGCTCCTGCAAGACAGCTGTGTCTCTGTCTCTGCCTCATTCTGTCTGTCTGTCTCTCTCTCTCTCTCTTTCTGTTATCTTTGTTGCACAGACCATATACTTACAGACATTCATCAGGCCATCTTTTGTTTTTTGCCCACATCCCCTCCCCTTCTCTCCCACATCTCATCAGCCTCCATTCCATTCTTTGCGTGTGAGCTGAAGGCGGTGGCTCCTTACAGGCGAGGCTTCTTCTGCGGAGACTCCAGCATCACTTATCCGTACTTGCCGAGAGAGGCCATCCCTGATGGCCTGCTCATTGCTGGGGGTATAATCATCACAGGCCTAACGGTAAGACAGCCCTGTTAGGTATTAGCATAAGGAGTTCATGTGTAGGATCATGTATGTTTTAGCAAAACAAACACTCTTTTACGGTTTCAGTATTTGTGCAGTTGTACTGTATGACTTAACCAGTTTCACTTGTCTTCTCTCCTTCTCAGATCGCTCTGGGTGAATGTTATCGCGTGCGTTTCCGAGGTGTTCACTCCAGAGCTTTTGTTCGAAACTTCTATGTGTCGTGCCTGTACAAGGAGCTTGGCAGCTTCATGTTTGGTTGCTGTGTGGGTATGTCTCTCACCAATATGGCCAAGTTAAGTGTGGGACGTCTGCGGCCCAACTTCTTGTCCGTCTGTAACATCACATATGCGTCCATAAACTGCACTCCGGGCAGCTACGTGTCACGGGTGGACTGCCCGCAGCCTAATACAAAGATGGTGGAGGAAGCAAGGTGTGTGTTATGTGTGGGTGTGTGTGTGGGAAAAGATTATGCTTGTTGACTAAAGGTGCTTGACTTTAAGGGTTAATGTGTAACTATCGGCATCTTTTTTGACCTTCTCTTTCAGGAAGTCTTTCTTTTCCGGCCACGCTTCCTTCGCCATGTACACTATGCTCTACCTGGCAGTAAGTCAAACCTACTGTTAAATACACACACACGCGCGCACACACCCACATACACACAGACAACCATCTGGAATGTGACCTTCACTTTCATCTGAGCTGTGTTGAGTAATTATAGTATTCTACATTGTGTTTACAGTGTTAGGGGAATATTACAACTCTCACTATCATTTCAGTTATTTGAAATAACCACATTCCCTGGAGGCCGAGAAACACTCTGAGCAACTATTAGCTAGATAAGCTTATTAAACATGCGAAAACACACACAGACATGTGTTGTTTGATATATTCACACTTCCTGATCATAAGGGAGGAGATCCTTGAGAGCAACAATTCTGTAAAGGCATCCTGCATGGAACTGAAAGAGATGGTGAGACAGAAAGGGATGGGGGAGTTGGAGAATGTTTTCCATGGGGAGCATGAATAGATGAAGAGACTCCACAGACAGAGGAGGCCTTGTTGTGGGTCTCATTTAGAGGAGGGGGGTGGAGGGCTGAATATGCCTGCTGAGAGATCGACAGGCTTCTTTCAGTAAGAAAAACCCTTTCAACCCCGCCATCCCGGCCCCCCCTCTCTTCACCCTCTCATTCTGTCACAATGCACTGCCCACTGCTCATTGGTGCATTGTGGGAGAGAAACAACAGTTAGAGGGAGACAAAAGCACATTATTAACCATTAAATGTCCATATTTATCATGACCCCCCTCATTAACCCTTTAACGATGTAACTCAAAAAGTCAAATGTATGCAGCTAATGAAATGAATGAAAAAATAGTGAGGATTTCACCGTCCAAATTCAAAGACTGGAGAAAAGGGAAACACTGCTTACCTTATTTGCACTTGTGCTCTTTACAATTCAAACGAAACAGCAGCTCTTCAAGGATGAGTAGAGGGAGCTTCAATAGGAATAATAAATGGATAGAGTACTGAGATAGAGAAATGGTCTGAGAAAAAACAGTGGCCTCAGTGAGCTACCCTCATTTCTCTCCTCTTCACGTTTCACTTCATTGTTTCTTCACATATTCACACACACACACACACACACACACACACACACACACACACACACACACACACACACACACACACACACACACACACACACATACTCTCTCTGGCTTGTAAGTTAGCTGCTAGCCAGTATTTCAGCAGACCTGAGAGATTGTGTCAAACCTGTAGCTACATGCCACCCAGACCAGGGCCAGCTGCTGCTAGTGTTTAAGGCAGGAGTGGTGACACCTGCTCGAGAGAGGAGAAGGAGAGAAGGGCCGGTGTGGGTCTGCCTCACTGCAGGAATGTATGCCACATGCTCCCCAGTGTTCAGCGGATCCAGACAGACCTCCAGCCACCTCACAAGGCTCTGTCAACTCGCCCTGTGACCCCGTTTTTACAGACACACATCCACTCTGCGCTAAAGCGCTGCTGAAGGAGATGTGCCAAGCTTGTCTTTCCCCTCTGGGTAGCAGACTGATGTTTCACTTTGAGAGCGCTGTCTGTAGACTAGAGTTATACTTCATTTGGCTGTTCTTTCACACAAGCTAATAAAAGCACATTTTAATTTCTTGCTAATTATAAGTTAGTATCAACTTAACAAAAATCTTCTTTTTATTTTGCAGTTCTACCTTCAGGCACGGTTTTCGTGGCGGGGAGCTCGGCTATTGCGCCCATTATTACAGTTCCTCTTAGTGATGATCGCTATCTATACTGGCCTGAGCCGCATCTCTGACTACCGTCACCATCCCTCTGACGTCCTCACTGGCTTCATCCATGGAGGACTCACTGCATACTGGGTGGTATGTTGAAATCACTATTGTCTAAATACTCTTTAAAAACAGTTATCTTTGTCTTCACAGGATTTGTTTCTCTCCGCTCTCTGTTGACCGAGTTAACATAAACAATAGGCTCTCTCCCTCATTTTCCCCAGTCTGATCTCTATAGTGTTTATAAACAGAGGATGATTGACAGCATGTGTGGTCTACGTATATTTCCTGACATGTTTTGTGTCTGTCCCTGCAGGCCTTTTACATCTCCTCCATGTTCAAGCCCTGCACCCGTCCAGACCTGTCTCCCACTAGCATTTCTCTGGAGAGCCCTCTGTCCAGCCAGCAAACGGTCTGTTAGCAGACACGTGCAATCATTCCAGGAATCAGAAGATAAGAGAAGATGGACTGCAGGAAGACAGGGAGAATGTTAGATAGCACACATGAGGAGGAAGAAGAGAGAAAGGGAATCATACTAAGAGAAGGATATGATTAACGAGTACAATCTAACACATGCTTGTTCTTTCGAGCATAGTGAAACACTTGCATACATACATTCACAACGTTATCTAACATGTTCACACACTCACATATGTGAAATACAAGAAGCACATTTGACTGCAAGTCATAGCCGTCCAGTGAAAAGAACTGCATAGAAATACTACAGATATTTTTTATATAAGAAAAAAATTAAAATGTCTATTTTTCAAGAGGATTTTTAGAAGCTGCTAATGTTGATAGTTTCCAGTTTTAACCTGTTTTTTTTTCTTTAATAGAGGCATTTGGTCAGTGCATTTAGTTAGCTTCCAAACTGAAATGTTTTGGGTGAGAGAGGTGAAAACACCAGCTCTCCTGTTTGTTTTTGACTCTCTGCTCAGCTTGGAAAAAAACACCCCCCTGCACAGCAGCTGTGAACTGAGACCACCAGACCTCAGGTGTAGAAACAGCTCTGTACCAAGTGACAGAACTGGAAGTGAAAAGGAACAAGCACTGGCTTCAACTTCTAAACATCTTTACCTTTAGTGGCCTGTTGTGCAACTGCTCTAATCAGACTGCCTGAATCACTATAACGTAACTTTAACCTATATGTAAGCAGAAAAACAGTATATTTACTGTTATACAATCTTAACTTTCTTATATTTGTAACCAAGGTAGTGCTGAGGAGGACTCTGACCTTCCACGTTACTGCCTCTTTTCTGTACTAACCACTTGACAGTGTCTCAGAGGTGGAGGTTTGACTGAATTTTGTAACCTTTCACTTTTGCCCCTGACTCTGAGCTGCACCTTGATTTATGCCACTCTAACAGGAGGGGCTGCCACCCCAGCAGTCCCCCTGTGTATCTTTATTAATAGCACTTGAACATAATGGAACTTGTAATTGTAATCAATATTATATTTTATCACAAGTTTGAATAATCAGTGTTTGTTTCGTTAATGGCAGACTCATAAACTTTTGTTTGTCTTTTGTTTTCTTGAAATGATAATTATTCAAATTGAATGTAAATAGCAATGTCATTTTATAAACCACACAGAATTTCAAAAGTATTAGTTCCAGTTTTGGACAGTTTTTACATGTTTATTTAGTGTTTGTATTTACGTATGTCCATCAGGTACGGAGATTTACTATTGTATCTGTTTTAACTACTAGACTGAGCCACAGATATTATCAGAAAGCTATATTTTTTGTGTTCCCAGTTATTGTTATAATTTGTTTGTGTCGTCTGTGAATGCCAGAAAGGCAGAAATAACCACTGTACTCAAAAAACCAAACCAATAAAATGAATGTTGAATGTTTTTTTGTCCTCTTTCATGCTCAGCGTCAGCAGACTGGAAAGTAAAGCACCACAGCCCCTCTCATACCTGCTTGACACACACATGCCTAATCTAATGTCACAATATTTATGTCTTCTCGGACGTCTCTGGCTACTCTTACGCAGAGATCAGTCCATCAACACGGAGACATTCTTTCTTTAGAAACAGGATACCAGACTGTGTGAGGAGGTAAGGAAAACAGGGCTGAAACAAAACGTAAACACTGAAATGCTAAGTGATTTAACCTCCTGTGTTTGGGGGAATCCTCCTCCACTCCTGTGTTATCCTACTTCCCTTCAATACAACCCTCTCTCTCCTCTTCACACCCTTCCTTGCTCTGCCCACTTCCCTGCTCTCAGTTCTTTTTGAGTGCAGTGAAGCATGATGGCCTATTTCAGGGGGTCATGCTACCATGGAGATGCTTAGCCAGATACAGGTTGGGGCGTCTGAGGCATTTTCTTTCATTTATTTTTTTCTCTGATCCATTTCCAGGATAGGGGGGGGCATAAAAAACAGCCCAGATCAGACAGAGAAGGAAAGCTACAGTAATGGGTTTGTGCATAATGCTGAGGTAAGGGGGGCAGAGCAGGAAACCTGGCCCAGTAATGAAGGGAGGGAGTAATGGAGCCGTTGGCAGAACAGAGAGGGCGGGAGATATTGGGGAGAGTGAGGGTGATGGGCGTGGGGTGTCGGGGTGGGAAGGAATGTGATGGTGGTTTTCGGGCCTGTTTTGTTTCATAATACTGTAGCTAAGGAGACACTTTTCATTCCTGAGCAACGTATATGCCGCTGCTTGTGTGACAGGTTCTTGTCTATCTTTGCCTGCCACCCTCCTTGTTATTGTCTAGTGTTTAGGTGCGTGTGTGACCGAGACGGGCCAAAGGTAAACTGCTCCTATGACAAGGGCTTACACAGCCTGTCAAACATGACATCTGGTTTACACTGTGACCTGCATCTTCCTCATTCACCCTTTGCCCTAATGGAAATGAATAGGGGTCGACAAGCTGAGGCGCATTCTGTGTGTTCATATTACCTAGGTTCAAGCAGGAGGGCTTTACTATTTACACTGCTGTGACTGTGCACACAGTGGGAACAGGAGCAGGGCACTGTGGTCATTTAAAACGGAGGCTATTTGAGGTCTTATCTGAACAGGTGAAAGCCATTACTGTCCCAGTGACTCAACGTGAAAGGAAACTTCCTCTCCTTCCTTCCTTCCTCGTGTTTCACTTTGTGGAATTTCTGGATAAGATTATGACTGTTGTGAAATTGGACAGGTGCAAAAATACCAAAGCGGATGCTTTGCAGCACTGATCCAAATCAACACACAGGTAGGTGTGCTGCTGAAAGCACGTAGCTCACCTGCATATCTCTTCCTGTCCAAGGAGGGACACCTGTATCGTGTATGTTTTTGTCTGACATTGATAACATCACTGAGACATTTTTAGCACAACTAGATTCCCCTTATGAAACTCTGCCCCATTAATGAGATAGCCCTTTTGACGGTTATGTAAAACACTCTCTTAATCCTCACAAAATTCAAAATATATGTATTTACGAAATAAAGCAGCTCACTGCTGTGAATTGATTCATCCGTGCGGAAAAGACATTTTCTTGCAAATGAATTTCTGTAAGTAAGAGCTTTTCTCTGTGGGTCTCTGAGGCATTACAGACGTAGTCTCTGGAACTCTGCTGGTCTCTTATCCAGCTGCAAACCAATTCTTAATAGAATTAAAAAGGATTAATGGGCTCTTTAGTATGCTCAAGTTCAGACTTGCTCCCTTGGCCCTTCACTGCTATTCATATTTTTAAATCTCCCACAGTAATGGAAGTCAATGAATGCACTAGCTGTGGCCATTAGGACTGCAAGTGGGCACATTATGTGCTGATATGAGTGTGTGAAAGGCAATAGTTTGCATGTTCCAGGTGAGATATCTTCCTCTCTCTCTTCCATCTTTAGGGATTAAGATGTACTGAACCATGTTGGTTTCAGGTAAAGTAGCAATTCAACCCCAAGAACTTTTCTGAAAAGATCTGAGGGGGATCTTCTGGTAAAAACAACCCAGATCTACAGCCAGTGTGACTTTGGAGTTGTTGCACACTTACTTTAAATCAGCTGTATTAAATTGTGTTTCTGAAGTTTTTATGCCGTTGAATAAAGGAATTACAAATGAGATTTGGAGATGGACAGAATAGAGACTCACACTTGAGACGACCAGTCTTAAAGTGAGAGCTGGATGGAGTTATGTCAAAGAAGTGAGATTCTACAAAATGTCTATATAGCAAAATTAAAAGAAGCATAAATCTACTCACATTATTTTTAATCATACTCACTGCTCAGGACGATATTCAAATTAGCTTTGTTAATAAACCATCACATTTCTTGGTGCTCACTGGCCTTGTGAACACCGCCATGACATGCAGGAAATTGAGCAGAAAAAACCTCTATTTACCATCTAAGAGGTCTTCTTACTGTCTTAAGCACTCAAGAGCTGTTCCGAAAGTTGAAAACAAAGAAAAAGGTCACCTGATAAGATCTGGCGCAATAATGTGTTGTATGTTTATTTTAGTGTCCGGGTGAATGTGTCTGGTTAGGGCGACCGCAGCTACCTGCAGCCTCTCTCTGTCGAAGTTCAGACAGCAATACCTTCCTCTGTCTCTGTCACCTGTCAAACAATTCAGCTGTATACATATTTAAATAGTAAAACAAAGATAAAACTGACGGTAAAGATGTGACTCAGAATCATAACCAGCAATGTACATTTCTGACTTGACATTCTTGAAAAAACAAGCTTATCTTTTTAGTACCTAGACAAGACACGTTGTAGATAGAGATACCAAACCACTTTGTTTATAGTTTGTGGTCTGAAGCATGAGTTATCTCTGCTGTGTGTGTGTGTGTGTGTGTGTGTGTGTGTGTGTGTGTGTGTGTGTGTGTGTGTGTGTGTGTGTGTGTGTGGCGGGGGGGTGGATGTTCATGTTTGTTCCCCATGCTAAGTGCCGACAGGAATGCAAAACAAAAACCATTTTAATAAAACAACATTCGGACCCTTGAGGTGTCAGTGACGGCTGCCGGAGGGGTGGGAGGACCATCCTTGGTTGCAAGGTCTTATAGCTGAGCCTCCCTCACACACACAACAACGTGTAATTTTAATGTAATAGTGACATGAAGCTCATCCCATGTTTTTGCAAGCCAGGGAATCATGAAAACAGCCAATTCATCACTTAAGCAAACTGCAGTGCATTACTCAAGAGAACCTCATAAAGGGGGATGTATACAGCTGACCTCAGCACTCACTCTAGAGCTCTTAGGAGATGATCTCACAAGTGGTACACATCTAAAGAAAACATCTCTTGTGTGTTTTCAACATGTTAGTTCAGAGTGTGCCTATGTCTAAATGATTCTTACCCACCACACTATGTTTATGAGTAAAGTGTTTGTGAACATACATACTGTATCTGTGTGCATATGTAGAAGGTCACTAAGGCCATTTATCACACTTACCCTCACACATACCTTTATAATCCCTCATATACACAACTGCACAACCCGATACACAATATTGATGCTGTTTATAAAGAGATTATTGTGTTGTGTGTAAGTGGGGTTGTATAAACAGTATTGAGAGAGAATGGTAGAGGAGGGGAATGATAACAATGGTTAGAGAGAAAAGTGGTGTGTAAATTACAGTACGTGTGTGTGTGGGTTAGTGCAGACAGAATAGTAACGTTCATAAGACGGGTGATTTTACACTAGAAAAAAACAAGGTGTTTGTGACTTCAAACATGGATTAAGTCTGTGACATCACCCATTGATTCTGAAGAAGCATTAAGTGGCCAAACGATGGCGGACACTACTCCACTAACTGTCAACCTATGGAAACAGGCAAAGAGGTGGAGCTGAGGCAAGACTATCCATCAACTCACCATGTCCTTGATCATGCGTCTGTATGTAACTCTTGCAGGCGAGTAGAAAAGTGTGTCTAAGCAGGGAAAGACCTATTTAGATCAGTATCTTTTTTTGTTCGAGGCTGATAACATGTTTAATCTGGCTGTAAAAGTAAATATTTTAACATTAGTGTTATTGAGGATTCTTTGGCTTTCGTAGCCAGCCTTAAGTGGACACTTGAGGAACTGCAGTTCTTGCACTTCCGCACTGACCTCATCATTCATCATGTGAGGTCACTGATTGATTTGTGAAAATCCAATCCAAGTGAAATCCAATTTGACTGTGTGTGATACAGTGTGTGTATGTGTGTGATTAACAAGGAGGTGAAGTAAAATAAGGGATAAAATTCATATGATGAAAAGGACTGAAAACAGGAAGGTTTGAACTGATGGTTCTCCGCTCTTGATTGACTACAGTCTAGAGAGAAAGAGGAAAGATCAAATTCAAATTCAAATTCAATTTGCTGAATATTTGAAAACCTATTTGATTTGAATTTGAAAGAGGAAAGATCACTATCTTAAAAAAGCACAGCGCAAAACTTATGTCATTGACCAATGCTAGCAAACTCGAAACACATGTAGCTCAATTTCAAAACACTGTGTTCTTTCTACAGCCTTAATGACAATTGTATACTTGTCCCTGAAATGATTTCCATAATTTCATCCTAGTTTGAAATGAATAATTCAGTGTTCTATTATGCTGTGAGTCACTAGCTAGGATGACACCTTCAGCTGGATGTGATTTCATAACTTACTGATCAAAACAGTGATGCTGATCTTTGAGTTTGGCAGCGTTCCGGAGAAGCTTCTTTGGAATCTGCAGGCATGACGAACATCCTCGGGGAATGATTAAAAGAACAGGGAGAGACAAAAGAGCAGGATGGAGGGGATTCATAATGCAAGATGGGTAGATTGGGTCTGAAATTATGGGAGTGCTGGAAAAGGTGCAGTTGAGGTGTGGTTCCAACCCTTAAACTTCATTATATAGCATCACGTCTGTGAGCCAATGGGGGCAATAAAGTTTCACAGTCTTGCTTGAAGGACGAGTAAAAATCAGCTTGTTTTGATAATATGAGAGCAGTTTTCAATATATGAAGTTATAAACGGTTCTTTACTCTTAAGCAGAGGGAGGCTGTAAGTGAACATGTGAGAGAAGAGTTTAAGTGTAAGCATGTGAGAGTTTCCAGTACAGTACTTCGTGTGGGACAGAGTGTGATAGTGAGGATGTTGCTATCAGTGTGGCGGTGCTCCTAATTACAGTCCCTCCTCAGGAACCAGCTGAAATAACATGAGGAATTAAAAAAACTGCTGTCCTGAGGTCACACTGACAACACAGCAGTACATCGGAGCAACAATGTATGAGCTTGTTGGAGGCCAGAAAACTGCTAAATACAACTCAGGCTTATCTCTCTCTCTTTCTCTCTCTTTCCCCTCTCTCTCTCTCTCTCTCTCCTCTCCTCTCTCTCTCTCTCTCTCCACTGTTTATGTGTGTATACATCCTTTCATCTGCACTCCTGTGGATGTTAGTGTGATGATAGCTTCAAGCTCATAGTTTAATGGGTGTGCACACAGCAGACACCTGACAATATTCCTGTAATCCCTTGTTATGAGTGAGGGGAACTAGTGAGTAATTTGTGTGTAATGCTGGTCCGCTAACATACGTTGCCTCAGAGAGCTTGGGTAATTGGTAGTTAGAGGGTGGTAAGTGAAGTACAGTAAGCACCAGGTATCCTATCAATAACTGAAGTCGTCTATGTTGTCTATTCTTCTTTTGTTTAGTACGCCTGCTACCGGGTAACAGGTGGACTATAACTACTTTAACAACACATTGTTTACAGTCAGTTGGTGTAATGTTCAACAATGTCAGTCTGACATTCACAGCTGCAGGCAACCATCGTTATTAGTGTAAACTTTAGGGGGGGAGTTATGGGTTGCCTCTGTCCTGTAATTAAGTTTCTCTGTCCCCTCGGCCGTGGTGATAGATGACGGCAGTGAAAAATGGTGAGGGAAAACCTCCTGTTGGAAGATGAGGATGATGGCAGTGGCAGAGAGACGACCTGGAACCACGCAGGTATCTACCTGTCTAGACACTGAACAGCTGTCTTCGGCTAGAGTTCATGTATTGAAAAAGAAGCCACAGTCGGTAAGCATGTCTCAAAAATAAAGAAGAATGTGTATTAAAATGTCAGCCTTTTTCAATTTAGGCCTGCCAGTTAAAGGTACCCCGAGCCTCAAAACTGGCACATAGCCTTTTTAAGTTGCGTATTTGCCTGTGCTTTTAATGCATGTCAAATGCTGCTGTGCATATATGTGCTGCACCAGTTTTCATAAAGTCTTCAAGTGTGTGAAAGTGTACATTTCTCTCTGTGTAATGCTCTGCTGCTCTGCTCTCCACTCTCTCCAATTTTTCAGGTGAGTGCCTGATCCACTCACTGATCCGCAGCAACAACCAAACTCAAGCCTTTGTTTATTTAACAATAGAGCTCAGCCGAGTGTGAACGGCTACAGAAGGGCTGCCTTAACAAAACATGACAGTGATAGACATACTGACTTAACTGTCATTTTAAAGCGCTGCAGAAACTCCCCTATGTACAAATCCCTGTCCCCTAAAACTGCAGTCATGTCACTCATAGCTTTAGGTGAGACATTCCTGGATCTACAGAGGATGACAGACAGCAGTTTGAACAGAAGGCAGCACTGAAACAAAATTAACCCAATGGGTAATTTGATGTGAATTCTTGCATACTTTCACACAAGCCACTTAGTGTGCACTGCATGCCACTGCTTGCACATGTACTTGTTTGTGTGACACAACAAATGGTTGCGTGTGAGTTGTGTGCATTCTGTGTGTATATTTAAGAGTGAGGCTATAGAAACAACAGAGGGCATGGTATAAAAATCTGATTGTTTCTGAGGGATTATCCTTCACAATGCAGGGCTTTATCAGAGGGCCCTGGACTGCTGTAATAAGACACGCTTGCCCTGAGTCGCCCAGCCAAATACTGAGACTTACGCCAGCAAGGAATCAAAAGGGAGGAGGGGGGGGAATGGAGAAAGTAAAGAAAAGAAACACAAGGAGAAAACAATGACAAAGGAGAGCAGACAAAGGAAAAAAATAGATAACAAGAGGAGGGAAAGTGGATTCAGAGGGAGAGTGGGAGAGAAACGGAATATATAAGAGAGTGAGAAGCAGAGAAAGGCAGAAGTTGAACAAGTTTAACTGGAGGCCCTGCTTCAAACAGAGAGGTTGGTTTTTTGTCAGAGATCCCTCTCAGGAGATTTAGCTGGAAAACAGATTAATACAGCCTGTCCAAGTTGCTCTCTGCTTATTGCACAACATGTGCCTCAGCACCATGTGAATATGAGCTGTGCATCGTACTGGACTGTGCTTTGACGTGGCGCTTTGTATATATTGTATCACCTAATAATACAGCCTTACCGAACTTACCATTCAAACAGCAATAAGCCCTGAGGCATGGGTTGGTCTGATAGAAGAAATACTTTCAGATCTTTGATGTTTGGCTTAGTGGAGGGGAGGTGTTTTTGATTGGCTTGTTTTATTTGCTTCTTTTTATAAGACTTTCTCAGCAGGATCAGGTTGCTGTGCCCAGGCTAACTAAATTATGCAAGGGGGAAAGGGAGCTGTGGTTTTGAATGAGGGGGAGAGTTGGCCACTATGGAAGGGGCTTTAATACAGTGTGTAGGAGGAGGAGATGGGGTGGGGTGTATATGATATTGTATGAGGCCCTGTGGCTTCATATATTCCCATGATACCTCTACTCCTAGGAATCATGAAGAATATTCTGTCAAACTTGATACTTCATTGTTATTAGATGTCCAGTGGTTTTGTATGCGAGTGCTGTAATGTACCACATTAAGTGGTTTAACATTAAGTGATTTAATGTTCATGAATAATGGAATTTGATTGATTGTCATGTATGCCCGTATTCTAGTACTCAAGTCCTTATTTTCAGGACTTGTAACTTGACATAGAGGACATTGGACTGTTGCTAACATTAGCAAGCTAACCGTTAATGTTGTGAACTGGGTCCCGAGATGTTTGGTTAGTTAAAATTGGGTTGCAGGTATTTTGAGATTATTAGACATCACCCGATCTGTTTCTGAAGTGCTGTTTGAGGCCAATCGTCGCGGCAGCCATATTGCTTCTGTCGAGCCAGTGTGACGTAAAGAGGCAGAGTTTAAGCCTCCTAGCCAACAGCTGCAGCGTTCCCGCAGGCAGCGGTGCCTCTCATTGGAAGACTCGTAATCTCAATATCTCGAAATTGCCGCGTTAGAAAAAATTCACCCCCACACAGTGAGAGCCGATCGAGAAATGAGCTATTCAGACTACACTCATCTTTTGTACCAGACTGTAAATATGTTTATTTCTGCTGTAAAAGATTGTCTTTTTCCCATTCATGTGTATGTGACTTCCGGTACTTCCAGAGCTGGCCTCAAGCGGATCCTCGATGACTGCAGCTTTTAACACTTCCACATTGGACTCATACTTTTAGACCGGAGGTTGCCGCTTGGGTGCAACAGGTATTTGTGGACACAGTGCTGTAACTCTGTTGAAAATTTAATCTGTACAAGCACTGACTGGATCATTTAGAATACAATGCTAATGACTGAATGTGTTTTATACACATCTAAAGGCCCTGCACAATCAGTCGAGGTTCCTTTTTATAATAGATAATATTGAAGACTTGAGTCAGACCAAGTAATGTGGACTGGACTTGCACTTGAACACAGGATTCCAGGCTCGACTTGGACTCAAGGTTTGGTGAAGCGTCAACAACCCTGATATGAGCCAGGTTGTGTTTGGGAACTGGAAACTTCTTGCCTACGCTAAGAGATGACGATATAGCTTCTGGAGCTAGGGCTAATTTGTTGGGGCTTCCTGTTTAGCCAGCAGTTTAGGAATATTAACTTCCTGTCAAGATATTTTTTTTAAGCAACATGGATGGATGGAGTTTGAGCTGTTACTGCCACTTGCAGGCAGAATGTCAGTTTGCAGTGCTTGACAGAAAGCGTAAACCGTTGATAGCTGATGAGATCACAGGATAGCAGGTTGCCCACAGTAGCGTTATTTAGCTACAGATTCTTCATTTTAATGTTCAACTGTGAATATGATTAATGCCGAGCAGGCTGGACATACAAAAGTGTGTGACAGTCCTGTTCCCTGTCCTGACGCTCACTAGTACTCAGGCCTTACACTCAGATAGAGGGATTACGCTAATTACCATTTTACTGAAAGCACCCCTTTCTATGCTTTTCCTTGTCGTGTCACTCATAGCTCTGGTTGGGGTTTAAGAGAATTGTCATTAAGAGGCCTGTGATAACTAGAGTGTATTGGTTATCTATAGAGAACATGTACTCACTGTCAGGGTGTGAACATGATACTGTTTTCTTAATAGAAGTCACTCCGGGCCTGTACGCTGTTTTTTTTTTGCGGTCAGCTTTCTACTGGGTGTATTTTGAAAACCCAAGCCAAGCAGGGTAGCAAGGAGCCAGCACTTTTCTTTCAGAGCTGCTCAGGATTCTCCGGGTGTCGCTTTGCCTCGGCTTTGACTCCACAACTCACACGCCCTGAATGGTGCACCCAGTTTTTGTTTAAAACTCAAGTTCATACAAGTGAACTGTACAAGCTGAGCAGGGTTTGTTTTACTTTTTTATTTTTGAAAAAAATAATCAAGCTAATAATTTCTATCTATGCTTTCCTCATTCACATGGAGCTGGAAGGAGGGTGACAGTGAAATAGAAGAGAGCTGTTTATCTCTCATAGCTGCTTTTATGAACAGAATAACAATGGAGGAGTTGAGACAGATGGAGAGAAAACAGGAAAGAGCAGAACTGAAGTTATTTACCCAAGAAGTTTTGTTTTGACTCTTTGGTATTCGCTCCTTCTCTCAGTCTGGTGCAATGGATGCACTGTTTGTGGGAGTATGTTCTCTGGGACATACGTGTTAAATCTTTGTGCTTGTTTTTTATCCTGTCCTGCGTCATCGGCGCTCTCCTCTGTTTATGCAGGGGCTCTGTGGATATGAAAGAGGGATGTTAGGATACTTCTACCACCCACTGTCACTTGATATCTATGAAGAATGGATTTGGTGATTGGACAAGTCCACTTCCACATAGCTCCAGGGGACCTGAGCAAAGTGGGCTTGCTGCCTGTTGGGATGTTGTCATCTCTATACCCAGAAGGGTCTCGTCAAGGAGCGATGAAGCAATCAAGAATGATGCAATGTTAAAGTGGTTAGCCACACCAAATTGGCTAATAAGTTAATCTTCTCTGCTTCAGTGTCACTTTATTCAACCCCCCATCTGAGCCAATGAGATAATTACGTTTAAGATGGAAACTTGAGAGAATGTTTTGGGAGCAGTTTTTTTTGCTCCACTATTGCGATGTAAGAGAGAGGGGAGCAGCAAAGGAGAGGCAGCAAGGACGCGGACCGACTTGAAGAGATAGAGAGGGGCCCGTATTGAGTGACACAGACTCTGGTCTGTGTTTTCTCGATGGACCAGAGAAGATGCAGTGTAAATGAAGCGTGCAGCACCAGAGCGGCTTCTGCTTTATCCTTGGACTGTGTGTGTGTGTTTGAAAGGGAATGACAGAGGCCTCTTTGAGTACTCAGAGACCTCAGTTGTCCCTCTGCTCTCTCTCATGGGTAGCACATGTCATGTTGACTACCATCCTCTTAACAGTACATTGAACACAAATGGATGAAAATGAATTCTTCCACCTGAGAGAAAAATCCCTCCTCAAAACAGAATCCATACTGGGCACCGGGATGTGTTTATCTGATGGCACACCTGTTTGTCTTTTCTGTGGAGAACATTTTAGAACCAGACCTTCCTGTAACAGACTACCTTCCCTTTATTTTCATTTCATTTAGAATAAAATAGTAATTCATGATATATATGTATATAGAAATAGTAAACCCTGGTGTGTTTCGGTGTCACCAGGCAGGCTGTTCAATGTCTACTTCTGACCTGTATGACAATGGCTTCCCCTTGTGGTGAATGGCAAAAATTACAATTTAATAAAAATATAAATACAGACAAACTATTTCACCACTTCCTTTTGAGACTTCCTGGATAGAAGAGTACAGACAGCTCGCTGGCCTTGATTATTCGACAAAATGAAGTATCAAGTGTCTCTCTTTCTGATTCTAACTTCATCAATCTTTATTGAAAGTACATTAGGTAAGAAATGTGATGTTGTTGATTCACATTTCTTTTTCTTGAGTTATTCGTTACTTTCAGTTTATCTAAAATGGAAGCACAGAGTTTTGGTTGTCAAGCTGTTTTAGGGTGTTTAATAGAGCCAAAATGTGTCTTTTTGATACACTTTGTAACTCTGTTGTCTCACAGGATGCCTTCAGACAAATACAACCTGTGGAGAAAGACAGCATCAGGACGGTTTCAGGTTCATGCACAACTGTTCCATGGACGGTAACATTTTCGTTTCCCAAAATGAGGTATGTGAATTTCCTTCCAAACTTATTAAGTTGTAATTTTGTATTATGAAATTATATAGCTTGAAATAGATTCATGGCCTTCATTTAAAAGAAAATGTTTGTTTTCTGATTTAGTCAACTTTCTTCCAACAGACTTCGATTGCTTATAAGCTTGGCACTGGTACCTATAAGTATCTTCATGTTGGAATGAGAATAGACAACAGCTCATTTTTCATGAAAGAATGCAAAGACGTGAAGATAAAGTGCACATTTAAAGTGAGTTTGCCCATGATTGAGACATGCTGTTATAATATTTGGAGGAAAAAAAGCAATTTTGATCTCTTAGTTATGAAATGTAAATCATGTTTTCTGCTCTCTCACGGTATGGACTCTTATTTTGCTTTTCAGGTAGGGGGCCATATGAAAGAAACCTGTGTGGATCATAAGATCACTGGTGAGCTTATAAGATGTAGTATACAAACAATCTATTAAATCATGTCATTTTTGCGAGCTAATCACAGGTATAAATATATAAATGTGAGGTCCTCATGTGAGATTTTGTCGGCTGTGGGCCTCACTAACCCCCTCACTTCCTCTGACAGTTGCTACAAGCAGCCTCATCTTCTTTTATTTTGTGGAGTTCTGAGGGGTTTTTTTTGGCATTACTTGAAACAGAGCAAACGAAGACTCCTATTTCCAATGATTCAAAGCTGGCCCCATCAGTGAATGGAACATTTTTCGGAGTGACATTAATAGTGGCTGAAAATCACAGATATCAATGTATAAATATGAGATATTCAATAATCACACTGCTTTATCTTAAACAGAACCGACGGAGACTCCTGTTTCCAAAGATTCACAATGGGACCCCATCAGTAAGTGAAACATTTTTCTGACACTAATAGTAGCTGACAATATTGTTTTTGGAATAAGTTTGGTCAATGTGCTGTAACACACCTTCAATGAATATATTGTGATAATGTGATTAAATGTTGTCTGTCATCCAGTTATAGCTGTATCTGCTGGATTACTCTTCATTGTGATCATTGGGATCATGGTGTTTCATCGACGTATCTGCAAATTTCTGCATTTTTGTTATCCAAAGTGAGTTCTGTTTTTTCTCAAACATTCAGTTACCATTTTACAACATGTCTATTGTCTACAGAAAAGTGCTTGTTGTTTGTTCCTGTGTCAGGAAGTAGCACACCACTGCTACACTTTCTTAGTTCAGTTGCACTGGGCTCTTAGGGGATTCTCAGGGGACTTTCCCAAACGGGTGAGGCCAGAGAAACTGGATGTGGAATGGCTGGTTAATGTGTACCTCTGACCTGTGAGATGATGGCACTGTTCATTTAAACACACTTGAACACACTTCTGCTATTAATTCTTCTGACTTTTAACAGGAATGTTTGTCAATGTAAAGAAATCATGCCTGTTTCAAGTGCCAAACCTTTTTTTTTGCCAAACCTATTTTCTTCAGCGGAGCCGCTCCACAAATTAATTATTTGTTTTGATCCAAAGTAGATAACTAAATTAATCCTCAAAGAAAAAAAACAGTAAATGATTGTCTTTTTCCAGTAATGATCAGTTGTGTTTAATTGTAACTTAATGTTTGATTTCTCTTTAAGATGCCACGAAGGAAGTAAAGTGCAGAAGTCCTCGGATCCTAAATTTGACCACCACAACACAACTACACTATGATTGTGTAAGAAAACATTCAGAAGCCGTCACCAGCACTGATCAGTGAATAATAAACACATACTCGAGTTTTCTCTTTCGTTATAGGATGACTGAAATTCAACCTGCCATTTGCCCATGTGATGAAAATGAGAAAAACAGCACACTTGAAAGTATCAAAGTCCAAAGGTTTGGCTGTGACGTTAAATCCTCTCTGATCTCCTGTTAGCCTGTTCGTAAAATTATCAAAATGCGTTTTTAGCAATTACAAGTCTGAACTGTAACCTTTTAAAGCTACATTTGCCTCAATAGTGCTGATTCTCAAGCTGGAGAGACTGCTCAGGATCTCAATCTTTTCCAGTGATGAGGAAACCAAGGCCAAAGAGTAAGATGAATTATACTGCTTGTACCTGTGATCTTGTTTCCTTTGAAGATTTTAATGAAGTGTCCCTTTTAGCTGAGCAGTAGGAGGATGAGATATTTAGAAACTCTTACATTTCTTTTGCAGTGGCACAAGTGTCCCCGATGCAGCCCATGATAGTCGAGACATGCAGAGGTGAGCTTTTGGCATTAAATGTTTGCTAATTATGTTTATTATCAATACTTTGAAATACATTTTAAAAATGTCAATATTGCTTTTTGACCTCTAGGAACCTAAGACACAAACCAGGAGGTGTGAATGACATCACAGCAGATGGTCCTGTTGGGTAAGTCAGTCGTCAGAAACATTAGCATAGCCAGAAAAGAGACGTTGGGTGTGCATCAGAACAACTTAGTGTATGTAATTTTCCCTTTTTTTTCAACTACTTTCTTTTAAATCTATGCTCATTAAGGAGTGTGTGATGAGTTCTGTGAAAATGAATATGTTTGGTGGAGAGCTGTCAGAATTAACATGTTAATCACAGTGCGATTAAGGTTATGAAACGTGATTGTTTTTTTTTGTATTTTGTCCTTTCTGGTACACAATAGTTAAGCAGCTGCAGGGTCTTCTGCTTCCTGCTGCTGCCATGTTCGAAAACAACAACACCACTGCTCTTTTGAATGGCACATTTCACTTTAAAAAACCTCAAGACAACTCGGCTAACCAGTCAACAGCCAAATGTGATTTGTATCAACCAGAATTAAAAATCACAGAAGGCACACCAGGGAAAAAGTGATGTTACAGTGTGGTAGTGTTGTAAAGTCCAGGTAAAGCCAGGTCCTCTTGAAGAATATAGTGTTAGTGTGAATAGGGGGAAGCCACAGAGGCTGTCTTCAGAAACACTTGCTGAGTTAAGATAAAGTTTTGACCCTCACAAAGTCTTTACAAGGGCAAGATGAAGACTCTGTGAGGGTAGAAACGGTTTACGTTTTTTCTGATTGTTTTAGATTTTCATGAGATTAATATGGACTTTAAAATGTTTTGAATGCAAAGTAATGAAAATTGAGTATAAAGTACTATTAGAATCGGGATGTCACAAATTAATCATTAGACTGATTGCATTGTGCATTTGTAATGATATAGGTATGTCAGTATGGAATATTTACTATTAAGTGACCTAAAATGTCACAAAATTAAAGCAACCCACATCCTGCATTTTCTTTTGTTGAGGATGTTTCCCCAATAAAGCAATTCTTAAGTGGGAAAAATCTATAGAGTTATAATATGATAAAATCAAAAATGATGAGAATGATGGAATAAATTAGCACCAATTTGTGAAAACAAACATAGAGCCATTACAGCAAAATGTAAACACACCCTATCTCAACAGTGCATGTCAGCGAGTGCTAAATTTTGCATATCGACACCTTATTAAAACAATGGCCTATGTCATTTTTTTTAGTTTTTGGGAAAACACAAAAACCTTACCAAACGCAGAGCATATGATATTTATTAATCATTTCTATCAAAAGCCTTGACAGTGGATGACTGTTGGCATACATAGAACGTTGTGTGTTAATTGTGTAACATTAAAGAATAAAGTGACTGAGGCCAATTTTCAAACATTCTAGTGTGACTTAGGCAACTTTAAACCTGGCTTAACTGCCCTTTCATTCCATAGTGAAAACTGAAAAACTGAAATTACCCTGAGTTAAATTAATAAAATGTCAGGTAAATCAATTTGGTCAGGAGGCAGTCCCTTCCTCACTTCTCCAGGTCTTCTTTGCTGGGTTTTTATTGAATAACCCATTTCTAAATCCAGTTTTGACACCTTTTTGAAACCTGACCTATTAACTGTCCTTAAATTCCATAAGCAAACTCAAAACAAAATACTCCAACGCTAAATTGAACAAATGTCAGGTCAATCAACCGCTGAGGAGGCATGTCCCTCTCCCTCAGTTGTCCAGCTCTTCTTTTGCTGGGTATTGTACCTATCCCCAGTCTATTCAGTTTATCCCTGAATCTCATTCTCGGTCATCTTGATTTGCCTAACTATGTGGCAAATTTTCAAGAAGTGATGACACTCGACGGGCATCACATGTTTCATGGACTGAAGGTCCTGGAACTTTCTCTCTTTGATGTGCAGAGCAGAATATGTTTAGAGCTCCTTCTGCCCTATAGATTATGTTGCTTCTTGAAGCAGCTGCCATCATGAAAGCTTGTTAAATTGCCCAAGTCAGACATTGTATACTAAAGAATCAAATTTTTTTTGACTTAGGACAAGAATAGTCCCCTCTTGATATAGGCCATTGTCCTATAGGGCATAAAGAGCATAATCCTTTCAACTAAGGATTAAGGTGATTTTACCAGAGGCGGCCAGAATCATCAAGAGATGATTTAGGCCAAAAACTCATTTTTGTCAAAAAATGACTTAGGCCATTATTTTATTAGGGTGACGATATTACACCTGACAGATAAAAATATTCATTTTCAAATGTTTTCCCAAGTGTAAACCAAAGTCATTTAGATGAAAGTAAATCAACCACAAATTAAATTAAACTTAAATATCACGAAATGTGAAAAAAACCCCGACTGAAATTCATTCAGTTTCTAAATGACATATAGAAGCAAACAGGACCATCAGAAACATGGCTTATCATTTCTATGCAGTTATTTGAAGTGTTTGAAGCCACCATTGCAGGGTAGTAGTGAGACGAGACCATGTACAGCACCATCAATTTTCCAACATTTTAACTAACAAGTACAAATTCCTCGTGAGTGATATATTTGGCTGTTGTAAGACAGCAGGAAGAGAATTTTTCTTGTCAGTTAACACCACTTAGCATGTACAGGACAAGATCAGCACAGAGGAAAAAACACACTGCCTTGTCTGCTGCAGGTGCCAAAATCCACGCAAATTAAAAATCCTTACATTAGCTTTAAAGAATAGAAATAACCAAAACTTGACATTTTCTTTGATAACCGTGCAGATACACGTCTTCATATATCAGACACTGACTGAAGTACTCACCCTGTTTTTCTGTGACTGCATGTACGCTGATACTTGCTGTGAATTCCCCTGCAGGATTAAGGAAATGCAGAACCTAAGGACTCCCGGTGAACGCGGTCCTAAAGATGATGAGAAGGAACGAGAGCCGCTGCTGCCCATTCAGGGGTGAGACAACCTGTGTCCTCTGTCACTCTGCTCTGAAGGCTGTGCCCTAAGAAAATCTCTGTCACCTGTTTGCAGTCTTCTTTATACCTCAAATTATTTCTGTTGCTACTGTTCAGACAGCTGCCAGGAGCAACTTTATGAACTACTCCTCCCCATATTTGAAGGGCCAGTCTGAGTTTGTCAAACTTGTCTGAGGTCTGCTCAGAAAGTAAATATAAAGCTCTGCTTTCTGTGCAGAGGTTCATGTCTCTATTCTGTTGTTCTGTCTGCAGAACTGCCAACCAACGCTTAGACATGACAGGTGAAGATACAGTTCTGGTGGACAAGAGCTGCTTCGACCCCAACCCGGTCGGCAGGTGCTCTACTGCACTGGTAGTAGAGCACCGTATGCATAATTACTGTCTTGATGTTAACAAGCTATATGATGTTTTTGTATACATGGGACATTGTTTTCTATGTTGCAGGATGCTGATGTGGAGTCAGCACACAACATGAAGAACCTTGAATGAATAAATACTAAATAATAATATAATAATATAATAATAATAAAATAATATAATAATAATATAATAATAATAATATATTATTATATCATACAATCCTTGTATCACAGTACATGTATGGGGTACCTTTTCTGGCAGTCCTTTAGGAATAGTTACATTAATGCTTTTCCTTATAATATTATGTATATATGTAATTTTGTAAGGAGCAAAATATACCCTTTTTAAGAGACCCTATATAAATGATTTTGTATGAAAATAACATTCTGATGACAGAAGTTTTGACAATCCTGGTGGAAACTGGCATTGTCTGTGTTGCATTCACAACATTCACACACACAATCAGTCACACAAACTGTGAGTTGATTTTAGTTATTACATTAACGTGACCATAATGTAATATTTGGCCAGACAATAACAACTATAGCAATACCTAACAAGTACAAATTGATTGAAATTAATGATAAAACGAAAAGCACTGATCTCATTTAAAACACAAGCACGTGGGATGTTTGTTGATGAGAATATGAAGTGCATAGTTTGACCAAAGGATGGGTGAACCAGTCCGAAAGGGTACCACATACACAACTGTGAGGATTTATCTTCATAAGTGAATAATGTAATGTACAGTATCAGTCATATTTGTTAACATAACAAATATCCATTGTGTTTTTATTATGTAATAATCATATAATATTATAAATATATGCATTATATATCTGTTATCATTGTTGCATTTCAATGGCATGATAACAAACAGAAAGAGATATTTTGTATCACCCTTTGTTTTATGATCTTATAAATGTGTTTGTATGTACTTAATCAGTTTGGTAATGCTTTCTTTGATTCATTTTGCTGCAGAATCTCATTCTCATCCCCTGATTTCTACCTGTAGTAAATTTAATCATATCTTATCATAAGGAGATGTTTCAGTGATCATGTATTTTTCTTTTGTTGCTTCTGTTTTTGTTTGCATTGCTTTTGCATTTTGATGGTTGATTCTAATTTACTTTTATCAAACACATGTTTGAAAAGAAGATTTGGACTGTTTACATGGAATTGGAAATTGTTTAGTCCACCCTGGCTTTTACTTTTATCTTATTACCTTTGTGAAGGAGTTTTCTCCCCTGGACTACCACCAGGGGGCAGTAAATAAACACGTGTCACAGCACTGAGGTAACGGCAACATAATGACCTCTTTTTACTTTAGTTGAGTGATGCAAGCCTAATTAATGCTTATGAATGTCTGATTATAGTGTTTAATTTAAGTTCCTTATTTTACTAACACCTACAAACAAAAAAGAAAAAAAAAGTATTATATACCCTGCTTCTATTATTCTGTCTGTTGGTGAGGCTAAAAATTATTTGGGTTACGGCTCTCAATCAGTGTTGATTGACTATTGTGTTGTTTTCTATGCAATCAGTGTCAGAGTTTGGATTGATCCCTGAATTTTCTCATACAGTATTTTGATCTATTAATCAACTGTGGGACAGTCAGCACATTGCTGGGTAATTTTGTGTTATATATGCATGGTACAGTACTTAAGATTTACATCTCCTGAGTACGCATGTATGTACAGTTACACAACAACCCACAGGGTCTCTGGTTGACTTTAATGCATCTCTCAGGCTCTGCAGTGATATGTAATTCTATTTTTGCTTCCTTAAATGTGCGATGACCTTGAGAAAACCCCCTTCTTTTTTTTACCTCTTTGATGGGCTGAGTAGCAGGAGGCAATCGCATCGTGGGTTAGAGGCCTTGTTGCTCATGTTGGTATGTCAGTGTGTGAAAGTGTTACTGTAACAGCAGTGAAAGGAGGGTGATTGAATGGCCAAGGCCCCAGAGCCTCCTCTCTCTGGGAGTTTCACAGAGGGGACATAAGCAAGGCGGGGGCTGGGCAGATGGGTGGATGGGTAGGGGGTGAGTCATCACGTGTTATAGTACATGCACAGCGTACTGCATGACGCGGAAAAACAGGTACATGGGAGAGGCTGCTGTAATTATGAAGGGATCCCCTATGCTCTGATGCACATAATAATTATATATCAGCCAATTAGTAACCAATAACACTCTGCTGTGAATGGTATTATGAGCAGTCAAGGAAGCAAAACTCAGCGGGAGATGAACACTGATCACACTACATCAGGGATAAGATGGCTTACGGGAAACTAGCCGGGCAGCACTTGTGTGTTATCCCTGACTGATCTCCAGTGTATCACAATGTTTATGGTTACTCTGGAGTGTACTAAAGGTCGCCTACTGCTGCGTGCTGAGGCTTAACAGACAGCTGCAAGCAAACAGTGCTGCATTCAAAAGTCGGTAAGCTGTATTCACATGGCAGTTTTAAAGCGATTACATCGGGGATCACACCCCACTGTATGATTAATTAACCTTGACTGATGCTTTGTAAAGCTGAATCGAGCTGAGCGAGTATGCTCACAGGTCTGCATGTACATGGAGATACATGTGAGATAGTTGAAAGGAACGCTTTAGCTGGTCTTGGTAACACTGACTTAGGGTCACTGTCGTGAAACAAAGCTTCTTTTTTTTCTTCAGATAAGCATGGGACCAGTCCTCTTATTCCTGTAAACCTCTTACTAGACCCAGTCCAAACACTGACAGAGTTGGGACTCTGGGCTTCGTCTCCCAAACTGACCGCTTTATTTTTCCCTGCATCTCTCTCTGATCACATTGTGTAGTATGCTTTAGACACAGACCAGTGTTTGACAGAATCATCATCCCAACTCACAAGTCAAATCTGCATTATGCATACAGTGTGTGGTTCAAGGGGGAGCTGACTCAGGAAGGGGCTGGGTTGCTTGGCTTTAGTCCTCTGCTTCCCATGGTACACAGATGAGCAGCACAGAGCTGCCATAACCTGCAGGACGGCCGATGAATAATGCATAACCCAGTTAGTGCTTAAAGATGTCTTTTCATTTCCAGTTTGAATCATGAGATAGATACACGCTGAAGTGTGTATGCGTACAGCAACGCTAAAGATTATCTATAATTTCTGTGTGCTGTTATGCTTATATCACGCCGGCACATGTGTAACCACACAACCAATTACGCTGTTCATCAACACACACAAACACACACCTCTACTGAGCCCCTTAGAAATGTTCGCAGAGAAATCCTGAAGCATTAACAGCATATATTTCAATATTTTTTTTATTATATGTGCTGATACAAGGTCGCTCTGACCTGCGATGACGCAAACACACAAAATAAAACCGTCCCCTCTGGCCCAGACAGCTGTCAAAGCAATGACTGTGAGAAAGAAACAAAATCAAAGAAAACATATGAACATCATTCCTCAAAGAAAACAGAATCAAGGTGTTGTATTAACCTCAGTTTACAAATGTCTCAGTTGTACATGGTAAATATCCATTTAATAGAAAAATCACAGAAAGCTCTAGAAATGGTGCTCTATGTAAAACCCCATATGGCACAATGTCAGTGCTCATCGCAATCTTAAAGCCTGCTATGTTAATCCCCAATGCACAATAATTTATTCCCATAAAGCACTTCAGGAATTCCAATACTGAGTAGGTTCTACGGTACCAAGCTATTTCATCTAGCACTTAGCTTTTGAATATCCAATTCACACCAGCTTCAGCTATTCTCTGATGACTGACAGTCAGCATTTCCTATCTGATCCCATGGACCATCACTACAGCCGTGGGCATACACATTCAGGCACAATTAAGCGCCTCCCCATTCTCTGAGACAGTGCGACTGACAAATAGAAAAGATACAAATCTGAGAAATCATGCTTATAGATTCAGCCTGCTTCTGCTTCATGTGGATGGATGTTGACAGGGAAACAGCAGGTGCCTCTCCCACTGGTGAATAAATCTGCATAAACTGACTGAAGATGTGTACTATACAGTGTCAGAAGATATGTTTGTTTGGTTTTGGACCTTTGAGTCTCTGCATAGAAAAGGACTCACATGTTTAGCATTTGGAGAACACAATTCTACCCAGAAGCACCTCTGTTTTAGTCCCACCCTGTTCTTCAAAGATGGACATATATGCAACTCAAAAGCAAAACAGCATAACCCTCATGACTGGTACTATGCTGTATCCTTGAATGGTCTTAAAACTACTCTATAGATACTGTATATCAGTCATTTGGATATGTAACAATAGAGCAATAACAAAATAGTACGACTTTATCGCTGTTTACATCTGCTCTTTAAAAATCTTAGTAGGAAAATCCTGTGGCATATATAAGCATTCTAAAAATCTCTCTAATCAGCTGAAGCGGCATTGGATTCATTTTCACATTTTTAAGGAATCATCCATTAAACCAAACAGCGGTCATATCATCTTTCCTCCTCCACAGGCAGATTTTTTTTCTTCTTAACTTGAGATCTGACACGCCAGCTTGATCAACTGCAAAAAATAAAGTGATAACCTCTGGATTGCAAACCACCAGCACAAAGCCCTCTGAAACATAGCAGCACATCCATCTCCTTATCTCCAGACCCAGCCCTGCAAAGCCTCTCTGCGAACCCCCGTCACTGACAACCCTCTCTCTCTCTCTCTCTCTCTCTCTCTCTTCCTGTAGCTATGAATTAGTGACATCTGTGACATCTCGGCTCATGTTGTCCCTGCACTGTCCCCTCTTGGGACACCCTTTGCAGACATAAGGACCCTCTGCACCTCAGCTGCTGTTGAACTCACACACCAGTATCCTGCCCCCAATCACCCCCCTGGTGTGATATGCTTCACTGAAATCACTGGAAAGGAAAAAAAAAAATGTCTGTGTGAAAGGGTCAAGTCAGAGTAAGCGAACTGTAGGCCTGCTGGGACCTCTGCTGTCTAATGATAGACGAAACCATGCTGCAGCTCACTCTCCACTGACACTGAGCTGCAGGGGTGAGGCAGTAATATGTCAAAGGTTAGGCATCCCACCTTTTAAATAACTTCCCATCCAAACAGTGTCAGGCTTGCTGTTGCATGGACTGGGAATTGCATCCAACATTTGCCAACAGAGACGGAAAAAGGAGAGCAGAACAGAAAGTGAGGGCGAGTTCACTGAAGTAAATTAGCACCCACGGTGTTATTATTGTAATCAGGGGTTAAGGGGGATTTGAATGGTGGAGAAACTCCCATTGTGTGCCTCCTTCCAACAGCATGAGCTACAGACCTTCTACTGTATAATCACTATCATTTACCACAGTACAGCACTCCTCTGTTTATTGAGATATTAATATGGGATAAACAAAGCTTTTGACAAAACAAATTAACATTCCCAAAGAAGGGCTGCACTAATGGAGTCCATTGAGATTGATATTAAAATGGGGATGAGATGCAGCATGAGGGAGGGAAAGAAAAGAAGCTGGGAGGTGCTGGAAAAAAAACAGAAGTGGGCCCAAGGTGACGCACATTCCTCCTCTCATGGGGAGTGTCTGTCTAAAAAGCGTTCCACCCTGGGGCGGGTCCCAGCTGAGCACTGGAGATCAGCATCAGCACATTATGTCAAATACAATGAGAGAGGGATGGAATTAATGATGATGAGAACGATGAGGATAGAGACGATGATGGCTGTCTTGCATTGCCATTAACACTTCAACCCTGGAGTGGATTGTTTTATCTTCAGTCCTGCCTGTTAAAATACATTCAGTTGTCCTCAGCTGACCAGTGAGTGCTGCCTCGGTACGATGCCCCGTCACTGAGCCATGAGATCCGGGCCTCACCTTGTCGAGCACTGCAGCAGAGCAGAATACATGTGCATATTGTCCTTTCATTTGTTAACACAGTCAGCTCCCAGGTTCAGCTGCAAATCAAAGTCGTGTACCATCATACCAGTATTGCACATTTCCCCCCTATGGCTCAAGTGACGATATGCAGGCCTTTATTCTGAGCATCATTGTGCTCCACAGCCCGTACAAAGTTACTCACAAAAGTGATTTAATAACAAGAAAAATGGTGGCAAATCCGTGTAATCCCACTCCTTTATCTGGCTTTAACCCTCCTATCTCTCTTTCAGCCCCAGGAGCCACAGCTAACAGCAGTCCTTGGGTTCCTTTCAGAAGTGGGACAGTGAGGCTCTAGCCAAATGTCACACACTGCAGCGGATGCATCTATTTTGCTGCTCAGTTCAGTCACATCCCACTGTGTGTTCACGAGGCGCAGGTTTACAAGGGAGACAATCAAAAGAAAATCTTAACATGCAAGAATAAATCATTGCGAATAACATATTCTAAAACATACATAAAAACTGATAAATAAATTAAGAAATACCTATAAATATAACCCAGAAGAAGGCAAACTCTCCCTTTTTTTAAAGGTCAGACAGATTTCAGCTGGATGAAAGGAGCCTCATGAGCGGCTCCTTCCTGACAGCTAATTTCTCAAATGTATCGCTTGCATAAGGTGGCATATTGGAAACATATTTCTCCGGAATGGTCACCCCAGCTTGTCATTCTCACGGTATGTGGTTTATCTTAACGTCTCACGAGGCTGATTATTTCCTGTCCTCCTTGTACCTGAAAGCCACAGAAAACGCAAACTTCCATTTGAGGCGGGGAGTAATGGCAACTCTCTAAAGATGAGCACCTTGTGTAATGTGCATCCAAGTCACAAAATAGCCTTTCACTTGTGTGTTCATGGCACACACACTCACAGCTTACAACCATTCAGACACATTCATACTCCACACATGCACAGAGGAATTGAATGAATTGTCACATTAGGCTCTGGAGTTATGCTGGAAATATTTGTAAGAAACAGGCTAAAATGCAATATTCTCTGATAGCTAAACAAAACGTCATTACCATACATGCTAGAACCATGTTGTAAAAAGTATGTCACCTGGTTATTCTTCCAACTAATACAAGAACCGACTCAAATCACTTTATGATGTTTTTGTTCCCACACAATGCTTTATCCTGCCTTGAGGCACTGGATGACATTTGAGAATACTATCTCCCTTGCCCCCACACCCTCCTGCCCCCTCCCTTTTGCCGCCTCTGGCAATCCCACCCGGGGAATGTCCAAAGGTCAACCTTAACAACATGTAACGATTGTATTACATAAAATTGTGCCAGGTTTTTTGTTTCATTTCTCATTTGTGTAGATAAAATCGACTACACATCGTAATCCCTCTCTCTCTCTCTGCTTCTTTCTCTCTGTTGGATCATGAGGATTTTACACTGAATTGCACAGTGCTGAGGCGCATGAGCGAGAGATCAAGCCACCAGGGTGGGAGAGATAGAGTGTATCATTCAGGTCACAAACTCCAAAACATTTTATTTTTCTCATGGTCGGTTTGTTGCAGTACAAGAATTCATTTTCCATAGATTTATTACGTTTTGTTGCTTTTGATCATCTGGTTTCTCTATTTACATTGTAGGAATAAAGTAGATTCATGTGTGGTTCCTATGTACACATTTATACCAATTGAATCGACCAGTGTGTTTGCGACGTTCACAGTCTTGCTTGTCACAACCCGCACACAGGAAACAAGTCCACTTCGACTGGCTAGCTCTAACAGCAAGTACAGGGGGAGGGGGGTGATAACCTGCTTACTCTGCAGCCCCCCCCCCCCCCCCCAAAAGTCAACAATTGAATACTCTCTTCAAACACTAGCAAGCAGTCATTTAACTTTCAAATGCCAAAAGCAAACAACCAGAGAAGAACGGTGGAGAGGATTGGCCAGTCATTTAGATGCACTTTCCTTCCTCTTCTCCGCTCTGGAGGGGTGGTGCAGGGTCTCCTTATGTCCCGTCTCTGCCTCTACTCCACTTTTGTACATTCGTCGTGGATTCACAGCAAGACAAATGAAGGCAACTACTCTGAATCGCTCCCACTGCCTGCTTAGAACAAAAAGCTCCTGCTCCCCTTTACTAAGATGGAGTACTGTTTTCACTTTTGATGTTCGGTAATGAGCACTTCTGGATGAGTGAGTGTGTGTGGTTGTGTGTGTGTGTGTGTGGGTTGTGTGTGTGTGTGTGGTGTGTTTGTGTGTGTGTGCATGTGTTTTGCCTTGTGAATGTTTCTAGTTTTCTGTTCTGCTCAATAAAAGATATTATTTTGGCAACAATGAAGAGCTTTCTGTGAGGACATTTTCTAGGTTATAATCATGTACTAAAGTCCCTGTCTCTACAGCTAACTAATCCTATCAAATGAAGACTCCAAAAGACCAATGGGTGGTACGAAAGGGAAATGAGAAAAAATATATATGATACTCTCATCTCCGGAGGCAGGTCTGAAGAGAAATTACATAAAAAAACTTGAACAAAGTTTTGAAGTTTTGAAATATTTGAATGTAAAGGGGGTGGATCGGTACATTCAGAGTGCTGGACTTGGCCTTAGGGTACCAAAGGAAGTGGGGAGGGCTGGGGATGGAGAGAGGCTGTGAATGCTCTGCTGAAAAAACATCCATCACTCATCTCCGTGAGACGGGGGAGGGTTAAAGATAGAGGCTGATTCTGCAGAGTCAGCCAAGACTCCCCTGAAGGTCACTCTATTTGCTCATCTGTTAGTTAATAAAAGTCAAGAGAAAGAAAGGCAACCAAACAAGCAGAAAGTGGAGAGACGGGCTAGGAGGCAGCTCTGGCTGTCACATTAGAGTCCTAAACTTCCTCCGGTCAGGCTCCAGTCACAGGCTGGTGACCAGCTGCATCTGTCCGTCTCCCTCATTCTGTGCAGTCTCTGAGCCACGTGGCCCCTCCCCACTCGGTCTCCGGGGTTGGGCCTGGTAGAAGGTCTGCATTGGGCCCCACGAGAACCCAAGGCGGGCCTCCCAGAGCTGTAGTATAACTCCTCAGGGGGCTGAGCCTGAGCGGGGCACCACCTCCAGGGGCTCAGGACTGCTGTCTGGGTAAGGTGAGTCTCGCAGGTTAGTGATGCTGGTTGTACAGGGAGTCACGGGCAGGTGAGTCAGGTGCTCTGTTGCCTCCCTGCCCGCTGTTACTCTGGCCACTGTGCCCACTGTGGCCAAGGCTCTCAGTGAGGTCGGCTGTGTAGCTCTCAGACTCCTCTGGGTCACTTTGGTAGAGGACGGATTGGGCGCGTTGTAACAGCAGGGGCTCCTCTAGAGATTTATAAGCAGCTCCACATCCTGCGGCGTGCGCTGCCTCCCCTCTCTCAGAAGTCCTCGTCTTCGTCTATACTCATGGATGAATCTGGCCCGCCTCACCATTGTCCCCTGACCGACCACAACATGCGGGCGTACCCCGGCCAAGCTGCCACACACTCTGTCCCCAGCGTCACCTCCACAACCTACACTTCCTCCTCCGACACCACCTCTCAGTGTGTTGTGCACAAGCTCAGAGATGATCATTTTCTCAAAGGCAGCGGCGTCAGAGAGGTTTCGTCTGATGCCTCTCCGCCTCCCATTGGTTCCGAGCCGCGTGCCATTGAAGAGTGGGGGTGGACCTCCTCCGCCCCCGCCCCGAGGAAATCACAGCTGCACCCTCCTCCACCCCTGGGACCGCTGCGCATGAATAGCTGTTGTTGAAGTTTACCTATTCAAGGGCAGGGTTTCCATCCCACAGGTGTCGCGGGCCTTAGATAACGTGCTTTCTGGACCCAAACACAAACACAGTAAAAAACGAACAAAGAGGGGTTTGGCATTATTAACATTTAAGTGTCAGAAGAATTCGTGTAAGAGGGTTATTAATTCTATTGAATTAACCTAATTAAAACTTACTCGGTCCCGGAAGGTTCCTGTGCATACCAGAGAAAGTCATGAGGAGTGAATGAAAGAGAGGCACAAGTCAGTAAGTTCTTTAACGATGCAACATAACATGATGTATTAATTTTTAGGACATTTCAAAGGGGAACCATTAACAGAAAAAAATATCTTGTTCATTCGCCCCTTTTTCTTAGATGCTCACATCCAACCTTCCAGCTCTATCTATACACACACACACACATACAGAGCCACATTACCTCTTATTATGTAGAGAAATTTCAGTTTTTTTGACACCATATCCCTCTAATATTTACATCCAAACCCAGAAAATACTCTGGGGTTCTTATTTACTTCTGTCAGAGATACCTGAATACATACATAATTCATTCAAAGCCTTGTACAGTATCAGTAATGTTATTTTACGACTTCCCTTCAGCACACCAAGGATGTTGTGCTTTTTCAACCCAAATTACCACCACACAGAAAAGCAAAATCCACAGCCACCCAAAAAGAGAGGAGCCTGTTCATTTTTTAAATCTAATGATGGAGTAACTTTAATCAACTTTCTTCTTCGTTGGTGCCGTGGGTAATTAGACATTCTAATGAAGTGCTCTCTCTCTCTCTCTCGCTCCTCTCTCGTCCTCTGTCTCTCTCCTCTCTCTCACTCCTCTCGCATCTCCTCTACTGTCCTCTCCCACTACTCTTCTAAAAATTTCTTGCTGCAGCCTGTGGCAATCAGGCTTGACGTATTGTGCGAGGAGGCTTTAAAATATTTAACCAGAAACGCCGCCTTAAATTTCAGTCATCAGAGTCTTGGCCTGATACTCTGCGGGTGCACACTCAGCCACAGACATCTTATTTCTCAAGTGAATAAGGCTCAGTAGAGGAGCAAATACCAGAACATTGTCTAATTCTGCAGCTTCAGATGGGCACATAACAGTGTGGTGATGCAGCAATGTAATAATTGTCCATCAGGCTTTCTAAAACACTTACTCTGAGAAGAAAGTAACACAAAATAATGGTGAGCACATCGCATCTCACAGACACACACTCACAGAGCCATCTCATCCCGTTTGAGCATCAAACTACTTTTTCTGCCTGGGAAGAGAAAACTGTCCTCAACATTTCTGGCAGTCACAGCTGTAGCTAAACTTCTCATCATTCGTAGCTGTTCTCATGAAGATTCAAGATCTGACCAGATGGCAGGTTGGGCTGTAGGCACTGTTGCTCTGTTCTGCTCAGCCTAGTGAATCCGTCTGACAGCTACATAGTCAAACAAAACAACACACAAACAGGCACACGCACAAAGACACACACACATACACAAAGTGCAAGCGCAAAAAAACTGTAGTGAGTGTTTGTGTATACCACATCAAAACACTGACGGAGTAACGGACAGGAGGAGAGCAAGCCAGGTGCACAGTGTATACAAAAACACTCAGAGTGGAGCGTTAATGAGGAGCTAACCGGTAGAGTTGAAGACGCCGGGTGAGGGTGGGGGTGAAACTCTCAGCCAGCAGAGTATTGTATGGAGAGGTACCAGTGCGGGTCTGCAGCACCGGGTTTGTCAAAAGGTGGTTGCCCATGGTTTGCTGCAAGACACAACATTTCAAAACTGAACGTTATCATAAGTAGGCTGTTATCTTCCCATTTAGATGCATGCAAAGCAAGCAGGAGCAGAAACACTGAACACAATAGGTATAACATTTTGAATTTCATATTCCCTAACTCAGTAATAACATCTGGAATCATAAAAATATTTACTGTTTATTCAGATGGGGTTATTTGGTTATGTCGTTGCTTTATGGAGTAATGCATTTCACAGTGTTCTCCTCATGTTTATGCCTCCTGATTGTAACCTTTGAGTAAAAATACAATTGCAGGGGAAAGGTTCTGTTTGGAGCATTGCCATTCATTTTTTTTTCCTCTGGCTCCTGACAATGTAGTCAGATGGGGAGAACGGTAATGCATGCCATTATGTAGTCTAGGGGTGCAGCCATTGAAACACAGTAATTTCCCAGTGAAATGTGAATGCCACTACAAGACAAATATAATTCAAAGAAATGGCACACTGAGAATGTTGTATAATGCCCATGTATGGCTCCAGCCTGAGGCAACTCGAACAGAAATGCCATGAAATTAAAAATAGGACAGCATGACGGAGAGTAGTCCAAAGCATAGTGCAACCTTCAGGTCTCACGACTACCGTTCATCACACAGCAAGGGAGCAGGGGATTCTAGAAAAAAAAAAAAATATGCACTCATACAGCTATTTATTTGTCATTTGCCTCCTTTTACACCTCCCCTGTCCATCTTTCTGGCATGCCAAACAAACCCCTCTCCCTCTATTCTCTGGCTCATTCTGCTGTGTCTTAACTCAACCACATTTTCTCAGTTTTCCCATGCCAGATTTTTAACAAACAACACCAAATTAGTTTGGATTAGCAGTCTGTGTATACCTCATAGGAATATCCTGCTGAAAATTAAGGGAACTAGATTTAAGTGGGGGAGAGAAAGTAGGGCAAGGGGAATCAGGGGAGGCTGTGTGTGTATGTGTGGCTGTGTGCACTCCTTGTCTTCCGGACACATTACTATTGTCAGGAAGAGATAGTGGTTCATAAAGAAGGGAAGTGGAGAAATCAAAGAGATCTGAGATGCGAGTGATAACAATGCTGCGTCTCATCTCCAGATTTGGCCTCTTTAATTACTCCTCCATGATAGCGCCTCTCTTTATGCCTCTCTTTTCTTCAGCCTCCCTCTTGCGCTCCCCTTCGTCTTGCACTTTTCTGCCAACTAAAAAACTTTTTCTCAGAAGCACAGAAAATAAAGGCTTCACAGCACAGTTGCTTGTGTTTGACAGCACAACATGGAATGATCCACATTGTGTCTCCTCCAGGCTTGGTGATTGCTCTATCGGGACGAAGAAAACCCCAGAAACCGACCTGCCCAAACCCAAAGAAAACAGCACTCACACAGATGCACATACATACACACACACACACACACACACACACACACACACACACACACACACACACACACACACACACACACACACACACACACACACACACCTCATCCGAACTCCCGAGCCCCCCTCTGCCTCACCCCCTGCCTTGATCCTGTCACTCTCCTCAATTAGAATAATTACCCCCTGTTCGCTCACACGCTAATCAGTTCATTAAAAAGAAAATGGATGAAATTAGCATAGAGAGTGACGGCTGATTTAGCAACTGCCTCTGTGTCACCCCCCCCCCCCCCCCGAATCCATATCGGGAACCTGAGCCAACCTTGATAACATCCATGTCACTGATGGCTGCGGCAGTGACGCCACCAGTTGCTGAGGCTGAGCCAATCAGTGACTTCACACACATCGTGCAGATTTTTAATAATTGCTAATATGCTATTCAGCAGCTGTATGGAGTTCAAAGGGGCCTGACTGCGTCACTGTATTTAGTGAGAAAATATAAATGTGTTTGGATGTGATTGATCAAGTGCAGCTGTAAAAGCGCAAGAGCATTTCAAACTAGAAATTAGCCAACCAATGGGATTTTCTAACACTGCTATTACTGTATTGTGTTATAATGAAAGTATAACTGCACATGCATGCCCACGAAAAATTACGAGCCATAACAACATGTCCAATATGAGGAAAAATACACCTGAGTAGAAAAATACATATAAAGCAGGAATCAAACCAATACATTTTTATGTAGGAAAAACAACAACTTCAAAAAATGCTGGTTTGGTAATGCAACACGTGAGTGCAACAGTAAGAGGAGCATTACCAGAGAAAATGATTGGCCACAACACAGTATATTATTTCCCTGAATATTTGTCTTAATCCTTGAGCACATTTTTTGCCTATTTATAACATAATAGAAATAAAAAAACAGAACAATATGGCAAAAAACAGATGGACTCTTTTTCAATGACTCGTTAATCTATCCAAAGAAAAGAAGTATAGAGACTTCCTGTCTTCCACCTTCTTAATTAATGTATCTAAGATGTGGTCAAGTGGCTACATTAACTTTCTTTAAGTACAGCTGGTAATTTTACCTTTCTATATAAATATTCTTCAGTTTAATCAAATCAAAGGAATATGAAATCACCAACAACGACTCGCCCACACACATATACTAATGACAGAGCACTTGAGCTCAATATATTTCTGCTGCTGAGTTGCTTCACTGACCATAGGCTGCCATTGAAACCCTCCACCCACCAGCCGACCTCCAACCATATGTTATTCAATTTAATCTCCATGTATTGCTGCTAACTGCTATTAGCCGCCTAGACCCACCAACTGAGAGGCAATCTGAATCATGAGTAACCTTTGTACAGGACGGATGAGAACACATATTTCATAATATTGGGTCCTGTCATATGTCCACAAATAGCAGTGATTGCTCTGGCCTCTGTCCACTAATCCCACCCTTGCTTTATGTTTCTGTTCAGTTGTGGGCAGGAGGATCTTGGTGTTGTGTGCATTAAAACCATGAATAACTCAACGGATGAGAAGGAGAAGCACTGATGGAGGGAGGCCTCACCACGGTTGAGTGTCGGGGTACTATTGATATCTCCCGCCATGAAAGAAGATTCCGTCTGCTTCCGAACCGTGTCGTTCCACATCCTGCGGATCCGACTCTGGAAGAAGGAGCACAGCGCAGTGAGTGGCAGCAAACAGACAACAAGTTAAATATAGATACGCGGCGGGTAGACTTTGTTACTCAGTGGGGCTGCTGTAATCAAAACTGTGGGGCTCGCTCTAATCTGCTAAGAACAATAGACAAACATGGCAGACAAAGAGACTGAGGCGTTAGGTGAAGAGGCGCACAACTATGTCATGTAATCAAGAGGGGCTAATAAACTGGAGATGTGTAAGACACGATTGTAGAGCTGATACAATTGTTATTTGGAAGTGTCTCATTAGACTGTGTGGGAGAGCTTGTTGTTGATTGTGAGGACTAGCTGTCATTGTGTGTGTACTGTATCTTCATTGCCAATTGCGGCATATGCCATCATGCTAAGTATTTCCGCATGTCTAGTATGGTGCCTGTGACTATAATAGCATGTGGACTTCAAAGAATATCTTTATTAATGAGTCATCTCCTCTGGTGAGCACAGCGCTGCGAGAACGTGATGGAAACATAAAGTAAAATCTTCTCAAAGAGACGAACTGCTCCCTGATTAGACCAGATTTGCAAAGGAAATGTCCAATGAACATGACACAATGTAGCTTACTTTCATTCTGTCACTGATGACAAAATGTAATATAACACCAGTGTTGTGCATGCTGCATATCTTTTCGTCTTTGTTGAAATAAAAAAAAAGAAGGTGGCGGAAAGTAAGTAAAGTAAGTAAAGTAAGTAAAGTAAGTAAGCAAGTACATTTGAGAGCCTCTCTAAGTAATCAGTGAGTCAGTGGTATTGATCAGCAATCAAACCCCCACAGATACACTCATATTGTACTTGAGAGTCTTACATAACAGACCTTTTAAGCAAAAAAAAATGACAAGAAAAGTTAGCGAATTTCACTTGTTTCCTAGGCAATTTATGCTGCTTTGACACCCTCTCTGACACTGTTCTAAAAAAGTCAGACAGTGTCAAGACTCATTTGACCCAAGAAAATGGAAATCATTTTGTTTCCCTGACACAAAATAATTTCCACTTAAAATAATTGCAATCATTTCCCACAAGGACAAATTTCCTTTTTTTTTGTTCAAAGAGAAAACAATGTTAAAAGCTGAAGTGGTCTTATTAGTGTGTACGGATGAACTACTGTGCCTACATTGTGCGGATGCTACTTTGTGTGTGTGCGATTGTTTAAATGTGTGGGTCTGTCCTGCCCCCACCTGTCTGTGGGCTGCTGCATGGCGAGCTTGGCTGCCGCTGTAGTAGCGGTTGTTGGCACGCAGTCCCGAGTTTCTTCAGGGAGCCGTGGGAGCTTGTGGTGGAGGTGCGGCTGCAGCAGTAGGAGTGACGCAGACACTTACTGTACTCCTTATGGACCTGTAAAAAAAAAAAAAATTAACACCATCGACGCAGTGGGTTTCAAAGCGCTCATAAACAAAAACAGTTTCAATAGCACGGATCCAATGTGGAGCAAGAGAGGCTTTTAAGGCACAGCAACAGCAAAATGTACTTACTGCAATCACTTAGAACATGTCTGCTGGATTCAAACAAGACTCACACATCCATCCATCCTTCCGTCCGTCCGTCCATCCATTTATTAATCATTCAACTTTAGACCCCAAGATGACAGTATGTTTTAAAGAGTTGACTTGTGTCTTACCTTCTTCTGCAGGGCACAGTGGAAGATGAAGATGAACATGCCCTGGAAGGCGTTGAAGGTGGTGAAGAGGTAGGCCATGATTACTGTGTTCTCATTGATAAACAGAAGGCCAAAAGCCCACGTCAGCCCCAGCAGGAACAGCAGGGCGATGGCCCCCAGTGCCCACGACCTGAGGATATGCATAAGAGAAATAATAACTTGATTTGAAGGGCACATGAACCCTTTCAACCCGTTAGTTTCATCTGTCGGTGTGATTTATTCATCAAAACCTTGGGTTTCTTGAGAAAAACAAACACACACTTCAGTCAAGGCTTCTATTGATTTATTTGAACTCACTTAATGTTATCCAGACGACTGGAGTCAGGCTTTAGTGCTGAAGAGTTGCGGATCATCTTGTGTAAAGTGATCATGAGGAAAATGAGGTTGAGCTAAGGGGAGAAGATGCAAAAAAAATCATTTAATGCGTCTGACATTTGACTGTTAACAAGCTCAGAAAGCTAGCTCAGTGAATACTGTAGGTTTGCATTGTGCTTAATACAGAGGAGAATAATATTGTCTGACAGTAAAGCTAATACCATAATAACAAATGAAACGGGTCCAATGAAGCTCCAGATGAAGTAGTTATCCACTCGCAGCCAGCATCTGGAGTGGCACAGAGGAGAAGAGAGTGTTACACGCAACTAAGCTCACGAACAAACACACACGCACACTCAGCACGGGCACACATGCACGCACACTGTATCCATGCATGCACACACTGTTTCCCTGTCTCAGCGGATTATCTTATGAGGGCTAATCATCAGGCTTTGGCTAAGTGTGTTCAGAAAAGCCAGTCCGCGGGGAGGGGCAAGAGCCGGTCGCACAGCAGTGCATATTACATTTCCAGCTGGGGGAATAGCATAATCCTACTTCTCAATCTGCAGGTGCAAAAGGCCTGTCTTCACACGTACGCTTTCTTGGTCCCATAGCTCCTGTAGTCTATGGCCGCAGAGATGCCCACCACCAGTGCGGGGAAGCAGTAGCCGCACAGATAGTAGTACTTTTTACGGGAGTACTCGCTCTCAAAGACCTCCACCAGCATGAGATAGAGTTGCACACCCTCCAGACACATCCAGGAGAAGGCAGCCAAGAAGAAGAAATGCAGAAGGCCAGCAAAGATGGGACAGGCAATCTGAGGAGAGCAGCAAGAGAAGGAGAGGAGAGGAGAGGAAGAGGAGGAATGAAAATATTAAGAAAAAGGGGGAGTAACAGTTAAGATCAGGGTATAACACCGAGGGAAAAGTAGAAGAGGAAAGAGAGGAGTCACAATCAGGACATTCAGTGAGGAAAAATGAACAGCTGCCCCCTGGGTGATTGTCTCTGTGCATGCTATTGAGAGTTAAGTCTGTACTTGATGCAGTAAACCTTTTTAAGAGTTACAGACTGAATCTGCCTCGAATTTTAGTTTTAGAGTCACCATTCAGTGAAACCACTCTCAATGATGTTGTGTTGTACCTTTCAGTGACATTTTAAAACTGCAAAGTACAAAACTAACAAAACTTTATGACTCACTTTGTTAGAGGCACAGCTGTGGGATTTAAAGGAAGGGATGTGCAACAGTGCTTTTTTAAAAAGGGTAATAAAAACGGTGTTAAACATTTTCTCTCCACAGAAGAAGGAGAAAAAAATATTAATGAGTGAGAACATCTTCGGCAGTCATCATCAGTCGACATACAGCTATAAACTTACGTGGTATTCTGTCTTGTCGATGCCAATAAGGAATAGAAGCTCAGCGATGAAGAGGTTGATACAGAGGTTCTTGTGGATGGTGTTACGATCGGTCTGCAGACCCCGCAGGAAGCAGAAAGTGGAGATGCAGATGGCCAGACACACAAGGGAGATGACGATCCCCACCCAGGTGATCACGAAGAGGATCAGTTCGTGCATACGGCCCTGGTACTGAGGAGAAAGGAGAGTGGTTTGAACAAAAGTGTGTGTAGAGGAGGGGGGGAGGTAAGAGTGTGTAGAGGAATGTGGGGAAACAGAGACAGCAGAGGGATAGCAGAATCCATCAAATTGAGGGGAAAAAATATGGGACACGACACAGAATGAGAGATGAGGGGTTGAGAGATAGATGGGAGAACGTTAGAAGGTGGAAACAATAGGGAGAGAGATCGACAAACCAGGGGGAGGGGAGAGAAAGAGTAAAATTGCTTTATTTAATATTTGTAAATATATGCAAGGAGCTAAAGTGTAGAGACAAGAGACAAGACGTCCTAAAAAAAACACATGACATTCAAATTCATGTGAATGTCAGCTAGAAGTAGCAGGACATGAATTTGTAAGCATGTGTCTCCCTGAATGTGGGAGTGAATAAGGGAAAAGAGAGAATTCAAAACAAAGAGCCTGTCAGCCTTGAGAGGATACATTAGTCTGCATGTGTGTGTGTGAGGGTGTGTGACCGTGAGTGAGCAAACGCTAATGCTCGCACGACTGAACGTCCGCATAAATTATCGTGATTCAATTTTAACCGTGTCTGAGCCACGCCCTTGTTTACTCACATCTGGCTCGTGGTGCGCCATGAGCACGGCGAAATTGGTGAGGTGGCTGCAGGAGCAGGTGGTGTGTGTGTTGTTGGTGTCCAGCAGCCTGCAGCCCTGAGATGACCACTGGCCTGTCATGGAGCGCTCGGAGTAGTTCCAGAAGGAGCAATTGGGAGTGTAATAATTTTCCATCTGCAAAAAAGACGAAACAAAGAGAGAGATGATGGAGGAAGTCAATTGGAGAGCTCGTATCAGAATGTAAATGAAGCACTTTAAGGATTAAAACAGGGCACCTGTAGGCGTTTGAGTGTGAAAACCACTGGTTCTGTGAGAAACACTCTGCTGGACTCTTTGTTAATGGAGGCAGCAATTACATGTGAGTTAACAGCCAAGCGCTTCTTTTCGTGGCTCAGTCCCTCCATCTCCATCTTCACTGTGGCATTCTCAGTTGACAGGAAGGAACCCAAGTTTTTATACAGAATGAACACCACCTTGACTTGTCCTGCATATTGAGGGAGAAAAACATAGAAGGAGGAAGGGAAAAAGAATGAAAAAGAAGTGGAAAAATTGGCAGATTTCATATTAAAGGCGGATACAGACGATAAAGGAGAAAAAAAAAGAAGACCAAATACAGAAATGGGGGTATAATATGGTAATGGCAGCGAGAGTGACAGAGATAGAGAGTAGGGAGTGACAGGGCGAGCGAGAGGGAGACAGAGAGAGAGAGTTAGTGAAGGTTAGAATGATGGTAAGGACCGTTTCATTTTGACTGGTGGAAGAGAGCGAGATTTAATGTGGAGGGCAATGGAACATTCATCCCTCAAGCATTCACAGATCTCTTATTATTCCATATGAATATTTCATGTGCGTTTGTTTCAATCATTCTAATCTCGTTCCCACTGCAGAGCCGAGCGGAGACAGAAAACAGAAAAGGGGACGGGATGAGGGGGCCATGGAGGGAGGAGGGGATGAGATGTGGGGGGGTTAAAACAAGAGAGATGAGAGAGGGGGATAAGATGGCGGAGAGACGGAGCGAGGGAATGGGATGGGGATGAGAGAAGAGAGGGAGTGCTGAGATTGCTCTGTCAGACTGGGGCCGATTGTAATCTACACGCCTCCCCAGCTATTCTATTAAGACTGCTGTTAAGAAACCATCAAGAAAAGAAATTGTCTCAGCACTTTTGTTAATCTGATTAGCCTATTATTATGAACCAATAACTTAGTCAACTGCATGCAGATTGTTTTAAGCTCGCTTGGAAATGCAAATGGAAACATAAGAGAGGGGCTGCACAGGAGAGTGTAATTTTTCAGTTCTTTGGGCAGGGATGGGGTGGGGTGGGATGCTGACCGTTTCGGCTGTACTGTTTGATAGTGGAAGCTGATAGCTGGATGGTGCTGTCACTGGCGTAGTTCTGTGGGAAAGACAAATCCTGCAGGTCCATCTCTGTGTTCAGAACATGCACCTCGAGATCTGGCGGTGGAAAGACAGCAAGAAAAGAAGACAAAATTGACTTTTTGCAGCTTTGTATTTAAAAGAAGCACACACAAGAAGAAATTAAGTCTCAACTACATCCTACTCTCATATCACTTCTGTTCCCTTACCAATGCTGGGAGCTCGGTCTGAAAAGCGATTCCCATACATGTTATTGGCAAGCAGGAAAGCTCCTTTTTCCAGGACGTCCAGAAGCATGGTGGCAGTGTGGGCCTGCTCTGTGGTGTTCATGTCCTGCCATGACTCCAGGGCCTCGGGCCGCAGCAAGTTGTCCACCGTCTGCACCACAGCCTGGAACATGCAGAAGGCTCAGCATTCATTATCCCTGTATTACTAAAACACTCTACAACAGGATGCAAAAGTATTAAGGGATGGACAAATCCGATGCTAACTGTTAAATGAAAGGCATGTACTCAAACGCATTTAAATGTGGATATATCTAAATTAATGCGTGCAAATCCAATGATCTAAGTCAGGTTTTCAACAGTACTTTTTTTATTCATGAAACTTAATATCTGCTCTAAGTTAGGGGTGCACCATATTTAATAAACCCATAAACTTTAGGCTGATAGTGGGAATATTTGCTATAATTTGTTATTCTAACAATATAATTCTATAAGACAAATTCAACCTCGTAAAGTTGCTTTAATTTACTTGATAACAAGCCTTCACATTCCAATGCAGGAGGCGGTGGTACGCGACCTGCCATTGCATGCAGAGAAGAATAGCAAGCACAGCCATAGCTAGCTGACAAGAAAGTAAAAATGATGTCAAGGATGTGGATTTTTTCCACTGTTTCAGAGGAGACCAACATGATTGCAATATGCAAAATGTGTGCCACAATTATTTCAGAAAAAGTTCCCAAATTTTGACACAATTAACTTTTCAGTAACCCGAAAAAGTTGTCATCGCAATGAAGATGTATTGCAGTAATATGAAGCAGCAGTACAGTAGCAAGAGCTAGCTTTAGAAACAAAAATGGCGATGTCGAACACTGCAGAAAGTTTAGCAGAGATAACCCAACAGCTGAAGATCTTAATGACAGAATCAGATAATTTATCGTTCTTGAAGAGCAACCTTTTTTCTGAGGTAAAAGACCAAGGATTTCGCCAGTTAATGCCGTATTTGGAACAGTGTCCAGAGTCACTGCTACCTTGCAGATATATCGCAACTTCTGACGTTAGTTGAGCGAGTGTGCTTAGTTTGGTGGCCCAGTGGGTGGAGGAAGTGATGAAGGAGACAACTGCATGCACAGGAGAGCTTCAGTTCCCGTTATAACACATATAAAGTTTATTGAGGAGTGATAACTGTTGTATTTTGTCTTTTTTTGTTACCAATACTGATTCCAGTTTAAGTTGGTAAATACACATTATTAATATACAGCACGTGCATATTTGCTCACTAATCTCAGCCATTCTTACGTTCAGTTGTGCATAAGCTACACATTTTTAAATACTTAAATGTAAAAAAGTATGTATCATGATGTTATCAGTGTGAGCGATGAGGAGAATGTTATTATCAGTTATTGTTATGGGCTCAGGAAAATCCAAATCCTTCATATCTACTTAAAATATAAAGGGTCAATAGGATGATGCTTAGTATAAAGAACTACAGGAAACAGAAAAGTTATTAATACTAAAGTCATTATGAAATACAGATGCATTCTCTTCTAATGATAGTTTACTGCACATAGGAGTCCACCGCACAGGACAGACAGGATTAGTTATTAGTTTTGTGCATTTTTTCCAGAAGCTCAATGAAATTCTGCGGGGGGGGGGGGGGGGGGGGGGGCAGCAATTCACATATAGCTAGTAGCTAATCATTAGACACTGGTTCATGAACACAGTGTTAGCAGTCTGTTCACAGTTTTCAGGAAGTGCCATTAGCTATTAATTAGCTATTCAGTTATTCTCAGTTGAGTCTTGATTTCTTTGTTAGCCATCCCTTGGTAATTACTCTACTTTTGTAAAGTGTCAACATATTTCTTAATCACTTCAAAGTACAAAGTCTGTTCTGTTCTGCAATAATTTCCTGAAAACTCAACACTCCCCTGCACTTCATTTATAACTGTGCTATGCCAGACATATTACCATTCTATTTCACACTTCCAATTCATTTAATGGCAATTTTGATGGTTGTATCAGCTATCCAATTTATTGGAGTAGCCTGCTTGATGAATCATGTAATTCTCTTGCTCAGGCCTCTCAAAATGAAGGATTGACTGCTGCGTGAAATAAAGAGCATCGCTGTTAACAAAATGAATTTTGTATCACAATGCATCCATCCGCCTCAGAAGAAAAAGACAGAGGACATCTCTGGTTTATCCCCCGAACACTGTGAAGACGCTGAGATACCTTGCAGCGAGTGACACAAAAATAATGATGGGTTACATACTACACAGCAACCCTAATGTTCATCTTGCACCAAAAGAGATCAGATGTGGTGTGATATTACAGCATGCTGCAGACAGGTCAAGACACAAAGCAGCAGAGTGCCGCATTTCATCATTACAGAGCAGCATACACAAGGCTTTTTCATGATATTACATTACAGCTTTCTCAGAAGCACAGATATTGCACAAATATTGAAAAAGCACAAGAGTGTGTAGTAACACAAACCATTTCCTTTCATACTATCGTCAAATTACATTCTCTCAGATCCACAGATATTGTACCTTATTTTGCAACCCAATGAGGCCAAGGCTGATATTATACAGTAAGGCTCTACCCCAGTCCAACAGAGGTACGATTATGTCAAAGACAGATGAATTCTGCATTAGATGAACAAACATTTCAAAGATGTATTCAACATGAGCAACAGAAAAAACTGCAGACCAGCTCTCAGTGCTTTGGGAAATACTACACCAACTTTAAATACCGTACATGCTGTCTGCAAGAAGTAATACCAAAACTCGCTCACACTGCTCTTCAGCACAAACCACAAATTCTGTAAGTGATGATTCTAAAGGCAGCATAAATCACAATACAGAGCACTGAGCCAGAGGAATCTCATCCACAAACCCAGTCTACCCGAGGATTTATCTTTCCTCAGTTATTCTAAGTCACAGAGTAGCCCTACTCCACGGGCATGTAAAGCAGGTAGATGAAAAGAAAAGCTACCTGTATGTAGGCTCGGCAGGTCCGCTCACGCTTCTGGAGCTGGAAGGAAGAAAACAAAGCAAGAAATTAAAGACATAAACAAGGAAAATTGTAATTAAAAAGCCCCCCGTCCTTGCATGTGCACTAGGGGTGTAAATCCACATTAACCTCAGTGTCCTTTTTCTTACACTTAAATTAAAAACAAGCATGGGAGTGTGTTAGCAACTACACGTTATTCTACCTTGTTGTAGTTCCGTGCAGCTGACTCCTTGTTCCCCGGCCTCAGGGCCTGAAGCTGGGCGTCCAGTATGTCCAGCAGTTGCTCAATGAGTCGTACGGACGAGCTGACATCTCCGGCTTGGATACGACCTCGCGTGTGGTTCACCAGCTCCCCCGCTATGTTGGCAGCATTCTCCCCACTCTTTATCTGTAGGAGGAAACACGTTCAGATACAGAGATAGGAGAGGGATGATAAAAACAGGTCTGCATCATAAGTTTCATTATATTCAAGGTGGTGTCAGACCTCAATTTGTTCAGTGCTTACAAGCGGTGTGAGCTCTTGCCAATACTGACCAATGACTTGGTTTGCATGCTCTACATTTAGAGTCACAAATTGTCCCTCTTGCATCTTTGTTAACATCCTCGATCCTGTACATCACGAGGCTCTTGTTTTTCCCAGTGCTGTTTCACATGCAAATCACACCCTAAGCAACCGCTTTACAATTGCAATTGATTTTTGCCAAAGGAGAAGGCATAATGGATTCATCCAATGATGTTGCTTTTGAACGTGATGCTACTTTCCCTTCCAGGGACAAGCACACACTTAAAAAAACCTTTGAGTAAGCCGGTGGAAGGTATGCATGGCTAAATAGCGTGGGTTTACTCCCTGCAGAAATATAGCTGAGTTAGCCGGTTAATTTTGACTTCATTTATAAGAGGGGTTTTCAAAGTCATAATAAATGGAAAAAAGGGATTAATCAGATTAATGCATTAACAGTTAGGTATGCTGTCAGTAGCAGTGGGCTTAGTTAAAGTCATTGTGCATCATCGAGAGACTCTGATGTTTAGCTACTGCACAGGTCTAATACATATTATGAGGCTATGATGAAGAAATTGAAGCAGCACAGCACTTTGCAAGCTGTGAGGCCCAAAGCCTAACTTTAAAAAATAATTTAACCTCACTGTAATTAAAGTATATCAGTGAAAAAAGAAAGTTAATTAAGTATCAAGAGCAGATGCCTTGTAATAAAGGGCCAGTTGAAATGAGCCTGTATTTTAATCAGGCCAGCCTTGGAGATATGTTAATGTGTGTGTGGAGGTGGACGGGGAGGAGGGTCGGGGCAGTGGGGGCAGAGAAAGGGGATGGACTCATTGCTGGGGGGGTTCAACTCCAGGTCTCACCTTCTGGGCCACCTGGTTGACCCATGGGGAGGTGCAGTTACTGAGGTCAGGACCCCGCGGGTTCCACATGACCTGATCCTCCAAGCACTGGAACGAAGCGATGCCTGGACGAGCAGAGGGGGAAGAAATGGAGGAGGGAGAAGTAATGGAGAGATAATAAGCGTTAGGTGTCTGCAATTAAAGGGTAAAGTGTGGAGGAGAGGGATGAGCACCAAAAAGTGCGATAGAGTTATTATTTTCTTCAGCCGAGAAAAATGAAATGAAATGAATTTTAAAAATTCAATACTCAAAGTGTTTGAAGATGAGAGGGAAGACGGTGGGAGGAGGTAGAGTAAAAAGTCCGTGAGAAAATGGGTCAGAAGTGGAAAAGGTTGAATAATGGAGTGTAGGGCAGTGAGAAAGTGGTGGAAGAAGATGGCAGGGGGGAAACAGGCTTTCATGCTCTAAAAGGAATGGTTTAAGAGGAACATGTGCAGACATACCACATAACATTCACTCCTTGCACACAGACACACACCGAGGACAGCAGGTATGATCCCTCACTGTCAAATAAAAACACCTGGAGGGAAGCACCTTAAACCAACCCTCGTCTCCAGCTCGGTTTTTCTGTTTAGTGACGAGGGTTCAGAGAAGGGACACCACGCAGGGATAAAACCAGAGGAGGGTCTATCTCTGCTGCTGCTAACACAAATAACCGACGTCAAGTCACAAAGACAAGGCAGGGAAAAGAGGAGAAGACAAACCAAAGAGAGAGAGCGGGAGATAGAAGCCGAAACGGAAGAGCAGAGCTGACAGAGACAATGCAGCAGCGCTTCACAGTTGTAGAGGGATCAGAGCAGATGTGGTGTTGCATTTCATAGCCCCCTTTTTCTCTCTCTCCAGCTAATTCTTTTTCTCCTCTCTCCAGTTTTTCTCTATAGTCTCCTCCATCGACCGTAGATTGGGTTTGAGAGCTCTGCCAAGATGCGGCAATTAAGCCAGCTGCTAATTTAATGTTATTGCAGTTTTTGCGGGGAGAATGTACAGAAAGTCTTTTTACGTCGACCAAAGAGAGCTTTTTGATGGCTGGCTGCTATTTAGCGGTACAGAAGCTAGCATGAAGGAAGGTGAAGCCTGTGTTGTCAAGCCTTTCATTTTTTTATTCACCACTCCCAATCAGCTCTGTTACTGTGGGAGATGAGCCTTTCATTCGTGGAGGACAGGCTTTCATCTGTGCGTCCTGCGGGACTGTGTCTGCTGGTGGGACCGACGCAGGGACAGTGAAGACATTACAGTAAAAAAATACAAGTGTAAGAGACAGATATAGTGATCACTTGGTCACATGCATGGAGATATGATGTGCCCTCATGCATGGAGGGAAAAATATGAGGCTGATATGTTGTTTCTTTCAAGGAGAGGACACAATGCACAGGTTTAGAAAATGCACATCCTTACCCAGAGATCCTTTGGGACACGGGCGGTCGACTGTCTCTCCTCTTTGGGTGGTGGGCCACTGGACCCCACGGATCTGTTTGGCCTCACAGACTTGCGGCTCGGGGCCAAGAGGTGGGCGGGGTGGCCGGCGGGTGACAGGCACAGTGGCTGTTATTGGTCGAAGATCAGGATGCTTGTTGATGGAGCCGATTGGGCGGGATGTAGGGGCCAGAGGACGGGCAGTGGTGGGGCTGGCACTGGAGGTGAAGGGCCTGGCTGGAAGAGTGGTCACTTGGGTGGTGGTCAAAGGACCTGAGGTAACGCCAGAGTAAAAGAGGGAGATAAAAAGCAGAGTTAGAGGATATGAATGTTACCTGAGTGAGTGATAGACATTTAAAGAGTTATGAAAGGGTGTAAAGGATTTGTTAGAGCAGCGAAACCTGACAACAAAAAGCCCCCCCAAAAATAGAGATCAAGAGGACACATGCATGTGAATACAAGATGTCTCTCAGAAGCTGAGTTCAAAAGTTAGCCTGACAATAATTGGGGTGACAAATACTTTTTTGAGCCTCTCAAAGGCTGCTCTCTAGAGAAAAAAGGAGACACAAGGGAGGAGATGCGGGGAAGGTATCATCACAAGTCAGGGAGAAGTAAATAATTGATCAAATGTATCAGAGAAGTCACCATCACTAACAACCGAAACTAATAGGAAGATAAAAACAGCACATCACAACTACAAAATCCTGAATGATCAAACGCAGAGTCAGTGCACAACTCTGCCAGTGCTGCCGCCCGTGTGTCTCTCCTCTACTCTCTGAGGGCCTAATCCCAGCTTTATGCAGGCCTTTGTGCAGCTCAGATACACAACACATTCACAAACCTTCCTCTCATACTGAAGGCCAAGCTGTAGTAAAGCACTCTAATTTCATCCTTTCCCTTATCAATTCAGAATGACTTTTTCAATATTCATGACACAAAGGAGTTGATAGGAAGGGCTACGGCAGTCAATCCTGGGAAGCTGTTTTTATTGTAACTATGGCTGGAGACTGATTTGATATCTTCTGAGGCATTACAATGTCAGATAAGAAACACTCAAACACACTTATGCATGGGTGTTCAGACAGACAGACAGACAGACAGACAGACACACACACACACACACACACACACACACACACACACACACATACACACACACCATAATCTTATGTTTTATTAATCTAGAATAGTTATGAGAAATTAAGTCAAAATCTGGATTTTTGTTTTGCCAAAGAATTTTTCTGCAATACAACATTAAGGCTAGGTAAAGGTAACGTTTCTTTGAACTTTATATCAAATACCAATAGGGTTTTGCAGCTTTTTAAATAGGCACATTATGACCAAGTATAATAATGTCCAATATTAATTTTACCTGAGCATGCTGTCACCATCTTGTCTTGTTGTTGCAGTAGCTTAAAGATCAGCTGGCTTGTAATTATGAAAACTTCAAACTTTACATCTCTACAGCATTTGTTGGAACCGTGCTTACGTTTCATGAGCAGCACAAATGCACAATGCCTCTCACTTATAAATAGAGTTCTTAATAAAAAAGGAGCGTATGCAACAAGCTTCTTTGCTCCTTTGCACACACAGTTCTCTGAGGTCACTCTCACCTGTGGTGGGGTCTGGTGGTCCGAACTCCAGGTTGTAGCGCAGCACATTGTAGTTGTTCCACACGTACAGCTGGTTGTCTCGAGGGTTGTAGTCCACAGAAGAAATATACTGGTACGGGTTGGGGAAAGGGATGCTGACAGGCTCCTCACGGCCATGGTTGGTGTTGTAGGCGTACAACACCAGGTCACCACCAGCTTCGCTGTCATCGTCCTGGTAGACGGACCGCACGGCGTAGAGCACACCGCACGCCATGAAGGCGTTGGATGCCATCCTCTTATCAAAGCTGGTCTCCCAGGTGCCTTCAAAGCGCAGAGTATAGGGGTTCACCTATGGGTGGAAAAAGGAATGATGATCATGATCCTGCTTTTTGTATCAACAAAAAGAAAAAAAAAGGTTTTAAAAGTCAGATGTCCTCACATTGAAAAGAGTCAGTTTAAACCGATTTGATTTCTGAATATCAGTCCGAGGTTTGAAGGTATGTTAAATGTTAATGTTGTTAAATGAGCAGCTGACCAAGACAATTAAAAAAAGTTACAAAAAGATCCCACAATCCTGGTTAAAAAGACTAAATATTGAATATCTTTTGAGACGCTTAAAGTAAAAAAGATTTGATTGGGCATTTCCCCTATGCGTTGTGTTTACACTGCAGCCCAAGCTGTACATCTTAGCAGTAATGCAAAGATTTTATAATCACTTGTAAAAACATTTAAAAAGTAATTAAACCCTCAGCTTTGGAGAGAAGATTATTTCTTTGTCTTAATGTTAAGCTGCCTCTGCTTAATATACCTTAAAACTGCAATGCAGAGCCGTAACAGAGACCTCTGTTATTTGTTGCTCTCTGGGTAAATGGGAAAAACAATAAAACTCCCCAGAAACCAAACAATTTCTTGATGATGAAAGTGATCACTTTCTTGTTTATTACTTTGTTGCTCCATTATTCTACACTCTCATAGCTCATGCAGGGTTTGATATTTCAGATGGATTGTTTAACTTCTACAGTTTGAAAAACAATTTCCTGTTAAGGTCAAAGATAGTGATTATAAATGGGAGCCGTCTTTCTGAACAACACATTAATTCAAGCTCTGTTTGTGTGGAAACTTGCTGCCTTGATTACAGTTTTGTTTGTTAAGAAACAAAGAAACAACTGGTATTAAAATATGAATGCTCCAAAGTTCACAGTGATGGATCATGTTTTGAATTTGTCACACAAGCAGGGTACAACAATGTGACTTTGGATTACAGATGACAAAGATGTGGATTATTTGTTTCAAGCTGTATATGCATTAAATGGATCCAAACTAATAATACCGAACAATGCCAAATTTTTGTGATTGCAAGGCATTGCTGATACAATGTTAGAACCCGGGAAGAAACTGGCTGTGGTGCACTTAAAATAAATCAAATATTTACCTCAGTGATGAAGATTAGTTTTTGGATGTGATGGGATTTGAAATTGGGCCTAACCTTCTAAGGTAATTTTAATGTGACCTCTTTTCATTGAACAACAACATCCCTCTATCTCATTTGTCAGTGCGTTGTGTAATCTCAATAGTAATTCATTCATGTGTGACACACAACCTTTAGCTTGACTAGTCAGATGAGATTTGGATATAATCCACTTCTGCATCTATAATCCACATCTCATCCCATTCTGTGCTGCGCTGCTCTCCCACCTGGCTGACCACCAGTCGCCCGTTGTTGGACTCTGTGGCGTAGATCACCCAGAGGCCGTTCTCATCCACTGCCAGGTCGATGTCTGATTTCCCTCCCCAGCGGTAGGGTGAGGTGTCATGGTAGTTGGCATTTGTGATAATGGCCTCACCGCTCTTGATTCGTGTCCGTAGGTCATACTTGACTATGTTTCGTGTGCGCTCTTTGTTGTAAAACACTGCACCGTCGTATACCACAAACCCTGTGCCGTCAACTCTGTTGGGCAACCTGTTGATAGAGAATCACATAAGCTGCTGTAGAAATCCAGGAGAACAAGCCAATTTATCTACTCTGCATGACACAGTCTCACAAGATGGCCTCGCTGGGAGCATGCTGACACCACAGTGGGACCATTCTGCTATCATCATCCATATCCACATCAAAAGCCAATTAATCAATACAGAAGCAGATGCTATTTGATCATCCAGGACAGTGGGAGGCACCCTCACTTGTAGGTAGTGGTGGCTCGGTTCTGTTTGAAGTCTTCCCAGGAGGCATACTCATACAGCATGTCGGTGCGATAGGGGGTCCAGGGCATGACGTACAAGCGGTCCCCAGACTGCAGCGGGTCCTTGCACCACGCCCCCGCCTGGTGCTCCGCCTCCTGCAGTGAGCTAGCCGCCTGCACCCGCAGTAGGGTCCCCGGACACACGAAGACTGGTGTGGAGGAGGTGTGTTGGAGCAGAAAAGAGGAGGAGAAGAGAAAGAAAGGAGGGATAGAAAATTAAAACAACGCATTGTAAAAGTGAACGATAAGGTGGAGGTGGAAGGGGAGGGGGAGAGGAGACGTGGAAAAGGCCAAAGACCATGGAATACAGAAGAGGAGAGAGACATGGAGTGGACGAAAGAGAGATGAGATTTGATAAAAGTACGCTGAGATTTGAAAAGGAGACAAAGACTGAGAGGTGGATGGAAAGAGATGGAGAGGGGGGAGTGAGGTGAGGTACAATATCAGATTTTAAATGAAGGAACATATAAAAGCTCATTTGTAGAACATCAGCATTGTGGTCGGAAAGTGTCTGGATATGATAAATGGGAGATTTCTGGCTGCGGCAGCGGCTTCGATGTAGTCTCTAATCTAATTTATCTTGGCCTACTTTTTATTTGATTGTGCATTTTCCCATTTCAAAGACCTCTGCTTCTCTGCTCTGCTACTGGGTGGTAAAACAGTAATTGTGGAGTTTGTTTTATTAGGACTTCAATTTGGCTCTCAGTCAAGAGTAATGCCTTAAAGGGAAAAAAAAAAGCATCTTGGGGTAAAGATGCGAGGTTGGCCAGGCCTCCTCTTCCTCTGTGACTGCAACTCAGCTCCACATACACACAAATACAGAAACAAACAGCAGTCCCTATTTCAAACAAACACTGATGCACCCACACAAAAATACATGGGAAACCCATTCACTAAACACACACACACACACACACACACACACACACACACACACACACACACACACACACACACACACACACACACACACAAGATGCCTGCATCAGGCAGGTGAAGGTCAACCACTGGGGACTGGTGTGAATTGTCTGGCTATTGTAGTGTGTCCCCGCTTGACAGAGAGAGAGCCATGGGACCACTGGGCATGTCAGGTGATCTATGAGGAAAGCTGCTGGCATCCTCGCGACTCCAACATCACAGGGGCAACAGCGACAGAAAGAAAGAAAGAGAGAGAGAGAGTAGGAGGAAGAAAGAGGGAGTTGGAGGCACTACAGAATAAAACAGCAGAGGAGTCCCCACGTCTCCTCTGCCAGCTTATTTGTGTGGCTCTCTGGCTCTGGGTTAGGACACAACCAGACACCTGCTGGTCACCTCATGACTGAACGCATCTCTGAACTAATTGGACGCTGCAGGGACACTTGGACACAGATGACATACAGCACACACGGGTGAACAGACAGCCACACACTCACATCCCAGTACACACAATGATGGTACACGACATGCATGCACACTCCAACACACATCCATACGCTGTCACTCAGTGACTGTTAGAGTGATGGATCAGCCCAGGCTCAAACTGTCCTGAATATTGCATGGAGTCTGGAGCACGAGGGGAATCATAATAGAGAGATGGGGGAGTTACTCCAGGCCTCTGGAAATCCAGATTTCTGTTTTTCGCTGCCTGTCATGCAGTTGTTTAAAGTGGCTTGTGATCTGTGGTGCTGGGCCACTTAGGAATTAGCCTCCTCTGTCTAAGGGGGTCCAACAGGGATTGAGACTGGCAGCCAAACAGGAATCTAATCAAGCTCAGGCATAAACAAACACTCTGAATACAGATGCTTCACAGGGAGGGGGCCTGTCATGCTCCATTGTCGAACCAAAATGCTCCCTCGAAAGCCTGAGGTGTTTGCTTTGCAAATATTAACGTGGGTGACAGGGATATGCTAAAAAATGTTCAGAGCAATGGTAAAAATGGCACTTTCAGACAGCTGAACAATGCACACTCTTGACTAAAATCTATGGCTGCTTTCCCTCACACTGCAATCAAATGACGTCTTTATCAATCCAGACACAGCATGAATGGGCTGCAAATAAATGAAAGTTGTACTTCAAAATATTTCCATTAAAGGCAGTAAATGAGAGGTATTATGAGCAGAGAGCTATAGAGTGGAAAAAACAACCACTAAAAGTAGGACACAGCCTCTAAAGTACAATGCCACTGTAAATAGAGAAATAAACAGCTTGCAGAAAGCAATGCAGAGGCTTTGCATGTAGGTGACCCATAAACAAAGCCAGGAACACTCTGCCTCAAGGTAGAATAAAGGACAAAGAAACACAAACATGCAAGCCTGTTTATTACAGCCGCATAAAGGATGACCAAAAAGAGTCAGTATTAATATGCACGCGAGCATTCATCTCATCTGTTGCTACATTAAAGAGACTCTGATAGGTATTACGGTACAGTAAAGGGCAAACTAAATCTGTAATGCCTCTATGTGGCAATCTGATTCATGGTCACATATCCGATAAATACCACCAATCTTATATACAAAAAAATCATACAACAGGATTATTTAATGAGGGCAAATCATAAATACTTTGCATTCAACTGGATGACTTCAATAAAGTAGTCGTGGTCATCAGGCTAGGCAACTTTTACTGAACAGAGTAGAGCAGTGACTAACCATAGCTGTTCAAGTGCTGCGTTTTCAGATATATACGACTAACAGACCTGCTCAATTTTTTAACCATGCCCCATTCTTTTGATTTAAGATCACCTTAAAAACGGTTACTTGCAGATTAAATCTGCTGATTTATTTAAGTTTAGGTTGGTATCCAAAGCTTAGGAAGAAGAAGAATGATGGACACAGTTATTGCTGACTTTAATATAACAGCAAAGGAGCGAAAAACCTACACTACAATTGATCATGGCTCCAAAATAGCTGTTGTTGTTGTTGGGTGCCATATACTTTACTCTCACTGCATTCTGCCCGCCTTCAAGACACCATGTGAATCTGTTCATTATTTCCTCTAACCTTCCAGGCCTGTCCTAAATGGGTTGCAGTCTGCTCTATTGGGCATATCATCACAATAACACCACATTGCAGCATACACCAACAGTCTGTCATCCCCTGCCTACCTCCTCCACGTTTTTCTCTCTTCCCTCCTCTCCCGTGTAAACCCTGCCAGCTGCCCACCAGTGATCCTCAGTTTATCCTAATGAAATGTTAGTTGGGTGGGCCCGGTGTCAAAGGGGCTCATCAGCGGCCTCCAGGCTGCACACACCGGACCGGCAATGAGGACACAGACAAACACTGACACATTTGCACACTCACAGGCCAAACAGAAACAGTGGCCATGCTTCACACCCTGCGAACCCTGCCTGGGGGGCTTCATTAACTCTGACCTGTGCTCCCCAGCCTTCCCAGCTGCCTTACTTTTTACCACCTCTCTCTGCCTCCCTCTGCCTCCCTCTGCCTCCCCCTCTCTACCTCTAACTGTGAAGAGTGATTGTAGCAGTGCGAAGCCGGAGCAGCCAAACCCTCACAGTGGAGTCCATAGCACAAGAGGCTATTATGACCACAGTATGAATGAGGTATTAGGCATTAGGCATTAAGCATTAGGGGTAAGTCTTGAGATTAGGCATTATCCTAGTCTGGCTAGAGCAGGTCAGCTGGAGTAAGAGGCATCTAGGATTATGTGTGATAGTTAGATTAACAGATTAATTCCTGTTTGGGTGTGGATGGAAATCTTGCAGTCATTATCATCCAAGGGAAGCCATCAGGTAACGCAGACACAACACTTTTGTAGCCTACAAGCTAGCCAGATGGCTAATGAAACTTACCTTATCAGGGATTAAACCCAGGCTGTAGCTATCATACTCTGGCATGCCAATTATGGCCACATATACAGGGAAATAAGGCTGTAATAATTGACTATTTATCTCCATAATCCCTCTCCCAGGCTCAGGTCAGCTTTAACTTGTCAATATGAGGCTGGCGTATAAAATGATAAAAGCGCCACAACTTTCCTGGAAATGACAGTAAATATCTCCCATTAGTGTCTAGCAGCAATTTGTGATCGACTGGTAACGCAATTAAAAGTGAGCGCTGACAGCTACAGGCTAAATTTAGACTTTTTATTGTGGTTGTCATCTGCAGTCCATGGTGTTTTAATGTTTGATGTGACAGCATCATGGTGATGGTAAATGTATGACTTTGATGATCTAAACACCCCCTGCCAATGGCTGGCAGCTGTTTCTAAAGTGGTGTCTTTGTCTTGATTGTTCTCTTTTTTTGTTTGTTTGTTGTTGTTTTTTTTCTTTAGCTACAGGGATCTGAGGGCTCTGCTAGCCAGGTCTCTGCCCAGTCCACAGTCATAGCCTGCCCACATGTCGAACTGCTGAGAGCATGCTGCTTTAATTGAATCCCACACCTGTTACTGGCAGGTGCAGCATGCAGGCAGCAGGGGGCAGAGTGGAGTATGGCATGGTACCCTGAATCCATGCTGGACGGTTAATGGACTTTTAGGGTTAGTGTGTGTGCATGAGTGTGCAGCCTCCTGATGGTATGTTGACGCACATTCATAAACCCATTTGTGTGAGTAGCTGAGTCTGAATGTGTGTTTTCCTAAATATATAAATAAATATACAGAATATATATGTGATTTTGTGTGTGTGTGTGTGTGTGTGTGTGTGTGTGTGTGTGTGTGTATGTGTGTGTGTGCGTGTGTGTGTGTGTGTGTGTGTGTGTGTGTGTGTGTGTGTGTGTGTGTGTGTGTGTGTGTATGAAGGCATGCATGTGTGCAGTTCAGAGAGAAAAAGAGGCAGAAGGAGAAAAGAAAGTGTGAAGAAGGATGTGAGCGTGTTCTGTGTGTGCAAACAAGAGGAGAGAGAGGAGTGGAGTAAGAGAGCGTAAATAGGTTATTTCCTGTGAAATGAGAATTAGGAGTGAGTTAATCTGCTGAGGAGTGACATTAAGTGACAGAGAGAAGGTGAGAGCATTAAGAAAGGAGGAGGGAGGGGCTCCCATTGTGTTTCCGCTTCCTTTTAGACTACAAAGGGGTCAAGTCATGGGGGTAAGAACATAATACAGTACAAAAAACTGTGCACAGACTTATACACACAAAAACACACACCCTTAGGACAGACGCAAACACATATCTGCAGAAATTGCACACGAATACGCACTTTGCAGACAGTGGAAGAGGCAGGTGTCAAACTGGCACCTTTATCAATCCAAACATTCACCCCACAGAATACCCTTCACTGAGACCAAAAGCTTGCTACGGCTCAAGATAGCGCCATTGAAAGAAGAGTCTTATCAGCCTTAGAGAGAAGTTGACACTGAGTGACGGGAAAGTTGCTCGGGACATGGCTGCAATGGCAACAGATACAATAGACAGCAGAGGGGCATACACTATGCTGACTGATAATGCTTGAGCAGTGTGGTTACAGTAACTCTGCATAGATGTAGCAATAGCCTAGCCGCTGCCTTGCATGTTTCCCTCTTCTACCTCCTGCTCAGCATCTCGAAGGTGCTGTCTCCCCATAAAGGTCCTGAAAGCAGACGCACTGATTTATATTCATGATCAGCTGCCTCATTCGCTCACCTCTCTGTTCTGAGGCTCTAACAATGCATGACTTCTGCATGTACAGTCAGTCCCCACACTCTCTCCTATCTCCCTCTGCTTCTGAATAGGGTGTCTGCACTGGCTCGGTCACATGACTGTGCTTGTGTGTGGTGGGTCATTCCTAATGAGGTGATGCTGCCTGACTCATCGTCTCTATAGCGACGGCTCTACCTCTTCCTCTCTCTCTCTCTCCCTCCCTCTCTCTCCTTTTGCAGCCCTTCTTTGTGTTTTCCTGTCACACGATGCAGTGGTTTCTCACTCATTCTCTCCCACTTTTCTACATCACAAGTAGTGAGCAGGTTTTTTTTGTGAGCAATGGTTCTGTCCTTGTATGCCTCACCCCGCCCCGCCCCGCTGTGTGTTGAAATAGCAGGACTGTTCACAGAATCTAATGCTGCTTCATTTCCTTGCCTTTCTCCCTTTGGAAGCAAACAGATTGGAGGTGAGAAAAAATGGCGGACACTTGTTTGGTGCTGTCGGCTATGGTAAAGGAAACAGTGTAATGATGTGGTAGAGTATTCTGCTAGACTGTCCGCATAAAGGGGGTGAGAAAAGGGACAGAGGGAGTGATGCGAAGAAAGAGCGACAGTTGATGCTATAGTCTTAAAAAAAGCCTATCAGAAGGTAGGTTGACAGGGTGTAGACATTCATTGAAAAGGATCTCCTGCATGTGACATCATCACTGAGAGGTGCACGTCATCCCAAACCAAATCTGTTAATCAGCTGATCAGTCTTTGGGGATTTAATTGACAGACACAGACAGACACAAGTCTGGAATGTTAATTCAGCCAAAACAGAGAAAGGAAGGGTGTTTAGCTATTGAGGGATGGATAAAGGTGGCAAAAGGAGGGGTGCAGACAAGGGAAAGGGTAATATATCTTAGTGTTAGTGGGAGGAAAAGTAGAGTAAAAATAACCAGCTGGGTGAGGTGGAAACAGGGGAAGGAGAAGAAGGTTTTGTAGCTTGCGTTTACACCACTAGCAGAAAGAGAGAGTTAAAATGGCTGCTTGTGGTGAGAAGAAAAATGTCAGACAATGATCCATGTTAATGAAAAGGCATGGAGAGACAAAGGGGTCCATAAACCGGTTAATGGCAACCTCTGCAGGAGTTAATTTCGCCAACATATGGATCCGGCCATGAGGCCAGACAGTGAAAATGGCTGAGGCTGAGAGGAATGTGAAAAGGGTGGTTCAGAGGGAGTTTAGAGGGGGGGGGGGGGGGGGGGGGGCTGAGAGAGGAGGCTAAGGCTCATTGGGAAGCTGGCTCTGATGGCCACTACTCTCATAGTGACCTTGGGTACGGGTCAGGTCTACCTCTCCTCTTTAAGAAGCCGGTGATTGAGGTGCCTGGCCATGCTGATTGGAGCTCTTTAGGAGTGCTTGTAGTAAGGACGTGCAGTATCAGAGAGGCCGTTAAAAGAAGCTGAAGCACTCCCTACTTTGGATACACCTCCCACCCCCATCGCCTCCCCCTCTCCTCCCCCTCCAGAGCCTCATTGAACACATAAGGAAACCAGGACTGACTGACGAGGATGTGTATGGGAAGAAGGAGGAGGGGGGCACAAGTTCACAGTGCATGTGCAATAAAGAAATCAGAGAAGTGGCAGTGACAAACTGTAGAATTAGAGGAAGAGAGAGAAGAGGAGAGGAGGAAGAGGAGTGTGCTCAAAAGAGCCTGCAGCTGCTTGTGATGGCCAGATGTGATCTGAGAGATAAACCAATCGTAGAAAGGCGGAGGAGAGGAGGAGAACAAGAGAAAAAGAGGATGAGAAACACAATAAGGAGAGATAAGTAAGAGGACAGTGAGAGAAAAGGAGTTAAATTAAAGTGTGATTAATTGAAAAAGGAAGAGAGACTGAATGAGAGGAGGACACTGAAGCACCTGGAAATGGGATTCTGTAAAAATGATATCGAGTGTGACTTTGGCCAGGAGCTGTTATCTCAACACAATGTTTTACTCAAAGATTAGAGCAACAACAAACTTTGATTTGGTCCTGAGAAACTAAAACTAGAGGAAGAGAGATACAGGATGGAGTCAAGGAGCAGCTGGATAATGTAAAGAGAGATTTTTTTTGCTTAGAGTTGGATGGACCGACAAATTGTATTAGCCAAATGCGAAGAGAATTCTAGAGATATGTGATGAGAAACATGGTCCTTTATGTGTGCATGAGGCAACAAGGTGAGGAAGAAGTGATGGAAACAAGGTGAGACATCCATGAGATGATATGCATGTATGTAGTGTTTAAGTTTAAGCTAAATGTGATACATCATACGGGAAAGGAATGAAGTTCATCTTTCTTTTATCTCTCATAGATTCTGAACTGACCTCCCATGGTGCCCTTTTGTGTGCGTGTGTGAGTAAGTGTGTGCGTGCGTGCAGGTCGGGCTGGTGTCATCAGAACCAAGGAGGAAATCTAGAAGGATTTTAGAGTTTTGGTTTTAGTTCAAAGAGAGAAAGAAAGAGAAGGGCAGAGGAGGCGATTAGAGATTGAGAAAGAAAAAGGGAGGGGTATCAACATCAAACATGAGCACTACACAAGGTGCTGGGTTAGGAGGGCAGGGGGAGGGGTTATGGGGGAGAGAGGGAGACAAGGGAGGAGGAGAAGGGAGGAAGGGGCGAGCTGTGGTTGTTATGTTCATTGTGGTCTTTACCTTTTTGATCCACTTCTATTCAAGCATCGGAAAAAGGAGAAGAAGGAGATAGAGAGATAAAAGAGGAAGACAGCAAGGAAGAGAGAAAGGAAAGTAGAGAGGACGAAAGAAAAACAGGTGCAGGAAAAAAGAGAAAATTTAGATTTAATAAAACGCTGTCCTTTCTCTCTCTCTCTTTTTTCTTTAAAGCAACTTATCTGTCTGTGTTATGCTTGGCTACTCAGAGAGAGGATGGCTCAAATGGAAAAATGAGGAGGGGAAAATGGCCTGACCTGGGTTTAAATCCATTTCCATTTCATTTCAGTTTTATCAATAATCCTCCCAACAACAAAATCCACCCCCAACCACACACTCTCGACCCCACCTCCACCTCACTTATTGCCACATCCCTCCCTCTTTCCCTCCCGCCTTCCGAAACGCCCAAAGTTCAGCCTCAGGAACCTGCTGGAGAGAAAGCAAGGCAGAGCACCTTCACACTGCACTCCTCTTCAGCTGTGGAGGTAAACAAAAAGTGGTAAAGTAGAGAAAGTGATGGAAGGATGATACATGGGAAGGTGGAGATGAGGATGTCTATCTGGGGCTTGTTGTCTTCGGAGGGTTAAGTTGAATCCCTCTTTCTGCCTCTCTCTCTGAGCGCGTTCTGTGTTGACATTAGAGCGGTCCCTTGATCTGAAAGAAAGCGGTGCTTTTGGCTTTGCTCAATTTACAGAGTCAGGATGCTCGCTATAGAAGCCAGCAAAAACACTCAACCCATCGACCGTCCAATCAATGGGGAGCTGCCGGCTCGCCTGGCCGAGGCTAGCTCATCAAAGACGAGGAGAACAAACAACAGGGGGAAAGGGAGGGCTTGACAGAGTGGAACGCCTCAGAAACAGAGAGAGACCCAGTGAAACAGTCGAGGAGTGGGGCAGGGGGGGAAGAGACGAAAGAGAAATGAGAGAAATGTCTACAGCAAGCTCATCTAACATGAATCAATAGGTTGGTGTGTTGAGTCACGACAAGGCGTCAGCTGGCACAAGCAGGTAAGGTGTGGCTCCCTCAGCATCCAGGAAGCTGTTTGGTACCCACTCGTGCTACTGCGTCTTGGGAGGTGTGGAGCAGCAGGAGACTTGTGGAGAAACCGACAAACATCTCAGCTTCACCTTTTACACCCAGGCTTTGGTATATGC